>NC_136067.1:2021461458-2022066712 GCF_964261635.1 Lissotriton helveticus
TGCATCATGTCTCTCTCCACCAGCGTCATCTCTCTCTTTGCGCGTGTCATCTCACTCTCTGCCTGCGCCATCTCACCCTCTGACTACATCATGTCTCTCTCGACCAGCGTCATCTCTCTCTTTGCGTATGTCATCTCACTCTCTGCCTGCGCCATCTCTCTCTTTGTGTATATCATCTCACTCTCTACCTCTCATATCTCTCTTTGCGTGTGTCAAGGTATCAAACCGCCGCTTAGCGCTTCGCGCTTCCTCTGCTGCACTGCTATTTTTAAATAACCTGTTTGCTATTTGTGTTTCTTTTTTTGTTCTACCCTTATATAAGCTAGGGAATCTTTGCTCCCCTCACTCGCACTGTAATCGGGACTCACCGCTGTTTTGAGCAGGTCCGGTTCCTGGGGTGGGGTAATCTTTTGGCCGCCATCTTAGAGTGGTGTCGATTGATTAGGCGCCATCACCTGCGAGTGGTCTAGTGCGCAGGATCTATAAAGGGACGCCTACTTAAGGCGACCAGCCTTGGGGTCCGCCCTGACAAGGTATCAAACCGCCGCTTAGCGCTTTGCGCTTCCTCTGCTGTACTGCTATTTTTAAATAACCTGTTTGCTATTTGTGTTTCTTTTGTTGTTTTACCTGATTTTAAACTAGGAATCTTTGCTCCCCTCACTCGCACTGTAATCGGGACTCACCGCTGTTTTGAGCGGGTCCGGTTCCTGGGGTGGGGTAATGTTTAGCCGCCATCTTAGAGTGGTGTCGATTGATTAGGCGCCATCACCTGCGAGCGGTCTAGTGCGCAGGATCTATAGAGGGACGCCTACTTAAGGCGACCAGCCTTGGGGTCCGCCCTGACAAGGTATCAAACCGCCGCTTAGCGCTTTGCGCTTCCTCTGCTGTACTGCTATTTTTAAATAACCTGTTTGCTATTTGTGTTTCTTTTGTTGTTTTACCCTGATTTTAAACTAGGGAATCTTTGCTCCCCTCACTCGCACTGTAATCGGGACTCACCGCTGTTTTGAGCGGGTCCGGTTCCTGGGGTGGGGTACTCTTTTAGCCGCCATCTTAGAGTGGTGTCGATTGATTAGGCGCCATCACCTGCGAGCGGTCTAGTGCGCAGGATCTATAGAGGGACGCCTACTTAAGGCGACCAGCCTTGGGGTCCGCCCTGACAAGGTATCAAACCGCCGCTTAGCGCTTCGCGCTTCCTCTGCTGTACTGCTATTTTTAAATAACCTGTTTGCTATTTGTGTTTCTTTTGTTGTTTTACCCTGATTTTAAACTAGGGAATCTTTGCTCCCCTCACTCGCACTGTAATCGGGACTCACCGCTGTTTTGAGCGGGTCCGGTTCCTGGGGTGGGGTAATATTTTAGCCGCCATCTTAGAGTGGTGTCGATTGATTAGGCGCCATCACCTGCGAGCGGTCTAGTGCGCAGGATCTATAGAGGGACGCCTACCTAATGCTCCCTATTGAGCGCAGCGGTATCGCGCAGCGGGCGCGCCTTCGCTTAGCCTGAGTCGTGCCAGAGTCCTGCCCGTCTGGGCCCGTCCGCGTCAGGACGCGCCGGACGCGCCGGTCATGACAGGATTTCGATCTGTCGGCACTTTGGTGAATGCGTTGATCAGCTATTCGAGAGACGATTTATTGTCCATCAGACAGCAAGTCCCTAGCTGCGATGTGGCTCCTGTTAGTCCTCTGTGTGGCCCCTACCAGTGCACATGCGGTAGGTGGTCGCTTTGTACCCCCGCTCTATCCCGCTCTATGGGTAAGTCGTCAGTACCTAGGAGTAAATGCTCCTCACGCGAGCTCAGCATTTGGAACCTGAATGTCAGGTTGCTGGTGAATCACTACCAAGCTATCTATGACCTTATCAAGGATGAGTCACCCGATATTTTTTGTATTACCGAGACTTGGCTGCAGGAGGCTGATACGGCTATCCTCAATCTGGCTTTTCCGTCAGAGTATTCGGTATACACGCTTAATCGCCCTACTAGAGGTGGGGGAATAGCGCTTGCTGTCAGGTCCTGCTACCCCTGTGATTGGAGAGGTTTAAAAATTGCGGGCTGTGAAAGTGCTTCTTTCCAGATTTCAATCAGTCCCCAGTTTTCCTTCTCTGGCATGCTGATCTACCGCCCTCCGGGTAGTGACGTGGCGTTTAGGGAGGCTCTTCCAGATGCTATAAGTATGCTGGCCGTAGGATGTGCTAATTTTTCCATTCTAGGGCACTTGAATCTCCACTTTGAGAACTTGACCACTCCTGCTGTTAGCAGCACTCTGGCTGACTTGGAGGCCTTTCAATTGTCTCAATTGGTCACTTACCCCACTCATGTGGGAGGTCATATTTTGGACCCTTTTTTTACGAACCTTACAGAGGCCAGGGTTTTAACCTCTACCCCTCTAGCTTGGACTGATCACTTCTTAGTGACGATTCAGTGCCCACTGTATGAGCACCCCTCTAAACCTATGGCCAGAGTCATCCCTAGACAACACTGGAATAAACTCAGATTTGAGGATTTCTACCGCATCCTGTCTGAGGACCCGCTCGGCCCGTTTGACAATGTGGAAATGGGCTACAATCTCTTCTGTGAGTGGATCATCCGGGCTCTGGACTCCCTCATCCCGGTAACTCTGAGCAAATGTGGCTCAAGGGACCCTAGCCCTTGGTATGACGGATCCTTACGTACATTAAAAAGCATGTGCAGATGCGCAGAAAGAGAATGGTGGAAATCATATGATATTAGTAAAAAAGCATCATATCTAGCCACTATTAAATCTTATCACCGCGCTTTCTGCAGAGCTCGTGCGGCATTCTATTCTTTTGAATTCCGCAACAGCTCGAACCCTTCCAAATCCATCTTTAAGGCTCTTAAAGATCTGATGGCAAAATAGGCCTCTATTACTGAAATCTGCTCTATTACACACTGTGAGGCCCTGGGGACCTTCTTTCTCGAGAAGGTCCAAGCCATCCACCGAGCCTTCCCTACTGCTACACTGTATCCTGGACCGTCTCTTAGTCTCGAGGAGCATAATGTTTTGCATACTTTTCCTTGCCTATTGCCTGAGAGTTTTAATCAACTGGCCCAGCAAACTAAGTCTGGTTCTCCGGCAGATCCGTTGAGACCGGCTTTGTTCAGGGACCCGTCATCTTTTGACTTTTTACCGGTATGTTCTCTGATCAATCTTTCGCTTGCTTCAGGTATGGTCCCCGCCAAGTGGAAGCATGCGGTGGTTACGCCCATCCTGAAGAAGCCTGGTTTCGATCCTCTTGAACCTGAGAACTACTGTCCGATATCGCTCCTTCCGTGGCCGGCGAAAGTAGCGGAGGCACATGTGAACATGGCCCTTTCCGACCATCTCTCGCGGGAAAATATTTTGGACCCTACGCAGAACGGTTTCCGTGCTGGCCACAGCACGGAGACAGCCCTTCTCTCCATGGTGGAACACCTGCGCACGGTGCTAGATTCGGGTCAAACGGCGGCGCTTGTTTTATTAGATCTTAGCGCTGTCTTTGACACCGTCTCTCACAAGATTCTTCTCCAGCGCCTGGAGGAAGCTTGCATCACAGGGACTGCCCTCCAGTGGTTCCGCTCTTTTCTCGCCGATCGATCTTTTTGCGTGGCTATTCTGCCTCACCAGTCCAAACTCCACCCTCTGGGCCATGGGGTCCCCCAGGGATCCTCGCTGAGCCCCACGTTGTTCAATCTATACGTGAGGCCGCGGGCTGATGTCGTTAAGCAGTGGGGCATGACTATGGTCTCATATGCTGACGACACTCAGCTGGCGGTCACGCTCAGCGGGGATTCTTACTTGGATGCCCCAGGGTTCCAGAATGGACTGAGAGCGCTTGCCAGCTGGATGAATTCCAACTGCCTCCAGCTGAACGCAAAAAAAACAGAGATAATGATCATCAGCAAGCAGGCGGAACTCTGGGGCGACATATGGTGGCCTCCGGAACTTGGAACCACCCTGACTCCGGTAACGGAGATAACAAATCTCGGGGTGTGGCTAGATCCGGCCCTCAGCTTTGTCTCCCACACCAGGAGAACTGCCGCATGCTGTTTTGGCATCTTGCGAGTTCTAAGACCAGTCTTGACATTTTTTGATGCCTCGACCAGGCAGCTTGTGTTGCAGGCGACGGTGGTCTCTCGGCTTGACTACGCCAGTTCCCTCCTGGTAGGGGTGAATCAGGCCGAAATTACACGTTTGCAACGTGTTCAGAACGCGGCAGCCAGAGCAGTGGTGGGTCTGCCCAGGTTCTGTTCCGCTGCCAATACTCTGCGTTCCCTTCATTGGCTACCGGTTAAGCAGAGGATTCAATTTAAAGTGCTCTGCCTGTCTTACAAAATCCTTAAGGGCTATCCTGCCCCGATTCTTATGAATCTTTTGTTCCCGTATGTCCCCGCCCGTTCTTTAAGATCTTTGGGCCAGGAGCTCGCATTGGTTCCTCGGTTTAAGCTTAGCCGAGCGGGAGGCCGCTCATTCCGAGTTCGAGCTGCGGACTTGTGGAACTCTCTGCCTTTAAAGATACATGCGCTCAAGATCTCCTCTCATTTCGTAGGGCCATTAAGACCTTTTTATTCCTTTAAGCCCGTTGGCTTCTTCTTTAGTCTGCTGCCTTCTTAGTTGTGTTGTGTTGTTTACCTTGTCAAGCCCCAGGACGCTCCTTTGCTGGAGCAGCTGTGCGCGATACAAATTCTCATAACATAACATAACATAACATCTCACTCTCTGCCTGCACCACCTCTCTCTTTGCGTGTGTCATATCTCTCTTTGCATGTGTCATCTCCCTCTCTGCCTGCACCATCTCTCACTTTGCGTGTGTCATCTCTCTCTTTGCGTGTGACATCTCACTCTCTGTCTGCATCATGTCTGTCTTTGCGTGTGTCATCTTACTCTCTGCCTGCGCCATCTAACCCTCTGCCTGCATCATGTCTCTCTCTACCATGGTCATCTCTCTCTTTGCTTGTGTCATCTCAGTCTCTGCCTGCACCATCTCACCCTCTGCCTGCATCATGTCTCTCACCACCTGCGTCATCTCTCTCGTTGCGTGATCATCTCACTCTCTGCCTGTACCATCTCTCTCTTTGTGTATATCATCTCACTCCCCACCTGCGTCATCTCACTCTCTGCCTGCGCCATCTCACCCTCTGCCTGCATCATGTCTCTCTCCACCAGCGTCATCTCTCTCTTTGCGTGTGTTATCTCACTCTCTGCCTGCACCATCTCTCTCTTTGCGTGTATCCTCTCACTCTCTACCTGCGTCATCTCACTGTCTGCCTGCACCATCTCTCTCTTTGCGTGTGTCATCTCTCTCTTTGCCTGTCATCTCTCTCTTTGCGTGCGTCATCTCACTCTCTGCCTGCACCATGTCTCTCTTTGCGTGTGTCATCTCACTCTCTGCCTGCGCCATCTCACCCTCTGCCTGCATCATGTCTCTCTCCACCAGCGTCATCTCTCTCTTTGCCTGCGCCATCTCTCTCTTTGCATGCATCATGTCTCTCTCCACCAGCGTCATCTCTCTCTTTGCGTGTGTCATCTCTCTCTTTGCGTTTGTCATCTCCCCTCTGCCTGCATCATGTCTCTCCCCAACTTCGCCATCTCTCTCTTTCAGTGTGTCATCTCACTCTTTGCCTGCATCATGTCTCTCTCCACCAGCCTTCTCTCTCTCTTTGCGTGTGTCATCTCTCTCTTTGCGTGTGTCATCTCCCCTCAAAGAGGGAGATGGCGCAGGTGGAGGCAGACATCATGCAGGCAGAGGGGAGATGACACACGCAAAGAGAGAGATGACGCTGGTGGAGAGAGACATGATGCAGGCAGAGGGGAGATGACACACGCAAAGAGAGAGATGACACACGCAAAGAGAGTGATGCCGCTGGTGGAGATAGACATGATGCAGGCAAAGGGTGAGATGACACACTCAAGGAGAGAGATGGTGCAGGCAGAGAGTGAGACGACACACGCAAAGAGAGAGATGGCGCAGGCAGAGAGTGAGATGACGCTGGTGGAGAGAGACATGATGCAGGCAGAGGGAGACATGATGCAGGCAGAGGGGAGATGACACACTCAAAGAGAGAGATGGTGCAGGTGGAGGGAGACATGATGCAGGCAAAGAGAGAGATGGCGCAGGTCGAGGGAGACATGATGCAGGCAGAGGGGAGATGACACACGCAAAGAAAGAGATGACGCTGGTGGAGAGAGACATGATGCAGGCAAAGAGAGAGATGGCGCAGGCAGAGAGTGAGATGACACACTCAAAGAGAGAGAATGGTGCAAGCAGAGAATGAGATGACACACGCAAAGCGAGAGATGGCGTAGGTGGAGGGAGACATGATGCAGGCAGAGGGAGACATGATGCAGGCAAAGAGAGAGATGGCGCTGGCAGAGAGTGGGATTAAACACTCAAAGAGAGAGATGGTGCAGGCAGAGAGTGAGATGACACACGCAAAGAGAGAGATTACGCTGGTGGAGAGAGACATGATGCAGGCAGAGGGTGAGATGGCTCAGGCAGCGAGTGAGATGACACACTCAAAGAGAGAGATGGTGCAGGCAGAGAGTAAGATGACACACGCAAAGAGAGAGATGGCGCAGGTGGAGGGAGACATGATGCAGGCATAGGGGAGATGGTGCAGCAGGCAGAGAGTGAGATGACACACGCAAAGAGAGAGATGGTGCAGGCAGAAAGTGAGATGACACATGCAAAGAGAGAGATGGTGAAGGCAAAAGAGACATGGTCCAGACAGAGGGGATAAATAATGCAGGCACACAGCAGATAGCGCAGGCAGAGGGAGAGATGGCGCCAGCACAGGGTAACATGACACAGGCAGTGGGAGAGATGGCGGAGACAGAGAGTGAGATGGCACAGACAAAGAGTGAGATGGCACAGGCAGAAGGAAAAATGATGCAAGAATAGGGTGACACAGCAGAGGGTGAAATGGTACAGGCAGAGGGAGAGGGCTTGTGCAGTCAGAAAATACATTTCCAATTTACAGCACTATTTCTATACCAGCATTGAATGAAAGCATGAGAAACAATCTAAAAAAAAGAGTACCCTATAAGCAAAGTGATGCAAACTGTGAGGAGATACAGGTGACATTATAGAAAAAGGTGCAAATATAATTCTTTAATTTACACAGACCCACAGTGTGATCCTATTCAAAAAAGTTAAAGCCATACATTTTACCAAAAAACATTTAGCATAGTAAATCGTTTAAGACACAGAGCACAGCCCATATAAATGACCACTACTTTACAATGAAGAAACCTGACTCATTTCCAAAATACATTTCCAATATGCACCATTCGGTTTTTTGCCAGAATTACATACAAACATGAGACACAATGCAAAAAGAAACAGTACCCTATAAGCAAACAGATGCAAATTGTGAGGAGACATTATAAAAAATGTCAAAATATAATTCTTTAATTTACACTGACACTCAGTGTGATCCTAGTTAAAAATGTTAAAAACAATAATTTTACCTAAAAACATGTACCACAATAAATCATTTAAAAGACAGAGCACAGCCCATATAAATAAGCACTACATTACAATGCAGAAACCTGACTCATTTCCAAAATACATTTCCAATATGCACCATTAATGTTTTACCAGCCTTACAAAAAAACATGAGACACAATGCAAGAATGAAGAAGTGCAATATGCTTGTTAATCTTCCCCATAGTGCATAGAGCACTCTATCTATATTAAATGAATCATTACTCACCTTTAAAAATGCTTTTGAAGATGTAGAACAGTGTCAGTCACACACACCAGATTTCCTTAAGCAGAATCTCTGAAATGCACCTCAGACACTGGAACCTCAAAATGGCCCTGATTCCCTCTTACTTTTCACACATATGCCTGTGTATAACCAATCAAATTTCTTCCCACACAAATTCAAAACCAAACTAACATTTTAATTGGTTGTACATTTCAACACTTTCAAACTCACATAATATTCACCCATCCCCCCACTGCTCTTTCTGCCTGTTACCATGGTAACACTCCACACATCACCTAACTGAGCAAACAGGTGAAAAGATCATCATACTATGTTGCAAATGAACCCAGCAAGGGTGTTTGACTTCTCAATATACCAGCTTATCCTGTGCAATGTTTCTTTCAATGACTTTTTCTCAACCATTAGAATTACTTCTTTCAAAAAACAGAAGCATGCACCCTAATTTTCAGTGTTGAATTTTCAGAAACCACCAATCATTTCTTATTCTTCAAGTGCACTAAATCTCATCTACTTTTTTTTTTAACTCCTACTTTTCAAACTGCCATTTCATTTCCAAAGCCCATCTGAGTACAACAAAATCTCCCTTCAAGATGCCTAAAGTGTGGATTGTGGGACATAGCTATGTTTACTGGAATGAAAGGTATGCAGCAAACAGAGGTATTCCCAACCTTCATTTACCAAATGTGGATATTATGTGGATTGGCCAGAGAGGATTGAGATGTCACAAATTGATACCATTGGTAAAATCCTTTTTGCATCTCCCACACCCTGACCTCATAATTGTGCACTGTGGTGGAAATGACCTAGTCACATTGACTGGGGTAGGTCTGGAAATGCTTTTAAAGGACACCTTTGTGAAATTGAGGTCACTTTTTCCTCAAACTGCCTTTGTATATTCTAATATATGCCAAAGGCAAAAATGGAACTGGTCCAACCAATATTGTCCACAGATTAAGAAAGCAAGGAAACATGTGAATAAGTCTGTGTCTGCTTTCCTCAGAGACTATGGCATGGGTTCTATATACCACAACAACTTGCGTTACAACATGCAAGGCATCTAGAGGAGAGATGGTGTACATTTTACAGATGAGGGGAAGAGAGTCTTCCTTTTGAATTTTAGACTGCATCGGTACCTACTTGTAGGTACTTAAATCACTCACATAACACAACAGCTCTTTTTAGAGCTACCCTACCTCTAAGCACTCTAAATTCTTATTTTACTCAATTGTTTTTCACTGGTTTTCCCCGTGGTACGCTCAGGGTACGCGTACAGGTAAACGCACATGTAAGCGTACATGTAAACGTGCCCTGAGCGTACTCCGTGAAATTTTCAACAAAAAAAATAGGTTTTTTGCTCTTCTTGGTCCTTCTAGACCCCCTTAGAAAACCTAGGAGGTCAGGGGATCTCTACCCTGCCCGCTTTTAATGTTTTCCCCTTTTGTTTTTCACCACTTGTGTCTCGGTTCTTCCGAGACACAAGATGGCGGACTCTCCGGACCATGTGGATTGTTTACAAACACCCGAGAGCCAATCAGCTTTCCGCTCATGCACTTCCGTGGCGCGCCGGGCTTCGCTTACCGGTACGCGTTCCCACAGCGCTCGAAGCGCGCATATAGATATATACATTTTTTTGAAGTTAATTTTCATAAAAACCACTGGAGCGATGTTAACCAAATATGGAAAAGGCCCTACTGCTTACCAGTCCCTACCATTTTGCCAAGTTTGGTGTAATTCCGTTCAGCGGTTCGGGTTGTAGCTGTGTCTAATTGTCAGGATCCCAACCGCAACAGAATCAGAGTCCAAACCTGTATGCCACGAAACAAGTCTTTACTGGCTGGAAAGAAGGAAGAGTGACCTGTCCTGCTCCCGTTTGTGGCACTCGCGGAATCTCAAGATGGCCGCTAAGCAGCTGGAGTTGGCGGTCTAGTTGATCAGTCGGCTCCGGTAAGGACTCTTGGTGACGCTCGCGCTACTGTGGAAATGCGCACTTCACCAAGATCTTCAGCTGAGGTAGTCGTTATTCAAGTGCTCGTGCGCTTGTTTTCCAGTATCGTTATTTAGAGATTTTCTGACGTGACCAGAGTACCAGAGGAGAAGAGAATTCTGCTACGAGCGAAGCAACGTATTTTTGGAGTCCGTTCTCGAGTCCGTTTAACCCTGTCAGCATTGCCGAGCAAGAAGAGAGCAGTGGCGTCAGACAAGAACTACACAGAGAGCAGTCAAGAAGAAGAACAAAGCTAAGTGCACTATAGCTAAAGTTTTCAGACTGGAAATAATCAACTTGATAAGCGCTGTATAACTAATGACTTTAAGTTTAAGGTGTTGAGCAGAACCCTACGATATATCTCAGTAAACAAAAAGCAAGAAAGACCGTAAGACTAAATCAACACAGAAGAAAGTAATTCTTGGATATAATCTTGACTTACCTGGGCATTCTAGTGAGCCTTATCACCTGGAAGACAGTAGTGAAGTCCTGTAAGAAGAAATAAGAGTTAGAAGAAGTTTAGACATTTAATTTGAAGAAAGACAACATACAACTCGACATTTAATTTGGTAGGTTACACAATAGTGGGGGAATAATAATTAGTTAAAAAAGAAAAAGAGGAGTTAGTAATAACCTGTTAATATTTTACAGAAGTGAAAGAAAAGTTTGCAGCTACATTGAATTAAACAAGAAGGCGACATTAAGCATGATACAACAAGAACTGGGTAGGTCAAAAGGCAAAAAAATAAATAAGACTTGATACTGGGTAGAATTACAGAGTATAAGAATTTTGATTTCTTTGCAGGTAAAAGGAGCAAGTAATTACAACACCCAGGAGATTCACTTCAGGACAGAATTAAAAGAAGAGAGGCAGGTCAACGTAGGACTTGGGGTATGTTTAGAAGCGAGTTTAATTAAAGGAAGCTTAGAGCAGTAGGGAGGTGTACTTATACTCTGTGCATGTGTTTAGTTTTCCTAGGAATCTTCGAAAAGCTGATTGAAAACTGATTGAAGAACCCTACTGAAGACCAGAGAGTCCGGACCAGTCTCTTCTGTTTCTCTTTTGTTATTTTATCCAATTTCCCCCTTCCCCCTGTCTGATTAATGAGAGTCATGATATAATTCTGTCTCTGATTGATTGGAAGGTGGAGTTGGGAAGTAAGCATCTTCTGTTCCTGTGCAAGTCCTACGAAAAGAAAGTTTGGTAAGCCAGGGTCCTGACAGAGTGAAGTGCCCACGTTTTAAAACTTGCACCCAAACAGAATGGTTGAGGGAGTTAACATGCAAACCTTAGGGGCAGTCTTAGATGCAATACAAAAAGAGTTGGTAGCAGTGAAGGAAGAAAATCGAAATTTGAGGCAAGAAGTGGTGAATTCTAGAAAGGAGACAGCGGAACTAGCGCAGAGAATTGGGCAATCGCATTCAGGAAATAGAGAGGGTCTAACAACTTCAGCGGGGGAGGTAAACAGATTAACTACACAGGTTAAACACTCCCTATCCCCAGTAATTCCCTTGGCGGCACCAGAGAGGTTTAGCGGGTACCCACAGAAAGCACAAGTCTTCATCACGCAATGTTCCTTGCATTTGATGTGCCGCCCTTCTATCTTCCCTGATGCGCAATCTAAAGGGGCATTCATCCTATCGTATCTAAGTGGGGATGCGGCAGCATGGTCCATGCCTATAGTGTCACGAGATGATCCCCTGCTACAGAACTATGACGAGTTCAAGAAAGAATTTCTACGAATATTTGATCGAAGACGAATCTCTCAGGCAGTGGATAACGAATTGCTGGATTTAAAGCAAGGAAACAGAGAACTGGTGGCATACTTGGCGCAATTTCAATTCAATTCAATTTATTTATTTATGATTATGGAACTCTCATGAGGTCCACATAAAAATAAACATGATATACATTCAAATAAATCATGAATAAAATACATGAGAAAAATACATAATAAAACATGGATATCGTCAGATATACAGAATTAATCAAAATCTCTAATATTACCACCTAATACAGATTCAAAAAACATTTTAAAAAATTGTATAATTTGAAACAAAACATTTCATTAGGGGGATTATCCATGGCAAAAATAAAATCAGAGGCAGACAAGATATTCAATTGCAGACAGATGGGTCTTAGCCATTTACGCCTGAACGACATTAAAGCTGGGCAAACAAAAATAACATGCAGCAAGTCTTGAGCTTTCATGTGACATAGGTCACAAACGGCTGATGAGCCGTACCATCTGGATAAGAGCAATTTCAAAGGAAGTAAATCCTGTCTTACTAAAAACATAAAACGCCTGACACCATGAGGAATATTCCAGTGAACATAAGGTTGTGCTTTCCTCACCAAACAGGAGTCAATGGCTGGATTTATGCCCTTTTTCAAAATACAGAGCTCTCTTTCCAGTCTAAACCCTAGTTCCCAAGAAGTAGATTTCAAAAGGGTTTTTAACTGATATGGCGATAAAGAAAATAAGACAGCTTTATCTAATTGTAATTGACTCACCGCATATCTAAACATTTTTATAATTAAAGAATAATCATTGAGGTGTCCCAGCAACTCATTTTTTATTAAATGCCGTAACGTGCCTGGCTCACTCGTTGCTAGGCTAAAAACCCAGCGCACAATCCCCGCTAGACCTTGAACCCAGCTACTACGTAAGCCGAATTCCTGTCTAAGAGCAGCTGTAGAACTAGCTGTATTGACAGATAAAAGGCTACGTAGGATTTTTCCTTCAGAGGAGTTTAAGAAACTCCAACTTTTTATATCAGTTAACTCTATACCATAGAGGAAGGAGGCTGGGATTTTTGCTCGATATACATCCAGCAGTATCGAGAAGTGCCTTTTGCCTGTGGCCTTATATAAGGATATCAAGCTCTTGCCCTGAACAATAGCTTTCCGAATGTTATTAGCTATATGAGCTATTTCACTTAAGTTGCTCATGACAATTTTGCCAAGAAAGGTGTAGGATTTCACAGTTTCCAATTTTTGGCCCCCCACTGTCCCAAAAAAATTCACAAATTTAGGTCTCTTCCTACCAGACATACACATCACTTTACTCTTAGCAATATTTATCAATAGATAATGCTTTTCTGCAAACTTATGTAAGGTATGCAGGCGATTATTCAGCCCATTAGGCGTTAGGTCAAGCATCAAAATGTCATCAGCATACATCAGGCACACAATTGGGGAACCCCACAGGATCGGAGCAATACCTGTACTTGCAGAGAGAACCTGGGGTAAATCAGCTATGTAAAGGGAAAATAGCAGAGGAGCCATAGGCAACCCTGCTTTAACCCATTCGCTGTGGGAATAATTATGGATAGTCCCCTTTCCCCACCCAGCAACACTCTGCACCAAGTATCCGAGTGCAGGGCGTGAACTAATCTAATAAGAAAGGGAGGCATCCCTAAATCAAGTAACTTTCCCCACAGTAATGTTCTGTCTACTTTATCAAAAGCTGTGGAGAAGTCAATAAAAGCACCATAAACTCGCCCTGCACAAACTTTAACATATTGCTCCATTATAACCTGGAGTGCAGTCAAATTATCTAAGGTGCCGTGCTTTTGTCTAAAGTCTGTTTGTTCAAAAGGCAAAATTTTGGCCCTAGACACCCAATCGTTGATTAGCTTAAGGAGACATTTTGCAAAGACCTTGCCAATGGCATCTAATAAGGCGATTTGTCGGTAATGTTGAGGAAGAACTCTGTCCCCTTTTTTAATTAATGGAACCAAAATGCTCCCTTTCCAAGATGAAGGGACAGAACCGCTAGAAAAGCAAGACCTAAACAAAGGATGAAGAATTTTACTCCATAATTTACTCTGCTGTTTTAAGACAGAAATGGGAACCTCATCCGGCCCCATTGCGCCGGAAGAGCGCAAACCCTTAATGGCTAATTCAATGTCTTTTTCGGACGGAGGGTCAAATGGGACGATGGACACAAAATTAATGACGTTATTCCGTTGCAGGTCATTACTGCTGTATAAGTGCTCAATATAATGGACCCAGATCTGCTCATCAATGGCAATTGGCGTGGGACAGGATCTAGTGCCACAACCTTTGCCTATCAGTGACGAAAATAATTTGGCTTGACCCTTAAAAGAGGACTCCCGGAGTTTGATCCATAAGGAGTCCTCCTTGTCCCTTTTCAATCCAGCCTTCAACCTTGATCTCCTTCTTTTTAACAAAGTTAGTAAGTGGTGCCTTTCCTGATTAAATGATAAGTATTGACCCCTTATCAGTTTATTAATTTCAATATTTAATTTCCGAAGGGATTCGGGGAATACTATTGATTTTTTAATGGAAGGGACTTTCCTTGATATTGAGGTTACCGAATTTAACAAATCTACAAAACTTAGAAATTCCCTCCCATCCCATTGGGACAGATTCTCAATGGTAGAGATTAAAATACTCAACAACCCATCACAAGCCCGGGAATTCCAGTAACATCTCCCTGAACTGGCACCAAAGTTCACCAAATCAGTATCTAAGTGCCAGGGATCAGACGGGGGAGGCCTAAGAGCAGCTGTAATAATCAATACCTTATGGTCACTTAGATCAGAGTTAACAACCAAAACATCCTTCATAAGAGGGAAAAAGGAACAATCTGCCACTACATAATCAATGATTGAATCTCCATTTTTTGATTTATGTGTGAAAGCTGCAGGGGTATCAGAGGGGAGTCTACCGTTTATTATTAGACAATCCACCTTAGAGAGACCTTCCAAGAATATTTTACCTCTTTTATTGGATATAATATGCATTGGGAACAGAGCTTGGGGAATTTGGAGAGATTCTTCCCTAAGTTTATTTCTAAATAGATCAAGGCCACAATTGGAGATCTTACAGTTGAGGTCCCCTAGTAACAGTATATATGGGGCGGGAGAGACATCCATAAGTTTGGATAAAAAGGAAAAAAGCGACTTTAAACCCTCATTAAATCGAGTGTCAGGGGGAATGTAGATATTTATTAAAATGAGCAATTTATTAGGACAATCTTTAAACAGATTTTTCAAAGTTAGTGCCTGAAACAGTTTATTAGGCTCTAGATAATAGGAGAGATTCCAATTAATTTTATTTGAAAGTAAGCAAGCTATTCCACCCTTCGCGTGACCTCTCCTAGAAGGGACAGCGCTGCCATCAAAAACCAAATAATCTTTTTCCAACATTAATTTTCCATCCATCCAAGTTTCCTGCAGACAAATTATGTCGGCTTCTAAGGAAAGTAAGGATGACAATTTTTCCTGGCTATTCTTAAAACCAGCAATATTCCAGGAGATTATTTTCAAATCTTTGTTAAAAACTTGGATGTGGTTTAAGAAAAGGGGAAGGTTTACGCAATTCAATAAGTTAATTATGGAAACTGATTGGCCGGAAAGTAAAAGAACTGCAATCTTTTATAGAGGTTTACGAGACGAATTAAAAGATGGGCTGGCGCAAATACCTAACCGTCCCACAGAAATTTCAGCTTTAATCGATTTGGTTTTAGAATTGGATTTCCGTCAAGGAGATCGAAAAGGAGAGAGAAGGCGTGAATTTCGGAGTACAGTGCCAGAGAGTCCGGACCAGTCTCTTCTGTTTCTCTTTTGTTATTTTATCCAATTTCCCCCTTCCCCCTGTCTGATTAATGAGAGTCATGATATAATTCTGTCTCTGATTGATTGCAAGGTGGAGTTGGGAAGTAAGCATATTCTGTTCCTGTGCAAGTCCTACGAAAAGAAAGTTTGGTAAGCCAGGGTCCTGACACTAATCGTCCTATGGAAATTAACATGGGGAAAACAGATTTTGGTACCTCCCTTTTTTCTCGGCCCCCGCTTCACGAATCCCCCCGACACTTTCAGGGAATGAGAGGAGCATAACGGGCCATCTTCTTTGAGAAATTCACAAAGATTCATCCACCAACGCCAAAGTTATTCCCAATAGAATGTTGCAGATTTCCTATGGAAACTAGGTCCTAACTATAACTACCTACTGGCGACCGCCAGTGGGTAATATATATATATATATATATATATAGGTTGGCTGTCACCAGGACTGAACGTGGACAAGGTCCCCAGCTGCCTCAAAATGGTAAGCGAGGGGTATTCCGGACAATTAAAGAGCAGCAGCAATAACGAACACATACTATAGACCAACACTGCACTATGTTAACCAGCATACATAAGAGCAAGAGCCAGCCCGCTGAGGTGACCACTAGGGGGCAATTAGCTTTAAGTAGCAGTAATGGCGAGTGCACTGTTTGGCCGGATGTATGCTGTGGCTACTTCTCCCCCGAAGAAGGTCAGGGAATTACCGAAATGCATTGGGATACAAATGCCTTAGCTGCAACAGAATAATAAATGTTTTTAATTGACCGGATTGGAGTGCGGCTCACCTTTGTCTCCGTGTGGGATAACCTGTGAAAAATACATATATATATATATATTTACCTACTGGCGGTCGCCAGTAGGTATATATAGTTAGGATTTTTTCTCTATGGGATTTTTGAAAATTCTATGTTGAATAACTTTGGCGTTTGAGGACGGAATTGGCTGAAATTTTCAGGACAATGGCAAATTTTGTTTCTGAGCAGCCCCTAAAAATTTGGGGGGGTTTCGTCAAGGGGAAGCCGAGAAAAAAGGGGGTCCCAAAACACGTTTTTCCCATGCAATTTTCCATAGGGCGGTTGGACTCACTTTTAGCTCGAACGGCTGAATGGATTTCCACGAAACTTGGCAAAATTGTAGATATTGTTTGCCCGATGTGCCTTTGCTAGGTCTCAATATATGTACTCCAGTGGATTTTGATAAATTAATGTTCAAAAAAATATATATATCTGTAAGCGCGCCCCGGTTAGCGCCCCGGTTCGCGTACTTGACGCGTAACGGAACTTCGCGAAGCGAAGCTGATTGGCTCTCCGGTGTCTGTCAACATTCTAAACAGTCCGGAGCGGCCGCCATCTTGTCTCTCGGTAGGATCGAGAGACAAGAGGAGGCCAAAACAAAGGGGGAAATGACCATGAGGGGGCATAGTAGATCCTCCCTGACCCCCTAGGTTTGATGTGGAGGCTTTAAAAGGGCCCCGCGGGGCAAAAAAAAAAAATTAGTTTTTTTTGCGTGGGGAGCGCCCGGTACGCGCACCGGGAAGCGGTCCAGGGAGCGTACTATGAGGAAAAAAGAATGATAGACTTTTCAAATATTGTATGTTTATTGATTGTTCGTTTTGTTGTTTTTTTTGCTTTTTTTATTTTTGTGATTGTTTTTCAAAATTTAATAGAAAGTCTAACATTTAACTGTCCGAAATGTCGTCATTTTCAGTGAACATAACTTCCAACATTTGAGTGTCCGAAATGTCCTTATTTTGAGTGAACATAACTTGCAACATTTGAGTGTCTGAAATGTCCTCATTTTGAAGGAGGAAATCTACAGATTGTACACATTGTAGTAGTTCATGGTCCTGTGATTCATCCATGAATTCAATGTCATTTGGTTCAATGTTTTCTTGATTGGTCTCTTCAAGGACAATTTCAAATGACACTTTTTGTTCTCCTTCCATTTTGCCTGAAATTTGCATAAAAATATATATATATCAGTAGAGATAGGGCACTGTTGGAATTAATTTAACAGTGAATTTATCTTTGGGCAGTGTATGGTATCAGACTGGTAGTAGACATATAAAAATGTGTATGTGATGAAACCTTAGTAAATTCATAATTATACAAGACAAGCCTAAATCCATCCATAACTATAACAGAAAAGTCTATCTAAATCTATCAATATTACAGAGGGATAGTATATAACTATCAGAAAAAGTTTTCCATATTAACTTAAAGTGCACAATATACTTTAGTTTTCAAAATAACATCTTACCTTTTAAAAACAAGTTTAAGTTGTCAGTGAAAATGCTCTTGCAATGTAGTTCAGGAAGTAGTAGTCAAAATGGCTGTGTTTCTCTCTTTCTTTATATATATTCAGGTACATAACCAATCAAATGTCAGGTAAAAAAAGTAGAAAATGAAAGTAACATTTTAATTGGTTGTCAATTCCAACACTTCAGATGTGTTTTGTGAAGTAATTTACCTCAGGGTATTTAGAGAGGTCTACAGGCTAAATGGCTAAATGGAATTCCAATCAAATTTGGGAAAATGGTAGGGATTGGTATGTAGTATGAGCTAATCTATATTTGGTGAAAGTGTCTCCAGTGGTTTTTCTGTGAATTACTTTCCCACCTTTTTTCAGCGAGCGCTTCCCGGTGCGCGCCCCGGTACGCGAACCGGCAGCGTTACGGGAGTCCTCCATTTTGTGTTTCGGTAGAATTGAGATACAAGATGGAGGGCAAATAATGTTCAGAATGTGTTGAAGGGGGCACGGTAGATGTATCCTGACCCCCTAGGTTTTCTGAGGGTGGCTGAGGAGGCCCATATGTGCGGAAAAAAAAACATTTTTAAAAACATTTTCGCGCGGTTAGCGTCCGGTGCGCGTACCGGGTAGCGCTCCGGAAAGCGTAAATTGTGAAAATTAGTAAAAAAAGTTAGATTTAAAATTTGTTTATAGTGATCATAGTTAGGGTAGCTCTGAGAAGAGCTTTTGGGTCTGTGGTAGATTTAGGTACTTATAAGTAGGTACCAATACATAGTCTTAAATTCAGGATGAAAACTCTGTTCCCCTCATCTGAGAAGTGAACTCCATCTTCTCTGTAGATATCTTGCATGTAGTAACGCAAGTTATTGTTGTAGATGGAGCCCATTCCATGGTCTCTCATGTAAGCTGAAACAGACTTATTTACATGCTTCCTCGATTTCTCAATTTGTGGAGAAAATTGCTTGGACCACCTCCATTTCTGTCTTTGGCATATATTTGAATATACCAAGGCAGTTTGAGGAAAAAGTGCCATCAATTGTTCAAAGGTGTCCTTTAAAAGCATTTCCAGACCTACCCCAGTCAAAGTGCCCAAATAATTTCCTCCACAGTGCACAATTAACAGGTCAGGTTTTGGCAAATGCAAAAAGGTTTTCACCAATGGTATCAATTGGTGACATCTTAATCCTCTGTGGCCAATCCAGTTGATTTCCACATTTTGTAAATTGAGGTTGTGTAAATTTCTGTTATCAGCATACCTTTGAGCCTAATGGATGTAACTATGTCCAACAATCCAGACAGAAAACATAGTGAGAGGAGGTTCTGCTGCAGTCAGATGAAGTGTGGTAATGAAATGGCAGTTGAAACAGTAGGAGTATGTAATGAAAAAAACTGTGGAGTTTCTGTGCTAATGAATTAGTAGCAGTGATTGGTGGATTTTGATTGCTGGAAACAGAAAGTTAGGGTGCATGGATGAGTTCTTTGAAAGATGTAATTTGAATGGTCAAGAAAAAATCATTTTATGAAAGATTGCACTGGATACGCAGGTGTACTGAGAGTTCAGAGTTCAATTAAAACATTGTTGTATGAAGTTGCAAACATGAGAGGTCTTTCAGGAGGTGGTTGCTATGGAAATAAGGCAGAAAGGGCAGAGGGGGGAAGGGTGTTGATTTGAAAAAAGTGAGGGAAGAGTTTTGATAGGGTGACATGAGAGATATGTGTGATGAATTACAGCATTTCTGTGCCATTGTTGGTTGCAGCCTCTGGAGTGCATACCCTTTGTTCTGCTGAAGACAAATTGGTGTGTGTCTGAGACAGTTTTGAAACTCAAAAAGTATTTGCTAAGGTGAGAAAAGATTCATTTAATTTAAATAGAGATTAGTATGCTTTAAGGAGAAAATTATGAAGAAAGTTGTGTATTTAAAATGTTGCTTTGTGTCAAGTGTTTTACAATAGATTTGGTTTCTTTGAGTTACATAGCCATGTTAAAAGTGACTTCCCCATGAATGTAGGTATATAATTGCTTAACATGATGTGTTTAAAAACGTTTTTTGAAATCAATTAGGTTTCTTGATATGTACTGCTAGAGTTTCATAGGTTGCTTGGGGCATATTTACAAGGCCTTTGAGTTCCTTTGATGTTATTTTTCCCATTTTAATTTAAGACATTTCCCCGTGGTGCAAGGTCCTTGTAAATTCGCCCCCATGTGTGCTTGGCAAATTTAGATTTTGATTCTTTGAGTTACATAGCCATGTTAAAAGTGACGCTAAAATGGTGCAAGGGCCTTAAAAAACTGCTTTCATGTGTCTTAGGGCATTTTAAGTCACTTCCCCATGAATGTAGGTATATAATTGCTTAACATGATGTGTTTAAAAACATTTTTTGAAATCAATTAGGTTTCTTGATATGTACTGCGAGAGTTTCATAGGTTGCTTGGGACATATTTACAAGGCCTTTGAGTCCCTTTGATGTTATTTTTCCCATTTTAATTTAAGACATTTCCCCATGGTGCACGGTCCTTGTAAATACGCCCCCATGTGTGCTTGGCAAATTTAGATTTTGATTCTTTGAGTTACATAGCCATGTTAAAAGTGACGCTAAAATGGTGCAAGGGCCTTAAAAAACGCTTTCATGTGTCTTAGGGCATTTTAAGTCACTTCCCCATGAATGTAGGTATATAATTGCTTAACATGATGTGTTTAAAAACGTTTTTTGAAATCAATTAGGTTTCTTGATATGTACTGCTAGAGTTTCATAGGTTGCTCGGGGCATATTTACAAGGCCTTTGAGTCCCTTTGATGTTATTTTTCCCATTTTAATTTAAGACATTTCCCCGTGGTGCAAGGTCCTTGTAAATACGCCCCCATGTGTGCTTGGCAAATTTAGATTTTGATTCTTTGAGTTACATAGCCATGTTAAAAGTGACGCTAAAATGGTGCAAGGGCCTTAAAAAAACGCTTTCATGTGTCTTAGGGCATTTTAAGTCACTTCCCCATGAATGTAGGTATATAATTGCTTAACATGATGTGTTTAAAAACGTTTTTTGAAATCAATTAGGTTTGTTCATATGTACTGCTAGAGTTTCATAGGTTGCTTGGGGCATATTTACAAGGCCTTTGAGTCCCTTTGATGTTATTTTTCCCATTTTAATTTAAGACATTTCCCCGTGGTGCAAGGTCCTTGTAAATACGCCCCCATGTGTGCTTGGCTAATTTAAGTACTGATAGGGTGTGCTTCTACATAGGACCTGTGTTGTGTTTTCAAATTATGACCAGAAAATCGTTTTTTAAAAAAAAAAACACTTTTCACATTTATGAGAAGGTCATATTGTTGTCTGCTTCTTTAAATAAATATTGAACTGAGAAATATTAAACTGAGGCTTCTGTAAGTGTCAAGGGAGGTGAGTAATGTACATTGCTCTGTTGTATACAGTCCTCATCTTCTGTGTACTCTTGGATATGCTAGACTACATCTGCACAATGAGATAACTAAGCTGAGGAAACACAGGTGATGTGATTGTGAAATGAGCAAAAGAAATTCCACATTTTTCAATTACATCACCTGTGCTTCCTAACATTACGAATCACATTGTGCAGATGACGTTTAGGCCTGTCCAGGGACACAGAAGAGGTCTGGCCTTTGTTCAAGAGTGCAGTGGACATGACTCACTTTATTGTTAGGCCTGCACATGTATTATCTTGTCTGTACTCTTCAATAAGCCTAAATTTCATCTGCAACCCTGAGTAGGCCTCACCTCAAATATGTTATGTTATGTTATGTTATGTTATTTATCTTTTGTATAGCGCACGGCTACTCAAAAAGAGTGTCCCGGCGCTTTTAGTAAGGAGGGCTGCATCATAATAACATAACACAGTTAAAATGAATAAAAGACAGAAGGCCGAGCGAACACACAAAAAGCGGACTACTGGGTAAACAGCCAGGTTTTAAGGCCTTTTCTAAAGGCAAGAAGGCTGGTAGCTCCCCGCAGAGTGAGCGGCAGAGAGTTCCACAACTGTGGCGCTATTAGTCCAAAAGAGCGGCCACCCAGGCGAGCTCTCTTCACTCGCGGGACAACCGCCAAGAACAAAGATTCCAACCTCAAAGAGCGAGTCGGATGATAAAAGGCCAGTCTCTTTTGGAGATACTTTGCTCCCACCGCGTGGAGGGCCTTATAGGCCAGAGTCAAAGCCTTAAAGGCAATCCGTTTCCGGATTGGAAGCCAGTGCAAGGCCTTCAACAGACCCACTGCACTGGTCCGTCTATTTAAACCAAAAATAGCTCTCGCGGCAGCGTTTTGCACCACTTGGAGCCGCTGCAGCAGATACTCTGGCAGGCCCAGGTAAAGAATGTTGGCATAATCTAACCTGGACCCGATTAGAGCCTGCACCGTCAGCTTCCTATGTTCCTCAGACAACAGGGGAAGGAACCTCCGCAGCATCCTCAGGAGGCCAAAGCAAGTGCCCGACACCCCGAGGATCTGGGATTTCAGCGTTAGCTCCTTATCCATCTTGACCCCCAAGTTCTTGGCAATTTTGGAAGAACAAGACGGAGGGAACATATTGAGGGGCCACCAAGCCTGCCAGTCTGGCTCTGTATCACACCCAAAGAAGAGTACCTCAGACTTATCGGAATTGCACTTGAGGCTGTTCAGTTGGAACCATTGGAAAACAGCCCCAAGGCAATCCCGGATACTCTCCCCGTCAAAGTCTCCTCCTCTCTTGCACGAGAAGAGGAGCTGGGTGTCGTCAGCGTAGGATACGATCTGGGCCCCATGCGACTCCGCCAACGCCGCCAAAGGAGTCATGAAGATGTTAAAAAGGGTTGGGCTCAGAATAGAGCCCTGTGGGACCCCGACTCCAAGAGGCGGCATCGCGGCGGAATCTGGCGAGGCCCAGACCGTTTGCCGGCGGCCAGCTAGAAAGGAGGAAAACCAGCCGATAGGCCACACCTTATCGTCATCTTGAATCAATCATTTAAAATGTAAGGGGCACATTTATGATGGCCGTGCGCCTCTTTTGTGCCGCTGTTGCGTCACTTTTGTGATGCAGCAGTGATGCAAAAGATGCACCATGTTGCAAGATAGGCCTCACTTCATCTCCAACAAGATATCGTCAGTTTAAACTGTAAACATTTAGGACTGTGTAGGGGGCATGGAGAAGCTGAATCTTCTGTAAATGTCAAAATTGTTCCATACAGTGCTCACCTTCTGCGTAGTCTTTGATATGCTAGACTCCATCTGCACAATGAGATATCTAAGCAAAGGAAACACAGGTGATGTGATTGTGAAATGAGCAAAAGAAATTCCAAATTTTTCAATTACATCACCTGTGTTTCCTAACATTACGAATCACATTGTGCAGATGAGGTTTAGGCCTGTCAAGGGACACAGAAGAGGTCTGGCCTTTGTTAAAGAGTGCAGTGGACATGACTCACTTCATTGGTAGGCCTGCACATGTATTATCTCCTCTGTACTCTTCAACAAGCCTAAATTTCATCTGCAACCCTGAGTAGGCCTCACCTCAAACAAACCTCTGGATAGTCCACACCTTATCGTCATCCTGAATCAATCATTTAAAATGTTAGGGGCAGATTTATGATGGCCGTGCGCCTCTTTTGTGCCGCTGTTGCGTCACTTTTGTGATGCAGCAGTGATGCAAAAGATGCACCATGTTGTAAGATAGGCCTCACTTCATCTCCAACAAGATACTGTCAGTTTAAACTGTAAACATTTAGGACTGTGTAGGGGGCATGGAGAAGCTGAATCTTCTGTAAATGTCAAAATTGTTGCATACAGTGCTCAACTTCTGCGTACTCTTTGATATGCTAGACTCCATCTGCACAATGAGATACCTAAGCAAAGGAAACACAGGTGATGTGATTGTGAAATGAGGAAAAGAAATTCCACATTTTTCAATTACATCACCTGTGTTTCCTAACATTATGAATCACATTGTGCAGATGAGGTTTAGGCCTGTCCAGGGACACAGAAGAGGTCTGGCCTTTGTTCAAGAGTGCAGTGGACATGACTCACTTCATTGGTAGGCCTGCACATTTATTATCTCCTCTGTACTCTTTAACAAGCGTAAATTTCATCTGCAACCCTGAGTAGGCCTCACCTCAAACAAACCTCTGGATAGTCCACACCTTATCGTCATCCTGAATCAATCATTTAAAATGTTAGGGACAGATTTATGATAGCCGTGTGTCTCTTTTGCGCCGCTGTGCGTCACTTTTGTGACGCAGCAGCGGTGCAAAAGATGTGCTATGTTGCGACATATTTACAACTTGATGCATCTAGGCAGATGTGTCATGCTGTAAAGTCCTGTGCCACATGAAACCTGCGTCAGGTTTCATGTGAGTGTTTTGTTGTAGGGTGGGCAGTCATTTGCATGAAAGCCCTGTAAAACTAACACAGTAAAATTAAGAAGATTTCACTGAGTCACCTTTATGGCATTGCTGAATCAAATCCTTACGCCTGTTTGAAACAGGCATAAGGAGTGATGCACCATGCAATGTGTGGCTTGACCCTGTGCATTGCAGTAGATATGTCGCGCATATGACGTGATTCCTGCAATGCGCCGTTTTTGTGGAACAGATGCGTGACGCATCTGTGCTGTTTTTGCTCAATGGTGCTCTGCATTGTAAATGCGGCACATCATGGGTGGCAGAGCAGTGGCGCACGTTAACTGGTGCATCCTTGGGGATGCGCCAGTTAACATAAATCTGCTCCTTTAAATTTAAGTATTAGCAGGGGACACAGTGTTGGTGAGGCTTATCCAAGGTTAAGAAGAGATGAGTCCTGTTCACTGAAAACTTGGACATAGGCCTCACCTCCTCAGCATCGCTGGACATGGTTAAATAATATCTGCAAAATGTTACTCTTGTTAAACAATTTTACTATTATAGTCTCTGAGATTTGTCTCTTACTCTGCAACATCTCATTGTTGTTCTCTTTTTTTAAAGATCACGACAACATCAAGCATGAGTGATAATGAGCAATCTGTTGATCTCGATCTTATCATTGAACTTGTTATTGAAACGTCAGTGGAAGTAGATCCCTTGGATGATTTATATCCTGTGGATGAGGAAGAATATGATGAGGATGCTGATTTGTCAGAATTGTATGACATAGGGTGGGCAGCTGACCTGCTCGAGCCTATTAACCTATAAAGACTTTTAAAAATAAATTTAAGTTACTCGAAATGAAAAGTAACCATGTAAACCGTTTCATTTAAAATTAAATACAACTTCAAACACAGATTGTGTGAAGTGTCTTTCTTAAAATAGTGAAATATGCTAATAAAATTAGTACAGATTCACATATAAAAGAGCACAGGTCAAATGTAGAAGCATTCCATTTCTTTGCTACTATTTGTGAGTTTTAAATTTGCTAATGCACTAAAAATTATTGTATGTAGAATCGACAACTAGTCTGTTATTTTTTTGACGACTGTTATTGATTTACTGTTTGGTAATAGTGGTTAATAACATTTTTATTATATTTTACCACAGATTCAACTGCAGATCATTTCAAAATTATACGATGCCTTCGAAGGACAGGAGGAAAAAGGCTACAAAACGTCAAACACAGCAGCTTAGTAAATGCTTGCAGCAGTCCTCTACAATAAAAACTTGTCAAGTCACCAAGAAAGCTCCGGGTAAGACAACGAAATCTTTTTTAAGAAACATTTGCAGACGAAAAAGTATCAGTACAGAACATGTTTTAGTCCAGAAAAAGAGAGCCAATTTAAATGGGAAGGAAAGGCCACTCAAAAATGTTACTGCTAGAGCAGGAGATAACTCTGTGTATGGTAGTAGAAGGAAAAATCAGTTTTGGGACATTCGTAGACAAATGTTCCGCAATAGGATAATTGGCAATTTGTTAAAAAATATTACGAAAAGTCAACAGAAAGTGGCTTTTTATAAGAGAAAGAAAGATGTAGAGAAAATTATTGATCAGGCTTTCGAAATTAAGCGAAAGTTATTTATTTTGATAATCAATAGAATTAGGAAACTAAACAAGGCAATTTATGATTTCAAATCAAATAGTAGATCGAAGAGAACAGTTAATTGTAGTAATTTTTGTGAAGTTTTTTCAGGAGAATGGATGCATAGTTCAAGTTGTGAGGCATTTTTTAATGAGGAGAGTTATTTCCAGGATAATGATTTGGTGCATGCAGTTGACACCAGTGGTCGAGCATATGAGGTGAAAGATGGATGTGTGGTTGAAAAAGAAAAACTTGTGACAACAGAGGCAGAAGAGGTGTTAGGTGTTGAAGTTTTAGGGAGACGTCCTAAGGGTCCAGTTTACACCTGGAAGTGTAGTAGTATTTGCAGTGTGCGACAGGAATCAATTGATTCGTTTTGTAATTTCTTACGTACATATAGTAAGAAAAGTCTGAAACCAAAAATTAAGTTGTTGCAAGACTTAGATCCTTGCAGATTGAGAGTACTGACAGGTTTGCATGGTCATTCATTGGCTTGTCTTTCCAGGAGAGTATGCCAGAGTGTTTTTCATCATTTCAGGATGCTAGCAGTGCATCATAATAAAGTGAGGAAATTAGTTAGAATGTTGTATTATGCTAAGAGTCCAGCAATTATGCTTAAACAATTATGCACTGCTCTTTTGCATGGTTCAGAAGTAGACGTGAAGAATATTTGTGCAGAAATTGAGTTTTGTTACTTTGCAAGTAAAGAGGAGAATGTTGAAATTGACCCAGAAGAAGAAGGTAATGTGGAAGAGAGTGTACAGATTTCCAGTACAGATAATTTTCAGAAGGAAATTGACACGTTTCAGGTGAAATCAAGTGAGAGGCCTAATTTCACTTGTGTGTGTTGTCGACGCACTTATTATAAGAATCAGACTAAGTTAGTGGATTTATATGCAAAAAGTGAAAGAGAAAATAATAGTGAATGGAAGGATTTCGCAACATACTTGATGGTAGAAAATTGTTTTGATTTGGGATTGGATCAACGTGTGTGTACTATTGTTGTAACAAATTAAATCAAAACCGGATGCCTGCTAGAGCGGTTCATAATAATCTGGAATTGGTTGAGATTCCTTCTGAATTGAAGGATTTAAATACTTATGAATCTATTTTGATTCAAAGTGTCAATCCCTTTCAGGCTATTGTACGAATGGAGCCAAAGACAGGGAAATTGCCTCAATCAGATTTACAGAGAGGATTAAAGGGAAGAGTTGTTTATTTGCCTCTAGATTTGAAGAAAAACATTAATACAATTGGAGTAGAGAAAGTGGAAGAGGAACCTCTGGTTATCTTAGTTAATGGGGTTCCGACAAAGAGTAAGAAATTATGGCAAGAATAGTGGATGTTAGGAAAGTCAAAAAGGCAACATTGTATTTGAAGAAAAAAAATAAGTACTATAAGAATGTATATGTTGCAGAAGAGGAAGTAAGTGAAGAAGAGGATAGCGATTTGTGCGCTGGTCAAATTGAGAAAGTAGAAGCCTCTAAAAATGAAGGAATATATGAACATTATAGTGTTCATCCTTTGCATTCCAAGGAAGTCATGGGGAATGATATTGAGTTGTTTCAAATGAAACAAACCAAAGGGAGTCCTATTAGTTTTTGGGAGGAAAGTTTGGAAGCTCGGTGTTTCCCACAGCTATTTCCAACAGGTGAAGGAGGAAGATATGATGAGCGACCTGATCAAATTCCTTCTGAATACCGTACTTTACGATTGTATGCAGAAGATCCTAGGTTTCGTCAATGCATTCCCTATTTGTTTCATCTCCTGTTTGAAAGCGATCTGTCTGGACTGTCATATGCAGTGAACCACATCTTGAAAAGTGGTGTACTGATGCAAAATATCTCAGCAAGGGACTTTATGGATAAAGTCAATGTGCAAGACAGTATTTTGGATTCTCACCTGATTAATCTCATGGCGTGTCAGCGTGGTACTATTGAGTACTGGTACCGTCGTCATGGTGATTTAAAATGTATGCTGAGGAACTTAGGAACTCCCACATGGTTCCTCACTCTCAGCTGTGCCGAGTATGGCTGGGAAGACTTACAAGAATTTCTACGAGAGGCAAATGGAAACATTGAAAATATCGAATTCAAGACACCCGGAGAACTGTGCTCTTTGGATCCAGTGAATGTATGCAGGTACTTCAATCATAGGTTTGAAGCTATGATGGCTTTCATCATGAACAAGAAAAATCAACCTCTTGGAGAGGTGTTGGATTTCTTCTGGAGAAAGGAGTACCAAGCAAGAGGTGCTCCTCATATACATATGCTGCTATGGATCAAAGATGCACCCAAATTTGGAACAGATCCGGATGACTTAGTGATGAGTTTCATAGAACAGTATTCTACATGTGCTGTTCCAAAGACAAAGGAAGACAAAAGCATAAGAGAACAAGTTTTACGCTTCCAAAGCCATCGTTGCGGAAAGTACTGTCGTCGTAAATTCAGAAACAAAGACAAGTTCTACACAAAATGTCGTTTCGGCTTTCCACGACCGGTGATTTCTAAAGGAAGAGTTAACAGTTTGATGTCTTCGCTGCGACATAATGTGACGAGGAAATCACCCAAAAATACATACAATTTAAAAAGGAACGAAGAGTCCAAGTACATCAACGACTACAACCCAGTGATTTTGTCCATGTGGAATGCTAACATGGATATACAGTTTGTGGCTGATAACTGTATGGCTGTGGCTCGGTATGTGATATCTTACATCACCAAAAAAGAAAAGACAGAATTGAAGGATATGTGGGAGGACATTTCCCATGAAAAAAGCCTCAGTAAGAAGTTGTACAGTTTCAGTCTGAAGATGTTGTCGCATCGAGAAATCGGAGCTTACGAATGTTCTGACCGGTTATCTTCAGCAAGTCTCTATGCCAAATCTAGGAGTATCATTTGGGCGAGTCTTGGTCTTGCTGCAACGCGTAATCGAGTTCTGAAACCTGTGCGAGAAATTGAGTATTTGGCGGAAAAGGAGCCAAACAGTACTGATATTTTGAAGACCAACATGTTGGATACATATTATCCAAATAGAAGCAGACACCTCGAGAATGTTTGTCTGTATGAGGTTCTACAAAATTACATATTCAAGAGGAACATTAAAGAAGATATTGATAAAGGAGTGTATGCTGTAATTGGAAGTGAGGGATGTCTGGTCAAGCAAAGAAAATGCCAATTGGTAAACCATCGAAAATTGAGTGGCGAATCTCCTGAAAGAAAAGAGTTTTTCTATTTAGCTCTTTTGCAACTTTTCAAGCCTTGGCGTGCAGAAGAGGAACTGCTTGGAGATTTCCTCTGTTACAAAGACTCTTTCAATGCCGCCAAGGAGACCATAGAATGTCCTGTTTTTCCCAAATATCTAGAAATGTTGAATGCGGAAATCGAGCAGGAAGCAATGATTGCAGCCGAGATTGCTAGAGACAGTTCTCAGGACAGTCAGAGTTCTGTTTCATTGAGTCAGGATCCACTAGGAGGACCAGTTATCGAAAATGAAGCTGCCACTGCCATGATTGAAGTGGAAAGAGCCATGGCACATGCTCAGGAGGATGCGGTTAACTTAGAAGACTTGGAAAGACAACTCAACGTTGAGCAGAGGAAAATATATGATGAAGTTACCAACCAAATTGATCATGGATTAAGTCATGAGAAGAAAGAGTGCTCATGTACGTCGTTGAAGCCTGTCAGACTGTACGTGAGTGGAGAAGCGGGAACTGGAAAAAGTTTCCTCATTAAAGCAATTTCATGTTATTTGCAGAAAAGGACTGAGTCATCGCTGTCTTGTGTTGTCACCGCTCCAACTGGACTGGCAGCACATAACATTAAAGGTATTACTTTGCATCGTCTACTGATGCTGCCAGTGGAGCATGATAACAAATTACAATACCACAAGTTATCTGGAGATGCTTGTTGTGAAGTTTCAAGAGTCTTGAGGAAAATGAAACTTCTTAACATTGACGAAGTAAGCATGGTTTCCAATGTCATGCTTGCCTTTGTGCATTTGAGAATGCAAGAAGTTCTCAAAACAGAGTATGATGTGTTATTTGGTGGCAAACACATCATTGTTTTCGGTGATCTTCTGCAGCTGACACCAGTGAAAGGACAACCTGTGTTCAAAATGCTCACACATGAAGATACCAGGAAGTGCCTAGGGAGCATTGGCAACGTCAAGATATGGTTAAACTTCAATTATGCTGAACTGCGTGAAAATATGCGTCAAGCGAAGGATGAAGATTATAAGAATATTCTACAAGATGTTAGAATCGGAAAAGTGACTGACCATGGGAAAAAAGCTTTACATGCACGATTACTGTCAAATTTGTATCCAGAAGAAGACGTTGTGCCTCAGAATATTTTTCGGAAAATTACTGAGAAGAAATCTGGAATATGTTTGATGCCAACTCTTGCAGAATGTGCCATCTTCAACAACAAAATGTTGCATTTAGAAAACCAAGAGATTGTGAAACTGGAAGCTATTGACAGAGTAGAGCATATGGGATCAACAATTATTTTGTCTGAGAATTTGAAATCAAAATTGGATTCATTAGAGATGACTATATCTAAAACTGCAGGTTTTGAAAAGACTCTGAATGTGTGCTTAAATTGCCGTATAATTTTAAGAAGGAATTTAAATGTTGAAAGAGGTCTGGTAAATGGATCAATGGGTAATGTTGTTGATTTTGAGAAATACAGAAATAGAGATGGAATTGAATTTTTAAAAATTAAATTTGATGGCATTGAGGAAGTACAGCTAATTGGTCGTTGCTCTGCTAGGTTTTTGCTTGTAAAAGACTTATATGTTCACCGTAAGCAGTTTCCTGTTTGCTTGGCATATGCGGTGACAATCCATAAATCACAAGGTTTAAGTGTAGACAGTGCGTTGGTGAATATTGGCAGTTCTGTGTTCAAGGAGGGTATGGCATATGTGGCATTGTCACGAGTCAGAAGTTTATCGGGATTGTACTTGATTGAGTGTGATGTCACAAACATTTGTGCGGATCTAGATTGTGTTAAGGAATACAATAGGTTAAGAAGAGAGTATGCGCCACATTTGCCTCAATATCCTTTGTTTGAGAAACGTGTGGTAGGCCGGAAACGAAGAAATGTGACCAATAGTAGGGAGGTTGTAGCAAAAAGACGAAAAGTCGATGAACCTGAAATTATAAGCAGAAAAAAAATGGATTCTGTTGAAGATGTTGTTGGTTTTAAATTTGAAAATAGTTCTGGTGTCAACTGCTATGCTAATGTAGTGGTTAATGTTGTCTTTTCTCTAGAAACTTTAAAAGAAGAGATTGTGGTCAATTCGGATCAAAGATTTTGCAGTTTGTTGAATTCTGTGTTAGAGAAATGTAGCACTGATAGAACAACAATAGAAAGTGTGTCTGAAATTCGAAATCTGTTAGACAAATGTTCAGGTCAAATGCAATTCTCTCAAAATATTCAGCAAGATTGTCAGGAATTTTTAATGTATATGCTTGATGTATTGCAAGATGAAGGTGTAGATGTAGATCATCTGTTTGGCCTTTCTTATCAATGGCAGCATGACTGCGAGAACTGTAGGGTATCAAGTACTACTAGTGTAGAGTCTGAAAGATTTATATATTTAACTTTGCCAGACAGTAAATCAGTGTCCTTTAGTAAGCTAGTAAAAGCAGCTGATCACAACATGGAGTGTAGCCAATGTAAGTCTGCAATGTTCTCCACATTATTTATACGAACATATGGCCAGTATGTCATTTTAATGTTCCAACGATGTAGGCCTGATGGAACAAAATTGACAACTTTAATTAAAAATTTTGTGGCTTCGCAGTTGTCAATATCAGGAAGGACTGTTGTAACTGCAGCAATTATATATCATGACGGTCCTTCAACAACATCAGGACATTACACAGCTTATTTGAAGTCTAGACACGGCTGGTCATTCTGCAATGATTCTGTTTTAACTTTCAATAAAATATTGCCTTTTGACCTTAAAAATTCTTACCTGGTGTTTTTACAACCAAAATTTTAGGGTAGGAATCTCGGGATTTACTCTGAGGAATTTCAAGAGGTTCTAATGACTCCTACACTATTTGGCCTTGAGGATAAGTGTAGTACAGAGTGAAAAGTTAATGTGGAACATGAGTGAGCAAGAAGGGTGAGATATTACTAGTACAGGATTGTGAAAGTGATCTTGGACGTTTTCTTTCTGAAAGTTGCGGAAAAAGAAAATGACGGGATTTTCTTAGAAGAATTCCAAGAGTTATAAATGGCTCTTACACGATTTGGCCTTGAGGAGAAGTGCGGTAGAGAGCGAGAAGTCATTTATTGTATGTAACATATTTGTCAATACGATGGAGCTTTTCTTTCAGAAAGTGGCGGGCAGAAAATAATAACAGCACAACAGAGTATAAGCTGTTCATAGGACATCCTTCGACGTCATGGAAAGTAAGTTACTTTTCAGGAGTTCTGATTTCTGATTGGTTATGTTATATGGGTTTTTTAAACACAATCATTTTGATTGTGGTTTTTTTCCCCCGCTGTTATATGATGAATACCTTCAACTCACTGTTTTTAGTGAAATTTGATATATTCTGAGAACAGCAAAAATAAACCATTTAACATGTATAATTATTTCTGTACCTTTTTGTATTTATGATATACATTTAGAACTGTGTAGGAGGCATGGAGAAACTGAGGCTTCTGTAAGGGTCAAGGGAGGTGAGTAATGTACATTGCTCTGTTACATACAGTCCTCACCTTCTGCATACTCTTGGATATGCTAGACTAAATCTGCACAATGAGATACCTAAGCTGAGGAAATACAGGTGATGTGATTGTGAAATGAGCAAAAATATTTGCACGTTTTTCAATTATATCACCTGTGTTTCCTAACATTACGAATCACATTGTGCAGATGAGGTTTAGGCCTGTCCAGGGACACAGAGGAGGTGTGGCCTTTGTTCAAGAGTGCAGTGGACATGACTCACTTCATTGGTAGGCCTGCACATGTATTATCTCCTCTGTACTCTTCAATAAGCCTAAATTTCATCTGCAACCCTGAGTAGGCCTCACCTCAAACAAACCTCTGGATAGGCCACACCTTATCGGCATCCTGAAACAATCATTTAAAATGTTAGGGGCAGATTTATGATGGCCGTGCGCCTCTTTTGCGCCGCCATTGCGTCACTTTTGTGACGCAGCAGCAGTGCAAAAGATGCACCATGTTGCAAGATTGGCCTCACTTCATCTGCAACAAGATACCGTCAGTTTAAAATGTATATATTTAGGACTGTGTAGGGGGCATGGAGAAGCTGAGGCTTCTGTAAGTGTCAAAGTTGTTGCATACAGTGCTCACCTTCTGCGTACTCATTCATATGCTAGACTACTTCTGCACAATGAGATACCTAAGCAAAGGAAACACAAGTGATGTGATTGTGGATTGAGCATGGTCACTGACCATGTCATGAATGATGTAATATGTGACATCATCAGCAGTGGATTGCGGGTGCGCGATATATAGTTAGTGCAACTAACTATATATGGAATTTCAATGGTTTTGTGTGAGTAAAATAAGGTTTTGTAAATGCTAATTCCTAACTATATATGGTCTATAACCTATGGTTTTTTCAGTGAATTTTCAAGGTTTTGTAAATGCTAATCCCTAACTATATATGGTCTATAACCTATGGTTTTTTTAGTGAATATATATATACACATATATGATTTTATTAAATTCTTTTATGGTTTTCCCTCTCTCTGAAGGACAAATGAAATCTTAATACACTAATTAGGCAGGACTGCTTGAGTCCGGACAATATGTTCTAAATTCCATGGCTACAATACATCAGCCTTTTACTCTAGAGTGACAGCGGAGAGAGAGGCTTCTGCTGAGACCGAGCACCCAATGCATCAATTTATCTTGGTAAAATTAGTAAGTGAAATGGAACCATATTTAAACTTGGCCACGTCTAGTTATCATGACAGGTTGTTGACCTATTTTAAGTTACATTTGTTATATCATTTGATGTTTTTTAAGGGGGGTTGGATAAAGGGATCAGAACTGAAATCATGTTCCGAGACCACATCTCCATCCCCAGCACCCTGCATATTGTGATGATCTGTACCAGATTGAATACCTTACACCATCAATATATTCATCTGCTGCTTTTACCTATGAATTTTAGACAGGTGAGACCTGCACGTTTGTTTTTACAACTTTTACCTACAGATAATAGCTGTATTTTTCTGTCAAGTTAAAAATCTGGGATATTACTCTGGCGATGAGTATGTTCATCTGGATTTATATTTTTGCGTCGAGCGTTCTTTTGAGTCTTAAGTTTGTTTTACGATATGATTTTGCATATGTTGTTTAAATATCGCTCCCTGTGATGATATTTACATAAGTTGGGGGTTAAGCCATGTTGGCTATATGAACTATTGCTCAGCTTTTGCGGAACAGTAAGGTTTCCATACACATATTGTATATTTCGTATTTTTGTGGAAGCAGAGCTTGAAGCACCTCCTGAAAGTGGTGCAAGTTTCCTCTCAACTAGAACTGTGGACAGCAGTGTGGACCAAGTATTACAGATATGCAAACTCTCCCGGCCTCTTGAGGCACTCTCTCTTTAGATCTAGGGTCAAGGAAGGGGAGAGGCTCACACCCTCCACTGAACCAGCCGTCTCCTTTGAAGAAAAGAGGTCAGGAGAGGTTCACTCGCCTCTTCTATCCTGTCATCAGTAACCAAGCAGATGGTAAGCGTAATCCTGTCACAGTGGGGCTTTAGGTGATTGACATAAATGACCTTTAAAGGGTTTCTGGGAGTCTTGAGGTCCACCAAGTAGGTGACATCACTCTTGTGCTTCTTGATCTCATGAGGCCCAAACCAACAGCATTGCAAGGCCCGGGGCTCTGAGGCTTTATTACCACACTTTTTGGCTAGGCTGAAGCTCAGCAAAAGTGGCATTCTGGCCATACCAGTGTTTCATGTTCTCCTGGCTAGCTTCCATGTTCTCCTGGGTGAGTTTGCAGAAGTGGGTTGTCTGGTTGTGAAACGCTAGCATGTAGCTAACTACATCCTGGGGTCACTTCTGTGAGCTTGCTCCTACTCTTCCTTATACAAATGGAGAGAACCTCTCACAGGATGCCCATATAGAAGTTGAAATGGGCTGAAGCCAATCCCCTTCTATGGGACGTCCCTCTTATGCCTCATGGGTTCAGGTAGACCCATAATCATGCCATTGAGGGTAGGTTTGAATATTTTAACCAGCCCATTGGTCAGAAGTGGAGAACGTGTAGGTTATCTCACACCTTTGTGTACCCAGACATGAAGTTGGTACCCCAGTCAGATACCACCTCCTTTGCGAAACCCATGTGAGTAAAGATCCCCATTAGTGCTCTGGCCATGGCAGGCACAGTTTCAGTCCTCAGAGGCATAGCTTATGGGTACAGGTGGCACAGCCCTTCAAGACCAGAACAAATCTGTTGCACGTGGCTGTCTTGGGTATCGAGGCCCCACTATGTCGTTGCCAACCCTCTCAAAAGGGGTGCTAATGACAGGGAACTGTTGCAGGGGGCATTGCACTTCTCCACTGACTTGCCACTTGCTTGGCAGGTCTGAAAGTACCTTGTCTTGCCCCCAATGACTTGCAGTGGCACATCATGAGCAAGACCCGGTCAGAAGGACGTGAAGCACTGGGGTATCCCCAACACGCGTGTTGCACCAGGCTCAGGAGCCTTAGGCACACCAGAGGAAATCATAGTCCCAGTAAATCAGGTGTTTGCCGGAGACGTCAGCAGCTGCCTGGGCCACAGCCTCCTGCCGAAGACCTACAAGAGTAGGGCAGTTTTTTCTGTATGTTGCAGACCTCCTCCCTGGTGGGACCTCTTTCCTGCTGCTGGTTGGACAACTCAGGTAAGTTCCCCTGTTCGACCACATCCTACCCTGTCACCCCCCTCGGGGTCTGCTTTCTCCCAGAGCATGGGAGTTTCAGGAGTGTGTTTTCCATGCCCCTGGCTTTTCCTCTTCTTGGCAGGCATGTTCCTAGGCTCCAAGCCCTTCTAACCACCCTCTCGAACTGCCATGGACTGCGTGGTCCGACACAGCCACTCAGACAGTTCCAATATCTCTGAGTGTGACCTGATCTCCGCCTCCTTCCAGGGGGTAAACTTCAGATCATTGCCTAGCAAACAATACACAGGAATGGATGGACTCACAGCTACCGTCAAGGACCTGAGAGCTCTTCCCCATTCAAAGGGAACTAGAGCCACTGAGTAGTGGCTCTCTCTTATGGCTCTCAGCAGCAACAACTTGGTGACACATTAGGGACTATTTGCTCTGCAGACGCTAAATGACACCGGATGATAGTCATACTTGCTCCTGCTTCTCTCAGAGCCTCTACCCCCTGCCAATTAATGATGACCCACTGCCTATACTTGCTAGTATTACTAGGCATGTGTATTCTCTACACCATAGCTGTGTCACAAAGAGACACTAGGGTAACCTCAACTCTGTCCCCACCACTAGCTGGGACACACGCCTCCCCAAGCGTCACACTAGCCAGCCACAGTGGCTTTCCACCTGTGGGGGGCTGTGCCTGCTTGGGACACTTGGCATCCCCCTTGTAGTACCCTTCCTGATGACACTCATTACACTTAAGCGATGCCTTCCCTGCAAACTTACTGTCCCGGAACCTCTTTTTTTTATTCCCAGCAGAGGGATGGGAGAGCTGACCTCCAGAGCTAGTTTAGGGCCCTTAAGATAATCCTTGTTTTTGACCCCCACCTCCGTTGTCTGGTCAGGACCCTGCCCACTCTTGTGGTGATTTCCCCAGATACCTTCTTATAGATCCTGGTGATGACCCAGCAGTCCTCCGCCCTAGCAAGCTCCCTGGGGTCAGAGAGCTTACTAACAATCAAACGCTGGTGCGGATCTGAGAGTAGCGTGTCCCTCTGATCAGTGGGGATATGCTTCCACACACAAGCCCCCCAATTATCCTCAGGGATCTTGTGCATCTGTTAAGCAATCTCATGCGCTCCAAACCATCTGTCTATGTCATCTCTCACTCCATAATCAGGCACCAGCCCCTTGGGTATGTGTACTCTCTTGGCAGAGGATATGGTTGATGAAATGGTGACTAAAAACACAAAAGCCCTCAGGTCTAGGGGTGAAGTCTAGGCTAAATACAGAAACACCAGATCAAAATGGGTGTTCCTTTGAAAAGTCAGTGGCATGCTTCATCATTGGGAAACCTCTTTGCAAAATGAAACCTAATCATTGTGAGAGCTACAACCCCCTCTCTGAGAGGGAGGTGCACTGAGATGTTTGTACACTAGGGGGATATTTACTAAATACTCAATGAGAGCTTGTTGGCATGGTAAATAACACAGTGCACGTGGTGAAGTGATAAAGTAAGTAAAAAATAGCTCCAGGGTTCTCCATATGACTTTATTCTGGCTGCCCTGTGCTAGGATTAAAAACATAAAGCACATTGGAAACCATTAGACCGTGTTGTGTTGTTCAAAGATCAACATGACCTAGTCAGTGTTGTGGCCTTCTTCAGGAACGGCTTCGTGTTACTGCTGTGAAAGTAAAACGTACAAAAATGTATAGGAGAAAGTATGTGTTCTTTATATACAAAACCAATGATCCATGGATTTTTCAGATTGGTGGACTCACTGACAGTACCTCTGAGGAAACATGAAGACATAACATACAGTTTAATGGTTGGAAAAAGAAAAAAGGTTATCCAAGTGGAGCTTAAGATTTGCGGATACCCCAACGGGTAGAACCCAATCGTCAAAGTTTCATACTCAGTATCTGGAATAGACACTAACCTGCTGCAGTTGGGTACAATGTCTGAGCTGTCCTTTGCGTAAACGCTCAAGGGGCAGTTACCTCTCCGACCTGTATAATAGTCAGAAGGAAGACATACAATAAACCACAATTGAGGGGTATGTCAGCAACATGGGTCCAGTGAGGATCAAATCACTGTCTTGACAGAAGATTAATGAAAGCAGTTAGAATAGAGAAACCTAGTCAGTAGATAGGACATTTCAATATGTTTCATAATTTTTTTTTAGTATAATACAAAAAAGATATGTGTAAATACCTTGTTGTAGAGATATACATTGTTTGCACCATAACATACCATCTCGTGCCTATGATGTTAATGTTAAGCTAGTTTTAAAAAAACAAAAAAACAATCATCCTCAACAATGTCTGTTAGAAAAGCAAGCTCATGTTTGTGAAATAATTCACACTTGTATTGAATTCGATGTCTAGTTAAACACAGGTGGGGTGACCCAAGTATGTTATACTAAAGTATGAGGGAACTGAATGACAATCGCTTGTAAAAAAGAGAATTACGCACGTTTTTGTGATAACCCACTCATCCTAGACATTCTTCTTAAAAGGGCAGACTTGGTGGGTGAGATGATTCATACTACTGTTGAATTTGATGGAAGAGGAATGACAAGTGTATCATCAAAACAACACTAATGTGATCAGCTCTACGACTACAGAGAAACAAACTCACACCTTGATTAGAATGAAACAGCCATACGCGTAAAATATGTATATTACTCTTGCGGTTCTAACTGCGTGCAAGCCAACATAACCGATACACTCACCCAGGGCACAAGTCCTATAAATAGAATTGGAGGGACTGGCAGTATGCAAGTGACATCAATACGCGTGCCAACACAGCACATTAAGTCATGACTCATGACATTCCATGTGACATCACAGTAAGTGACTTCCAGGGGGGTAACACAGGTCCCCGCATCCTCTGTGGTGCAGGGGGGCCCAAGCTGAAGGGGGCCCTCTCAGCACATTACTATCATCCGAGAGCTCCTGAAAAAATCCAGAGCGGGGGCCCCTCCATGCACCTTGCAGGGGGGCATCTCAAATTTTGTTAAGCCACTGGTGACATCACTCGAAGTGACATCACAAGATGTTACATCAGATACTAAGATCTCATACATATGTTTATCCGGAGTATCATGAGTAAATTTAAGTGTATTATGATATTTAACAATTGAGATTTGGAGTTGGGTTGTGCCAAAAAAGTGGTACAAACCTTATGCAAAATCTGGGCCTCAACTAATAAATGTTTTAAACCCTGCCACAAAGAAATTGCCAACAAGGAAAATATGGTAGTAGATCTGTTCTGCTAAATTGGTTGCAAAGTCTGCATTTATAAATATTTTGTGGGGTTAAGTCATCTGCTGCAGAGGTGCCCAGTGAATCTCGGGGAATAATAATAATGGTGAGATAACTAATTTGTTGGAGAGATCTTTGTTTTGTGTAGTGCCTAATTTGAATCAAAATAGTATAGAAGATTAAGTTGTCTTGTAAAACATAATCACCCACTGTTCTTGGGGGGTGGAACAGGCCTTTTGGGGCTTGTTCAACCTCTATTTTGTTGCTACTTTCTTCACGTCTGATATTCTTGATATTGCGACACAGATGGTGTGCATCTTATACAATATTTTGTGCATAAATGTACCACATAATTCTGCAATAGTGCTCTGATATGTGTAAAAAAAGAGATGTCTCCTGCAAACCAAAGCACAATATGTAACATGCAGTTCACAGATTTTTATTTTATGTAGATAGGTAAATGAATTACTGCTTTGAATACAGAGTCCTTTTGTTACTTGCAATTCAGAAATTGTAATCCTTCTAGTGGACCACAGTGAGCTATGAAAGGCATTTGACTCCTTTACCTTGTAACCCTGACTGTCTCATGTAACACATCTTGTACATTGATTTGCACACTTATGTGATTTATTTTGAGTGGATAATGTGTACAGTATGTAAAGCCCTCTAACACTCTGCATTGGGATGAGTTGTGCTATAAAAGAAATAAAATAGTGTTATTTAAATTGTTATTTGTGTAAATACTGGGACAGACAATCCCATCTGACATTCTTAAAGTGCATGCACTATATACACGGACAGAACAAAGTAAAAAGCATGCCTCTCTTACATACCTGTGAAGAGATAACAAACTGTGTGCTTGTGTTTCCTCTCCCTAGTATTTTCATGGAAGTTTAGGGTTCCAGGCCGCCTCAAGCCTGATACTCTATCAAAGGGAAGTTTTATGGCCCCTTAACTTCTGCCTTTATCTGTGGCACAAGACACACAAATGTTTTTGGCACAGCTGGAGGTGAAAAAAAGCCCCCTCACTGCCTGTACGTTGCTGCTGAGAATGAATAGTAGACAACATGCTGGAGCTGCTGAAAGTGTCCCAGTGTCTAAAAATGACACTGGGACAAGTTTAAAGCCACTGTTTAATGACACTGGGACAAGTTCAAAGCCCTTCACTGCACTAGTCCCGTTTTCCTGAACACACTCATCACCCCACACCGACCTATGCGCAACCTTCGATCAGCCCATCTTCATCTGTTAGCCGCCCCTAAAATGAAAAACCAAGAAATTCGGCGGTCGTTGCTTTGCCCATCTAGCCCCCGCTTACTGGAACTCTCTCCCCCTCCCCATCAAGTCCAGCCTTACTCTTCTTCATTTCAGGAAATTGCTCAAAACCCACCTCTTTCCCTCTTCAGGCTAATCCTACCTCCCCTAACCTTACACTCACTTATTCTGTCACTCAGTGCCAGGAAACCTCCGGTGTCAGTGCGCTTTACAAGTGTCACCTAACATAACATAACATAACATAACATAACATAACGTATTTCTGCGGGGCCCAACATCTTGGCAGGGTGGACGGTGTCCACAATGTGAAAATAGTGGGTGGATGCCATGTACCAACGTGTACCCCCGCCTCATGCCCTGACCCACCAGAAAAGGCAGACACAACATGCCGCAAGCCATGCCGAGAACCTAAACATAAGGGGAGAACGGCCGGTTTTCACAGGTATTCTGTAGTGGGGGATGACCTAAACAGCAAGTACTTCCTGTTCATAATATGGGCATGCTGGGAGTTGTAGTTTTAACAAATTTGTTTAACTAATAAAAACCATGAAAGAAAAGAATGGCAATACTGTTTTTGATCAATCAAAAAATCTGTACACTTGTAGAGCTCACAACTCACCCATGAGGGTCTCAAGTCGCTGGGGGGAGGCGGGGGTGCTGCCACTGCTCGAACAGCCAGGTCTTGAGAAGTCTCCTGAAGGTCAGCAGGTCCGGAGTCTGTCGCATGCAGATGGGGAGGGTGTTACAGGTCTTAGCGGCGAGGTGGGAGAATGATCTGCAGCCGGAGCTCATTTGTCGGATACAGGGGGCGGTGGTGAGGCCTGCGGAGGGAAGCTGGCAGTTTGGGGTGTAGAAGTTTGTTCGTTGAGGTACATTGGTCCGGTGTTGTGGAGTGCTTTGTGAGAATGGGTGAGGAGCTTGAAGGTGATTCTCTTGTTGACAGGGAGCCAGTGCAGGTCTTTCAGGTGGTCTGTGATATGGCTGTGGCTGGGGATGATAAGGATGAGGCATGCAGAGGTGTTCTCTATGCATTGTAGTCGTTTATGGAGTTTGGATGAGGTTCCCGCATAGAGAGCGTTACCATAGTCCATCCTGCTGCTGACGAGGGCCTGGGTGACCATCTTTCTGTTTCCGGTGGGGATCCATCTGTAGATCTTGTGGAGCATGCGGAGGGTGTTGAAGCAGAAGGAAGAGGAGGTGTTTACTTGCTGGGTTATTGACAACGCTGAGTCCAGGATGACCCCCACGTTGCGTGCGTGGTCAGTGGGCGTCAGTGCAGCTCCCAGTGCAGCCGGCCACTATCAGTTGTCCCAGGCAGAGGGGGTAGATCCGATGATGAGGACCTTCATCTTGTCTGAGTTCAGTTTCATGCGGCTGTTCATCATCCAATCGGCGATGGCCTTCATTCCTTCGTGGAGGTTGGATTTGGCGATGGTGGGGACCTTGGTGAGGAAGAGGATCAGCTGTGTGTCGTCAGCGTATGAGATGATGTTGAGGCCGTGTGATCGGGCGATGTTGGCGTTGAAGAGTGTCAGGCTGAGGGACGATCCTTGGGGTATGCCACAGATGATCTTGTTGTCTTTAGAATGGAATGGGCGAGGCAGACACTCTGGGTTCTGCCGGTGAGGAAGGAGGTGGTCCAGTGCAGGGCTTTGTCGCAGATCCCTGCATGTGGAGGCGGGTGCAAAGGGTGTGGTGGCAGACGGTGCTGAATGCAGCCGATAGGTCCAGGAACATGAGGGCCGTGGTTTCTCCATTGTCCAGCATGGCCCTGATGTTGTCGGTGGCCGCAATGAAGGCTGTTCGGTGCTGTGGTTGCTGTGAAATCCAGATTGGGATGGGTCCAGGATATTGTTCTCTTCAAGGAAGAAGGTCAGTTGCTTGTTGACAATCTTCTCTATGACTTTCGCAGGTAACGAGAGTAGGGAAATGGGCCGGAAGTTCTTGAGGTCCTCGGGGTCCGCCTTGGGTTTCTTGAGTAAGGCGTTGGTCTCAGTGTGCTTCCAGCTTTCTGGGAAGGTGGCGGTCTTGAAGGAACTTTTGATGACCTTGCAGAAGTGGGTACGGTATTGGAGCTTGCTTTGTTGAAGATATGGTGCAGGCAGGGGTCAGATGGTGAGCCGGAGTGGATGGTGTTCATGATTTTGATGGTGTCGTCGTTGTTGACATGGGTTCAGGAAGGCAGGAGGTTGATGTGGCTGGGGGGCGGTGAGTCTGAGGTGCCGGTGGCTGTCAGGGGGCCTGGTTGTTGAAGCTGTTGTGGATGTCTGCGATCTTGCGGTGGAAGAAGGTGGCTAGGGAGTTTCAGAGGTCTTGCGATGGCGGGATAATGTTGCAGTTGGAGCTGGGGTTGGAGAGTTCCTTCACAATGTTGAAGAGCTCCTTGCTGTTGTGTGAGTTGTTGTTGATGCACTCTTTGAAGGAGGACCTTTTGGCAGTTTGGATAAGTTGGTGGTGTCTGTAGATGGCACTCTTGTAGGCTGCGTTGTTGTCTGGTGTCTGTTCGTGGTGCCCCTTCTTCTCGAGCCTACGGCAGGCCGGCTTAGAAGCCTGGAAGTCGGCGGTGAACCACATGGCTTTTCTATCGGTGCGTCTGTTCGAGGGATTCTTCATCGGGGTGAGATTGTTGGTGCAGTCATTGATCCACTGCCTGAGGTTGCGGGCGGCAGAGTCTGTGTCGGTGGTGTCAGTTGGTGGGTTTTGGGCGAGGGTTGTGAGTAGGTAGTCTTCAGGGACTTTGCTCCAGCTGCAGTGGGGGACCCGTTGCATGCGGTGGTGCGTGGTGGGCTTCTCAAAGGTGAAGTGGACGCAGCGGTGGTCGGTCCAGTAGAGTTCGGTGGTGTTGCTGAAGGTGGCATGGTTGCTGGCGGAGAAGATGGGGTCAAGCGTGTGTCCGGCTGAGTGTCTGGGAGTCATTATGAGCTGTCTGAGTCCGAGGTTGGCGAGGTTGGCGGGCAAGGTGGTGGAGTTGCTATTGTTGGTGTACTTGAGGTGGAAGTTCAGGTCTCCAAGAAGCATGTAGTCCGTGGATGCAAGGTGTGCGTGCTGACAAAGTCAGCGATGGAGTCGCTGAACTGTGGCCGGGGGTCTGTAGACGAGAGTTCCTCTGAGGGTGGTGTTGGGGTCGGTGTGGATCTGGAAGTGCAGGTGTTCGGTGGTGCTAAGGGTGTCGTCGGTGCTGGTTGAGATTCTGAGGGTGCTTCTGTGGACGATGGCGATTCCTCTTCCTGTTCCATTGGTGTGGTCTCTGCGGATGATCTTGTAGCCATCTGAATGGCTATGGCGATGTTGGGTTCCGAGGAGGAGTTCATCTAGGTATCCGTCAGGAAGGTGACGTCCACGGAGTATGAGTCGAGTAGGTCCCAGAGTTCGATGGCGAGCTTGCGGGCGGAGCGGGTGTTGAGTAGAATGCATTGGAGGTAGTTGCGTCCTACCCCGGTGGACATGGTGGTGGTTTAAAGGCTGGTATAGCTGCAGTTCCGGCAGTTCTTTCACAAGAAGGGTCCTTGGGTGGGTTTTGGGGTGGCCCGGATGCAGAGGTGTGATCGGCCAGCATTCAGAGCTTGGAGGGTGCTGGCATCATATTTGCGTTGGGCGTCACAGCTTTCGATGGGGCAGACAGGCTTGCCTTAGGCATGCCACCATAAGAAGAAGCGGTGGGAGGGAGGAGCAGCTAGGAGGCGGGGAGCCGTACGAATGGGTGAGCGGGGTGGCGGGGACGCAGGGGCAAGAACGGGAGGCGGAACTGGCGGAGAACAGGCAGAAGGGCACAAAACCAGTACAATAAGGGGGAAACAAAAAGAACATCACAGAGATACAATAACTAACAAAAATGCCAGAACGCAACAGAGGCAGACAGGAAAATGGCAGAGCGAGTATACAGAACCTACGGCCAACCACTGGTCCACCAGGGATGAGGCACAGGTGATAGCCTGCGGTGGAGGAGGGCCTCGAACTCACATTAGGAGCGGCAGTGGCGAGCACAGGAACACGGGCACAACACGTGGTGCTGTGTGACATGGGGAGCGGCCTGCCTGGAGCAGGGTCAAGGGTCACTCCAGGCACTGGAGATCGTGAAACGCATTTGGAAAAATATAGAGTGTACCCTGAATCAGTGCATCTATACAGTCATGTGGTTACATACCATATAAACAAGCATTTACAATGCAATTGGTTCTGCCTTCAGGACATTATAAGTGTTTAGCTAGAGCTATTGGCTCTGCTAATGTGTTTAAGTTATGTTGTAAAAAATATATATATTGTAAAAGCTTCTACCGGTCACCATGGCAATAGTCCTGTTTGTGTAAGAGCTCTCCTGTTATTTCGCAGATTCTTGAATTGGGCATGGCGAAATGAGCGAGTAAGTTGGGATGGTCAAGGTGCGACTCGGCTTAGAAAGAGTTCCCTTCATAAAGCAGTTTAGAGTGGCAGCTCCCATTGGATGTAGTGTCAAGACTGATTTGCATATGGCTGGGTTCAAACTGGAATGGCATTGGAAGCAAAAAAAACAATGGATTTAGGCCCTGTTCCCCTCTCCATATCCTTTCTTTTGTTGCATCGAACAAATGAGCTCCCAGTTGCTTTACCAACTCCATTTAAGGTGACTTCTTCTTGTAATCAGTTCCTTTCTTCCCTTCTCCACCCTTCCCAGTGGAGTTCTGGACTTTTTGGTTCCGTCCAGAGGTGTCAGGGACAACACCCGAAGACCCCGGAGTTCAACCTGTCTCGGTGCACAAACAAACAGAAACACGGGCTTCTCGATGGTGGCGTCAAAGACCAAAGGTTTATTACTGCAGGGACACAGAAGTCACAGAAACTACACATGGGCAGTATCTAGGAGCCTGTTCAATTTGTACAAAGAGGGTTGCTCCTTATATACTAAATATTGGGCTTCAGGCAAATTCTTTACATGTTACCACAGTTCTAAACATTCGTGTCTTAAACAATAAATATTTGGCGTTTGCACAGGAATCGTCAACAGTATCTGATGTCAAAACATTACGAATGAGGGGTTCCCACTAGTCCATCATAATCCCATGTCAATTCTTCATTCAAGACCCGGACCGCCTCATCGTAAATTTCGTTACCTCCCCCTAATAAAGGCCCAGAAGGAAAGGAGCAGAGCCAGGTGCAGAAGATAGAAAGACAGGATAAGAAATGTTTGTGGGTCGTAAATGGGCACGGTTACCAGCTTCGGCCGCCTAATCATGATCAGGCCAACGAACACAAGAACCAGTATAGCAGGACTGGCCTCAGGCTGGGGAGGCAGCTCTTGCCGAGTCATGCTGCCACAGCGTTGCTGGCCTAAGGTGCACGTGTCACTCGCAAGGTGAATCGCCGGTTAAAGCCTACGTGTCCTTAAATAAGAAAAAGTCATTGCGTGTCCATTGACTATGTGAGGGCAAGGAATACAAAATGGCTTCCGTGTTCTAAGATGGATGCCATGGGTAAATCACAAATGTGTTGGTAACAGGAGTGCTCTTGCTCGTAGCATAGCGAAAACACCAGGATATACTAAATGGATCATTTGCGGTTCACTGATACCAAAATTAAGTATTTACGACAATGATTACAAACACGAGTAAAATCGTCACGGAACCTCAGACCCTCCTTTTGCCCTTACATAGGCAATTACTCAGTCTATATCAGAGTCTAATTCTATGCTCATTAGGTCAGCAACATGTTGTTGCGTCATCATCCTGTCTCGTGCCTTTTCTCCTAATGTAGGTGGTTTTCTGAAACAGGTTGCAGCACAGAGACTACACAAAGCGGGACCACATTGGATAATAAGGCAGCACGAGAACAGAAATACTAGGATGACACCAATGACCATCAGAACCTTCCATCCCCACGCTGATACCAGAGTCCAAAACCACTCCATGAAGGACCAGTTTCTCTTATCTACGTGTATAGAGTCGGAAATCTTATGTAGCTTAGTGATTGCTTCATAGACTGTTGGAGCATTATTTGGAATAAAGACACAGCAGCTCGATTGGATCATTCTGCATACCCCACCTCGATCTGCAAGTATTACGTCTAGAACCATACGGTTCTGCAACGTCATGAGACGATCCGCCTGAAGCTCAGCTGTTAAGTTACTAAGGGCACCAGCAGTTTCTGTAATAGTAGATTCAACTACCCGTGTTAGTTGACGTAGATTTCTACTGTTGGCCATAGGCCCCCAAAACGGAAGGAAACCTTTGAAGAAGTCTCCAGCTTCTTGACCAGCGGTATCTTCCTTGCTGAAGACACCTCTTGCTACTCTGGTTTTGTGATAATCTGAAGAAGCAGTGTATGTCGGGGGTAACAATCGAGCAATATAACATGAACCTGAAAAGTCAGCAGGCAGCCATGTATATGCTCTGTCCTGACAGATGAAGTAGGTACCCCTAGCAGTCAGAAAGGCAGGGGAGGAGTTAGACGGAAATACGTAAGTCTCAACGCACTCACTCCTCCCTAGCTGAGCTCTCGCATTTCTCCCATTTCCTTGCAAACAGACCTGACCTCGGTGAGGCACGACCCAAACTGAAGTGGAGCTTTTACGCTTGCTTTCTCCCAAACTAAGGCGATACTCTGTAGAGTTCCAACTCAAATACACCCGTAATTCATCTCTAGGGTAAGATGGAGTATTATTGACGTCTTTAATCATATCAATAATTCCCTGGACTAAAGCTTTGTTGGCTGAGTTGTATTTAGTGGACCGTGGTGGACGCGGAGGATAGGTCTCAAGGGCATATGAAAAAATGGTCTGAAAGGCCTGAAATGATCCATTGTAGCTAAAAGGCAAGACTAGATAGGGAATGCCTTTATCCATAGTGTGAGGTATCAAGCCACACACCCAGCAGTCTGTAGTATTGACTACCAGTTGGTGTTGATGCAAGAGCTGTACAAATGTATTGTTAATAAATTCTGAGCGTCGAGCTTGTTCGTGTTCAGGGAATGAGTGAAAAGAATGCATAGAAGAAACAGTTGAAGTAGTAGGATCAAGGGGAGGTACTGTAGTTACTGGCATAAAAATCAAATGTACACCAAAGACGATTCCACCCACCAACGTTATCAAAACAATTAAAAATGTAACTGCACATTGCATTAGAAAGCATTTGCTGTGAAGTATTCTGTACAGTCTATTTCTGCGAACATAAATTACATTTTCTCGTTGCAGCTCAGGAAGCTCCATCTTCTACGACCGTTCGCGACCACTGATGATGTGTATGTAGATGAAAATGCCTCTATCAGCCCTGGGAGTTCCCAGAACTAACAGAAAGATCGACCTTGTGTCTGACCCCCGCAGATTCAACTAGGTACACAGCCACGACCCTACGGCTACCCAGACGGCAAGGCAATTTTAAAACAAAAAGAAACAATACAAAGTATTAGCAAACTTCCTGGCTGGAGGCAATGTATAGCAAATTCAAATTTGAAAAATAGGCAGTTTCCTGCTTTATTTGTCCATATTGCGAGAACGTAAGTTGTATCTCAGTTTTGCAGGAGCTGTCTGATCTGGAAACAATGTATTTTCAGCTGACGTTGCAATGTTCACGTTCGCAGATGGCAAATGTTCTTTTGGTGCAGATGGCAAATGTTCGTTGGGTGTGGATGACAAATGTTCAGGGTTCAAAAGAGCAGTTTCAGGAGGAGAGTCAGAATTTGGTGAATCCGTGATTAGTTCTGCATCGCTGAAAGGTATGAACCTGGGGATTTGTTCCGTTTCAGAGGTACCGATTCCTTTCTTTACCCAGTTGTCGTAAGGAAGTGGCAGAGGCACACGTTTAGCATGTGTCGTATGGATCCAGTTTTTTCTTCCGGCCACACGAATAGCAGTTCTCGTTGCTAGCAGGACTTGGAAAGGGCCAATAAATCTGGGCTGAAGATTTTTTGTTCTTGCAAAATTTTTGATGACCACCTGATCACCCGGTTTCAGCTGATGGCCTGGACTCTCCGGTGGCTTTGGCAATGCATCGAAAACCTGTTGGTGAATAAGACTCAATTTAGCAGTCAAGTCGAAAAGGTAATCAATTAACATTGGGTATTCCAGCTGCTTAAATTCTTTCGGTCTAGGTACCCCCCAAACATTTGCAGGGCGGCCAAAAACTATTTCATAAGGACTAAGCCCTACTCTAGAATGTACAGTTGCTCTTGTTGATAGCAAAGCCAAAGGCAATGCGTCTGGCCAGGACAAACCCGTGGATGCTTGTATCTTAGCAAGTTTCAGTTTAAGGGTGCCATTGTAACCCTCGACTAAACCCGCGGACTGGGGATGATTCGCACTATGAAACTTCTGTCTAATCCCTAGGCCGGCACACACACTCTGCATAACTTTCCCTACGAACTCACTTCCGTTGTCTGACCATACAATCCGTGGCATTCCGTATCTGGGGAAGTATTCTTTAAGAAGAATTTTGGCAGTGGATAAGGCAGTATTGTCCTTCAGTGGGTATGCTTCGATCCATCTGGAGAAAGCACAAACTACCACTAGGACGTATTTCAGATTATTGCAACGATCCATGTGAATGAAGTCTAGCTGGATCACTTCAAAGGGGCAGGAAGGAGGAGCGAAGTGACCTGCAGGTGTGGGGATTCCCTTGCCAGGATTATGCATCAAGCATACCATACAATTTCTCACCACTCTCTCTGCACACTTACTAATCCCATCATTCTTCCAGACCGGAGCCAACATCTTACAAATCCCTTTTGAACTGATGTGCGCTGTTCCATGTGCCATCGTTACTACTGCAAGCACATACGCATCAGGCAACATCCAACGCTGTTGTTCCGACAAGTCAATCCAACACCCACTCGAGTCCAATTTACCCGTGCTCTCTCTCCATGCAAGTTTTTCCTCCTCAGTCGCCTCTTTCTGAATTTCTTTCACGCTTTCCACTGTGTCCTCACACATTCCAGACTCAGAAATCCATCTTGCAGACGTTGCAACATACATTCTACTCATCATATTTCTAGCTGTCTGTTTTGCAATCTCATCAGCAAAAGCATTCCCACGACCAACATCATCCGTGATTGCTTTATGAGCACTGCATTTCACAATCGCAACTTCAGTCGGTAAGGTTAGAGATTCCAACAAGTCATTAACTAGCTGACCATGTTGAATCTTAGTCCCATGGGACGTAATGAAACCTCTCTCTTTCCACAAGCGGCCAAAACTATGGGCCACGCCGAACGCGTACTGACTATCTGTGAACACATTCACTCTCTTTCCCTTAGCTAAAACGCACGCTCTTGTTAGCGCGATCAATTCTGCAGCCTGGGCAGAATTCTGACTCACTCTTGCAGTCTCCACAATCGTACTCAAGGTCGTTACTGCATAAGCAGCAGTCACATCACCATTCTCCAATTTGAAGCAAGACCCATCAACATACAACGTGCCATCTGGATCTGACAACGGGGTACTTTTTAGATCAATTCGTCCTTTTGTTTCTTCCTCAGTTTTGAAACAACAGTCGTGTGGTTCGGAATCACTCGACTCTTGGCTAGTCGGCAACAATGTTGCTGGATTCAATACATTGCATCTCTTGATCTGAATATGACTAGCTAACAGTGTCAGTTCATAACCTGATAATCTAGCACTGGTAAGGTGTTGCGTCTTGGTTCGGTTCATGAGTGTATCCACAGCATGAGGAACCATAACTACTAGCATGTTGTTCATTACTAAACCAGCAGATTGTCGAATGGAAGCTGCAGCTGCGGCTGTAGCTCTCAAGCAACTAGGCAACGCTCTAGCTACTGGATCTAATGTTGATGAAAAATACGCACAAGGGCGTTGTTTATCACCAAATTTCTGCGTCAACACACTCAATGCACAACCTTCTCTCTCGTGGACATAGAGCGTGAATGGCTTACTGTAGTCGGGTGTACCCAATACAGGTGCTGAACACAGTGCATTTCGTAACTCAGAAAAACTCTGCTGACATTCAGCAGACCATGGTACCGGACTCGGAACACCTTTCCCAGTCAAGGCTACCAATGGTTTTGCTAGAAGAGAAAAATTTGGGATCCATTGCCTACAATATGAGGTAATACCTAAAAAGGCACGTACTTCTCTCTGCGTGCTAGGAACATTCATCTGTGTAATTGCTTTTATTCTCTCTGGGGTCAACTTCCTTCCCTCCTTTGACAAGAGATGACCTAGGTAGGTCACTTCTTGGCAGCAGTATTGCATTTTTGAAGGTGACACCTTGTGATTCAAATCTGACAAGTGATGCAATAAAGAAATCGTAGCTGTTTTGCAAGTTTCCTTGTCATCGGCAGCCACTAGAAGATCATCGACATACTGTACTAAAGCAGAACCACGAGGAAGTACGAAGGAATCTAACTGGCTTTTTAATGCTTGACTGTAAATGGATGGGCTTTCACAATAACCTTGTGGAGCGCGTTTAAATCTGAAACTTCGTCCTCCTAGAGAGAAACCGAAGATATCTCTGCTTTCCTCGGCTATCGGAATGCTGAAAAAGGCATTTTTCAAGTCGACAACTGAAAACCATGCTGCTGTAGCAGGAATCAACGTTAACAATGCAGTAATGTCTGGAACCACAGGAAACTGTGGGATCACAATTTTATTAACCTCTCTAAGATCAATTACGAACCTATATACTGGAGGCTTTGTTGGGTCAGTTCGTTTCAAAATAGGCAGTACAGGACTATTACAGACATTTCCTCTAGTCTCCTCTACAACATCTTTCTTGATCAGGTCTTGTACTATCAGTAGGAGCGCACGCTCACCTTCACTAGAGATTCTGTATTGTGGAATTCGTGGAAGTTTGACATTTGCTTTCAAAGTTACTACATAGGGTGGAATTTCCAAGAGACCTACATCATTAGGGCCAGTCGCCCAAAGAGTATCAGGGAGTGAACGCAGCTCTGGTGGGAGCGCATCCATCGACAAGTACATCGGGGAGATTATTCTTTTACCCAACGTAAGCTGTACTCCTGCTGGAGAACAGTACAATGTCGCGTACAGGCGTTTTAACAAGTCTAAACCAAGCAGATTTTCGTTACAACCTGTCGTCAAAATCAGGGGTGCTTTCAATTGACGGGGTCCAACAGAAATAGACAAAGGACCAGAAACAGGGTTGTGAACAGGGGCGCCCGAAAAACCTACTGAAACGTTTGTTGAGCCAGACAAAGGTGCGCCAGGGAGTTTCGCATGTATGATAGAACTTTTTGCTGCACCAGTATCCAACAGAAACGGTTCGACTATACCTGATGTTGCTACTGCGACATAAGGCCCACTCTGATCTACTGGTACTGATACTACTCCCTCTCTTTGTCCATGGCTGTCCTAGTATTCACTTTGCTGAACTTCCTCACTAGTTTCATAATAGTCTTCCACATGATATTGTGGAGACCTATTCTGTTGGGCAGATTGTCCATTTCGCTGGTCGAAATAATTAGAGGGGCGATCACTTGTCTGTGGAGGCATAGCACCTCTTCCTCGACCTCTAGAATTTTGCATAGAACTACCACGACCTCTCTGAGCTGCCGCAGCCTTATTTTGTGCCCGAACTGGACACTCATTTTTGTAATGACCTTCCACTTTGCAATAAGCACATTGATTCCATTGGTATTGTGGTCTTTGAAAATTATATTCCGTTCTTTGATATGACCCTTGCTGCATATTAGTCTGATTCGTGCGAGGCGGATAAGCTTGCTGTAAAAGTACTTTAGTTTTTAAATCTTTCGTCTTTTTATCTGATTTTTCCTTCTCTTCTTTATCTCTATTTTCATAGTACTGAGCAGTCGCAAGTATTTGCGCAGTCGTAGAGACAGCCCACGCACTTTCAGAATTCTTCAATTTACTACTAAGTTCTGGCAACAGATTGTGCACAAATTTATCAACAAATAATCTCTGGCCTCCTTCTGTGCTCATATCCTGACCACTATGATCCACAAAAGTCTCTTCGAATCTTGTGAAAAAGTCGGAGACGCTTTCGTCTTTCTTTTGTTTGCACGCGGACAATTTGTCCCAGTTAACGCGCAATGCTGGCATCAAGGTTTTCATTAAATCGATTATTCTACCAGGCAAATTAGCAATTAAAGGTTCAGGTTTGGAACCACCTATTTGTTGACCATCCGCTGCAATTATAGCTGCCCAGTCACCACCTAGGGCAACTGGATGATTCTCTTTACGAATTTTAGCCCAAATTGGTTGCGGTACTACATTACCAAATAGCAGATCTATGTCAGCGAGATTCAATACACAAGCGTCAACTGTTTGAGCCAACTCTTTGTAGTACCCTGCAGGATTTTTACGCGGATCTGGCAAGGCCTGTTTCACTGCTAATACTTCAGCTCGCTTCCATGGAATATGTATCCATACTCTCTGGAATTGGGCCGGAGCGGCTGCAATACCAAGGTTTACATTAGCTTGCACAGCTTCACGCCAAATTGGTGGAACCTCTCTCATTGGATATTGACGATTTTGTTTCGTACTACGTTTCCCTAACTCTCTTGGTGAACGAAGGGATGGGTCATTCCTATAACTTAAAATCAGTTCCATCGTTTCTTTTATATTTTGACCAACTATCATACCTGCAGCAAACTCTTTCTGAACATTAATTAATTCTCCTAGATTTGATTCAGGGTCATCCTCTTCCAATTCCTCACGTAGAAGGAAACACATTTCATCGAACACATATCGTTGTGTCGGTTCGTTCCATTGCATAAATGTATCTAATACATCTTTTACATTATATCTTCCAACTTTCGAAACCCATCTAAGAGCAGTGGAATCTAATATTCCTCTTTCTTCAGTACTGGGAAGCTGACTACGTCTCTGCACAGAGTCAGAGGTAGGAGTCTTAATCAGAGTTTTATAGAAGGGAGATAGAATATTAGAGACAGAATCAGTGATTCTCCGACGAACAGAAAGCGGAGTCATAATATTAGCAGAGGCAGTGAATAGAGTAGCAGTTGGAACAGATAGATCAGGAACAGTAGGAGTAGCAGGCAAAATAGCTTGTGAAGTAGCAGGTGTGAGCGACACAGGCATAGGTAAAGAAGCCGGCAACCCTAGAAGAGGGGTTGTCGAAGGAACATTAATATTGACCACAGGAGGTACAGGAACTTGATTCAGGGGAGCGGGAACAGGGACACCAGGTTGTCCAGCAACCGGTAATTGAACATTCGGTATAGGTGGAGCCGTAGCACCCTGTGCATACGGTGGGGGTGATCGTAACAAGTAAGACAACAGGGGATCCTTTTCAGGGTCCTCTACTATCTTAGCCGTACTCGATGGCAAAGCAGGATAGCACTTGTCTATCGCTAAATTACGCTCTCTATCGGCCACCTCCATCGCTTTCTCAGACTCGTTGAGTTGCAGCTGCCTAGCAGACTGTTCTAAAGTCAACTCTTGCTCTTTCTGTTCTTTCTTCAACTTTTTAATTTCTCTCTGTTTAGATTCTTTTCGCCAATAACGAAAAGAATCAAACATTGCCGGCCGGGCTTTCTTCTTAAACAACCTTCTTTCTAGATTATCGAGAACCTCGGGTTCAAAACTACCATGTAGTGGCCAACTAAGGACACCATCTTTCTCTGTGTAGTGGATCCATATCTCGTAATAAGAGATAGGGCCCACACCAAATTTGCAATATAGATCATAAAGGGGAGTTCCAATCGGAGGAACCAAACACGAGTCCTCCAACTGGGAATCACTGTTGCAACTAAAACAAGACAACATACAATTTTTCCAACTTACCATTTTATAATCCGGAACACAAGACAAACCAAGACACAAACAGAAAAGATGCGCACTCGAACCAAGAACTTAGGCCTACCAGAACTGACAATTGTATCGATACCTGAACTGAACAGAATGATTATCGTAACCAGAATAACCAGTGATAACCTTACAGAACTGAACTGAACTGAGAACTAAAAGGATTATCCAAATAGGAGCAACCCTTACAAAATAACCAACTAGCAACCACTGAATACTTAACTGAGGCACTGAAGACGTCACCAAGGAGAAACCCGTCACGTCTCGCCGTACTAAGGACTGCACCTCGGGTCCAAGACAGGGCGACGGTCAAGGCAACGGACCACTGCAGCCGTCTGAACGGGAACCCTCGTGGAAGAGGACGTTGGGGCCACTTTTGCGATATGCCGGGATCGATGAAGTGGGGCGCCTCCCTCTGAAATCTTCACACGAAGCTCCTCGAACTCTTCAGGCTTTTGGACCGGTACCGAATGACGTCGCCCACGTTGGGCGCCAATTGGAGTTCTGGACTTTTTGGTTCCGTCCAGAGGTGTCAGGGACAACACCCGAAGACCCCGGAGTTCAACCTGTCTCGGTGCACAAACAAACAGAAACACGGGCTTCTCGATGGTGGCGTCAAAGACCAAAGGTTTATTACTGCAGGGACACAGAAGTCACAGAAACTACACATGGGCAGTATCTAGGAGCCTGTTCAATTTGTACAAAGAGGGTTGCTCCTTATATACTAAATATTGGGCTTCAGGCAAATTCTTTACATGTTACCACAGTTCTAAACATTCGTGTCTTAAACAATAAATATTTGGCGTTTGCACAGGAATCGTCAACAGTATCTGATGTCAAAACATTACGAATGAGGGGTTCCCACTAGTCCATCATAATCCCATGTCAATTCTTCATTCAAGACCCGGACCGCCTCATCGTAAATTTCGTTACCTCCCCCTAATAAAGGCCCAGAAGGAAAGGAGCAGAGCCAGGTGCAGAAGATAGAAAGACAGGATAAGAAATGTTTGTGGGTCGTAAATGGGCACGGTTACCAGCTTCGGCCGCCTAATCATGATCAGGCCAACGAACACAAGAACCAGTATAGCAGGACTGGCCTCAGGCTGGGGAGGCAGCTCTTGCCGAGTCATGCTGCCACAGCGTTGCTGGCCTAAGGTGCACGTGTCACTCGCAAGGTGAATCGCCGGTTAAAGCCTACGTGTCCTTAAATAAGAAAAAGTCATTGCGTGTCCATTGACTATGTGAGGGCAAGGAATACAAAATGGCTTCCGTGTTCTAAGATGGATGCCATGGGTAAATCACAAATGTGTTGGTAACAGGAGTGCTCTTGCTCGTAGCATAGCGAAAACACCAGGATATACTAAATGGATCATTTGCGGTTCACTGATACCAAAATTAAGTATTTACGACAATGATTACAAACACGAGTAAAATCGTCACGGAACCTCACCAGCACCAGTTTCATCCGTCACCACCTTTCAGATTGTCCTTCAAGTTACTGTCCACCATTTTAGACCCTATTTGAGCATCACCATGTATGTTTCCCATTGGTTTTACCTCAACCTTACTCACAGCTGAGGACACAGGAGGCTTTTTGCAGGTTCACCACCACTTTTTGCCTCTATTTTATCAACACAGCACTGGTTAAATGGCTCTGAAATGCCCTGAGCCCTGATAATCAGGACTTGGTGCAAGTGCTCAGACCCTTAAGAATAGGTACATGTTTAATGAGTTTATCCCCACTTGACATAGATTAACTTACTTATACGTTCCTAGTATATGGTGCCAGGGGTACATAGGGCTTGCAGTTTATAGTGAAGGACCCACAATGCTTGAACCAGAGACCCACTATTGTTGGAAAAAGAGATGGAACAACCAGTGGGGAAGAGGAAGGGGAGGGTGACAGGACTGTCAGCAACAGAAGAGGTGTGGGGTGGGGGAAAAAGGTCCTTGCCCCAAACACCCGGCCATGTGTGCCCTTGGAGCAAACAGTTAGGAAGAGGTGGCAGCCCTGGAGCTGGAGGAGCGAGCCCTGGCCTTTGAAGAAAAGAACAGCCAAGCTGGGCTTGAGGCCCAAAGAGAAAGGTATGGCAAAAGGTGATTGAGATATCTGAAAAGGGTGAGCAAGAGGCCATATTTCCCAAAGGGATTGGTCCAAACTATGTCCAGGGGGATGACAAAGACAAGCGAGTAGAATCCCGTGATACAGCTCTTAGGATGAAGAAGGTGGGTACACAACACTGGGGAACAATATTCTTGGAATTAGTGCCTGTAGCTGGTAGAGCTAGGATACTCACATTCGAGAATGAGGTGGCAGAGTCCTATATTCACATGAGGGAAGCACTTGTAGAGTTGTTTGGTCTCACTCCCAAAGAGTACAGGCAGAAGCTTAGCACAACACAAAAGGGGGCAACACAGAAGAGGTGAATTTTGAGAATGCTTCTGCAAAGGCACAGGATGGTTGGGTAAAAGGGAACAGCGTGGTCACTTAGGGAGGCCTCCACAATTGGTGGGCTCCAGATTTTGGTGGTTAGGGAGCACATTCTAACTAGTTGTTCTATATAAATGTTACACCAACATCTAGACTCAAGCAGCATTTAGTGAGGTGACCTCAGATTAGGAAATCCTTTTAGCTTTTATCTGGGAGAAGGAATGGATGGTAAGCTGGTGATCCCAGAGGATGGTAGTAAGCACTTCCACCAGATCAGGTAAATGGGATCACCACCACTGCCCTGAGAGACCTGGCACCAGTCACACAATGGTGATGAAAAGGTTAGTGTCCCCAGACCAGTGCCTGACAGGAGGCATAGTGGGGGTAAAGGCAGCCTCAGGGCAAGTCACTAATCACCCTATATCCTTAGTGACCCTAGAAGTATGGAGGTACCTATACCATACATAGGGTGGTAGTCAATACTGACCTACTCCTAAACTGCCTCCTAACGTCACTGTGGCAGCAAAAGTACTTACAGATTTAAAAAATAAGCAGAGTGGAAATGCAGAGCGTCTGGGAACCAGTGTAAAAAGTCCCATTAACAAGTAATCAGACTTTTAAAGGCCTGTGAAATTCTCAAATGAGGCAGAGATAAGGTGTCATCCACTGCCCAATCAGCCCACAGCAGCTCAAGCTCTGTGTGAGTGTATGTCCTGAAACATTCATCAGCCATCAGACACAGGGGCAGCCCTACTGGCGCTGTGCGCCTGTGACAGTGCCGGCTTGTTGCAGAGTAGTGTCGCTATGGCCATGGTACAAGTATAGAGTCCCAGCAGAGTAGTGGTGGTAGAAGATGCCCTAGCATCAGAGTCCCTGCCTCGTGAAAGCAGTACATGGAAGGGCGGGTACACTCCAACCTGACCTGTCTTCTGATGATGGCTGCTTTGGGGGCAGTCTCTGGGCTCCTCGATATGCGGTTGGTGCTCCACGGTGGTTTTGGACAGGGGCATGGTCTCTTCTGAGGGCACTGCCAACTGCCCTAGTAGTGCACAAGCTAGGAGGCATGAATTTTCAGAGGGCTCTGCCGCTGCATCAAACACTGCTATGGGTCACTCAGCTGCGGACAGGGAGAGGGTCACCTCGAAGGGCTGTTCCATTGCTTCAGACGCTGCCCCTGAAACTTCTCACACTAGCACTGCTGTGTGCATCCACTTGCGGTTTTAAGTGCAGCGCCGCCCCTCTTTTGTAGTCACCTCTCCTTATACATCCCAGCCCATCAGGGTGTTTGGATTATGTTAAAGCACTCTCTGTACAAAATGGGGCATCTTTACAGGGCTGGGGGCGTGATATTTGAATAAGTGACCGCGCTCCACTGGTTGTACCGAGGAGAAGAGCCGACAAAGCTGACCTTTTTATTGTCGCCGCTCTTACGTCACCATTCCTACAGAGTGTGCAGTGTGTGTGTTTGGTGTAATAACTTTATATAAAATAAGGGGCGTATTTACTTGGGTGGGGTGTGATTTATGTACAGGTAACCACGCCACCCGTGCGCACTGCACGCGGCTAGTCAGTTCAGTTCAGGGAGCCGGCCTGGTGTGGACGCATGCTGTTCTATTGCACTGGACGTGCCGCAGGAGGCTGGTGTAATAACTTTATGTGAATAAAGATGTGTGATTTATGTGAAGGTAACCACGGTTGCTCTGTGCACGGATCCCCCATAACCTGCACTTCTGGTAGGGTGCGGATGGGTAACTGTTGTTGCTTGCCTCGCTCTCTCTACAGCTGGATGTGCAGAGGATCAGAGACGGCGCCTCCAGACGTAACAGCACAGCCTTCTCCGGCAGGGCTAGACATGGGCAGCTGCCTAGGGCCCGCACTGCCTTTCAAAAGCCTTCAATGCTAGGAGGCTCTAAACAAAAGAAGAATCATGTACAATCATCTCGGATGGAGGAAAGCGAGATAATGAAAACTAGCATTTGAGATGCAATAGGACTCGCATTCACGCAAGACCTATTGTACTAAAACAGGAGTGCGGGTGGGCAAAAAGGCACGAAAGGAAGTGGGGGGGCTGGGTCGGGCGGGAAGTCATGGACTGCGGGAGGGATCGGGGGGAGACAGGGAAGAAAATAGTGTCCGAAGTAAAGGGACGAGTAGCCATGGAAGGATACAAATGAGGACATGGCTGTCACGAGAAGGGACTAACAAGCCTAAAACCAATTTAGAAGGCAGCATTTAGGACCTAAGCCAATGAAAAAGATGGGCGGAGAGTGAGTGGAGCTTCCATGAAGCTTCAATGCTAGGCTCGACCTAAAAATGGGCATGAATGTTGTATTATGGAAGATGTAGTTAAGAAACTCATTCTACGTCTCACACAGGAGAAAACTGAAACTGAAGGTTATAAATTGCTAAAGAGGTCATATATTCAACAATTCTAGGGCAGAAAAAGAAAGGAAAATCTCTCACCTCAAGCTCCTGTGTTGATACTTCCACGTTTACTTCTCCCAGATCGGATCCGGCAGCCTACTCTGTTGCTACTCCCTTTGTGGGTCTCTAAAATAGAAAAAAAATTCCAATACAACTTTTTCGGAGTGTATGGCAGTTACCATTTCTGCTGGGTCACACCTTTTTAGAAAAGCTCTTATGCACACCTTTAAATACATTTTTGTAAAGACTAATTTTAGTTAATGTTAGTCTATTTTAATGTCAAGGTTTCATTTTACACCAAAGGATCAAAGGATCAAAATAAGCTTTATTCGGCTTTTTAGTTTAAAAACCATAAAAGCAGCACAATGAAATGCATTTCATACAAAAATATCTCAACAATACATTTCATAGTTAAAATATGAATTGATTTAAACCCAACTAAAATAGATTAACAAAAACTACTATTCAAAGAAAAAACTCAAAATACACAGAATCCCCCCTGTTTCACGTTATGGTGATTCGGTGCTCGGGGACCAGGATAGAAATCGTGCAGGTCCCAGATACAGATAGAACCATCTCCAAGTTTGGGTTTGGTAGATCTCAAATAGGGGGCAATGTTCCTATATTTAAATTTAATTAAGATCAGGTCCCCCGAAACATTTTTGGGTAGATGACCAAGCCACCCCACTCTTCTGACGCTCATTATCCCGCCGTCTAGTGTAGATGGTAATGATCTATTGTTTTTGAGCCAAAAAATGGCTTTGTTGAGTAGGTCCTGGTGTAGCTCGCGTTTGCCCGGACTGAGAGGGGGGACCCCAGAGAGAACAGTGACGTATGGGGCAGCTTCGGGGGGTAGATCAATGCGACGTCTTCTCTCTAGGGGGATCATATGAGCTCTATGTGGGGCATGTTCAGAATTACAAGACGCGTTTTTTCCAGTATGAGTGGGTGGTATCAGAGGGGGGTTGCAAGTTTCAATTATCCTGGGAGCATTGTTAGACCTTTCACGGGTGTTATGGTGGATATTAGAGGGGGTAACAGTATTACCAGTTGATGGGTATGACCCAATTACAGTTTTTTCGATTCTGGCTAACCTGTCTCCCAAGTCATTTATTTTTGCTACCAATGGAGATAGAGCAGTGATGAGCAGTCGCTCTATTTGGGCCAGGAGGGTCACTTGAAGGGGGGATGCGGAATCATTTGGTCGAGTCTCTGCTTTATCCAACGTAAATGAGACTGGGTTGGGAGCGAGTAGAGAGGAGCTGCATTTATTGGATGGAGAGAGGGTTATAACGGGAGATGCCTGGGGAGAAAAATATACTAAATCAGTGTCTCTGGCCGCTATGGGGGGTGTTATAAGATCTGGGATATAGTTTGTGCCACAGAGGTCGTTCAGCTCTTCCCAGATGGACATTATAGTTTGTGGTCTGGATCCGGATGACAACAGTAATTTATTCAAAGCGATAGAGGTTAAAAGGATAGAACCAGACTGTACCTTATACTATGATGGAACCAAGAGTGGTGGCCCGTCCCGTCCTCTTTGTGCCTCTGAGGGCCACAGAGGGCCCGCCCTTTGCCCGGGCTTCGCCCGGCGCGTCCCGCGCGTGTCCTCGCGGGACGAGAGGCGTTCCGCTGTTTAGTAGCGCCCCCGGGCGCAGGCTGTGGTGTCACCGGTGCGCCGGTGAAACTCCGGGGCACCTGGGAAATGAAGTCCCCCACTGAGCGCTCGGCGCTCCGCTGTTTGATCCCTGGCCGTTGCCCTCACGGCGCTGGTGTCGGTGTCTTAGCCGTTCCCCTCACGGCGCGGTCTGTGGCCTCTGCTGTCGGGCTTGCCGGGCTTGCCTTGCCCCCCACTGAGCGCTCGGCGCTCCGCTGTTTAGTAGCGCCCCCGGGCGCAGGCTGTGGTGTCACCGGTGCGCCGGTGAAACTCCGGGGCACCTGGGAAATGAAGTCCCCCACTGAGCGCTCGGCGCTCCGCTGTTTGATCCCTGGCCGTTGCCCTCACGGCGCTGGTGTCGGTGTCTTAGCCGTTCCCCTCACGGCGCGGTCTGTGGCCTCTGCTGTCGGGCTTGCCGGGCTTGCCTTGCCCCCCACTGAGCGCTCGGCGCTCCGCTGTTTAGTAGCGCCCCCGGGCGCAGGCTGTGGTGTCACCGGTGCGCCGGTGAAACTCCGGGGCACCTGGGAAATGAAGTCCCCCACTGAGCGCTCGGCGCTCCGCTGTTTGATCCCTGGCCGTTGCCCTCACGGCGCTGGTGTCGGTGTCTTAGCCGTTCCCCTCACGGCGCGGTCTGTGGCCTCTGCTGTCGGGCTTGCCGGGCTTGCCTTGCCCCCCACTGAGCGCTCGGCGCTCCGCTGTTTAGTAGCGCCCCCGGGCGCAGGCTGTGGTGTCACCGGTGCGCCGGTGAAACTCCGGGGCACCTGGGAAATGAAGTCCCCCACTGAGCGCTCGGCGCTCCGCTGTTTGATCCCTGGCCGTTGCCCTCACGGCGCTGGTGTCGGTGTCTTAGCCGTTCCCCTCACGGCGCGGTCTGTGGCCTCTGCTGTCGGGCTTGCCGGGCTTGCCTTGCCCCCCCATTTTACACCATTTTACACCACATACTTACATTTTGGCTTCAGGTTTACAAGCCTATAAGTGAAAGGATTTGTTGGGAGTCTATTTGGTCGTGGTTTTTGTTAATCAAATACTGCGGCTATTTTTTTTTAAATTTAAAATATGGTTAGTCAGAGATATTCACATCCATATTCATTACTGTCAATTCAAAATGCATTTGGTGGTAGCATTCATAGTCCTTTTAGGCTTTATCTAGTAAAAGTCATTCTTTCAATGCTGTTTTTCAAACTATCCTGAGCAGTGTTGGGTTCATTGTTGATTTAAAAACATGCTTAACTATTAATTATTCATTAGGATAAAAATATGACTCAAAGGTGGACTTGACTGGTGCTACTAATATTTTACATGGAAGCCAGCGAAGGATCAGACTATTCATCTTCTTTACCTGATCTTACTTCAGCATATAAATTGTGCAGCTGGAAATTCCATCATTCAATGGGTTCTGTTTGTAAGTCACTGGCGGGATTGTTTTCAGGAAGTGAACCATATACATCCTGTTTATTTTGGCAAAGGGGCTTCTTTTCATGTCTTTATGTTCTGGCTGGTCAAGGTCACTTTTACCAACTGGTGGTTGAGCTGTGCTGGGTAGGATAACTCCACTTTGAGCAATGCCAGGGTCATGTGCTCTTATAGGCTGAGCTTGGTACCTGGACATTGGAACACAGGGAATGAAGGCACAGATTCCTGCCGGCATCTCCATTCCAATTACTGCCATTCACATTATCAGACTAGGAGTGGTTAATACTATTCTGGAAACCAAAGTCAATGGTTTAAAATCCTCCATGCGGGCGTTGATTCCAGAATGGACAGGGCAGTGTCACGTTCATACCCACCATGGAAAACAGATAAGTCCAACTCCTAATGAGAGCCTTAGTGTATTAGCTATGAGACTACGGAAAGGCATGTTCTAGTATGGTAAGGCACCTTCTAGAGGGCATTAACATGCCATAATTTCCCACCTCCCAAAATATGCTTTCTCCGCCAGAGGAAAGGGTATAGCATTAAGGTGAAGAACAATTAACTCATGGTGGTGCCCCCAGGTTTATTCAAAGCTTACATAAAATGTATACTGTTTCTTAATGAACCTATTCAGCAGTGTCAGTTGGTGGATAGTGTGGGATGGTTTCATAGGTTCCTTTATATAACCAAAGCAACAAAAGATCAGCACATCATGGACCCGGCATCGCTCAATACCTCGACTCCATGTCACCAGACTCAGGGGTCTCCTTTCTCTAACTGTGTGCCATATCTTGTTTCCCAGGTTTTACTCCTAACTGTAGGAGACAGCGGCGGTTGGTGAAATCTGAAAGTGGTGGGCGAGAAGTTTGTGATGTACTTCATATGGAAAACAGCCTCTCTTTACTGATCCTGTTTTCATCTGTGCTTGGATTTAATGACTTAAATATAGCTGTGCAGCCGCACTTTCGTGCTCACGTTTCATTATCTACCTAACTTGGTAAAAAGAGTTTCACCCTATTTTTCAGTTATTATTGTGAGCTTCCAGCACAGCTGTAAAAACAAAATCAGAATGACCGACAGACCTGTGTGCATGTTTTTTTTTATTTAAAGTAGGAGACCGCAGCAACAACAGAACAGCAATCAACTGGTGGGGGCTGTTGCTGAAGGCGCAGGCGGTATACTTTTCTTGAACTAGCAGTGCTTGACAAAGGCAAAGCCTGTTCAGTGGACACAATTTTAAAAGTAAATAACATTGTAATAAAACCACTACAAGAGCCGGCTAAGCTGGGGAAAGAGGAAGAGATGTTTCTCAGCATAACAGAGAAGCTGCTTGCTCTTCAATGCTTCTGACTCAATAGAAACCGGAAGTCAGAATACCGATCTCTTTCTGTAGACTGCCCCTTAACTTTGTGAAGTAAACAACAGTGGCTATCACTGGGGGAGGGAGAGCCCTCCCTCAGCTGGCTACCACCCACTCCTTCCTTCAACACATCATCTGCTCCAACCCGGATCTTTTTATGAAAGGAATTCTGTTGACCCTGCCCTGGGCCACAGCAGTTAACACCCAAATGGAAACCTATTCATCATTGCTGAGCCTAGCCTCGCTCATCACTGTGATTTCACTTCCCTGGCTTGTTCCTCCAGGGTGAGGGCTTCCTCGACCGGCATATGTGCGCAGGGCTCTATTTTCCTAACATCACTCAAAACAGTTAAACAATCTAGGGTGAAACATCATGAGCATCTTCTAGCTCGTTGTGCTTGAATTTCCTACTTCTCCTCCCCCATGATTAGCATGGCAACGCCCATTGCTCCCTTTAGCTTCAGTTGCCCATGGACTAGGAGTGTATGTTTGATTTTTGTATAACCCTCATCTTCAAGGAACTCATGGTCAGTCGGTGGGTGTCGGGGCGACACCCACTGACCATGCACGCAACCTGGGGGTCATCCTGGACAACTACTCTCTCCATGACTAAACAGGTCAACGCCGTCTCCTCACCCTGCTGCAACACCCTCCAAATGCTCCGCAGGATCTTCAAGTGGATCCCCACTGAGACAAGAAGAACAGTCACCCGGACCCTCTTCACCAGCAGGCTGGACTACGGAAAAACCCTCTACGCAGGAACGTCGGCCAAGCTCTTGAGACGATTGCAAAGTATCCAGTATGCCTCGGCATGTCTGATCCTCAACATCCGCCGCCGCAGCCACATCTCACTCCATCTGAGTGACCTGCACTGGCTCCCCACCAACAAGAGGATAACTTTCAAACTCCTCATCCACGCACACAAAGCTCTCCACAAGACGGCCCCAGCATACCTAAACATATGACTTAACTTCTACTCCCCCACCAGCCCGCTCTGCTCCGCCAGCCTCGCCCTCTCCACTGTCCCCCACAACCGAAGAACGACCGCTGGTGGCAGATCCTTCTTCCACCTCGCCACCAAGACCTGGAACACCCTCACCACAATCCTACGGCAGACCCAAGACCTACCGGCCTTCAGGAGACTCCTCAAGAACTGGCTCTTCGATCACTAGCAGCACCCCCCCTCCAGCGCCTTGAGACTCTCACGGGTATGTAGTGCGCTTTACAAATATCATGATTGATTGATTGATTGATCTTCAAGGATATCATGCATGCAACTTTTGGAGGGAACTCCAATGGCTTCTGCAGGATGGAACTATAAAACTGAGAAATTAACAGCTAAGTCACCGAGGCCCATGGCCTCTATGAAAGCACAATACACGTGCCGCAGTAAGGCAAAATCCATGTAAATATTTGAATTGTATAAGGCTCAGCCTCTTTGTAATTTCCGCCAGGAGGACAAACATCCATTCTTCTTCATGCAATGTGTCTATATCCACATTCCAGTCTTCCCATAGTTTGTGGAGTGTGCCTGAGAAGTTAATAATCAGCTTTTTTTTTTTTTAATGCTAAATCAATTAAGAATACTGGACGATATGAATTCAGATTTTTCCCCTAAGCCCCCGTTTTCAGGATATTGCCAATGTGGGCCTCACAAAGGTCTGAAATACACCTTCTCATCTCTTTGGCCTCCTCAAACATTTCTAATAAGGATTGTTATAATAGGGAGTTGGCACAATTATAAAACTCAATTGGGAATCCATCTGTGTCCCTGTGAGATTTCCTGAGCTGTGATGGGCTCATCGAACATCATCAATTCAGATTCCCCCAGCTTCAGTACTCCTACAGAGGACAAATATGTATGAAGCGCTTCTGTTCTACTCGGGGAGCGCCTCCTGTATAAGGAGCCATAGTACCTCCTGGCAAACTCATTTACTTAGTCCTCCGGAAGTGTACATACACTCTCACCATCTCCCTCAAGATGATGGATGTGTCTCGATGCGTTATCTTTACATGGCAACCAATGAGTATGTTTCATGTGTTGTCCATCTTTTCATATGGCCTGCTTTGCATTGCCTCCACATATTATATGCTGTGTGCAGGAAAGTTGGATCTGCTTCTATGGTTACCACCACTTTTTGCCTGTTGCTAAGCTGTATTGTCTGACTGGGATCCTGCTAATCGGGACCCCAGTCTATCGGCATTCTCCCTAAATTGTTATGTTCAGTACTTAGGTACATCCCAGATTGGATACTGGGGTACCTAGTATATGGTACCCATGTACCCAGGACATAGGTACTCCAGAGGTCCCACATGGGCTGAAGCATGCATTAAGCCAACCATGGGAGACCATTCAAAATGGAGTTACAGGCCTGCCATTGCAGCCTGTGTAAGCTGGTGCTTGCACCACTTACTAAAGATATAGGTTTCCTATATCTAAGGGTCATTGCACTAAAAACCTATAAGTCACCCTATAGCAGGCCTTTGCAATCCAGAAGGCAGGGTGTTTGATTCTAAGTGAGAGGGTGCCCCTGCATGAGCAGGATCGCCTTACTGCCCACAGAGTCCATTCTCCCAGGTTGTCAGTGAAGCAGCCGTATACTATACAGAGGAGCACTGCGTAATTACACGATGACCATTTCGAAACTGGCTGCAACGAATCCTATAATGTTTGGTATCAAACATATTGGAATCATACCCCACACCATAAACGGTGTGGAAGGCATGATTCCAAGCACTAGAAGAACCCTCCGTTAGGCTCTCAGTGTTCCCAGTACCAGCCTTCTTGACCAGGACAGCACAAAATGGTTGCTGCCGACCAGAGACACAATTCTGCCCTCCTGCCGCTGAGACAAGCTCAAGCAGGGGATGGCAGAACAATAGGCATCCAGTCACCTCCCAGACAGGATTTAGTGTATTGGAGTAGGCTGGATGCGCTTGCCAACACCACTCAGTCTCCATGAGGGGCACAGATGGGGTCCCCATGCATAGTCCTGTTCAAACCAGTCCTGGGAGCCGTTGGCTCCCGCTCTGGTGCGCAAAGGATATAGGAGGAAGCTCCCCCCCTGTCCAGGCCCTCCCATGGGAAGGTCCCCTGAATCATCCCAACCCTTTCTGTAGGGTACTTAAGGGCTTAACTGGTTGTAGGTCCCTAGAATAGTTGTGGGACAAGATTCAGATCAGACATCACTTCGTCTTCAACAGTCTGGGCACTCTGAACTTCGTTTGGGCGGATTTTGATTCCCTTTCAGTCAGCTGAATTTTCTGTTCCTGTGCACCATGCAGGAACCTTCCAAGGCCTGTGGGCATCAAAGACACCTGAAGGAATCTCCCTTGGAGAGAAGGAGTCACTCTCCTGCATTCGCAGGTACCACAACTAAGGCAACCGGTCTGCTGATCCTGAGCTCCTCCGGACTCTGTAGGGTCAGCAACACATGTTGTAGTTTTCAACTGCTACTGAAGCCTGCCCCCCAGCCCTCTCACCAAGTTTGAGGCCATTATCCCTTGTGGTGGCTGCAATAACTGAACCCCTCTGCACCGTTTCAACTTGTAGTTGCAAAGGTTTGTTGGTTTCCTTACAAGAAGATCTTCGGGCTCCAGGTAGCCCCAACCTGGAGCACCTCCAGTGACCAGAATCTTCAGCCACATCATACTGTGTGCATTATGGCCTGCTTCTTTTGGTGAGCTGCTTGAGGTCCTTTCTTGACTCCAGGGCCTCTGGCCTGTGAGCCCACTTGAGGGTTACCTTTTTGGGCTCCCCTGATTTCTCGGGGCCTGCCCTGACTCTCCTGCTTGTGGTGGGTACCCTGGACCATGCTTGTCCCGAAGTTGCTCCTTCTTCACTTCCTGCGTTGGTTGCATTTGTCAAGGATTGTAGGTCCTCCAGCCAAACACCGACCCCTCAGCACCGGTCCTCACAGCTGCAAAGTTAAGTTTATCATCATCCATCCTGCAACAGCCGACATCGGAGGGCATTTGTCTTCCAAGTCGCCTGGTCACTCCTGAATGACATAGATTCTGTCCCCTCTGCTTGCAGGTACCTCTTATCTAGATAACACCAAGAGGGGTAGAGATAAGAAAAGGTGATTTACAGGCAGTGGCACAAATTGTGTTTTTGAATACTGCCCTCACTCACACACAAAGCTGTGTGACATGCTTTATCAATGGGTCTGCTTACAAAACACCCTGGCATAGCCACGCACAGGATGGAGGATAGGGAGGGGGAAGACAAACAACATAAAAGTGAAATGCAGTAGTGACAGGTTGTGTTATACCCGGCGACTGGGTACAGTGATAGAATGGGTGCAGCAAAGAAAGTGCTCAAAACTGGCTCATGGGTACCCTCTCAGAACCCTTTGTTCACGGGTCCCAAGGCCAGGATTAAAATAGTAAAGGATGGGTGTGTTATAGAGAAAGCTAGGTCCTCAAAAACACCCCTCCTTAAACTGCCAGTGTCAACATGTTTCGACCGTCTTTCTGTGCCCCCAAAAACAAGGTCACGTCAGTCTTCCTTAGGATTTCTACCAGTCCCAGTCAGGTTCCCCATATTACCTTGCTCTGGTCAGTTTCTGGGGTTCATGGACCTAGAATGATCCAAACGTGTGGAGGTACTTCCCGCCAACACGGGATACAAATACTGGAAAGACACAACATACATATACCTGTCAAGGGGAGTTGGGTACATACTGTAATCACCATATTCACCAAAAGATTATGAGTTAAAAATAATAATCTCCCTTGTGAAGTAACTGGCATCAATCTGATGGAACTGCCTGTTCGTCAATGCCCAGGTTAACTGTATCATTATCTTAACCCCTCCTAGAAAATCCATCTGCGATATGACCCTGGGAGTCCCAGATATTCATAATCGCGGCTGTCTTGCGTAAAAACAACACTTCATCCACTCGTTGTTGAAAATAAATGTCCTCATCATTGCTAAAACCAGGGGAACAACTCCACGCCTGCCCCCCAGCCAACACTCACCGAGTTTATCAAACTGGTGAACCTGAAATAGCAGTGGGCAGGGAGAACCCCTAAGAACACAACCTGTATCCAAGAGAACACAGTGCACGTCGATTAACAACTGCCGGATTCATACTGTACTTTAAATACTCCATTAATGTCAGAGAACAATAAAAGCACCCACATTTGTAGCCCCCTTACTGTTCTGAAGAGAGTTTGCAGAAGTCATGCCTGCTTCACCACCACCGCGTAGTGCAGTGAGAAGATGCCGGCACGGCTGATAAGTATGCTTCTTCCGCATCTGCCCCCTGGAGTCACGTGCGTATGCGTCGGCGTCCAAACGGCGAGCCGGTGGAAGAGGGGGCGTGGTCCCGGGCTTTAGAACCATGCCCCTTCTCTGCCCGTCACATTCATCCAGAGTGGGAACCCGATCCCATTGCAAACAACATCTCTGGGGATCATAACTCAAAGAGGTGAATCTAGAACACACTCCTCCAATCCTCAAATAAAAAATAAAAAAATGAAAATGGAAGAAGAGGGGACTCACCTTCCTGTATATGGAGGCACCTCTCTTGTGATTAATCATAAAAAGAGCGAATGTTAGGAGGGGCGGGCCGTGGCCGGCAGGGGGCGATTGTCTCAGCATATAAATAAATAACAAACATCAATCCCCCGTAGCTATTAATAAGGGAGTACAGTGTCCCAGAATATAAATAGACCCTGCCAGTCCAGACAAAGTACTATGGGGGCCATCCCCAGGGGACAACACCTCGCCCTCCGGGTCCCCTAAGTACAGTTTTACCCCAAAGGGAGAGAACCGGGCTACCAGTCCAACATAAGTTAGGCAATGTGAAATATTAGCCCTCCCACATTTAATAATACTCTGATGCTCCATAATGCGGGTCCTCACTTTACGGCTTGTCATCCCAACATACTGCAACCGGCATGGACACGTAATCAGATAAATACTCCTTCATAATTACAATTAGAATGGGATCTTTGTTCCCAAGGGTATGCCAAACCGACGTCAATGCACTTCATATTACTGGTTAAGTGGCACACACTACACGAACCGCACCGTTTGTGTCCACTCAACGGGGGTAGGCCAGCAGATGAAATAGCCCCCCCATGTTGCACGTTCCGTGGTCTAGTATGGACCAGTAGATCTTTCAGGTTCTCACTGCGTTTAAATGAGAAAAGTGACTTTTCTATGCTCCACCCATCGGAATTTAAAATCCTCCAGTTTTTCAGGACAGTCCGTTTGATCTGCTGAGAAGCCGTATTGAATGTAGAAACAAAAACTGGTTTATTCGTTGCGGGTCTGATGGTTTTGGACAACAAGATTTCCCGGTTGACATTGGAAGCTCTCTTTCTGGCCTTTTTTATCACCCGTTCGGGATACCCCACCTTAGCAGTTTCTCAGAGAGGAAACTCGCCTCCTCCTTAAAATCCACTTTGTCAGACAGTTCCCGTGTATCTGGAAAATCTGTCCAACAGGTAAATGTTCCCTAAGGGATTTGGGGTGGAAGCTGTCGAAGGCAAGTAAAGAGTTCTTATCTGTAGGTTTGTGGAAGAACTTAGTGTACAGAAGTCCTTCCCTGGGTTGAATCACTAGGTCCAGGAAAGGTAAACTCGTCTTGGTTACAGTGGAGGTGAAATGAAGTAAGGGATTCCTCTGATTAAGCCATTCGAGGAAGAGATGAATCCAAACCACCAAGACGTCGTCAATATAATGACGCCAAAGTTGTATATTGGACGTCCAGGGGCAGGAGATGTCACTAATCACAGATCGTTCAAATGCCCACACGTAAAGTCCTGCCAAACTAGGGGCAAAAACACTGCCCATGGAGGTACCATGGGTCTGCAGGTACAGGGTGCCCTCCTATTCAAAGTAGTTCTTAGTCAAGGCTATTTCTGCTAGATGTAGGACAAAGGCCCTAGGTGTTTGATAGGGCCAATCCTCAGCAAACAAGATTTCTTCCAAGACCCTGAGTGTTTCTCTTTGCGGGACGTTAGTATACAAGGCCTTGATATCGAGGCTATGAAAAAACTCCGTACCTGGGTCAAATGGCATTTACTTCAAATGGTGTAGAATGTCTGGAGTATCCCGTAGATATGCCGTAATCTCTGTACTAGAGGTTTCAAATAAAAGTCACAAAATTGTGACAGAGGTTCCAAAAGGGAACCCATCCCTGAGACAATAGGTCTCCCGGGAGGGGGTCTGGTAGGTTTATGAATTTTTGGGAGAACATAGAAATAGTTCCTGGTTGCTTATTCACCAAAAATTCAGCTTCATGACCCGAGATCCAGTCATTGGACCGTGATTCCTCCACCAGTGAGACAACCTCAGTGGTGAACTCTGGAGTGGGGTCCCTCACAAGTTTCTGATAATTCCGGTCATCCAATAACAGGCGAGTACATTCATCATCATAGGGGATTTTGTCCAAAATCACTATGGCCCTGCCCTTATCTGCAGATTTCAGAACAATATCCAAATTCCAAAGCTTTATTCGACATTCATCATAAAAGCAGTTCCTCCCTAATACTATACAAACAAATACTATATCTAAAAATACTCACAATAAAATACATATTAAACAATTGACAGTCGAATACAATGCACAATTAAAACATTTACTTGATTCATAAATTTGATAAAAACAGTTCTATCCTAAAAACCGTATTTTTAATCAGGTACAATATCTAATAAAGTGCGAGTGCGGATCACCCAAGCCCAACCAAGAAATTTAGCTACGGCAGTTGCAAAGAGCGGCGAACAATCTGTTTCTAATATTCTCAGTGCATTCGCCTGGCTACGAGTACCCAGATTTAAACAAACTGGTCTTAGCCATTTGCGCCTTGGACTAGCATATAGTGGGCAGCAAAACAACAAGTGGGAGATATGTTCTATTTGGTCTTTACAATGATAACAGTTCTCATCCCGCGGTGGAAACCAATGCTTTTTAAAAGCATTTACTGGGAGTGTTCCGACTCTGAATTGGAAGTATAACTTCCTGTCACGCGGCCTTTCAATTATATCCCAATAAGCTTCGCAGGATGGAACCATTTTAATATCCGAAAAGCGGCCAGATAGATTAGCTCTTGACCCAGCACAATAGATTGAAAAATACACCATCTCCCAATATATTTCTTTCAGTTTTGCTTTAGTTGGAAACTTGGTCACATCCATATTACCCCAAAGATGGTCCAGTTTTAACTTTGCCAGTAGACCCCTCAGATCTTTCAGCCAAACTATGCAATGAAATTGGTCAAACTTGACAACATCTAACAATGCCGATGCATAGTGGGCTAGTTGCGGCTTCACCATCAGGCGCCTCCAATACAACAATGGGCGCAATCGCGCTATGTCCTCAATGCTTCTCAGACCAAGGTCCAGTTTCAATGGGATTGTGGGTGTACTTTGCGGGACCGTTACCAGCCGACGCAAGAACCCATTTTCCGCTAAACCCAGGTCTGTTAGATTTGAGAAACCCCAAAGTTCTGAGCCATACATACAAGCACTCAGGACTTTCATTTTGTAGATTTTGAGGGCACAATTTATTGGCTATGTCAGCGAGGCACTATGTTTAAGTGCAACTGCTCCTGCAAGCTGGCTAAACTTTAGTACTGCCATGTTATTGTGAGACTTCCATTTCATATTATCCTGTATCATTATTCCTAAATAGGAAAAAGCATCAACTTTCTCTAGAGGAGTGCCCTTATAAGTAATTGCACCTTTAAATGTAGACTGGCAGTTCAAACACATAAACTTTGTCTTAGTAGTGTTCAGCTCAAGGCCCCGACTATCACAAAAATCGCCAAATGCATTTACAGCCTTTTGGAGACCGCTGGGAGTGCGTGACAGTATAAGCGTATCATCTGCGAACATGAGGACGGGGACATATGAGCCTGCAATTTTGGGGGCATCACTTGGAGATTTGTTCAGATAATCCACAATACCGTTAATATAAATGGAAAATAGTGTTGGGGCCAGGACACACCCTTGCCGCACTCCCCGCTCTATTGGGAATGGCTCCGTCACTTCTCCCTGCGCCCCCCACCTAATTTTAGCATAATTATTTTCATGCAGACGCACAAGGAGAATGAGAAGTTCTGGGCTTATTCCTGCTTCGGCCAAAGTCCTCCACAGCTTTTGCCTAGGCACTAGATCAAATGCAGCTCTTAGGTCCACAAAGACGGCATAGAGGGTACCCTTATTTAATGTTACATTTCTCCAGTAAATGGCCATGAAATAGAAGACCTGATCTATAGAACTAGTCAAGGGGCGAAAACCCGCTTGGTAGGGCGACAAGATGTTATTATCCTCTATCCAAGTTTGCAGCTTGTTCTGCACTAATCGGCCCATCAGTTTCTGAGCTGTATCTATGAGACTGATGGGTCGATAGTTGTTGGGCAGGGATTTGTCACCTTTTTTGAATACGGGGATAATTTCCGCACCCTTCCAGGATAAAGGCACTTCCCCTCCCATGGCCACTGCATTGGCTAACCATGAGAAATACGTGCACCATGACTTCCGTTCGCTTAGGAAGACGTCTGCTGGTATACCGTCCATGCCCGGGCCTCTTCCCCCCGTTACACACTCCAAAGCGATACTAACATCCTTTTCATTGAACACTTCGTGATTATAGTACACAGTTGGAAGTGTAAAGTCAATGACTTGCGTTAGGCTAAGGGCGTATTGAGGTTTAAAGAACTCGGTCCACTTGTTTTTAGGGACATGGTTTTGTGGTTGGGTGGCTATACCTCCCCTATCCCATTTTACAGTTGACCAGAATACCTTTGAATCTTTGGCTGCGCAGGCATGCTTGAGTTCACACCAGTGCTCCTCGTCCCATCTTTTCTTAGCTTGTTTTTGTGTTAATCTATATATGTCCCTAGCCTTCCTAACTGCAACAGTGTTTCCCCTTCTTAGTTCAATACTCAAGCTTTGGCGCGCCAATCTGCAGCTTTTGTCATATCAACCCAGTCTGGGGAGATGTTTTTTAACCTTACTAAGGTTAACCGTTTTTATGAAAAAGGCCTGTAATCTGTGGAAGAATTTAGTGTGGGCCGCCATCATGTGATCTTGGAAGTTTACCTTCCCAACATGGGGTTTTATCTCATGTATTTCCTCAATCACTGCTCTCTTCAGGTCAACTATTTTCTCTACGTCTTCTACAAGCCTATTCCATTTCAGGTGGCGCTGATTGTTTGTGCAGACTATGTCCTGGGTGACCCTTTCCACATAGGTACTATGCCCCACAGCCCCTTGATATGGATGGAAAGTCATACACAAAGGATTGTGGTCACTTTCTATTCTTGTTTCCACAACCATATCTATCAGTTTGCTCCAGTCCCTCACATCTACCAAGAAATAGTCAATTATGCTGGTTGCCCGGCCGTTGTTAATCGTACTGGACCCGTTGCGGTCAAAGGGCGTGCGCCCATTGGCCGCTCTTAGGCCTCTTGCCAGGCAAAGACTTTTCATTTGGATGGCCACTGCACTCCATCTCTTAATGGCAGGCACCTCAAACTGGGGTATTCCCCATTTATTATCCTCCTCCTCTGTCATAGTCCTATCCTCCTCACCCAAGGGTTCAAAGGTAGAATTTATGTCCCCCCCTACCATGATATGTTGTTCCAGGGGTAGGAGCTCCACCTCCTGTTCTAGGACAGATACTACTTCTGAGGTTTTTCCGGCCCCCACCCCCCTAGCATATATGTTGAAAAGTGAAATTTCTTGGCCATTGCCCCATCGCACTCTAAGTGCTAAGATATCATTAGTTGGCAGTGATCTTTGTATTATTATACAATCGAGTGACTGACGTATCCATATCAACAGCCCTCCCGAGGGACGGCCTTTTCGTTTTTTTGTTGCTGGAATATGAAAGTTCACATACCCCTGGTCGAAAAACCGGGCCTAAAGTCCAGGTTTCTTGCAATAAAATGATATCATAATTATCAATAAAATGACACCATTCGGGAGTTACCATTTTAGACGCTATGCCTGCAACATTCCATGACATAAGGGTCAGGATAGGATTGCCCGTTTTAATCCCTACTTGACCTAATCTTGTACCACTGCATACCGGCTCAGCGGTCAAAGTGGTTACAACCTCTGACACCGCTGTGGGGGCATTCATTTGGTCATATGAGTCCTGCTCTGACAACCTGCCGGTGCTCCTAACAATTTCAGGATTGATGCTTCTATTGTGCAGAGTGTTTTCCCTTCCCCTTGCGTTAGAATCTTTTGATTCGCTACAATTTCATGCCTGCTGGATAGCTTGTGCGCACACCATATTGGCAGTAATTAGGTTTGTGCTCCTCCCCTGAGTGATCCCTTGCACATATTTAGACTCTTCCAGTCAATCGCACTCATTTAAATTAGAAAGGGCAGAAAAACTATTTTCAATGCTCAAGCCTTGGTCAAGATTTGGGACACTCCATCCTCTTCTACTTACCACAACTGACCACTTGGTCCTAAGAATATTCGGATTTACTACAAGACCTCTTCTGCTATAAAAGAAGTCCAGTGTGAGTGGAATTATTTCTGCTGTTCTACGTTGGGGGGGAAATAGGTTAAGTAAGACTTCAGGCAGTACTTCAGGTCCCTTAAAGTTTAGTACCACACAGTCCCCCGCAAATCTTTTAGTGTTGCTCCCTATCCACTTCACTCTTCTTGCAGTTAACAAATCCTGTGCCAGTTTTTGTTTGCCCCATGAAGAAATATGCATGTTATTGCTCAACCAGAGCAACGCTTTATTTTGTAGTGATTGGGGAGATTCTACCTGGCCTGATTTCAAGAGTGGAACGTTAGCTAGGACCAGGATCATAGGGGAGGCTTCTACGATTAGCTCCACCGGTCCAGCATCTAAGCCGGGTTCCTCGAACGTCACTGGTCTTGCTATGGGACCATCGTCTAATAAGGTGTGTGTACCTAGTCCTAGATTTGGTATTGAGGAATGGGTTGGGGCTACTTGTTCTTTCCCCTTTCCTAGTTGAGTGTCCATATTTTCTTTTTCCTCTAATTTGCTTACAACCTGGTTAGGTATGGCCTCCACATTATCGTTGGTATTTTTCAAAAGACCCTCAAGTTTATTAACTTTTTCAGTGAGGTGGTCAATCTTAGATAACAGGGGTTTGATGATCCTACTTAACTTCGAGTCCAACATACCCATAAGTTTCTTAATATTGGCATCATCCCACAACATGTTACCATCATCTTCTCTCCCTGCCTCTTCTATGGTGCTTTTACTAGGAGGGGTGGCAGGTCTTTTCCTACTAGAGCGGAGCCCGCCTCACTTAGGTTGGTATTTGTTGGCCCCTTTGGCTACTCTCGGCGCTGGAACAGGCGCCGAGGAGATTTATCCTCAACTAGCTCTATTTCTTTTTGTAGGTCAACCAAATCATCTACCACTATTATGTCTAAGTTTGAGTTAGTGGAAGCATTCAACATAGGGCTGTCAGTGCTAAGTTGGGAAAATGCTACAGTTTCGTTAATATCATCCAACTCCAGAAGATTCACCGTTGGGGTCTCCAATGGAGTAACTATTGGCGTTGGACTAAGACCCAGCGAAGACCTGCGTTCATTATTTATTTTGGCCACCACCTGAACTAGATAATTGTCCATCGTGTTGCAGGGAGTAACAGATTGTTTTTGTTTCAACATTGCTAGATGATCAATACAGTTGGGGTATACTGATGGTGGTAATGCCTTACTTCTGATGACAATACACTTACACTTTCCTACTAGCAAGCAATAACAAAGACTAGATAGAGTCAGCGAAGTGTGTGTACCTCACAGTGCAAATTAGACAGGGGTCCTGGTCCAGTCCGGTCTCCTCAGGCCTCTGAGGGCCACAGAGGGCCCGCCCTTTGCCCGGGCTTAGCCCGGCACATCCCGCACGCGTCCCGCGCGGCGGCAGTCTGAGCCAGATATAGGGAGTGTGTGATCGCCTGGGGGCGTGGCTGACAGGGGGCGCGGACCAGGTGGCTGTGGTCGAGCAGGGACTCCTGGGAGAGTGAGTCCCTGCTGTGCAATGCTCCACCCTGCAGCAAAGCCGGTTGACCTCCCCAGCAGCACAGAACTCACACCCAGCGCCTCCTCCTACAGCGTGATGCGTCGAGCAGCACCGGAGCAGGCACGAGAGGGCACAGTTCAAGTCCCAGGGTCCAAGGTCAGTTCCTCCGCACAGGGCTTGTTCCTCTATTCGTTGTCAGCAGAAAGGATTCCCAACAATATCCCCATTCTCCTCCAATTCCTTCAGGGCCATCTTCTCCACATTAGACAAATTAGAGAAGGAACGCGATTTCTGTTGATTTAAATTCTCTTGGTCATGGATAACCGCCTGTTCAAAAGTTCCCACCTCAATCGGCAACACAGCAAGTTGGGGAGTAAAAGAAGACTTTGGGCGTAGTGCAGTGTCCCCTCTCAAAGGAGCAATGAACTCTTTATCTTGAAAAAGGATTTTCAGTCTGATGTTCCGAACCAAAGTAGCCAGATCCTGGTGCAACTGAAAGTGATCCAACTGATTTGTGGGGAGAAATCCCAACCCTTTGATGTAAAGTTGTTCTTGTGTGACGGATAAGGTGAGGGATGACAGATTCACTACCTCATTAAACTGCCAGTGTCAACATGCTTCGACGGTCTTACTGTGCCTCCAAACAGAAGGACACGTCGGTCTTCCTCAGGACTTCTACCAGTCCCAGTCAGGTTCCCCACATTACCTTGATCTGGTCAGTGGCTGGGGTTCATGGACCTAGAATGATCCAAACGTGTGGAGGTACTCCCCGCCAACACGGGATACAAATACTGGAAAGACACAACATACATATGCCTGTCAAGGGGAGTTGGGTACATACTGGTAATCACCATATTCACCAAAAGACTATGAGTTCAAAATAATAATCCCCTTTGTGAAGTAATGGGCATCAAACTAATTAATCTGTCTGTTCGTCTGTTTGTCAATGCCCAGGTTAACTGTATCATTATCTTAACCCCTCCTAGAAAATCCATCTGCGATATGACCCAGGGAGACCCAGATATTCATAAACGCTGCTGTCATGCGTAAAAACACCACTACATCCACTCGTTGTTGAAAACAAATGTCCTCATCATTGCTAAAACCAGGGGAACAACTCCACGCCTGCCCCCAGCCAACATTCACTGAGTTTATCAAATTGGTGAACCCGAAATGGCGGTGGGCAGGGAGAACCCCTAAGAACACAACCTGTATCCAAGAGAACACAGTGCACGTCAATTGACAATTACCGGTATCATAGTGTACTTTAGATAGTCTATTAATGCCAGAGAACGTTAAAAGCATCCCATTTCTAGCCCCCTTACTGGTCTGAAGAGAGTTCGCACAAGTCGTGCCTGCTTCCTCACTGCCGCGTAGCGCAGTGAGAAGACGCCGGCACGGCTGATAAGTATGCTTCTTCCGCATCCGCCCCCTGGAGTCATGTGGGGCGCAAATGCGTCAGCGTCCCAACGCTGAGCGGGTGAAGGAAGGGGCATGGTCCTGGGCTTTAGAATCACGCCTCTTCTCTGTCAATCACGATCATCCAGAGTGGGAACCTGATACCAATACAAACAACATCTCTGGAGATCTTAACACAAAGAGGTGAATCTAGAAATCACTCCTCCCATCCTCAAATTAAAAATTTAAAAATTAAAACGGAAGCGAGAGGAGACTCACCTTCCTATATATGGAGGTACCTCTCTCGTGATTAATCATAAAAAGAGGGAATGTGATGAGGGGGCGAGCGGGGGCGTGGCCGGCAGGGGGCGATTGGCTCAGCACGTAAATAAAAACAAACACCAATCCCCCGCAGTTATTAATACGGGAGTACTATGTCCCAGAATATAAATAGACCCTGCCAGTCCAAACAAGGTACTATGGGGGCCATCCCCAGGGGACAACACCTTGCCCACCGGGTCCCCTAAGTACAGTCTTACCCCCAAGGGAGAGAACAGGGCTGCCAGTCCAACATAAATTAGGACATATAACACGGTGGAACTCCAAGCGTTCCCAATAAGACTGATCAGATCAGACATATGTATTGTCTCTACGTCATTCCCAGTGAAAGAAGGTGAGCCACTACATAATGCCAGCAAAAGGTTAGGAAGTTTATCTCGTGAGGGCATGCCATGGGATATCGTCATTAAGCCCCACAATGTGGCTCTTCAAATGATAGACCCATTTTTGTTCTCTCAGTAAAAGGGCTCTATTCTTGTCCCCCGTATAAGAACCCAACTGCAGCTTTTTGATGACCAACCCCCTGAGCTCATCCGTGGTAAGCCTTAGTTCTAAATAATGTGCAGTCAGTTTCGAATTAGACCTCTCACATCTAATAGTACTCCAATGCTCCATAATGCGGGTCTTCACTTTACGGCTTGTCATACCAACATACTGCTTCCGGCATGAACACATAAACAGAGGAGGGGTGTTTTTGAGGACCTAGCTTTCTCTATAACACACCCATCCTTTACTATTTTAATCCTGGCCTTGGGACCCGTGAATAAAGGTTTCTTAGAGGGTACCCATGAGCCAGTTTTAAGCACTTTCTTTGCTGTACCTTTTCTATCACTGTACCCAGTCGCCGGGTATAACACACCCTGTCACTACTGCGCTTCACTTTTATGTTGTTTGTCTTCCCCCTCCCTATGCTCCATTCTGTGCGTGGCTATGCCAGGGTGTTTTGCAAGAAGACCCGATGATGAAGCATGTCACACACATTTGTGTGTGAATGAAGGCAGTTTCCAAACACACAATTTGTTCCACTGCATGTAAATCACCTTTTCTTCTCTCTACCCCTCTTGGTATGATCCTCTCCCCATCTTTGTGAGAAATAATATGCCTCTTATCTAGACTCCTCTTTTGGATTCCAGTGGACACTTTCTCCTTCATCAGCAGCAGAACATTCCCAAAGTCCTCCATTGGGTTTGATGGTGGTTTCCGACACCACTTCACACGTATGCTCTCGGCGTCCCTGGTGTGGGTAACGTGGGTACTAGAGTATCCATGGGTTGGGTGGCTCTCCATCCTTCTGTCTTCCACTGGGGTTTCTTCAGGGTCCACTGGGAAAGGTCCTTAATCTTTAAAAATCCACCAGCGACTTACATGTAGAGTAAGTCTAATCTTGGACATTGGCTTCTGTGTCATTCTAAAATAAAAAGACTCGGGATTGGACTGATTAACGTCCGTGAAATAAGTATACTTTTTCAAAAAAGTACTTGAACTGCCTTGTTTCGGTGCTGGGCAATGCTCCCATTGCGTATAATTAACAGTATTCCTTCTGGAAGTAGTTTTATGTAGAAGTAACTGCCAAAAGGTTGAAAGCAAAACAAATCACCATATTTAGCAGATTCTAAGTACAAATCTTCAGCACCAAAGGCAGCATAGTATTTCAAATCAGAAAACAAAGTCTCTACGGCCTGAACATCCCAATCATCAGAGCGTATGTTTTGTTTCACTACATCCCCCATGTTAACTCTAAGCACATTAGGGACATTAACAACCTCTGTAGGGCCATGAATTTGAAATGTCGAATGCATGTTCTTTCCTCGACATAATGTCCACTGACAATTCGAAAAAAAATAAAACGCAAACCGAATTGACATAAAAAGGTAAATTGAAAAAAGCACTAGCCAAATATATGTCCAAGGGGGAACCAAAAAATGTTTTTTAAATAAGCTGGCATAAACTGCAAACCGTGAGGGTTTCTTCGAGCCATTGGAAACAGAGTCAAATGAAAATCTGGATTCTGTGGCCAAACGTGTTTGCAAGTCAGTGGGGTAAGTGTAATCGATCTCATCATGGTCTGTATCAGGCAAAGTACTTAATAAAGGACTGGAAATTGCAGGCAATTCGATGGCCACTTCTGGTGCAGGAGTAGAAGCAGTGGCCAAAATAGAATTTCTCACAATGGAAGGACAGGAAACTGCCGGAGTCATACTAAGAAGAATCGGCCACTCTGTGTATCTTGACATTGTCAATTGAGATAAACCTGTTTTCCTTACGACCTGGAAGCGGAGGTAAAATGACTGTTCTTGTGCCCTTCACTCCAAGGACTGCAACCGGAGCTCGATAGGAAGGTCCAAATTCTTTCTTGTTATCAATCTTCTCTCGAACCAGTTCTCCAACTTGGGGTAGCCAGCCAACTACCGGGATCTGCAACGCATCATCCGATGTGGAGGGCAAATGTTCCTTAGCAAGACTGTCTCTGGTCTTTTGTAGATCCTGTAAAACATTGCAATGTTCATCTACGTCAAAGGTTGTGGCGCGAGCCACGCAGTCTAGACCATCAAGGTGCATTTCATATGGGGTCCGCCCACCCAGAGACCTTCTAGGGAGATTATTAAGTGCACGCTACACGCCATTAAGGTGGGCCAGCCAGTTTCTGCCAGTGCCTATAACTCAAGCTGTCAATGATTGATTTAAGTCACGGTTCATTCGCTCCACTACACTATTACCCTCAGGTCTGTAGGGAGACGAAAACTTGACTTGGACCCCCATCGAAGTCATGGCATCCTTATACGCCTTAGAGGCGAAAGCTGGACCCTCATCCGAATAGAAGGTACCACAGGCAAAAATCCCTACAAAGACACGCAAATCTCCTATGACAGTCCGTGAATCAGCGCTGCGATGGGGCCAAACCCACACAACACGTGTGTATGAATCAACTGCTACTAAGATGTACTTATACGCAGTATCAGAGGAAAAAGGACTGCAGTGATCTAAATAAACACAACCTAGTGGTTTATTAGAAGTGTACAACTGTGTCTGTGGCGGACGCGCAGCAGTCAAAGGTTTAATCTGCTGGCAAATGTCACATTGAGGGACATAATCTCGCGTCTGTTTGTACAGTCCCCGCCACCAGAAACGTTGTTGTAATTGAGCTACAGTGGCCGAGATGCCCGCATGCGCAGACGCCACACCTTCATGCGCCGCTGTAATCAAGCTAGCCCTGCGATCCGAGTTGGGAATCAAACGTTCACCAACTTCAGGAATTTTTTCGAAAGGAACCTTATTGGGACTTAAGTGGTATGTGTACTTCGAAGGGAACCCCGTAGGATGTTTACTTCCCTTCTCAGCCGCCAAGATGTCATCATCAATCTTACTTTTGGACCGTGTAACTGCTGCAACTAAATACGTAGACACCGCTGATTTCGCTGCTTCATCAGCAAGCGAGTTACCGACAGTGTGAACTCCCACACGCAGATGGCCGAGAGTATGAATCACAAAAACGAGTGGCAACTTAGCCTTAAGCTCAGCCACTCAAACCCAGATCATCTTGTGTTTTATTGTGCTACCCTTGGAATCACGAAAATCATTCTGAATCCAAAAGAACAAGTTTTCATCGTAAGACTGGACACAGTAGTAAGAATAACTCACAATAAGAGTACTCACACTAGGATCAGCATACTCCAACGCTAGTAAAAGAGCACGAAGCTCTGCCAATTGTGCGGTGCAGTCCCCTAAAGTCTGCATGTGCAATACTCTGAACTTGAACTCATTGTTCACCATGGCACCTACCACAATGGCGCATGCGGAAATGTAGGCGTGTTTAGAGCCATGCGCAACCTGCTCCGAACCATCGGTGTAAATGATGCAATGGAAGTCCTCCAAAGGTCGCATAGCTAGAGGAGCAGGATGAACAAATTCATACTGCAAGTACTCTTGCGACCGTAATGAGGCGTCAAAAATAAACGTGACATCCGTGGACGTCAAGGAAGCAGCCCATTGAATCCACCGAGGGTGCAAAGCTTTAGAATTCGGTACACTGGCTTTCGTGACTGCCTCTAAATGAGGACAGGGTGTAACAACCAACATGCGTTTTCCCAGTGACAGAGCATGTTCTTTAAGAATCGCCATCTGTACAGCCGTCAAAACTTTCTCCACAGAGGAAAACCGCATTTCAGCCGAAGTGTACAAGTGTGACTTGTAAGCAATAGGTACTGTGTCTCCTTCATTTAAAGTCAGGTACATGAAACCCACCGTCTCAGGAATGATTCTTATCACCAGGTTAGTGTGGTTATCACGAGTCAGCAGAAATTTAGAAGCGAGCAGATCAGCCTGCAAGGATTGCAAGATGGCCGAGTGCTCAGGCAGCCAGCATGATTTGGAAAAAGTTGGTTGTATCAAAGCATACAAAGGCTTGATACGCTGGTCATATTCCGGAATGTAAGTTCTCCCGAAATTAAAAAAACCCAGTAAAGACTGTAATTTTTTCAGTGTTGTCGGAGCGCGCAACTGTGCGCATTTCTCCAAGAAGTGAGGAGCCAAACCTCTACCTTCATTGTTGAGCTCATAGCCCAGGAACAACACTGTGTACTCCGCAATGTGCGATTTTGCAAAGTTAAATTTGTAACCCATGTCTGCAAAGGTACAAATTATGAAGTTCACTCGACACAGATGCTCCCAAATTTCGTCGTCCGTGAGATATATGTCATCCACATACGAGCAAGCATCTGGGTCGATCCTCTCTAAAAGAGAGACTATGTGGGCGGTAAATATACCAGGACTATTCTTATAGCCCATTGGGAGACGCCGAAATTGTTTTTGGACCCCGGGGCAAGTAAAGCTGGTCCATTGGGAGCTAAAGCTATCCAATCGATGGGCATAAAAACCGTTGGAAATGTCAAGCGTGGTCTTAAAACGCTTACGCACAAGACTATCCACTAGGGCAGAGCCGTGAGTATTCTGTACTGCACAGTTTCGGCAATGCGAGTTCAAATGCCCGTAATTCAATACCAAACGATATGCCCGTCCGGCTTGGTCACAGTAAAAAGAGGGTTATACATCGGTGACACACATGTTTCAATAACTCCCTGATATTCCAATTGTTCAAGGATTGCCGCGACAGAAGCCTTGGCTTCACGCCGGATGGGATATTGAGGTTGAGGCTGCGGCTGACACCGTAAAGGAATCTCGTGGCATGGGGATAATTTATCCCAACCACATTGGTTGCGGTACAGAGCCGGCGCTAGAGCCCTAGCCCACTCTTCTGCAAAATGTTGCGCATGCTCCTTCGAGACAGTGTTCGCGAAACTCGAGAGGATTACCTCCTCCCCTCGCGGCGCTGCGAGCACAATAGGTGGGGGCCAGTCAGCCTCCGAAAGCAAAATGTCATATGTAGACGAAAGATTTTCCCAAAATACCCCTTTGATGGTACGTTGTATGTCACCTTCTATTAACAGGACAATTTCATAAAGTCTATCAGGGGGAGCAACTCTCGTATCAGCTGTTTCTATCACAACATAAATATCATTGCTGTCGCATTCAGTAGCGGACGCAGGGCCTCTCTCACAATGGTAATCTCCGCCGCGCTGTCCAGCAAAGTCATATTCCGAAGCCGCGTTCTCACTAACTGTGGCATATTGATGCGCTGTTAAAGCCGCAACTTTCTTTTTGGCAAACTGCGGTCTCTTCGGCGTTGAGCCGTCCTGCTGTCCTGTGACGTCTGTCTGGCGGGGCTGGTCACAACCCTGTTGACCACCCCGACCCCTTCCGCCTCCTCCACCACCGGTCTTTGGGGCCGATGAGTCCTGAAAGGAACGAGAAGAGCGTTAATCAGAAACCTGAAAACGATCAGCTGATTTAATCATTGCGCGATCGCGCAAGTCATAAACACGTTCTGTTTGCGCAGGCATCGGAGACGCAGGGTGAGACTCCTGTTTCTGCTGTTGTTGCTGTTGCTTACCCTGTTTCTGTTTTTTAGGCCAATTTTGTTTTTTGGACTGGGGCTGAACCTCCGTTTCAGAAGTCTGCCCTTGGGGTTGCTTTTTCTCTTTGACAGAAAAAGGTTTCAGACCCTTGCTATTGCGACCCACTTTTCTCTAAGCAGCCACAATAATTCTCGCTAACTGCCTGGGTTTATCGGCATCGGGAACCGCCTCCAAAGCATTAGCTACATGAAAGTTCACTGCATCCCCCTTGACATTAGCAAGAATGAGATCGCAAACTATATCAAAGGAGCACACAGGCGCATACCCAATTAAACCGCTGCCTCCGGTCCGTGATCATCTTGAACACGTTTAATGATCATAGGCAGGACAGCCATAGACGGAGTGCCGTAACACCTCGCATAGATCGCCGCAAATGTTTTTCTCCAGGTCTAACAGTCGACGAGTTCGGGGGCCAAATTCTTCGGTAAACTAATCGTTAAGATTCTATGTTTATCACCTGGAGTTGTATTAGGAAATACTGCTTCCAGCTGGTCAAATTTCACGGCAAGCCAGAAAGGAAAATCATCCTTTTCCTGGGGACGCTTACCCATCACTGCATTGACCATCACAGGACTGAGCTTCAAACCGCCCTGTCCCACTGGAAGAGCCGGACCCCCCGGGGGCCCACCCGGGAGATGACGACCTATGTATTGCACTAATGCACGAATCACCGCATGCAGTCTACGAACCTCCGCCAAGGTACAATTGCCGTGTTGAGGATGAGGAGTAAATCCAGCTAAAACAGGCCAATTTGCGCCTGGAATGGACAAAGGACCTAACCTCTGAGCGGTTAAAGAATGTGGTAGGGCGCCACCAAACCAAACGCGATGCTGCCAATGATCAATAGGTATTTCCAGTGCCCTGTACGGAGTATATTCAGCCGGCACAGGTGAGGGAGTGTAAGTGTGGAACACATTAGAATTTGCGTCCACAACCGGAAATGTCACCCACGAATAAAAGAGTTTGTACGGGTAAGCTGCTTCCGCGCTCACCACCAAAATCACAGCCAAGCCATCAACGGGTACATTGTAAGTTTGCAAATGATTGCGCACCGCAATGCGACTATGCTGCGGAATGTCCACAGGCTGGGCCATGACTGCACAGGAGGGTGGAAAAACAAAGCAAACTTTGTAGCACAACTGGGTAGTAATTCAAGGAAACCGTTTTAGAAAGATTCAAGCTTGAAAAGACCTATTTAAAAAATAGGTAGGTTTTTCCGACACCACCATTTTCCGGAAAAGACAGCGAAGGGGTTAAGGTTTGAATGATATACTACTCGAGTGTCATGATATAAGACCACCAACGAATGGGCGCCATGTAGCGGGAATTCCGTTCTCCTACAGAACTGTGCATAGAGATTTGGAACCTCGGCGAATTAGGGTGGCCCAAAACTCACCTCAGTACCCAAAATCCCCTTACCAGGCTAGCTACAATGTCTCATTGATCATAACAAACTCCCAATGTTTAGACAAACCAGAACATGAACTTACGATACCTCAGGTCACGTGGAACACATGAGCACTCTTTCGTTATACAATCATTTCAAACCAGAACGTGAAGTAAATGAGGACACGTGCACATTTGAAATATTTATTTACTAATGCCGTTTTCTCAAACGCAGTATCTTAGATAATACAAGGAAACATATTATCAGAAGCAAAGTTATCAGCATAGTTACTAGTCCATAAAAAGCAAATGGTGACAGCATACTAAAATGCTGTAATGAATAAGGGTTAACAACTCCTAATTCTCACCCTCCCTAACTAGCATATTATATTAATATCTAAGGAGGTCTCTTTGGGTTTTAGCAGGGCGGGCCCATACCTCAAGATCCTAGTATGAAGAGATCACATCAGCTTCCACCAGCTCTCTCTGCATGCGAACCGCATCAAGTGTGTGTGTGTGCTCTAAGCAAAGCAATATAAAACGCGCCTAAAGCCAGAATTTGGCAGGAGCTGCACTTATGTTATGTCTATGAAGGTGCGGAGATCAGACCTCACAACAATTCTGTGTCGAGTTATCCTTGAAGCTTCAGCACTCTCTGTACAGACATAGTTTGCTAAGCAAAGCTGATATCAGAGCAATAACATATTATTCTCATGTAAATCACAACGCTCTTGTAGGTTGAAAGCTAAATCAACAATTAAGTGTCGTGTGCAGCAGCAGCAAAAGTAAAAATGGCGTTTAAACATTTAATAAGCTCATGCTAACTTAACACAGTATATAGATAAGCAGTAACTATATGACAATCCCAGGCCAGCTTCTCACACTGTGTCTTTACTAATTGGCTGAAATTGTGTTTTTGCTTGAGTGAGTTTGTGTAGTGTGACTCCTGATGTGTGAGATCTATAGTGTGACTCATCTGCTGTGACAGCCTCCTCCATTTGGTCTCTTTTTCCTTTGATGAGATGTCCGACTGATAATCTGTAGTTTTTCAAAAAAAGATAGAATAAGAGGTTGTTAATGGCCATCATGTATACTCCAATATACAACACATTTCTTCACCCCAAAATGTGATGGCCTAGGGACAGATTGTGAGAAAGTGCCCTCTTTCTGCATGGATGCCCCCACTTTTTACTGAAATGCTTATGTTCGTTGACTGAGTATGCCCAGGACTCCTGGAAATCAGGTACCTAGTACCTATGTTCTTTGCCTAAAACTACATTGAAGACCAAACTCAATTGGCACTCTCTGGCCACAGGTCATTCCGTGGTAAACGGTACCACAGGTACCCAGGGCACTGTGACCAGGGAACTAAGGGCTGGAGCACTTATTTTGCCACCCTTGGAGACCCTGTACCTTTATATTCACACACTGCCTTTGCAGGCTGGCTGTTTTGGTACAGAACATAATGAAGAGTCTTCATGGCACACAACCATGTGTGCCATGCCTACAAACCACTGCTCTAGCTGGGTACAGTATACCAGTGGTGAGGGTTCAATTGCATGAACCCTGTACCCCTGCAGTGTTTAAGCCGATTATTAGAAATTGTGAGTGTAGGGATGTCATTAAGAGTATATGGTGTTGAGAGTTTGTCTTTACAAACTCCACAGTACCATAACGCTTTACTGAAAGCTGAGAAGTTATCATACTTCTTAGCACATTAAACCTACACTGATGCCAGTGTGGGATTTAATGAAAAATGCACACAGAGGGCATCTTAGAGATGCCTCCTGAATAATGACCTAACACTAGTGTCCGGGCTGAGCAGCTACTCCCCAGATGCCACCACCAGACATGTTTCTGGACCCCTGGGTCAGCAGCCTGCTGCTCTCGGGGGACTGAAACAATTCACATCCTGGGACGAGATGTCAAGCCTCCTCCCCCAGGATGGGCAGGGTCCACGAAGGGGAAGCTTCAAAGGCTTGCCCCCTTTATGAGCTTCTCCTGGCTGTTTGCTGCTCCCAGCAACTGGTCCTCACCGGTCCTGACCCCCACTTTGGGTGGAAGAACCAGCAGAAAAACCAAGTGGGAGACGGAGGTGTGCCTACCTTTGCCAACCCCACCCCTCAGGTGGAGGAGGCAAGGTGAAGCACAACTCTCAGTCCCCACCAACTTGCAGATTGGGGGACCCAGCCAATCAGAGTGAGGCCTATGTCCCCCTCCCACTGGAGGGTGCCATAATAGGGGGTGAACCCACCCCAAGGAAGGGACACATTGGTCCGAACCTTTTACTTACCTGTAACACCCCTAAATCTAGTATTTAGGCGCACCCCTGAATCAAGCCTCAGACAAGCAACAACCAAGAAGAAAATAAGAAGGACTGAACAGCCATGCCAAAGCTAAGAAGAGGAGGACACCCACTGACTTGGCCCCAGCCTTACCGGCCTGTTCCCACCTCGAACCTGCAGAAGCGAAACTCTGGTGTGTCCTGCAGCCAGCAACCACAAGAACCCCCGAGGACCTGCCCTTCCTTCCAAACAAAACAATGTGTCTCCTGTGAACACCGGATTTGTTCACCAGCAGACTCCAGCTGCACCACTCTGCACCCTTCACCCGTGGCCAGAGTTCGAGTTGCCCAACACTACAAGGAGGTCTCCCTGGTTATCCTGAACCAATATCCAGTGGTTCCTCACCTGCTTCAAGCCTCCAGCCGATGTCTGCAGCCTAAATCCGAAGGGTCCACCCAACAGCGACCAGGAGCGGTAAGAAGAGCCGACCCTAAAAGACACCCCTTGCACCCGACGCCCATGGCCTTGGGTGGCCCAACCAACAGTGCCTAGCCAACCCCCAGCATCCCAACGTGCCTCTCCAAGTGGTGGTTGCTCCCACAGGACCTTCATCCCCGAGCCTGCAGTGTGTTTGCAAACCAGAGAATCCCCATTGAAAGTAACAGGGCACCCAACGTCAAACATGCTTCCTGCGCTCAGCCTTCCTAGTATCGCTGAGGGTGCACCTTTGGTGCTTACTTGAACTCCCATTTCCCCTGAGCTAAAATCCAGGAGCTTTGCTCCCATACACTTGTGCCTGTTCTTGAGCAGCTGCCTAGCAGGGGCTCCCTATCCCCCGTTGGTTAAAATTGGGTCTAAGCACTCTGCACCCTGTGGTTCTGGGGGTTCTGAACCTGTGATTTAAATGTCATGATTCTGTTATGAATTTGGTATCAGTGAACTGCAAATAATGAATGCGTTATTCATGAGTATTTTCGTCATGTTACACCAATGGATTCACTGTGCATTTGAAGGTTTTGCATTGAACACTTGGGTTTCATCTTGTAAATAGCAGCCATGTTATTCGTTGCCCTTACAGTAGGCTCTCCCCATGGCAGAGCAAGCATTTAAAGGACATAACCTTAGCATGGGTTTGTGCTGACTTCTGCATGACCTGACGACAGCTGACCCTGTTGCTTGAGGCTAACCTCCCAAGCCAGTTCCTTGTTCAGCAGCTGGCGCAATAAAGTTCAAAGAGCAGGACATGTCCGATCTTTTATGGCACTGTTCCCACCACTCCTATCTCCGTCCCATCTGTTGCTGCCTTTCCTTTAAGACATGTTCATCGATCTAGTTGAAGGTTTTATGGTGGGTTTGTCCGGCCTGATTGAACAGGAAACCAAGCATGTGTGCAATCCTTTTTTAGCCTGGACTTATCTTGAAAGTGATGCTTTGTATGCACGTCCTGGGAATCTCCAACATAATGCACTTCAAAGCAGGAATGTGTGCTTAAGGCGGAATATTCTGTATAAAAGGCCTGTGCGAAGGCCATGCAGCAGACTCCCTCATTCAGTTGCTTTAAGAGTGGCTGGGCGACGGAGCCTCACAATTAATAATAAAGATGTCTTTTCATATTTCAGATTCTGTGTTGATTTCTTTGCCACTTTTGAATGGACTACTTATTGGTAAGACCCCTGAGAAGGAGTATTGTAAATATTTGGTTTCTTCAGTTGGCGCAACCAACTCGGGGCTCATCATGAAGTGATTACCTGGAGGAGAGATTTTTCAGAGAAAAGAATTATGCTGGGGAAGGCAAGACAGAAATCTACTAAAAGAGGTACTCTGTGCACGGAGGTTCTGGGGGATTCTCTGTCTTAGCGGCCCAGTATATTTTTGATTTTTCTGACTTAAAACTCTCCAAAAGATGTCACTCCTGACTGAGCAACCCTTTTTGGCGTAAGTTTTTTTAAAGAGACTGTTAGTGCAGTTAGAAATTGGCAGTTAGAATTTGGACAACTATTTGTTTGCTACAGCTTTGATAAGTATTTGTGGGTCGCTCCCAGTCCTTGGTGGTTGTTCTAGCTTTTTGAAAGCTTTGTTGTTAACCTTTAAGGTTTTTGTTGTAATAGCTCACTGAGCTTTGTAATAGCCTCCTCAGGCTTTGTGGTTAGCTCTCCGAGCTTTGTAATAGCCTTAAGGCTTTGTTGTATTGCATGGTTCCATTGCATTTGTGGTTCTTAGTATTGGTTCTTAGTATTATTTGACAGTTGCAATTGCCAAAAACCGAGGGTTTTGACTTACACGAGGTTTCATTGCTTCGGTACCCCTTGAAGTTTGATGCTGGATTAGTGAGCTATAAGATGCCTGATCTTAGCAAATTTGGAGCTTTGTATTGGCCAACTTTGTATACGCTTGAATTAGCCGGTTTATCTAAATAGGTTAGATTTACAAACATATTTCTTCCTTGGTGATTTTGTATCCCCAAAGAACTAAAATATGTCATAATACATAACAAGGATCCTTTGCTCTATGTAATTTTATGAATGGATATGCAGAACGATTTTTTGGTGTTCTGCCAGCTGCAGCTAGTGAATTGAGTGTATTTTTTGGTTTTTACACTGTTGAACAGTGTTTCTTGTAAATATGACTTACAGCTACGTATAGTCCGGACTGTCCTGTTTTCGTTCTGAGTGTTGATTTGTGGGTTTAAATGTGTGTTTTGAATGCGTGGTTAAAATGTGTGTTTACATGTCTATTTTGTTTGTGAGTTTTGTTGTACATTGCGACGACGCGATTTACAAGGAATGGTTGGAGAGCGCTGTATTGTGTGTCCTAAATGTTTTCAACACTTTCTGTTTATGTCTGAAATGTGCTCAATGTGTGTGGTTCACATTTAATGGATTTAAATAAGGCCCCAGCCAAAAACGAAATTACATGTTTTTGCAGAAATAAATACATTTACAGCGTTTTCACTTAAATGCACTGTATTAAATGTTCACAGGCAAAACGTTTTTAGCTGCAGTATATTTGCATAGGAATGTTTCTTCAGCCAGCAATTTTTTGTAGTTAAACACGGGTGGAATTTTGCATGACGGCCCTTTTACATGACAGAGGCCCTAAAAGTGACGCAGAATGTGACGCTTTTTAAATTAGGCATATGCGCTCAGGTTTGTGAGTTAATGCATTTCAATAAGAGGCAAGGGATGTAGCGGCCTCTTATATGTGAAACAATCGCAAAACAGAAATAATTGGGTTTTATTAGAAAACAAAAATTATTAAATATGGAAAAATAATTAATAAAAATTAGTGCTACCAAAATCGTTTTTTAATATTTATAAAGCTTAGCACTCATACTATGACCTCTTAGCATTAAAATGTGATTTACGTTATGTTGCATCACTAAAATGACAAGAATTCATGTGTATAAATTCGCTTGCCATAGGCGCAAGCAAGCTCCTTTTTATAACGTATAAATTATTATTTTGACATACCTAACTCATGGATTATGTAATAGACTTTCTGGTAATTCATATTCTGCAAAAAGATTGTAGGATGCTCATTTTTTTAATGCCCAAAATCAGAAAGTCGATTTTGAGTACATTCACTGTTTAAACTGCATTTTTGCTTTCCTTAAAGTGTCTCAGCCTTAAGCAAATGCATGCATTTAGGTTTTGATATAAGGTTGTGCTTTCTTGTGATTCAGTGGGTTAATGTGCCATTACACAGGCTTGTTTTAATATAAGGATTGGAGGTTCTATCTTCAAGCTAGGCCTGCGGAAAGTTTGCTTATTTAACACTGATGAAGTGTGTGCCATAGGATTGCAACAAGTAATTACTCCAAAAAAAACTGGTCTGTGTGTCTTTAGCTTTTGAGACAAATTGACAGTGAATGTAGTCTAATAATATGGGAATAGTGATAATTTTAGCGCCTAAAAAGAGAAATTTTTTTTTTTTTTAAATAGCTTGAATTATTGTTGATTAGATCCAGCCTACTGGCTTTGTCAGCTCCACTGTGGCAGAAGCTGGGGGCTGGGAGAATCTGCAACAGCTGGCTCAGCGCGCTCGCTGAGATGTTCTCTTTTAAGTGTTTCCCCATAAATTATGGAGAAGGCCCCTCATGTGTTGCCATTTACAGCCTTTTAATTAGGCCTTTGTTTCCAAGGAATGCAGAATGACCTCTCTGCACGGGCTGCTAAGGGTGAGGTTTCTCACCGTGGTAACATGAAGGACCTTGATTTAAACGGGGAGATGAAAAGGGGTTTCTTTAAACATCGTGTTAAATGCTTGGCAGGACTGCTACAATGTTTGCTAGCTGTGTTTTATTTTACAGAAAACGAAATGATGCATCCAGTTTTAGATAAAAATAACATGCAGCCTTTTTCACACAATTTTGAAGGTTATAGGTTACAGGCCTACGTTCAATACAGATTTGCTCATTAACAGTTAAGTAAAAAACAGTTATTTTTTGTGTATGGTACAATGTTTTTGTGTTGTGTATTTTTCTGTTTTTGCCAACAGATTTTTCATGGATTGTTCTTAAGAAGAGAAGACACGTGAGTTTGGCTAATTGACAAAAGATGTGTTTTTGCGTCATTTCTTTAACAGAATTTTTTTTTTACATGTTTCTGTTTGAGGTATTTACAGCTGTCATAACATATTATATTTTGACAATTGATCTACAACTGCGTTGTGCTCAAATGTCAAACGCTGGGTATAGAGTTTGTATGGAGTTTTTGACCTGACAATTTAGACAGGCCCAAATATTGGGTTTTTGGCTGCAGGTTTAAAGTGCATAAAAAACACATGCCATGGTGCTGCATTTTTTGTATGTTTTGTTGTTACCATCACACGTTCTCCTGTGTTCTGAAGTGGTCCGTATGATACGTACCACTACACAATTATTGGATGAATTTGGAATAATGATAAATTTCACAGATATGGTTTGCATACTGTGAGGAAGGATGGCAGCACTTTTACCAGTGCATGCCTACCTTTGGCTATACATTTGGCTGTATTGAAAAAAAAACTAAACAAATATAACGGGTTCAAAGTGTATCACCTGATGTTACTTACTGCTCATTCTATTAAAGGAATAGGCAGCCCTAAATTGTTATGTATCCTTGATTGGACCTAAGGATAGAATTATAGATCTGTGACTCACGGTGACCTAATTTTTATATTGCGTTATTTAATCATGTTTTGTTTCCAAATAGCATATGGCTTTGTCCCTTGAAAGGAAGCCAGGTTTCATTTTTCCTCTCCCTGAAGAGAGAACAGGAACATAGAATTAGAATTTGTGTAACTTTGGTCTTTTGTGTATTACCCGTTTTCTTAGTGCTGTGTTACATGCCTGAGGCACCCAAGCAAACTCTTGTCCTTCCTATAGATTTTTCTTTTGTTGTTCCGCCCCTGACCAATGTCGCATTATGCTTAGTTATTAGGCATTTTAGTTGTGTCCTAATTCCATTTCCCCTTTTCCCATATTCCTTTCACCAGTCAGCCCATTTATTATTATGGGTGTATTGTTTATGTGCACACTTCTAGACTGTAGTTATGTATTAGGGACCCCCCATGTTATGTAAAATGTTTTTTTTTTTTTTCAGACTGACTGTCAAGGTAGTGATAGGCTGGTTCCAATGTCTATTTTTAATTTTTCAGTTCTCTTGTGTTCCTGCTGCTTTAATTTTTGGTGGGATTAGATGTGTTCTAAACATGCAAATACCAGGACTTTCTAGTGTTTGTTCTTTGTCTTCACATTTGATCATTAGCCTTTTGTATTGCATAGTGCACTTAATGCACATTTTTAAGGGACTTTTTCTTCATGTCCTTGATAATATGAATGATGTTATTTTTCTATTCGAGATGTTCTAGATAAGGAATTTAGGAACACCTAGGCTTAGTCATTGAGGGAACATATGTATTTACCCCATTAGATAATGCCACTGTGTGAGGAAATTCATTTTGATAGAATTCCTGTGTAGCTATAGATGACAGAGAATAATGAAAAGAACATAAATGAAGATTCTAAAGATACTGTTTTGCCCTTTGCCTTTGCTCTTGTATTTTATGCCAATGGCACATTGTCACTCCCTTGCAGATTGCAGGTCACCTGCTTGCCAGTCCTTTTGTTAAAACACATGAACTATTTTTTGTGCTCGATTTGAAGGAAACTAACAATTGTGTTACATATCCTACATCACTAGGGTCCTGCTGGATCTTCCAGAGTCAAAGGAAGAGTGATTCCCTGCAGACCTGTGATCAACACTAAGCTCACACCCCATCAGTGACCGCTCTAAGATGAACAGATTTCCTGGCTCTACACTTCTTGCAAACAAGGAAGTCGCGAAGCTGGACAACGATCATCAGCGTAACATCAGTGATACCTCCAAAGCAAGGCATTTGATTTGTGAAAGGCGTTGCAGAAGAAAGGAGGAGCTGATTCGTTTATTTGTTGTTTGGGCTCTGTACCTGTTATGTGCTGGAAAACCTCTGTCAGTGTACATTCCCTTGAGCCATTGGCCCGAGTTTTGGCCACATTCACACTTCTTGCTTTGCACCAGTGGAAAGGCAGTGCACCCGAGCATCCACGTTTGGAAAAAGGCACTACATTCTGGTGCCCAGGAGAGAGCAGCTTGAGCGTCCTCTGACACTAAATGATGAGTGTTGGAGTTTGAAAGTGCTGCTGATTTGCTGAAAGAGTTTTCTTAACAGTGCTTGGATCTGCACTAGATGCTTTGTGCCCCTGATTAATGAAGAGCGCATCATTTGTAGTGTCTGCCACAAAGAAGAGACACTGGTGCATTGTTTTTAGACATTGAGACTTTCGAGTGAGCTGTGAGTGTTTTCCCCGGACGGCACTCCAACTAAACAGTATTGTCTCCTCATGAAAGGCCTGACTTGAAGAGGCCCAACGCGAAGAAAACACTGGAAGCGGATTTGATGGACTTTGGGTATTTTTTGTGAGCTTGTATAGACTTGAAGTTTGGAAACTAATTTTTGCTGCTTTGCTGGCATTGTTTTAAAGTATTTCTGTTTAGTAAAAGCAGAATAAAGTCTACTCTCTGTGGAAGAGTATTCCCTTCTCATCTGAGAGCATTGATCAGGAACACCATTGTTTCACTTAAAAGTATAATGAATTACTGAAATGCATAGGAAGCTATATAAAACGTTATTAGAAAATTCTAGGATTTACTTTCTGCTTAGGATTGTGCAAGTATTTCACATTTGACTTTTTGTTGTTCTTTTTCTCTTGCTGAATTATATTATGGTTTTTTGTTAAATTTTTGATTGGTTACCATTTGCCAGTTGCAGGGTCACGTAGGAGTACAAACGGTTCAGTTTGTGACCTGAGTAGTGGCAGTAGGCCTGCAGGACTTGCAGTGTCCCTATGACCTGCTAATAATCACAGCTGATGTACTCTACCAAGATTGCGTGAGCGACATTAGAAAATGGAGATTGTATTGAGGAATGACGATAAAAAGCAAGAGATGAAAAACAGACATTATAGAATATTGTTCTCTAAGTGCGGTATAGCTCTATCTATTTTAATACTTTTATGTATTTTATTGGCTACTATATTTTGGTTTGTTTCCTTCTACACAATTGACGTCTGCACCAACTTCCCAACATACTCTTTCTGTTTCTTCACATGAGCTTCATATTCTACCTAAACATGAACTGGTTAGGTCAGAGTTTACTGATAATTCCTTTTGTACAGTATTTACATCAACACCAGCTAGTGATGAATATAGCCATGGTCTCAGATTTAGCATGAGTATAGGTTATTGCCTATGTAAGGGCAAAAGGATGCTCTGTGGTTCTGGGGGTTCTGAACCTGTGATTTAAATGTCATGATTCTGTTATGAATTTGGTATCAGTGAACTGCAAATAATGAATGCGTTATTCATGAGTATTTTCGTCATGTTACACCAATGGATTCACTGTGCATTTGAAGGTTTTGCATTGAACACTTGGGTTTCATCTTGTAAATAGCAGCCATGTTATTCGTTGCCCTTACAGTAGGCTCTCCCCATGGCAGAGCAAGCATTTAAAGGACATAACCTTAGCATGGGTTTGTGCTGACTTCTGCATGACCTGACGACAGCTGACCCTGTTGCTTGAGGCTAACCTCCCAAGCCAGTTCCTTGTTCAGCAGCTGGCGCAATAAAGTTCAAAGAGCAGGACATGTCCGATCTTTTATGGCACTGTTCCCACCACTCCTATCTCCGTCCCATCTGTTGCTGCCTTTCCTTTAAGACATGTTCATCGATCTAGTTGAAGGTTTTATGGTGGGTTTGTCCGGCCTGATTGAACAGGAAACCAAGCATGTGTGCAATCCTTTTTTAGCCTGGACTTATCTTGAAAGTGATGCTTTGTATGCACGTCCTGGGAATCTCCAACATAATGCACTTCAAAGCAGGAATGTGTGCTTAAGGCGGAATATTCTGTATAAAAGGCCTGTGCGAAGGCCATGCAGCAGACTCCCTCATTCAGTTGCTTTAAGAGTGGCTGGGCGACGGAGCCTCACAATTAATAATAAAGATGTCTTTTCATATTTCAGATTCTGTGTTGATTTCTTTGCCACTTTTGAATGGACTACTTATTGGTAAGACCCCTGAGAAGGAGTATTGTAAATATTTGGTTTCTTCAACCCGGCCACCTTAGTGCCGCTGAGGGTGCTTTTTTGGAGTGCATCCTTGACCCTGGGGGACCCCTGAGTCTAACCCCTGAAAACCAACTCCCACAACAAAGTACTTACTTGTTAACCGATAACTCTATTTCCTCCCATAGGATAACATTGATTGTTTTCTATGAAAAAGTGTGGCGTTGGAAATCCACCTTTTGCAGATTTCTCTTCATGCAAGTAAAATCAGATATAGACATAACTTATTTTCCCACCTGGACATAGACTCATAACCTGGAAACAGACCAAAGAAGACAAGGTTATGCTTACCTGGGTGCCTATACCAAAAATACCTTCAATGCCTCTAGTTGCCTCCGCCCAAAAATTATGTAGCTTTGGACAAGTTAAAAACATGTGGACATCATCCGCATTGATCTGGAGATACTTTGGGCACTTTAGTGCGGGACCTTTAGAGAATTTTGAGAGCTTAAGGGGAGACCATTACACCATGTGAATACAAAAGATATGGTTTCTTCTTAAATTTGCAGGTAGCACTGTAGTATACAAAATGTCATGAGATACTTGCCATAAATCTTCGAGATGTCTGCCAGGCAAGTTCTCTCCCCACAGCTCCGTCTGTAGATTAAATTCTCCCTCTTCCAGATCAAGCAGTAGCCAGTATCATTCATTCTTTTTTTGCGATTTTCCTCCATAGTGTCTTTTCCAGATCATTGGACCTGCCCACAGCAGTCCCGACAGTTTGAAGCCAACTTTTTATTTGCCAGTACTTAAATTTGGACAGTCAAAAGTCAAATTATGCTTTATTCGAGATTTCACTCATAAAAGCAAGAACATCCTAAATTTAAAAATACAGATTAAATTTACAATCAATTATGTTAAGAACTAAAGCATAATATTTACAGTTTATGACTCGATGTACAGTTCCAATTTTGAAAGTTTTCATACAATGCAAAATTAGCAATTTTAAAAGTAATGAAAAGTTAAAAAGCGCCTGGAGAAAACAATTTTGTAATAAAAACGTAGTTAAAACATGCTGGCAGTTTATCCAGACAGAGAATAGTCAAGTGACTAGCAGTCTCTGTCTAATCGACCATGCCCATCCAAGATATTTGGCAGTGGCTATTGATATCCAAATCACAGTGCTAGTGCATATAATACGCAAGGCAACTGTACAACTTGTAGTCCCTAGATTCTTGCACATCGGTTTTAACCATATGCGTCTTGGGTCCGAATAAGCTGTAAAGGAAAATAAAAAATGGCCAGTTGTTTCTCTAGTGGATCCACAAGCAGGGCAACTATCGCTCAACCCACCTTCCCATTTAGCTGTCAAAAATCTAAGGGGAAGTGCACCTGCTCTCAGTTGAAAGAAAGGTTTTCTATTGCCAGGTCTAGTTATGATATCCCAGTAGGGTTCCAAAGAAGGATACAACTTAGCCTCTAAGAATCCTTCGGCCAAAGATCCTGTATTAGAGCTACTCCAACCCCGGGAGGCTACCTTTTCCCAATAAATTTCTTTTAGAGCGCTTTTAGTAGGGAATGTTGCTCCGGCTGGGTCTGACCAAAGCGAACTCATTCCAAGCTCAATCAGAATTGCTTTCAGCGATTTGAGCCACCCGATTTTGTGGAATATATCTGCTTTGATAATGTCTAAAAAACCCTCAGCATAGTGGGAAAGCTCAGGCGTGGTCCAAAGCCTTCTCCAGTACAGAATCGGTCGAAGCCTGGCCAAATCTGTAACGCTTTTCTGCCCAGATCGTACCTAAGGGGCAGCAAGGGAGTACTATTAGGAACACCAGTTAATGCCCGGAAGAACTTATTTTCTGAAATTTGTAGAGCAGCCACCTTATCGAAACCCCATAGCTCAGCACCGTAAAGTGCGGAGCCAAGATCCTTTGCTTCATATACCTGAAGGGCAGGCTTTACAGGTTTCGTCAGGGACTTTCTATGCTCGGAACTATTAGCACCTGATAGTTGCCTGTGCCTCAATGTTGCAATATCAATATGTTGGCACCATCTGCTCTTATTTGAGATGTGAATACCCAGATACGTAAAGGTGTTCACCACCTCTAGAGGACGACCATTCATGATAATTTTAGATTTAAAACTGCGGTGGGGATTAAAAATCATAAGTTTTGATTTTGTCACATTGACCTCTAGGCCGTGCTCCCCGCAGAATAGCTCAAAGATAGACAATGCACGCTGTAAACCACTTGGGGACTTTGATAGAATAAGCGTGTCGTCTGCGAACATTAAAATAGGTATTTTTATACCAGCTAATGAAGGAGCGTCCAACTTCGCAGATAACATGCGGGATACGACACCGTTAATGAACAGTGTAAAGAGAGTGGGAGCCATTGAACAGCCTTGCCGGATGCCCCACTCAACCGGGAAATCCGCTGTCACCATGCCCTGCCCCCCCCCCCCACTGGATTCTAGCAAAGGTTACTTCATGGAGCCACATTATCAGTGTCAATAGATCATCTGGAACACCCAGGTTCTTGAGAATAGACCACAACTTCGACCGTGGTACTAGATCGAAGGCAGCCCGTAAGTCGAAAAAAGCCGGATATAGGCTACCCCCGCCCAGCACCACGGTCCTCCATTGCAGCAAGTTAAAGCGGAATACCTGATCCACTGTACTTGTGGACCTACGGAATCCCGCTTGAAACGGTGACAAAGCATTATTATCCTCAGCCCAGTCAAGGAGCCTGTTCACAATCACACGCCCTACTATCTTTTGGTTGGTATCAATAAGGCTTATCGGCCTGTAGTTGCCGGGCTGGGATCGGTCACCTTTCTTGTACACTGGTATAATTACTGCTCCTGCCAAGATGACCGTACCTCTGCACCCCTAGCAATGTTGTTAATAAGAAGGTAAATGTACTTACACCAACGTTCTTTGTCGTTAATAAAAACGTCGACAGAATCACCATCTAGGCCCGGGGCTTGCCCGCTATTCACAGAGCTCAAGGCCACCAAAATTTCTTTGAGACTGAAGGAGTTATCTTTTGAGTGGGTTTGACGTATGTCCGCTGGAGATGTATCCTGTTTTGCCACAGCATACTGTGTTCTAAAGAATTTTACCCACTCTTCTTCCGGTACATTGTTATTTGGGGGTTCAGGTATCCCCTCACCACCCCACTTAACAATGCTCCAAAACAGTATAGAATCTTTCTTATCACTAGCTCTTTTTAATTCAGACCAGTGGTGCTCATCCCAGGCTTTCTTTGCGTTCACTATACTAGCTTTATATTCCCTTCTAGCAGCTTGGATAACCATGGTCTCCCTACCCTTTAAAGCAGTACCTAGGGCAATTCGTGCGTCCCTGCAGTGAGCATTGTACCATTTTGCATGCTTAAGGACTCTCTCACCCTTGCCCTTCACAGGCTTCTAAAAGTGTTTTTTGATTGCGCAAAAAAGAGTATCATGAATTTCAACCCCGCGACTCAACCCAGAACTAGAAGAATTAATATGTTCCATGGCTAATATCGCTTTATCGGCTTCGGTGTTGATGTTAGCAATGGCCTGTTGGTTGGTCGCTACGTTTACCCATCTTAACCTATGCATGTCGTTTGCAGGGACAGTTAAGGGTGGTGCAAGGGTATTAAGGACTCTAGGCCCGTTGGTAGGTGACCACCATTTATGCTCTGTATACAGAGGGTTGTGGTCGCTCTCACTCCTCCACACAACCTCCATGTCACATACCAACGGCCACAGTTTCAAACTACAGAGAACATAATCTAATCTACTTTTATGCCGCCCGTTGTCAAATGTCATAGACCCATTTTTATCACTTAATGTCCTTCCATTTAAAGCTCTTAAACCTATTTCAAAGCATAAGGCATTAATACTAATCACATCCTCGGTCCACCGTACAACTGATTTCAGCTCCAATGCCAATCCTCTTCGGCGCACAGGGAAATCGTCATCTATGGCTAAGGGTTCAAATGTTCGATTAAAGTCACCTGCAATGACAATATTATTATCTTGAGAGTAAGAATCAAGGAGGGAGCCCAGGGCCGCTAAAACCTCTGACCTCCCACCCCTGGTACTCCTCACATAGACATTGTAGATGTTGAGCGATCCCAAAACATCAGAATTCATTCTGATTAGTTGAATGTCTCTATGGCTGGTCTCTATTACCTTAACAGCTGATTTTAGGAACTGACGGACCCAAATGGTTAGACCACCCATTGGTCTCCCCTTTGGACCTTTTAATGCAGGCACAGAGTAGTTCAAGTATCCCTGCGCAAAGGATGGTTCACATAACCAGGTCTCCTGGAATATACAAAGATCAAAAGAATTAACAAAACGAAGCCACTCGCCAGAGTCCTGTTTAGAGCACAGCCCTGCAATGTTCCATGAAAACAGTTTCCCCACGTTGCCCACAATACCATCCGGGGCCTTCAGTAGAGGGTTGACATCGTTATCCTTGGACAATTCTTGTTCAGTTTCATTTAGCAAACCTTCATGACAATTAGCATCAGTGTCATCTACCCTCTCAGGGGCATTCTCAGAATTAGGGCTTACTGTAGATACAACAACACACACTTCAGACCCAATCATCTCATTTCTTACCAATGGGCATGTACCCTCGCTGCTTATTAGTATGCCTTGGGTTTCGACCTCCAGCTCTGGTTCTAGATCTATATTAATACAGTGATATCCTAATGGTTCGGGTGGGGGAGCTTCTGAGCCGAGAACAGAACATGTTTCTAACAAGGTGGGGCAGACGGTAGCTCGGTGTATTTATACTCCTTAATGTTTACTAGAGAAATTGTAACAACTGCTAGTCTTCCTGAGGTCATGGAAGTAACATTTGTGAGGCCAATACCCTTGTCTGTGGGAATATATGTTCTGTTTAGCTCAGCCGGTTCATTAAGCACTACACTCTCTACCCTCTCAAGTCAGTCGCATTCATTCAAGTCTGAGAGTGCCGCAAATCTATTTTCAAGGCTGGTTCCCCATTCACTGGGTTGTACACCCCTACCCCACTTATTTGACACCGAGTTCCACTTTGCCCTTAATATACTTGGATTCACTGTACTACCTCTACGGTAGAAAAAATGTAAAGTTAGCGGGATAATGTCAGTACTCCTACATTGTGGGGGAAATATGTTTCTCAAGACATCAGGGAGTACTTCTGGACTTAATAAATTAAGAACTACGCAATCTCCTTTAAGTTTTTTCACACTGTTCCCTATCCAGTCCACCCTTCTTGCCATGGTAATTTCCCCAGCTAGCTGCTGTGTACCCCATAGGGAAATCATCATGTTATTAGATAAACAGTGAAATGCTTTGCTGATCAAGGAAGAAGTAGATTCCACTTGACCTGGTTTTAGGGGAGGTACATTGGCCAGGACCAGAACAAGGGGGGAGGCCTCTACAATAAGTTGAACCGGGCCTTTCTCTAACCCCGTCCCTGTGGATTTTGATGGAAAGTCTTCATTGACTATTTCCTGAGCATCTTTGACTACTGGGTGCTGAATAGGGGGTGGTTTTGATAGCACTTAATTCCTACCCCCTGGCCTGTCCCCAAGAAAATTCACAGCTGATTCGACTCTATTTAAAACTAAAGTTGGTATACTGCCCACCTCCTCTACTGTCTTGTTTATGAGCCCCCCTAGCCTATTTACCTCAGCTGTCAGCTGGTCAATTTTGGCTACCAATGGTTTAATTATATATTTAATCTTGGAATCGATCATGTTCACTAGCTTTTTAATTAGATCATCCTTCAATATCTCCTTCCCACCATACTCCCCATTAGCCTCTGTTGTAGCCATATTTTTAGGTGGAGGGGCTGTCCTTTTCCTGCTGGAGCGTAACCCACCACGTTTGCTCCGACCTTTTCTACATGCTCTGACTGCTCTAGTTTCAGGCACAGACACAGGGGAGGGGGAATGGTCTTCTATCGTGTTTGACTGGTCTGCTGAGTCATTGACTATGTTAACAACAGTAGGTATATTTTGATCAAAATTCACATCAAGGGGAAACTCGATATCAGGGGCATCACTGCAATGCACCTGTATCGGGACTTCTACCATCGTGGGATCTAGCAGAGAGCTCTGTGTGGGGGTAGTAGGTGGAGAGCTCAGGCCCAGCGATATCCTTCTCGTGCTATTAATTTTACTCACAACCTGCACTAGGTAATTGTCCATAGTATTAGATACAGAAGAAGACTTTTGCTTGGACATATTACACACAGTGAAATGGTAGTAAGCTATCACTGGTAACCCTAAGACAAGCAATAAATAAAGGTTGCCAATGGAACAAAAACACAAAGGGTCCACAGGAATATTAGCAAAAGTAAGTCTTACTAGAGGGATACCACAGGTGGACCACGGCAACAACAAACAAGGATCCAGGCCCAGTCCAGTCACGTTCAGTCTTGGACTGTCTCAGACTGTCCGCCCTTTGTACGGGCTTCGTTCGGCGCACGCCCGCGCGCGTCCCGCGATCGCGGTGGAGGGCGTGGCTAAATAGGAAGAGCAGGGGGCGGGAAGAGACACCAGGTGCGCTGCGTTGGTCGTGCGTGGTGATCCCTGGGTCTCGCAGTCCCGGCCCCTGTGTGCGTGCGGCGGTGATTCCCAAAGTTAAGTATCCCTTCGAGTTAGCAGGCTCCGTGTGGCAGAGATACCAGATTCAGAGTCCGTGTCCCAGAAGAACAGCTGCAAGCGGCCCCCGCGGAGCGGGGGCCGTGAGCCGTAAGTAACCGGGAGGAGCAGGGAGGAGCAGGGGGCGGGAAGAGACACCAGGTGCACTGCGTTGGTCGTGCGCGGTGATCCCTGGGTCTCGCAGTCCCGGCCCCTGTGTGCGTGCGGCGGTGATTCCCAAAGTTAAGTATCCCTTCGAGTTAGCAGGCTCCGTGTGGCAGAGATACCAGATTCAGAGTCCGTGTCCCAGAAGAACAGCTGCAAGGACAGTCTGTTATATGAGAGTGAATCAGCTCATCCCAAGATAGCAGAGACTCTTCCGGTATCAGCTGTCCCCAGCGCAGAATTCCTGCCTCTATTAGAGGAGTTGACAAATAATCTCTGGTCCACCCTGATGAGCCTGGGGCATTCCAAAGAGGAGCGAGAGCACTAAAATAGCTGATCTTTAAGGCCTTCTTGATCTGTATCCAAGTGCCAACTAAGCCATTTAGTATTTTTAGGCGCACTTTTCATATTTGTATAGGAAGCCCTGATTCCCTTTCTCAACATCTAAGAGCATTTCTTTAAACATGACACCGATGTCTGAGCCATCTGGTCAATACATGAGCATTTTCCCTGGCCTCAATGAGAAAACTCTTGCATACAGCACTAGATCTTGGAGGCATAACCCTCCTTTGTTTTTCTTTCTACGCAACTTCTTCCACGATATTCCGATACCTTTCAAGGCCCAGATAAACGTATTCAGTTTTGACTGAAGATTTTTCAGACTTTTTTTATTAAATGCCTGCTGGATATTTTGGAATAGAAATATTATTTTAGGCAACATCATCATTTGTATGAGATTAACTCTACCAATTAGAGTCAGAGATAAGTAAACCCATCCCGTAAAAGAGATATGTATTTCTTTCCTGATTTTTTGAAGGTTTGTTACTGCAATCTAATCAATATTTTGGGTAATCAGTATTCCCAGGTACCTCATCACTTTTTTTGTTGGATAAGTGCAGGGGCATAGATTCCATGCAATGCATTCAGTTTTGGTTGCATTTATTTATTATCCTGAAACACTCCCAAAGTTCTGCACTTCTTTATATATTGACAGGATTGTAGCATTCAAGTCTGATGTAAATATCATTAAATCATCAGCGTATAACGCCACCTTCCTTTCCCAGTTCTTAAATTTGAAGGGAGGTATACTTGGATGTTGTCTAATCTTTTCAGCCAAAGGCTCAATGTATAAATTAAAGAGCATTGGAGATAACTGGCAATCCTGCCTAGTGCCTTTCTCAATTTTCACTGGAGCAGATAGGTTCCCATTCACTAGAATTCTGCCTATGGGGGCTTGATATATCAAAAAATCTGGCCTACAAAAGTTGTTTCCTAGATTACTCTATTTTAAAATATATTTTAAGTAGGCATAGTTTACTCTGTGAAAAGCCTTCGTGGCATCCATAGTTATTATGGCCAAAGGAGTTTTATGAAGAGTTGCTATATCGATTGCCCAATCAGACTGTCAGTGAGATCCCGTATTCCTCTCCCTCAAACAAATCCCTTTTGATCGCTATGAAGTAAGCTCTCTATTACTCCATTCAACCTTTCTGCCAATATTTTTGAAAAGGTCTTATAATCAATATGTAGCAGAGAGATAGGCTGGTATGTGTCACATAAGCGTGGTGATTTTTAATGTTTAAGGATCAATGCTACAGTGGCTTCATTCCACGAGGGTGGTATATCCCCCCTCTTCAAAGATGTGGGAAAGTAGCATCATCATAACAGGCATAAGTACTTCCCTTAAAGTTTTGTATAGTTCCTCAGGTAGCCCGTCCGGGCCTGCGACTTTCCCAGATTTGCCCGAAACTATGGTTTTTCTAATCTCAACACTTGAAATCGGCAAATCCATATTACAAGATTTATCTTCAGCAATCCTATTAGTGGGAGGATGACCCAGCCACTTTCTAATTTTCCTTTCCTGATCAGTTGAGTCTTCACGGTAGACTTCCTTAAAGTGCAACTGAAAAGCCTTTCCAATTTTGTCTGGGGTCTTGAATAGATTCCCCGTGACAACAGAGTTCAACTCATTGATGGTACCTCTGGCCAGGTCTTGTTTGATCGTCCATGCCAGGAGCTTTCCACAGCTCACCCCATATTCAAAATGAGCTAATTTGCTGGCTTGCCCCCTCTTTTTCAACCTCGAATCAAGGACAGCTGCCAAGTCTGATTTAAAAGAGCTACTCTGATGTGTAGTGAGGTAATACTCTGTCTTTTGTATTTCCCTCTCTAGCCCCTCAACTTCTACTCTGTACTGTTCATGCTTAGCTATTTGTAGAGAGGTTATTAGACCCCTTAAAAAGGCTTTGTCCGCATCCCAGACCCCTTGTATTGGAGCAGTACCTAGATTAGTTTGAACAAATTCTTCCGATTCCAGCTTTAACTTCTCAGTTATACCCTCCTCCAGAAGAATGGCACACTCCTGTGTCCTTCTCTTGAAGATTGGTCTAAATGACACATTAAAACTGTGCTCAACAGGAAGTAGTCTAATCTAGACTTGTGACCGTATTTTTATTATGAAAAGTGTAACCTCTTCTATTGCCCATTTTATTCCTCCACACATCATACCAAGCTAGCTGTTTCATCGCATTTATGATCAATGCACTTGTTTTAGGATTTTGAATTGCTCTACTTTTTTATGACTTATCCAGTGTGTGGTCCAGGACTAAATTAAAATCACCAGCCAATATTAACAGATCAGTGTAATTTAACAATTCAGACAATAAGTTCTTAAAGGGAACAGGGTTGTCTGTATTTAGGCCATAGTATCCTACTACTGTGAATTTAAATGCATAGCATTTGATTTTAGCTATAGCCCATCTCCCCATCTTATGCACCATTTTGAACACTAAAGAGATAGCTGATTTTTTTTAAAAATAATGATTGCAACTCCCTTGGTTGAAAGTTGTTGCATTGTGCAAATCACATCTTGAATCCACGTTCTGGGTTTACATAAGGATTTTAACTCACTTTCTGATAGATGGGTCTCTTGTAGTATAAGGATCTGTTCCGAAGTATCTCTCAAGTACTGGAACATTTTCTCCATCCTGTATTTTTTTCTTAAACCATTGAGGTTCCAGGAAAGCACCTTTAACCCAAAACTATTATGCTTATCAAGTGTACAGCCCATCCCTCTGAGGTTATCTCTGATTGGAACATTCTACTCTGGTGACTTGGACATTTTTTTTCCCACTGTTCTCTACCCTGTGCTCCCCCTCACCCCCTTAGTGATCCCTTCCCTGGAGAACCCCCCCCTTTTTACTTCCATGGCCTCTGCCTAGGCATATGGGGCTCCCCACCTTGAGCCAGGAGCTTAATACTAATTTACAAAATTTTGCACCCCAGAAGTTATTTTACTTTTTTGTTCCTATTCCCTCTGCGCTCCTAATATAGACTGTAAAAAGTTCTCAGCATCTTCCACTTGTCTGAATACCTGCATTCTGTTGTTATGCTTCACTTTCAATGATGCTGGAAATTTTAATTGCGCTGTTGCACCCAATTGTTTCAGGGGGGCAAGTTGTTTCCCCAACTCCCACTACCTAGAGGTCGTGATTGCCGAGACAACGGATCGAATTTGGAATGTCACATCTTCTGCAAATAAGGTATTTATTTTAAGAGCTTTATTAGGAATTTCTTCTTTTAGACTGTATGTTAAAAAATCCACTAAGATTTTCTTAGGTCTTGTTTTATTGGGGTTGAGACTGAAGTGATCTCTGTGTACTCTTTGTATATCTACCACAAGAGCCTCCTCTGAGCACTCAACACGAGTAGCTCATTTTATTAATTTTGCTACAAACTCTTTAAGGTTCCTTCCCTCCGCCCCTTCTGGCACCTTGAGTAAGCAAATGTTATTTCTCCTTTGGGAATTCTCTAGAGACTCTATTTTGTCTTGCATTTTCATCTCTTTCTCTTTCAGTGCTGCTATATTCTTTGTAGTGTCCCACGTTACTGGTCCAGACAGCAAGTGAGTCCAGCTTAAATTCTAGTTTTTCACATGAGCTTTTGATGTCTACTTGGTTACTTTCCAAAACCAAGAATCTAATTCTCACTTCCTCAGCTAAGGCTTGTAGTAAATTACACACTGATTGCGACGTTGGGTAGTTAGTAGAGACGCCAATCTGTGCTTGCACTGCCTCTGACTCTGTTAAGCTTTCTCCGAGGAGACCGGCTTGGTTTTTGTCTGAGGATACTTGAGGTGCGACTATTTCTCTGGGACTACCCAGGGCTCTCTGCTCCACCTCCACTGCCATTGATGTTTTTTCTGTTTTGTTAGACATTGCTAGGCCCTGTAAGTTGTTTTCTTCCTGCAGGCCTTCCTCGTCCATAAGTAGATGAAACCTGTTAGAGGTAGGAATGTTGTTCAAGGTGTTTAGAGACTCACTTGGATCGTACGCAGAGATCTCGTCTGTTGGTTTTAGTATTAGCGTGGAGGAGGCTACTTTAAAATAACTCCTTAAAGAAGGGGTTTATTTGGGGTCCTGTCGTACCAAAGTTGCAGTCTTTTTTTTACAGGCAGTCCTAAGTTTCCATGCCCCTAAATCTTTTTAAGTTGATTTATTTTGTGATGAAAGTTTTCTTTGGTTTATAGTTTGCTGTGTCTCTTGGTTTTGTATAGCTCCGCTGTCCTGAGAGTCCACCATATTTAAACTTAATTTTGAGCTTCTTAATGAGTATCTGGATTGCACCCACCCCAAATCTGCTAACAGACATTCAAGTTTATCCCCTGTGTCACTCTGCAACTCTACCTTGCATCCCTTTCTCACCCGAGGAACTCTGCACAATTTCCCCAATCCTGTCTCCCCTTCTGTGCACTCCACCTGCTGCTGCCTCTGAATATGGCTCAGGCTCTGGGTATGCAGTCCCTTCAACGGCGTGACTGTGCTGCCCTTGCCTCTCCCATCCTGGAAGGGGAGCCTAGCAACAGCCTTCTGCCCGCAACCCAGCTCGAGGGCTGCAGGATACCAAAGTGGCTCCCAACTTGCCTTGAAACCCGGCTTCACCACTCCAGACTGCTCCGGAACACTGATCTCTTCTGCCTCCAGCTCTGCTGTGGTAAATAAATAATTAATTACCGGTTCTATTTTTTAATACAGTGAATGAAACAGATAGCTCAATAAATAAGAGTCAGGATTCGAGGTACCTTGAGTCTACAGGCTTTAATCAGGCATAAAGGACAGGAACAGGACAGCCTGTACGGGAATAGAATGAAGGCAGCTGCCGGGGAATGGAAATCGGGGCTTGGACAACTTTCAGTAACAGTTCACAGTATATATATTAAAACAATTGCATTACATTCAATACAGTAGGCGTAGCAGTAGGCGTTTCTTGTAGCAGTCGCGAAAGATAAGGGCAAAATGATGTAACAAGAAGGCGTGTACAGGGCGTATACATAGACATGTGATGTAAACGTAACAGAAGTGTCATAAACGGGGCGGAAACATGGAGGGGGCTACCTTAGCAGCTGGGACCTTTAACCTAGTGGTGCGCGCAAACGGGCAATGACGTGTTACCAGGGAGAACTGGGGGCTATGACTTCTGCGCTAGAAGAGGAGACTAAAGTCTGGAGTGTCAGAGCGACATGTACCTAAGGCATATCTGGTATCTGGTGTTTGGAGTACATATTGATAGAATCCAAAAGTTATCAGGGCAAAGGCTACTAGACACTAAGACTGGTGCGTGCATAATTCTACATGTATTGCGTGTACTAGGAATATTCTATGAATATTAATACAGTATTTCTCTTACATGGAGACATAAAGGCTAGACCATGACGGAAACTATTGATGCGGTGCAGTAGCTTAGGAATGCAGAGAAGGAGGGCTGGACTGATAACTAGAATCATAACATACTCTTGGCAGACTGGCAGGCAGAGCCAGGCCGGGCCAGGCACTGTGAGGCAGAAAGTAAGCGAAGGGTCAGGGATGCAGGTGGGGGCTGTATCGCTCCTCAGAGAGGGTTGAGGAGACAGGAGCTGAATCTGGTGTCCGGGCCCTTTTGAGGCCTAGAAACGGGGACAATTCAATGGGTTAACGTGCACACTGTAAAATGTGGCAACGTAGGTTTACATAAGCCTAATATTCGTTGCTTTCACGAGAACTGGCATACTAGAGATGGACACAACTGTAATTGCGTCTTTAATCGCTCATAGGGGGATATATGCATATCGATCATGCACATATAGCATAATATGGGGAACACGTAGGCACATACAACATGGTAAAATTTACTTTTCCACATTCCCTCCTTGTGCCCTACGTTTCCATCAGGAAACATCAATATTCATGATACCATCTATCATTTCATATAGCATCATTTGCTCGTCTCGATTTGTCTTGGAACGAGATTTAGGACTAGGAATACAAGAGGTAGCACACATGCCGCAAATCGCAGGGCCACATTGTATACAGAGGCAGCAACTGAATATGATCATTACTGCAATACCTAGGAATGACAATACTTTCCATCCCCAGGCAGATATGATACTCCAAAGCCAACCGGACCATGTCCAGGTGCCTGGATTCTGGTGTAACTGATGGGCAATTTTATGAAGTCTGGTTATAGCTGAATAAACAGACGGCGCGTTATTAGGAATGAAAATGCAGCAACTAGATCCGATGACTCTACATGCTCCTCCTCTATCGGCCAGTATGACGTCAAGAACGAGACGATTTTGGAGCACGACAAATCTCATAGCAGATTGCTCTTCAGTTAAGTTACCTAGAGCAGAAGTAGTCTCATTTACTACAGCTTCAAGGGTTCTGGTTAACCTACGTATTAACTTACTATTCTGGATAGGTCCTATAAAAAAGAAGAAACCTTTATTGAAGTCTTGATACTGTTCTAGAGTAGTTTCAGTTTGATCGACAATCGGGGACTCGATCTCCCTTCTATGTCTGGTGTGCACTAGATGTGTGTTTCTGTGATAATCGGATGGGGCTAGAAAAACTGGTGGCAGTAGGAAGGCAATGTAACATGTTCCATCCCAATCGAGGGGCAGACGAACATATGCGGTCTGACCACAAACAAAATAAGAATGACGTGAGGCTTTGAAGATAGATTTCCCACTGTCACTATACTCGACAATAATAGTACAATCACTATGTCCTACATGTGCGGAACCATTCTTTCTGACACATAATTCGCCTTTGACTGGTAGTACTGAAATAGCAGGCAAATCTGGAGTAGTATCGGACTGAACATTCAGGACCGTGAAATTCGAAGAATAATTACCTAAATCATACACTTCATTTTCTAGATCTAACCCTGTTCTATGGGAAAGACCTTGCTTGTCTGGAAAACATGTTCTATTCAGAAGGGACATATCATTGGAGGATGACGTTAACGTGGACCATGCTCCACACGAACCGTTATGTGAAAACGGATAAGGAAAGAGTGGCAGAACTCCCTTCGGTGTCTGGAAAGGGGGGAGTCGACCACACACTCAACAATTAGTGGCATTGCTGGTCTGGTGTGAATAATGTAACATTCGGATGAATGTGTTATTACGCATAGCGAGACGATAGGATAGCTCGTGAGGAGGCAGATCACTAAATGTGTGCTCTACTGTAGCATTAGAAAACATATGTACATTTGAAATTGGAAAACATAAATGTAATGCATAACTTGTGCAGGTAACCATAAGACTCAAAAATAATAGAAAACATAGAACAATAATACATCTTTTAGAGTTTCGACTAACTCTCTCACTGTGGGGGTCTATCTCATACATGCCAGGAACCTGTCTAACCGTTTCACCCGAGAGGGACTTAGACAATTAAACCTGCTCACTTATTTTACTAGACCGGAGTTTCTCTTTATACTCCTGTTGCGGAGTTTTCTCTAACAGGGGAGGCTTGAGTTCAGAGTCTGTTTTTAGGCAGTCTTTAGGAATAAGGCAGTCCTTAGCAAAAGTCTTTTCTCGTAATCCATGGAACTTCTTTATATGGCTCAGGTGGACCCACCCCTTCCTGCCTTCAAGTTTCACATCGCTCCTTGTTGTTAGCAAGATCATGCGAGGCTCCTTCCAGCGGGGCTCCAGCGGACTTGAACGATCAAAATTTCGGAAGAATACGTGATCACCGGGAACGACCTCATGCGGTTTCACCTCGGTGTGGTCTGGAAATGCGGCGGCAACCTGTGAACGACAAGAGTGTAGGGCAGACATCAAGGAAGCTAGGTAATCTGTCAGCATATTACTGGAAACATCTGTAATACTGCGGGGTCTAGGTGTACCCCACATGTTTGGGGGGCGGCCGAATACGACCTCATACGGGGACAGACCTGATCTAGAATGTGCAACCATCCTCATATAGAACAGAGCAACTGGCAGAGCTACTAGCCAGTCTACACCTTTTTCTCTACATACTTTTGCTATGCGGATTTTCAAAGTTTGATTATGTCTCTCTACGAGACCGGCTGCTTCAGGATGGCGTACACAATGGAACTTCCACTGGTACCCTAACAGAAGGGAAACATGTTTCATGAGCTCGGATGAGAATGGCTGGCCGTTATCTGAATACACGACCCTAGGGAGTCCATAGCGGGGAAATAACTCACGAACCAACTGCCTGGCAGTGGTCGCGGCTGTATAATCTGGAACTGGATATGCTTCTGTCCACCTGGACAAAGCACATACAACTACGAGGACATACTTGAAACCTCGACATCGCTCCATCTGAATATAATCCATCTGGAGGACTTCAAAAGGGTGGTCAGGAGGTTGGAATCCACCTTGTTCCACTGGGACACTTTTACCTGGGTTGAACTGACAACATATCATGCAGGTACGGACTTTCTGCTTGGCTGCAGCTCGTAAATGCTTGTTGAACCAAAGGTTCTGAATACTGTCTAACATAGCTTTTTCTCCTAGATGTGCTGGACTATGTGCGGTATTAATAATGACTTGAACCATAGAGTCGGGGAGAAACCATGTGGCTTTTCCCTTCGTCAACCATCCTTGATCTGTCTGGACCCTCCTTGTTCGGACCATTTCTTGATTTCTTCGGGAGTAGCATGTAACTGTATGTCTATGACATCTTGTGTAGGGTCCTTAACTGTCATACAAGTAGTCTGATCTTGAGTGAGTGTCTGTGTAGTGTTAACTGGAATGTCTGGAATCTGAGCTGTAAGCTTGGCTGTGCGATCTGCTAGATCGTTACCTTGGGAAATGATGTCAGTAACTTTCGTATGTGCCTTGCACTTCATGATAGCGATAGCTGTCGGTAAATGTATTGCATCTAACAGAGCTTGAATGAGGAGACCATGCTGAATCTTGGTTCCATGAGAAGTCATAAAACCTCGTTCTTGCCAGAGCACTCCAAAGTCGTGTACGACTCCGAATGCATAACGTGAATCTGTGTATATGTTTACTTTCAGGTTCTTGGCACGTATGCAGGCTTGGGTCAGAGCTACCAGCTCTGCTGCTTGAGCAGACAGGGTGTCAATACGATGTGTTTCTATAACTTCGGTGTCAGTAGTCACTGCATACGCGGCTACTAGTTCTCCTGTACTCGTTCTCATACATGAACCATCCTCATAAAGTGTCAGGTCAGGATCAGGTAATGCAATATCTGTCAAGTCTTGTCTTGGTTTTGTCATAGTGTTAACAACTTCCACACAGTCATGTGTGGCAGGATTTGAAGTAACTGACGGTAACAGTGTAGCAGGATTTAGAATGTTGCAGCGTCTGATTTCTATGTGTGGCTGGAACAGTGTAAGTTCATAACCTGTTAAACGTGCAATTGTCAAGTGCTGAGTCTGTGTTCGGTTTAAAAGAACTTCCACGGGGTGTGGAACTTGTACTGTCAGGGAGTGTCCTAACACTATGGAATCACTTTGTCTGATAGCTAGAGCTGTGGCTGCAACTGACTTGAGGCACGCAGGCAGAGCCTGGGCCACTGGATCTAATGTGCTCGAAAAATAAGCACAGGGCTTGTATTGTCCTGCTTGATCTTGTGTGAGAACAGATAATGCAGTACCATCACGTTCTGTAACAAAAAGTGTAAAAGGCTTACTGTAGTTGGGTGTTGCTAGCAATGTGAAGGTAAACACCCAGGCTATCTGTCTAACAAACACTAGCTATGTACTCAACTGCATCATTCCCAAAAAATAGAAAACCTAAACCATAACACAAACAAACATAATGATATCAAAAATAGTATTTTTTAATAAAGACAGGGATAAATCTTTACAATGTAAATATACAGTTATGATGAATTGTTGATAAAAAAATGATATATTTTTTATATTAAAAAAACATAAATTAAAAAAACATTAGAAGGACAGTGATACATGTCCTATCTATTGTTGCTGTGGCTGTTGTATGTGAGTCAACGCGTTTCGACACGTCGTGGTGTCTTCCTCAGGACAATTATAGTTTCAGCCAATTTATCTATAAAGAACAAAATGATATTAGTTCTTATTTTTTCTTAAAAACGATGTCACAGTTTACAGTTTCATTTTGACCATTCATGTAAATGTAAATGTAAATGTAAATGTAAATGTAAATGTACAGGAATTTATATAGCGCAAATCACCGAGCGGTTTCTAAGCGCTTGCTTAGGGAACCCGTCCTGGTATTCCCCTGTGAGATAACCCCGGCAGGGTATCCGCAAGGTGAAAGCCAGGCATCCCGCCGCGAGGGGCCGTTGTGGAGATTAAGCAAGCTATTGCCCAGAGTCGCAGAGTGTGAACCCGTGAATCGAGTTGGCACCGGAGCGAGAATTGTCGAGTCCATGGACATTTTAGGACTCAAGACCCCACCGAGCCGGGAATTGAACCCTGGTCCCGGGCTGACCTCTGCTTCCAGGTCTGCCTCCTCTAACCAGTGAGCCACACTTCTCCACCATTTCTCCATTCATAATTGATGATAGCGAACCCCAGAACAATTATTCATTTCATTTCTGTTGTTTGGTTCACTTCAGTTAGCATGGGAATATCAAGTGCAGTTCGTTATTTTATCTTGAGTATTACTTAATACATAGCATAGTGTACAAGGGATACATTATTACTGGAGGTATCCTAAGGAGAACAGGCCTAGACAATTGCAATTTTGATATAATCTATTTTGTCTACGATGTACATTTGTTTCGCTGTTGACATTCTTTAAAAATCCTGTTCAAGTTTCATTCAATAACATCAATTTTTTACCTTCTATCAAAAACAAGCGAGAGAAACCCAGAAAAAAGGTTTGAGCAGCAAGATAAGTGAATGAAAGAGAATTTGCAGCTGCAGAGATATCAAGGTTCAGTCATTTTTTTTCCCAAGGATTCAAGTATTAGCCTTGACCACGCCTGCAACTGGTATCCTATCCTATATTAATCCACATTACTGATACTACATTTCTATTCTCACCAATACTGTGTTACATTTAAGTCGGTGTATACCTATTCCTATTCTCCCAGAATATTAGGCTTCCCATGTCTTTACCTGACAAGGACCTCTCTTTAGACGGTTCGTCTGTCGAATTCTTCAGTTAAAAAACAGAGTAAGTGAGGCACCGTTATTTTCTTTCCCTAAAATCGGCATGTGAAACCTGCAGAGGAAATAATTTTGTGTTTCTTAATAATCATTCTGTTTATTTCCTTAACACGATAGAGAGCGGCATCTAACTATCTTCATTCTCTCTTTATATCATGTTGCATACCTTAGTATTAAGGATTCACTGCTCCCATCTCAATTAGCATCTATTCACACTATTCTTCAGTTAAAAAACAGAGTAAGTGAGGCACCGTTATTTTCTTTCCCTGAAATCGGCATGTGAAACCTGCAGAGGAAATAATTTTGTGTTTCTTAATAATCATTCTGTTTATTTCCTTAGCACGATAGAGAGCGGCATCTAACTCTCTTCATTCTCTCTTTATATCATGTTGCATACCTTAGTATTAAGGATTCACTGCTCCCATCTCAATTAGCATCTATTCACACTATTCGGTGGTTTTCTTCAGGTAAACGAATGCCTCTAGGCTATAGACAAAACCATATAAACTACGCGTTATGATGAGACACAGAAGTATTACTCGGATACAATTAAATGGGCTTATAATGGTATCTTTCTCACGTCGTGTAAAAAAAGGGGTCTTTCAAATATACCGGGTGACACACCATCGGGCAGTAACAGGATAATTTTCAAGCCAACCTACGTGGTGCCTTTGAGAGATTACAGCTCCCCGCGTAAAATGACAACGTCAACATGGAACTGTTAGGGGAAAGTGAAATGCAAAGCATGTTTATCTATTCTGACTTATCTTTTATAACACGCTCCTGTCTGTGCCCCGTGGGATAGGGAAAACATCCTGTGTTCATACCTTCATAAATCTCTTTTCAGATGAAAAGACCGTTCGGAGTTTTAAATGTTGCAGACAACGCTGCCCGAGAACGGGTCTCTCCGTTTCTTCCCTTCTCACCGCGGGGACCAGCAGTTTGTATTACTGAGCGTTCGCTTCTCGCAGGGCTCTATTCTTTTAGCAGAGTACCTTGGAGGTTTAAGACATTATTCCATCAGCTCGTGGGCTATTGAAAAGCTATTGCGTTTAGCTAATAGGGGCCAAGGGGACCATTTCTTTTCATGCTTACCTCTTTGGCGCTCTTTCTCCCTCTGGGGATGGTCCAATCAACGGGCGGCTTGTAACGGCAGAAAACGAAGGGATTCACAAGCCGTAATTCTATTGGTATTTATACTCTACCTTCGTGACATCATTTCCCTAAAACTCCTCCCCTATTTAAAGCTACATTTTCCTTTTCACCTATGTTGTTTGTTTTAGAACAAAAAGGAAAAATAGAGAGTCTTCTCGCGTACTCCATATCAATTCACTTTTCCTCATTTTACATCGGTTAGTGCTTAATCTACTTAGGATAAATACATTAATGCCTTCATACTCAAGAGGTTTAGGGTTTTTGAGGACCAATTCATCATTATATTAGGATGGAATTACCTCTACATTTTAGTACATTGATCCTACGCGGTTGTCCATGGACTTGCTCTTTCATTTGGTAATTTTGTCATATTATAGCATTTGACCACGGGCATTCTAAATTCAGGCCACGTTCGTATGTGTCAAGGGTAAAAATCCAGTATAGTTCTCGCTTTTTCCTAATCTTTTCCCCTCCTTTGTCATTTGGCAACTGTATTTTCTCTAAAATTCGCCATTTTATTTCTTCAGGAGAATGTCCGAAGTCCAAGAAATGGCTAACTAAAGGTGCTGTTACTTTTTTCGTTTTTATTGCTGACCTGTGCTCGGTCAGCCTCGTTTTTATTGCTCTTCCTGTCTCGCCAACATATCCTAAGTGGCAAGGACATGTAATAAGATACACCACATTTTGTGTGTTACATGTCCACAGATCTTTTGCCTTTATTTCAACATCGTTCAGGGTCATTGTCTCTCCGAGATGGATGTTCTTGCATGACTTGCATGAACCACAACTCGATGTACCTTTTATTGGGTTATTATTTGAAAAAGACCTTTGCACAAATGGTGGATTTTCAGGACTTTTACTGAATCTGGACCGGACAATTTGATCCTTCAAGTTTTTATTGCGCCTGTGCGCATACATAGGTTTGGGTATTTTTTGTTGAGTATTATTCAGGTTCAGTAGGTGCCAATTAGAATTAATAATTTGCCTAATGGTCCCATCTATGGTAGAGTGTTTAGTTATACAAACCAGGTTCGGGGCATTTTTCGTTCGTTTTGAATATAGGAGTGCATCCCTATCATAAAATCTAGCTCTCTTGTAAGCCTCTCTAACTAGGCGACGAGGGTAGCCTCTTTGGATGAATTTAGTTTTCATGTTCTCTGATTGTAAGTCATAATCTCTTAGCTCGGTACAGTTGCGCCGTACCCTGAGAAATTGGGAAAACGGAATACTGTCTTTTTGACATTTCGCATGGAAGCTTTTGAAGTGTAACATTGTATTCCTGGCGGTAGGTTTGGTGTATAAGTCAACCTCTAGGGTGCCTTCATTATTCTTGATAAAAATATCAAGAAATTCTACCTTATCCTTGTTAGTGTGGGCAGTGAACCTCAAGTTCACATCTGCTTCGTTCAGCCACAGAAGAAATTCCTCGAGAGTCTGTTCCCCATTGGTCCACACAAAGAAGATGTCATCTATGTAGCGGTACCAATGGGAAACAGACTCGAAGAAAGGGGCCATTTCATTAAAAATGTTTTTTGTTTCGAAAGCAATCATGTATATATTAGCTATTGATGGAGCCATCGAGGCTCCCATGCTGACTCCCTTCGTTTGTAGGAACAGTTGCTCACCAAATTCAAAACAGTTCTCTTTCAGTACTAGAGTTAGACATTCCCTTATAAAATTACTACAGCAAGGGATCTGATGTTTTTCAATAAACCATAGTGTTGTCTCTATGGCTCCGATTTGTGGTATATTACTATATAGTGACTCGATATCAAGAGTCACTAAAATGTCTCTCTGTGGGTTGAATTGGAGATTCTCAACTTTTTTTATTATGTCACCTGTGTCCTTAATATAGGAGGGTGATAAAGAAATATATGGGCGCAAAATATTGTCCAGATATTTCGAAATGGCTTCCAAAGGGGTCCCTATCGTTGATACTATTGGACGATATGGAGGGTCTTCTTGGTTTTTGTGGACTTTGGGTAGTCCGTAGATACATGATACTTTCCTTTCGGATTTATTTAGAAATTCAAATTCTTTATTGTTTATAATTCCTGTGTCTAAGGCTTTAGTTGTTATCTTATTGATTGTTTTCACTATCCTATTTGTAGGGTTCAACTTAATCTTTTTATAGAATGTCGGATCGTTAAGCATCTCTAACATTTTACTCTCATATCTTGCAGTGTCTATCAGGACTATTCCCCCACCTTTATCGCTACTTTTAACCGTGACAGTTTTGTTATTCTTTAATTTATTTATTGAATCATGTTCGTCCTTTGTGATGTTATAGATTGGTTTAGGGACAAATTTCAAGGTTTGGTCTAATTTACTTAACACTGCTTTCTCAAAGATAGCGATCTCTGGACCTACCTGTTCTAAGGTTGGTGTAAAGGTGGATGGTAGGGCAACTATATTAGGGGATATGTTATCTAATGTTAGAGGGTCATTCTCTGTGAAGTATCTTTTTAACCTGATTTTTCGAAAAAAGGCATGAATATCTTGATACAATTCGAAGATGTTAACCTGAGCATGGGGGACAAAGGATAATCCTTTTGATAGAATTGAGAGGTCGGAGGGTGCTAAGTTAAAGGAGGAAAGATTAAATATCGGGATTACATCCCGTTCCTCCAATATTGCTTGCTTCTTGTTTCCAGGTACTGTTGAGGTTCCTGGGCATATTGGTGATTTTGATAATTCCCTCTCGTTGGATTCTGGAATCTTACTCTTCTCCGTCCCCCTCTCCCCCCTCTGTTCCCTAAAAAAGGTCGACGGTTGCCTCTTTGGTTGTTTCTTGGGTCAAAGGATCTTTCATCATGGAACCCCATTCCCCCTTCTTCCTCTGATTCTGGATCAGAGGAATCAGAGAAGGTATTGATTCTCTGTTGGGTTTCATATCTGGGTGCCCCGTGTTGATAATCTGATTTAAAAAAACCTTCCACAAGATACGGATAAGTCCGTTCTATGGTATAGAACCTTTTATCCTTGGCAAATTTTTCTTCCTTTCTTTTTCTTAGATAGTCTGAAAACGAGGCAATATCCTGCTTTATGGTGTCAAATTGCTTATTTGCATCCTCAACTGTTGTTGATTTTTTAAGCTTTTCTTCGAGTTCTTCTATCTCTTTTCTTATATCTATGGCTAGATCTTTTGCTGTAGATATTATCAGGATCATTAAATCTCTGGAGCAGCGAGTAGCGATCATGCTCCATTTGGTGAGAAAGGTCTTGATATCCACAAAGAGTCCAGGAATATTCCTAACTCTCAATCCTAAGGGAATTATACCATGCTTGAGATAATTCAACATGAATTCCCATGGGCTTCTATCCTGATGAGTTTTTTTTGTAGATCTATCAGCTTATTAGTGTCACTGTTGTTAAGGGAATTGCTCGAGGAACCATTTCCAAACGAAGCACTAGTGCCCACTAAGGTGGCAAAGTCCTCGTCCGAGAACCCAAAGGTCTGAAATTGGGCCATTAGTTATTTGGGATGCTTAATCAATAATCTGCAAATGAGAGGTGACAGGAAGGGAGGAGAAAATTAGAAGATGAAGTAAAGAAAAGGCAAAGATCCCACAAAGATGTATCCAATAAGATAGAAGGGTAAAAACCCTCAAGTAGCCTCCAGAATTACAAGACTCGAATTGCAAAAAGCCCCACACGGATTAACCGTGGGTATAATCTTTTGTGAAGTAACAAGGGCCCCCTGGTAAGGATGAGAATCCTGGGTCAGGGAAAACATACAATGTGAAGGTAAACACCCAGGCTATCTGTCTAACAAACACTAGCTATGTACTCAACTGCATCATTCCCAAAAAATAGAAAACCTAAACCATAACACAAACAAACATAATGATATCAAAAATAGTATTTTTTAATAAAGACAGGGATAAATCTTTACAATGTAAATATACAGTTATGATGAATTGTTGATAAAAAATGATATATTTTTTATATTAAAAAAACATAAATTAAAAAAACATTAGAAGGACAGTGATACATGTCCTATCTATTGTTGCTGTGGCTGTTGTATGTGAGTCAACGCGTTTCGACACGTCGTGGTGTCTTCCTCAGGACAATTATAGTTTCAGCCAATTTATCTATAAAGAACAAAATGATATTAGTTCTTATTTTTTCTTAAAAACGATGTCACAGTTTACAGTTTCATTTTGACCATTCATAATTGATGATAGCGAACCCCAGAACAATTATTCATTTCATTTCTGTTGTTTGGTTCACTTCAGTTAGCATGGGAATATCAAGTGCAGTTCGTTATTTTATCTCGAGTATTACTTAATACATAGCATAGTGTACAAGGGATACATTATTACTGGAGGTATCCTAAGGAGAACAGGCCTAGACAATTGCAATTTTGATATAATCTATTTTGTCTACGATGTACATTTGTTTCGCTGTTGACATTCTTTAAAAATCCTGTTCAAGTTTCATTCAATAACATCAATTTTTTACCTTCTATCAAAAACAAGCGAGAGAAACCCAGAAAAAAGGTTTGAGCAGCAAGATAAGTGAATGAAAGAGAATTTGCAGCTGCAGAGATATCAAGGTTCAGTCATTTTTTTCCCAAGGATTCAAGTATTAGCCTTGACCACGCCTGCAACTGGTATCCTATCCTATATTAATCCACATTACTGATACTACATTTCTATTCTCACCAATACTGTGTTACATTTAAGTCGGTGTATACCTATTCCTATTCTCCCAGAATATTAGGCTTCCCATGTCTTTACCTGACAAGGACCTCTCTTTAGACGGTTCGTCTGTCGAATTCTTCAGTTAAAAAACAGAGTAAGTGAGGCACCGTTATTTTCTTTCCCTAAAATCGGCATGTGAAACCTGCAGAGGAAATAATTTTGTGTTTCTTAATAATCATTCTGTTTATTTCCTTAACACGATAGAGAGCGGCATCTAACTATCTTCATTCTCTCTTTATATCATGTTGCATACCTTAGTATTAAGGATTCACTGCTCCCATCTCAATTAGCATCTATTCACACTATTCTTCAGTTAAAAAACAGAGTAAGTGAGGCACCGTTATTTTCTTTCCCTGAAATCGGCATGTGAAACCTGCAGAGGAAATAATTTTGTGTTTCTTAATAATCATTCTGTTTATTTCCTTAGCACGATAGAGAGCGGCATCTAACTCTCTTCATTCTCTCTTTATATCATGTTGCATACCTTAGTATTAAGGATTCACTGCTCCCATCTCAATTAGCATCTATTCACACTATTCGGTGGTTTTCTTCAGGTAAACGAATGCCTCTAGGCTATAGACAAAACCATATAAACTACGCGTTATGATGAGACACAGAAGTATTACTCGGATACAATTAAATGGGCTTATAATGGTATCTTTCTCACCTCGTGTAAAAAAAGGGGTCTTTCAAATATACCGGGCGACACACCATCGGGCAGTAACAGGATAATTTTCAAGCCAACCTACGTGGTGCCTTTGAGAGATTACAGCTCCCCGCGTAAAATGACAACGTCAACATGGAACTGTTAGGGGAAAGTGAAATGCAAAGCATGTTTATCTATTCTGACTTATCTTTTATAACACGCTCCTGTCTGTGCCCCGTGGGATAGGGAAAACATCCTGTGTTCATACCTTCATAAATCTCTTTTCAGATGAAAAGACCGTTCGGAGTTTTAAATGTTGCAGACAACGCTGCCCGAGAACGGGTCTCTCCGTTTCTTCCCTTCTCACCGCGGGGACCAGCAGTTTGTATTACTGAGCGTTCGCTTCTCGCAGGGCTCTATTCTTTTAGCAGAGTACCTTGGAGGTTTAAGACATTATTCCATCAGTTCGTGGGCTATTGAAAAGCTATTGCGTTTAGCTAATAGGGGCCAAGGGGACCATTTCTTTTCATGCTTACCTCTTTGGCGCTCTTTCTCCCTCTGGGGATGGTCCAATCAACGGGCGGCTTGTAACGGCAGAAAACGAAGGGATTCACAAGCCGTAATTCTATTGGTATTTATACTCTACCTTCGTGACATCATTTCCCTAAAACTCCTCCCCTATTTAAAGCTACATTTTCCTTTTCACCTATGTTGTTTGTTTTAGAACAAAAAGGAAAAATAGAGAGTCTTCTCGCGTACTCCATATCAATTCACTTTTCCTCATTTTACATAGGTTAGTGCTTAATCTACTTAGGATAAATACATTAATGCCTTCATACTCAAGAGGTTTAGGGTTTTTGAGGACCAATTCATCATTATATTAGGATGGAATTACCTCTACATTTTAGTACATTGATCCTACGCGGTTGTCCATGGACTTGCTCTTTCATTTGGTAATTTTGTCATATTATAGCATTTGACCACGGGCATTCTAAATTCAGGCCACGTTCGTATGTGTCAAGGGTAAAAATCCAGTATAGTTCTCGCTTTTTCCTAATCTTTTCCCCTCCTTTGTCATTTGGCAACTGTATTTTCTCTAAAATTCGCCATTTTATTTCTTCAGGAGAATGTCCGAAGTCCAAGAAATGGCTAACTAAAGGTGCTGTTACTTTTTTCGTTTTTATTGCTGACCTGTGCTCGGTCAGCCTCGTTTTTATTGCTCTTCCTGTCTCGCCAACATATCCTAAGTGGCAAGGACATGTAATAAGATACACCACATTTTGTGTGTTACATGTCCACAGATCTTTTGCCTTTATTTCAACATCGTTCAGGGTCATTGTCTCTCCGAGATGAATGTTCTTGCATGACTTGCATGAACCACAACTCGATGTACCTTTTATTGGGTTATTATTTGAAAAAGACCTTTGCACAAATGGTGGATTTTTAGGACTTTTACTGAATCTGGACCGGACAATTTGATCCTTCAAGTTTTTATTGCGCCTGTGCGCATACATAGGTTTGGGTATTTTTTGTTGAGTATTATTCAGGTTCAGTAGGTGCCAATTAGAATTAATAATTTGCCTAATGGTCCCATCTATGGTAGAGTGTTTAGTTATACAAACCAGGTTCGGGGCATTTTTCGTTCGTTTTGAATTTAGGAGTGCATCCCTATCATAAAATCTAGCTCTCTTGTAAGCCTCTCTAACTAGGCGACGAGGGTAGCCTCTTTGGATGAATTTAGTTTTCATGTTCTCTGATTGTAAGTCATAATCTCTTAGCTCGGTACAGTTGCGCCGTACCCTGAGAAATTGGGAAAACGGAATACTGTCTTTTTGACATTTCGGATGGAAGCTTTTGAAGTGTAACATTGTATTCCTGGCGGTAGGTTTGGTGTATAAGTCAACCTCTAGGGTGCCTTCATTATTCTTGATAAAAATATCAAGAAATTCTACCTTATCCTTGTTAGTGTGGGCAGTGAACCTCAAGTTCACATCTGCTTCGTTCAGCCACAGAAGAAATTCCTCGAGAGTCTGTTCCCCATTGGTCCACACAAAGAAGATGTCATCTATGTAGCGGTACCAATGGGAAACAGACTCGAAGAAAGGGGCCGATTCATTAAAAATGTTTTTTGTTTCGAAAGCAATCATGTATATATTAGCTATTGATGGAGCCATCGAGGCTCCCATGCTGACTCCCTTCGTTTGTAGGAACAGTTGCTCACCAAATTCAAAACAGTTCTCTTTCAGTACTAGAGTTAGACATTCCCTTATAAAATTACTACAGCAAGGGATCTGATGTTTTTCAATAAACCATAGTGTTGTCTCTATGGCTCCGATTTGTGGTATATTACTATATAGTGACTCGATATCAAGAGTCACTAAAATGTCTCTCTGTGGGTTGAATTGGAGATTCTCAACTTTTTTTATTATGTCACCTGTGTCCTTAATATAGGAGGGTGATAAAGAAATATATGGGCGCAAAATATTGTCCAGATATTTCGAAATGGCTTCCAAAGGGGTCCCTATCGTTGATACTATTGGACGATATGGAGGGTCTTCTTGGTTTTTGTGGACTTTGGGTAGTCCGTAGATACATGATACTTTCCTTTCGGATTTATTTAGAAATTCAAATTCTTTTTTGTTTATAATTCCTGTGTCTAAGGCTTTAGTTGTTATCTTATTGATTGTTTTCACTATCCTATTTGTAGGGTTCAACTTAATCTTTTTATAGAATGTCGGATCGTTAAGCATCTCTAACATTTTACTCTCATATCTTGCAGTGTCTATCAGGACTATTCCCCCACCTTTATCGCTACTTTTAACTGTGACAGTTTTGTTATTCTTGAATTTATTTATTGAATCATGTTCGTCCTTTGTGATGTTATAGATTGGTTTAGGGACAAATTTCAAGGTTTGGTCTAATTTACTTAACACTGCTTTCTCAAAGATAGCGATCTCTGGACCTACCTGTTCTAAGGTTGGTGTAAAGGTGGATGGTAGGGCAACTATATTAGGGGATATGTTATCTAATGTTAGAGGGTCATTCTCTGTGAAGTATCTTTTTAACCTGATTTTTCGAAAAAAGGCATGAATATCTTGATACAATTCGAAGATGTTAACCTGAGCATGGGGGACAAAGGATAATCCTTTTGATAGAATTGAGAGGTCGGAGGGTGCTAAGTTAAAGGAGGAAAGATTAAATATCGGGATTACATCCCGTTCCTCCAATATTGCTTGCTTCTTGTTTCCAGGTACTGTTGAGGTTCCTGGGCATATTGGTGATTTTGATAATTCCCTCTCGTTGGATTCTGGAATCTTACTCTTCTCCGTCCCCCTCTCCCCCCTCTGTTCCCTAAAAAAGGTCGACGGTTGCCTCTTTGGTTGTTTCTTGGGTCAAAGGATCTTTCATCATGGAACCCCATTCCCCCTTCTTCCTCTGATCCTGGATCTGAGGAATCAGAGAAGGTATTGATTCTCTGTTGGGTTTCATATCTGGGTGCCCCGTGTTGATAATCTGATTTAAAAAAACCTTCCACAAGATACGGATAAGTCCGTTCTATGGTATAGAACCTTTTATCCTTGGCAAATTTTTCTTCCTTTCTTTTTCTTAGATAGTCTGAAAACGAGGCAATATCCTGCTTTATGGTGTCAAATTGCTTATTTGCATCCTCAACTGTTGTTGATTTTTTAAGCTTTTCTTCGAGTTCTTCTATCTCTTTTCTTATATCTATGGCTAGATCTTTTGCTGTAGATATTATCAGGATCATTAAATCTCTGGAGCAGCGAGTAGCGATCATGCTCCATTTGGTGAGAAAGGTCTTGATATCCACAAAGAGTCCAGGAATATTCCTAACTCTCAATCCTAAGGGAATTATACCATGCTTGAGATAATTCAACATGAATTCCCCATGGGCTTCTATCCTGATGAGTTTTTTTTGTAGATCTATCAGCTTATTAGTGTCACTGTTGTTAAGGGAATTGCTCGAGGAACCATTTCCAAACGAAGCACTAGTGCCCACTAAGGTGGCAAAGTCCTCGTCCGAGAACCCAAAGGTCTGAAATTGGGCCATTAGTTATTTGGGATGCTTAATCAATAATCTGCAAATGAGAGGTGACAGGAAGGGAGGAGAAAATTAGAAGATGAAGTAAAGAAAAGGCAAAGATCCCACAAAGATGTATCCAATAAGATAGAAGGGTAAAAACCCTCAAGTAGCCTCCAGAATTACAAGACTCGAATTGCAAAAAGCCCCACACGGATTAACCGTGGGTATAATCTTTTGTGAAGTAACAAGGGCCCCCTGGTAAGGATGAGAATCCTGGGTCAGGGAAAACATACAATGTGAAGGTAAACACCCAGGCTATCTGTCTAACAAACACTAGCTATGTACTCAACTGCATCATTCCCAAAAAATAGAAAACCTAAACCATAACACAAACAAACATAATGATATCAAAAATAGTATTTTTTAATAAAGACAGGGATAAATCTTTACAATGTAAATATACAGTTATGATGAATTGTTGATAAAAAATGATATATTTTTTATATTAAAAAAACATAAATTAAAAAAACATTAGAAGGACAGTGATACATGTCCTATCTATTGTTGCTGTGGCTGTTGTATGTGAGTCAACGCGTTTGGACACGTCGTGGTGTCTTCCTCAGGACAATTATAGTTTCAGCCAATTTATCTATAAAGAACAAAATGATATTAGTTCTTATTTTTTCTTAAAAACGATGTCACAGTTTACAGTTTCATTTTGACCATTCATAATTGATGATAGCGAACCCCAGAACAATTATTCATTTCATTTCTGTTGTTTGGTTCACTTCAGTTAGCATGGGAATATCAAGTGCAGTTCGTTATTTTATCTCGAGTATTACTTAATACATAGCATAGTGTACAAGGGATACATTATTACTGGAGGTATCCTAAGGAGAACAGGCCTAGACAATTGCAATTTTGATATAATCTATTTTGTCTACGATGTACATTTGTTTCGCTGTTGACATTCTTTAAAAATCCTGTTCAAGTTTCATTCAATAACATCAATTTTTTACCTTCTATCAAAAACAAGCGAGAGAAACCCAGAAAAAAGGTTTGAGCAGCAAGATAAGTGAATGAAAGAGAATTTGCAGCTGCAGAGATATCAAGGTTCAGTCATTTTTTTCCCAAGGATTCAAGTATTAGCCTTGACCACGCCTGCAACTGGTATCCTATCCTATATTAATCCACAGGTTTAATCCTGGGTGTTTACCTTCACATTGTATGTTTTCCCTGACCCAGGATTCTCATCCTTACCAGGGGGCCCTTGTTACTTCACAAAAAAAAGTTAGGTGTTGCTAGAACAGGTGCTTGACATAAGGCTTTCTTTAATTCATTGAAAACGAGTGTATGTTCCTGGGTCCAAGGGAGGACAGTCGATACGGCTGCCTCCTGTGTCGTTAACTGTATCAGTGGCTTGGCTAGAAATGCATACTGAGGAATCCATTGTCTGCAGTAAGAAGTAAGGCCGATAAAAGCTCGTACCTCCTTCTGTGTCTTGGGCTGTGGAAGACTCGCTATTAACTGGATATGGTCAGGTGTCAACTGCCTACCCCACTTGGACAGCAAGTGTCCCAAGTATACCACTTGCTGGACACAGAATTGTAATTTAGAAGGGGACACCTTGTGCCCCTGCTCGGCTAGAAAATACAGAACCGTAAGTGACGCACGCTCGCAGTCACGTTCAGAACGGGCTGTGATCAGTAGATCATCGACATACTGGAGCAGGGCAGTGTCAGTTGGCATGCGGATATTGTCTAGTTGTCTCTTAAGTGCTTGACTGTAAATACTAGGACTTTCTGTAAAACCTTGAGGAGCTCGTGTGAATTTATAGCTTCTTCCATTTAAACAGAAACCGAAAAGGTACTGGCTGTCTGGATGAATGGGGACACTGAAAAATGCATTCTTGAGATCGATAACTGTGAAAAATGTAGCTTCAGAATCAATGACTGTCAAAAGGGATGAAATATCTGGAACTACTGGATACTGAGGAATGATACATTTATTAAGCTCTCGAAGGTCAATCACTAATCGATATACTGGAGGTGCATTTGGATCAGTACGTTTCAGGACTGGAATGATAGGAGAATTACATACATTGGAGTCAGTTTCTACAACCACTCCTTGAGCAATAAGTTCATCAATAATTCTGGATAAGGCTGCTACAGCCTCAGATGGCAATTTGTACTGTCTGATTCGAGGTAAAACTATACCTTGCTTGAGAGTCACACGATGGGGTGTGATATGCATACAACCTACATCAGTTGGACCTTGCGCCCATAAATGCTGTGGTACATTCAATAATCTTGGATCAAAATCACGCAATACATAATGACCTTTAAAGTCTCTCAAAAACAAACGGACCCCTTCTGGGGAACAGCAAATAACTGCTCCTAATTCTTTTAATGTCTTGATGCCTAACAAATTTTCTGGACATGATTTCGTGAGTAACAAATCAGTGGTTCGGGACAAGGGACCAACTTCTAGAGTAACTGGTTTCGAAATTTCATTAACAATTGGCTTTCCTGAAAATCAAAGGGAAACATTTTTAGAGCCTGAGAGCGGAGCCCCTGGAACCTCGTCATGACTGATGGTAGTCCTACTTGCCCCTGTATCAATCAAAAACTTTCTGTCTTTCCCTAATACTTGACTGTGTACATAGGGACCCTCTTGATCTACAGGTATCTCGATGAGAGGCAAGCCTACCTTCCTCTCTAGGATGTTTCATGAATACGGCTGATAATCTGGATACTCTGTCTGAGCATACTGGTACATCTGCTGTGTAACGTGCTGTGTGGCAGCTATAGGCTGCGGTGCTGTAACTGTCTGTTGTGCATTCTGTGGTGACTGAGAAGTCTGTGAAACTTGTTCTTGTCTAGGCGGACGTGGTCTCTCTTTAGTCTTACCAGTAGCTATGTTGTGTTTCAGAACTGCACACTCGTTTATAAAATGACCTGGCTGTTTACAGTAATTGCAGGTCCCTTTAACGGGAGCTGCAGGATGACTGGCTTGATTCGGACCCCTCTTCTGACTGTCTTGTGGAACAGATTGTGCAACTAATACTTTCATTTTCGTGTCTTTCATACGTCTTCTTTCGTGTTCTTGCTCTTCCCTGATTCTGTTCTGGTGATACTGGAGCATTTGAAGCATCTGTGACGGAGTATTAGCTTGCCAACTACTTTCGACTTTCAATACTCGATTTTTAACTTGTGGACTTGAATTCTCGACTAGTTTGGTAACAAAAAGATGAGGGTACGATTCACTACTTGTTTTCAGACCACTGTTAATAATAAAACATTTTTCGAATCTAGAATAAAAATCACTATATACAGGCTGAGATTGCATCCCAGTCTTCCTTTTTCGTGGCTAGTAATCTTGGCAAAACTTGTATTAATAACTCGGGCAATTCTTTAACTTTACCCCCAAGACCGGTACCTGGTACTTGTGAATTATCTTCAGCTTCTAGAGCTGCCCAATCAATCTTTTTCTCTCCCACCTCCCATTCTTTTTCCTTGAGTTTTTCATATACCCCTGCGGGCAACAGAACTTTTAACATTTTAATGATATCAGGATACGTGTATTCTCCCATACGGAGCATGTCTTTTAATTCACGGTGGAACCCTGCTGGATCTTTATCGTGACAGGGAATTAACTTTTTCATCTCTAAGAGTTCCATCTTTGTGATAGGGGTGTAAACAAATACTCGTTCTAGTTCACCACCCGCTGTCCTAACTGGGTGTACTTCTCGTAACGGATGCTGTCTATCTATGCAAAATGATTTACTTTCTGGAGGTGAGACATGAACAAAATGTGGATTTAAAAACGTTCGATATTTGTGGCGCTGTTCTAGAATGATACTAATTAAATCAGTACCTAAACCTCTCCATCTATACTGGAGTAACTCGTTCAATACATCATGTAACGGACCTGGATCAGAATGCTGTCCCTCATACAGTGTAATGAGGTGCTGGATCATATACATACCCACCAGTCGCTGCTCGGCTGGGGGCAGTTTCAGAAACATTTGTGCCACTATTTCATCTGGAAAAGTGGTAGAATCAGTAGTCCACCGGACTGCTGATCGGGCTAATTCTTGTTCATGCATGGTACTAAGCTCACTATAACCTATTCGTGATTTCAGAATGTGATCAGTAGCTTGGAATACTTGCTCAAGAGAACCTTGTTCTGGTGCTGGAGGAGGGAAAACTTTCTTGTGATCTAGGCGTGAATGTCGGTCGGGAAGTCTAGTTCTACCTACATACGCTATTCTGGAGGGATTCTCGTCGTCTACCTGTTCAGTAGGAGAGTCGTCTTCTTTCTCGGTTACTTGTGCTGCTTCTCGTTTCTCGTGTAACTTTATTATTTCCCTACGGATTTTCTTGTACATACTCTCTATACAGTTCTGTGTCTTGTGTCTTCCCTCGGCTATATGGTCACTCCACCTGGTCAGAACTTTCATTTCTTCCGGATCTTTATCCGGATAATCTTGTTCTCTTATTAAACAATTTATTAGAAACTTTGAAAGCATGAGCTGAATCTCGACTTTTCTTTGAATCATGGCGTCGCAAACACTTTCTGGATCTACTCCTGTACGGATAAAACGATATATTCTGTCTAGATAACCTTTCATATTGGGCAGGGTGTCCAAATATTCGGTCACCCGTCTTACACGCAATTAATATATGACCATATTACCATCGCCTGAAACTGGATCATAACGGCATTCAGTAAGTGCTCGCTTGATATCTGTAAATGTCTGAATTTTTGGCGAACGCTGTAACGCTCGTTCATGTAGCTCAAGTATCGTCATACGTCTGTGTTGAGGCGGGGTTCCAGGAGGACTTCCCCCCGTGGCCCCTAGACTAGAATCGTCGGTGTGTACTGTACGTGCTGGTAGAGTGACTGATGTAGCGGGTACATGTACTGTAGGCTGGACCGGGGGTGCCGTAACAGATGCTGCAACGGGTGCCCCGGTGGCTGGAGGAACAGGAATTACATTATTTACGGGAGCTGGCGGAACAGGATTTGCATACGCTGGGACTGTGTCGTCCAAATAGGACGAGAGAAAAATATCAGCTGCGGTCGGTTTGTGACGTAGCTTAATCGGAACCAAGGGCGGCGGAAAATTACATGGTGCTTCCGGGGTTGCTTTTGGCAAGCCCTCGGCAAGAAGAGGATACATACCCTTAAGAAGGGCATTTCTCTGTCTGTCTGACTGTTCTGCTTTAACTCGTTCACCTACTTCGATTAATTCCCTTTCTTGGGCTTTTTCTGAGGATTCCCTACTTAATTCTGTTTTTCTGATTTCTTTTTCGGTTCTTCTATGAGATTCTTTGCGCCATAACTCGATGGCATCTTTCTGGGACTGTCTGCATTTCTTTTTCCATAATGCTTCTTCTACTCGCATGATGCACTCGGCATCCCACGTACCTGATACGGGCCATCTATATTTCTCTTCTAATTCCTTGGTGTAGTCCACCCATAAGTCTAGATATAATATGGCACTTAAGCCATGCTTATGATACATAAAATGACCTGGACTGTCCCTAGGCGGGACAGGAACTGCTTCCTCTAATAACCCTTTTCTGTTTTTTAACTGACGTAACTTGGAGAATAGAGGCATTGTCTAGGCTGGAATCTGGACACAATACAATACACGATAAACACAATAATGACTGGAAAAACAAATCATTCATACCACGACATTGAAAACACATTAAACGACATTTAAAATAACAGTTCGGACAGAATATTACCTGATATACTGAGAACAGAACACATGAATTTCTCGAGAACGGAACTTACTAGAATTACTAGATGCACTGCTAAACAGTACGAAACTTACCGGTCCCATAAAGAGACACGTCAGGACCCGCATCCACCTAGGTGGACACTTCGTGTTGGATCTGTGTACCCAAACCCACGGACCAGAGACAAATTAATTGACCCTGTCTAGATACTACCCCAGCAACGGTACTCACCGGGCAGCAAGAACGGAAGGCCTCGGACTGGACTGGACTGCTACGACGACGGACTACGAACTTCGGACTTCAGTTACAGGTGGGCCTCCGGATACCTCGGACCTTGGACTCTCGGCTTGGGCTCTGGTCGGGACTCGCTGCGTTCCTCACCGCCTCGTCTGGATGCTGGACCGCAACCTCCGTCTCCTCCGTGGGCCTGAGGGATACTTGAAGCAGAAATATCTGCACGTGCACGGTATGGTTCCGTCACGGCTGCAGAGGATCAGGGGGCCTGCGTGGCTTCGCCGGCGCGTGGGGAAAGGGCAAGTTCCTATTCGGGCGCCATTATGTGGTAAATAAATAATTAATTACCGGTTCTATTTTTTAATACAGTGAATGAAACAGATAGCTCAATAAATAAGAGTCAGGATTCGAGGTATCTTGAGTCTACAGGCTTTAATCAGGCATAAAGGACAGGAACAGGACAGCCTGTACGGGAATAGAATGACGGCAGCTGCCGGGGAATGGAAATCGGGGCTTGGACAACTTTCAGTAACAGTTCACAGTATATATATTAAAACAATTGCATTACATTCAATACAGTAGGCGTAGCAGTAGGCGTTTCTTGTAGCAGTCGCGAAAGATAAGGGCAAAATGATGTAACAAGAAGGCGTGTACAGGGCGTATACATAGACATGTGATGTAAACGTAACAAAAGTGTCATAAACGGGGCGGAAACATGGAGGGGGCTACCTGAGCAGCTGGGACCTTTAACCTAGTGGTGCGCGCAAACGGGCAATGACGTGTTACCAGGGAGAACTGGGGGCTATGACTTCTGCGCTAGAAGAGGAGACTAAAGTCTGGAGTGTCAGAGCGACATGTACCTAAGGCATATCTGGTATCTGGTGTTTGGAGTACATATTGAGAGAATCCAAAAGTTATCAGGGCAAAGGCTACTAGACACTAAGACTGGTGCGTGCATAATTCTACATGTATTGCGTGTACTAGGAATATTCTATGAATATTAATACAGTATTTCTCTTACATGGAGACATAAAGGCTAGACCATGACGGAAACTATTGATGCGGTGCAGTAGCTTAGGAATGCAGAGAAGGAGGGCTGGACTGATAACTAGAATCATAACATACTCTTGGCAGACTGGCAGGCAGAGCCAGGCCGGGCCGGGCACTGTGAGGCAGAAAGTAAGCGAAGGGTCAGGGATGCAGGTGGGGGCTGTATCGCTCCTCAGAGAGGGTTGAGGAGACAGGAGCTGAATCTGGTGTCCGGGCCCTTTTGAGGCCTCGAAACGGGGACAATTCAATGGGTTAACGTGCACACTGTAAAATGTGGCAACGTAGGTTTACATAAGCCTAATATTCGTTGCTTTCACGAGAACTGGCATACTAGAGATGGACACAACTGTAATTGCGTCTTTAATCGCTCATAGGGGGATATATGCATATCGATCATGCACATATAGCATAATATGGGGAACACGTAGGCACATACAACATGGTAAAATTTACTTTTCCACACTGCCACCAGGAGCCGAGGCCCCCAACAGCCTCCAACACACAGACACATGCCGGGCAACGTCGGCTGGCATGCAGCCTAACACAGGTAAGAGTAAGACTTGCACTCCCAAATTCATTTCACGATGTTAGAAGCTGCTCGTCGCAATCACCACCTTACGCCATCGTTATGTCCCAGGGTGTGAATTTGATACGTTCATGCTCCTGACCCGCGGGAGCATTCGTGACCCGATATTTGCCAGCCATGTTATCCCCTAAATTGGTCATATCCTTAATCATCCCACCCCGCGCTGCCTTGAAAGTGTGAGCCCGCAGTTGTAGGCTCATCTCCGCAATGTAATATACATGACCAGCTATTGAAAAGTCATTATAACGTATATGTACAATATTTCAAGGTATTGCATTTCCAGTAATTCTACTGTAACCAAACTAAAGTATATGTACAACTGCATTTCACACTGTATTGTTACTGCAAAGTATAAATGACTTACCTGTGCCAGGCTTGCTTGGTTCTAAGAAATAAATATAACTAAATAAAAATGTTATACAAACAAAATTGGTCTGAGTTCTGTCTTTGAGCGTGTGACATTTCTTGCCTGAGTGTGTACAACAAATGCTTGACACTACCTTCTGATAAAGCCTTATTTCTCACCCACACTAACACAAATAGAGAGTAAGGTGCTATCTACTTTTACCTCTGCCTACCTTTGGGGTTGCACACTATACCTCCTGTTGGTATAGTATATACAAAGTCAGATTGCTACATCGCTGAATTCTTTTCTTTAACTGATACTCATCATATTGGGTTAATAAAATCTTTGGAAGACACCTCCCCCAGCAAGTAGTGGCGTGTTTCATCATTGGTGTGTCCAAATTGGTCAATGCGACCTGAATAGGATCAACCAAATGTGGGAGATCTAATATAATTGTATTCTGGACAACTGCAGTGCCCAGCTCAAGTATAAATGACTATGAGTATACCCTGGACATATTTGTATTCAATTGGCACCCCATATCATGATTACAAACTCACAGTTGGAATGTCCCATGAAACACAATCATTTCGACATCCTATAATGCCGATGTTTGCGCCGAATAATGTATTACCCTAATGGATCACTTACCTTTCATTACGGCAATGTATAGAAGAAGGAGGCATAAGGCTCTCCTATCCGACTGTGTTATAATAGCAACAACCTATAGAATAAAATAATTATTAGTTGGTGCTGTAGTTGTGTTACACTGGTTACAAGAAGACCATTACTAATCAAAAGGGACTACAAACATTCTTATTGGTGAACACTGCAAACCATGCACAATCTTCTTGTTCCTTGTTGTGAGACCCTTCACCTCTAAAAGCATAAACGTATTCACTGCACACCTTCTAGAAACACTGCCAATACATATTGTGATGTCACTTATGTATCCGTCACTGCTATATATGGAACACAGAAGTGGGCACTCTGAAGTGTAACCCGCCTCATCCTTTTAGGTTTTTTAATTAGGCCTAATAGACTAGGAAGGAGTGGGCACTTCCCTGTAGTCAAACTCTTTAGAAATAATCACAGGTAACAGGTATTACTGGTTGACATTTTCTCTCTATTGATATCCCTATAACTGTTGAATCTCCATGAAGTCCTGAGGATGGTCTCTATGAACGGCTTAAAGGGGACCAAGATGTCAACAGAGAAGGAGCTCTAGAGGGCAGTACTGCATTGGGATGATGGATAATATTGGAGCCTCAAATTTAAAATCTAAAAAGGCTGGACTTCCAGGACAATCTATCCTATGGCCCTTTGGCCAGCTTCTTTTATTATGTGTGTGTGTGAGCATTTTTTTAAATTCAAGGGGCCTCATTAATGAGGCCTTGCATCAGTTTTGCGCTTCCGATGCGTCACATTTTGTGACTCATCGGTGGCGTAAAACATGCCTCCTGTTGCGCGCCATTTACAAAGTGACGCATCTAAGCAGATGCGTCACTTTGTAAACCCCTGCTCTACATTATACCTGCGTCAGGTATAATGTATGCAGGGGGGGCGTTCCCCCGCAAAAAGCCTTGTGGTGGTGGCGCAGTGAAATCTATGAGATTTCACAGCGTCACTTTTATCCACTAGGAGTCGTTCCATGTGTTGCTGCTGTTGCTGAAAATCAGCCCTTTTGTCTTGTGTGTGTTGTAGCTGAAGGCAGTTGTTCTTCATCCAGTCGGCTCTGGTGGTGGTGGGGTCATCAGTGAGTGAAAGGATAAGTTGGATGTCGTCTGCGTAAGAAATTATGTTGAGACCGTGGAATCTGAAGATGTTGGCTAGGGGGGTCATATATACGTTGAAGAGAATGAGGCTGAGCGACGAGCCTTGGGTAACACACCAGGTGATCTTCTTGGGTTCGGAGCTGAAAGGTGGGATGTGGATCCTCTGAGTTCTTCTGTTGAGGAAGGAGGTGATCCATCTGAGAATGTCCCCTTTGATGCCGGATCCGATGTGATGGCGTCTTTTGATCAGCTTGTGGTGGGATACCATGTTGAAGGCTGCAGAGAGTTCGTGGAGAATGAGAGCTGCTGCTTCTCCTCAGTCAAGAAGTGTTCGTAGGTCTGTCGAGGTAGTCCGTAGGTGTGGTTTGGGATTTTAAGTTTCTGCATTTGGTTGCAATCTTGTCCTGGAAGAAATCAGTGTCCTTTGAGGATGTCATGTTGTTTTCGCTGTCAGCCAGTCTGGTGAATTCCTTACTGATGTTAAAAAGTTCCTTGGTGTTGTTGGCACTGCTTTTGATGTGTGCGTCTAGGGTTGTCTTTTTTGTTTCCCTCAGCAGGCGGTGGTAGAGGTTGAGGAATGGATGCCCAGTCAGAAGTGTCCTTGCTGGTGCATCCTCTCCTCTCCAGCTGTAAATGGGATTCAAAGTGTGTCCTGTGGTGTGTAGGTTCATAGACAATCTGGGTCAATCTGAGGTTACTCATACTGTTGAGGAGGTGTGCGTTGCTGTTGGGGTCGTCGATGTGGAAATCTAGGTCGCAAAGGAAGATGTAGTTCTTAGAGTCTCAGGCTAGGGGCACAATGTGGTCTGAGATGGAGCTGCAGAAGTTGGAACGTTGTCCTGGGGGTCAGTATGCTAGGGTGACTCTGGTGGTTGTCTTGTCCATGTGGAGCTTGAAGTTGAGATGTTCCATGGTGTTGGTGGTATTGTTGGTGGTGGTGCACTGTATGGTCTCTTTGTGGATGGTGGCTGTTCCACTTATCGGCTTTTTGTTGCAGTCCTTGTAAGTGATTGTATATCTGCTAGAGATCGTTGTGGCTATGTCTGGAGTAGATATGGGGTTGAGCCAGGTCTTGGTGAGGTACATAATGTCGGAAGTGAGGGTGGCGATGAGGTCCCATAATTCAGTGCAATGCTTGCATTGTGGGCGTGTGTTGAGAAGGGCTCATGCGAGTTGATATTTTTGTGCAGGCAGTGTCTATGTTGTTTTTGGGGTGGGGCTGGTGGGTAGGCTGTTGTGTGTGCTAAGGTATGTGAAATTGCTGAGGGTGCAAGTGAAATGTTTTACTGTGGAGTGCGGGTCAGCACAGTGGCAATGTTTGTTGCAGCATTCGGGTTGAGGGTGTAGAGCTCAGCAATGGTGTTTCTTCAAAGGGGTGGGAGGGCAAGGACTAATTTTCCTGTGCCAGTTCCAGGTGCGGACAGGCACAGAAGGGCTTGCCTTTGGGGTGCCAGAGGCCCGCCCGCTGCGCAGATGTACTGCGGTCTACATTAAGTAGGTCCTGGGGTTTCAGTTGGCATTGAAGAACCTTCCGTGGGAAAAGCTTGGTGGGAACACCTGGGCTGTAGTAGTGTCATTGGATCAGTCTCGAACATGCAGGAACTGGACAACACTGCAAGTGGCAGACTAGGTGTCCAGGTGCCTACTGATGCGGTCATGCTGCGACATCCAGTAAGTAGGTTCTTGGGTTTGTGTGTTTTCTGTTGTCAACAATGATGGTGAGCAGGAAAACCCAGATGGGAAACCATAGGCGGAAAAACCCATGCAGCAGCGGTGTCACTGGATCAGTCTGGAACCATCAGGAACTGGATGTCACAGACAAGCGGCAGACTAGGTGTCCAGGATCCTCCCAATACTTAAAAACCTGGATTATCTGTCAAAGAGAACAGTCTAACATCGTTCCAGAGTAGCTAGTGAAAGAAGGCTATGTAGTTCCTTCCGTCAAGAACCCTCTCACTAACCATATTCCTTTTCTCAACACTCCTAAAAGTTTTCTATTTGAGATGCAGTAAATTCTTCCCAAAGGGGAAAAAAGATGACTGTAGAGGAAAAAGGGGAGGGGGATAATAACATTCAGAAAAGAACATTGAGAGCAGTTCACTCCAAAACCTATGAGATTATCTGAAATATTGTGAAGAACTTTTGTTTTGTTCCCCAGTGAGGTCCACTGTCACTGTTTTTTCAAAGAAACCCCATTATCCGTTTTCGGACTTGAAGCTTTCTCTATCATAGTTAATTTATTTTAAAAGTTTTATATTGCGTGAACATGATCCCGAAGGATATCAGAGCGCTTTACAATTTGAGGGAAAGGAAGGTAATAGTAGCAGTACAATCGTCAGAGGGGGTACCAACCTAAACAAATCACATATGTATATCAAACAAAAGGTTACGATCGAAAGGGACAATAAGGGTAAGATAAACACTGGAACATAGTGAACTGGGAGGGGAGCAAGTGACTAGTAAAGCAGAATAACACCAAACGCAGGACATATGGTATATCTCCAGAGCAGAGGATCCAAGACCCTTTTAAGGTAGGAACTTGTTCATGGGGTATATTTTTACTTCCAATTTGAAGGCAACCTTGGAGGAGATTCTGCGTATTTCCGGTGGAAGAAAGTGCCAGATCTTTGGCACAGAGCCGCAGAATGCTCGGTGACACTTTCTCTTTTTGTGAAAGCTCTGAGGTTTCAGGAGGAGAGATTTAGCACTCCGAGAAGGTCTGCCCCCTTCCGGATAATTCTAGCTTTTGTGCTAGATAACTGGGGGGTTTGTAATGGAGGGCTAGTCTAGCCAAAACAAGTGCTTGTACCACTTGCTTGAAGTTAGTTTGTGAGAGGAAAGGTTTGAGATTCCTAAGTATCCTCATAAGATGATTCACTCTTTTACATACATTGCTGATATGAGTTTTTATGTTCAGATGCTTGTCTAGGGTGAGTCCGAGAGATTTGGCTGAGTCAACAATGTGGGGGTAGCAGTTAAAGGCAGTGAGGTGGTTCATCCAGAGGTCTATCTTGGGGATGTGATTCAGGGGAAAAATGAGAAGGAATTCTGTTTTGGAGGTGTTGAGCAAGAGGTGGTTCTCAGTTAACCAGTTTTGAGTATTTATTAGGGTAGAGTTGAGTTCTATGAGGTTATTCCGGGAGGAGATGCTCAGATAGAGTTGTGTATAATCCGCATACATATGGAAGAGAATGTCAGCAGAATTTAGAGCATTAGCTAAAGATTCCATGAATAAATTGAAGAGTATAGGGCGGACCCTTGGGGGACCCCCATAGATACTTCTGACGGCGGGGAGAGAGAGTGGTTTGCCTTCATTCTTTGGGATCTGTGGTGGAGGAAGGAAAAGAACCATTGCAGCATTGAACCAGAAAGGCCCATCCTGTGCTTTGAAATAGTTAGGAGGTTGTCGTGATTAACAGTGTCAAACGCTGAGGAAAGATCCAGGAGGATAAGGAGGTATGATTCATTTTGGTCGATAATTTTTGAAATGTCATCCATAACGTGTGTGACAGCCGATTCTGTGCTGTGCCCACTCCGGAAGCCAGATTGGTGTTGGTCCAGGAGATGGAAATTCTCAATGTGCGCACAGAGTTGAGATTGGACAAATTTTTCTAGGAGTTTGGCAAGGGTGGGGATGTTAGAGATAGGACAGAGGTTGTTAAGGTCCATACTATCAGAAGTAGCCTTTTTTCGAATAGGTGTTACCTGAGCAGATTTTCCAGGAATGTTCAACTGCCCTGAGGTGGCGGCGCTCCGTGTTTAAGTTGTTGTTAAACCATGGTTTGGAAATTTTAGTTGAGGCATTTTTTTGTTGGAATGGAGCAATGGAATCCATGATGCTGGTAATAGTAGAGTTGTAGAAGTTGGTGAGTGCATGTACCTCAGTCATGTCAGCTTGTGGAGAGAGGGCAGATATACAGTGGTTTGCTAGATCAGCTGCATTGATATTTCTAAGGTCCCTTTTCCAAATCATCGATTTTTCTGGTTGAGCATTCCTCAGAGAGACTTCCAAGTTGATAAAAAAGAAGACGCTGTGATGATTGGACCAATCGCACTGGGAAATGGTGTCCAGTGTGACGCGTGACCTTTGGAGATGATGAGTTCCAGAATTTCTCCGTTATTATGGGTTGGCTTGTGACAGTGTTGGATCAGTTCATGATCATTTAAGAATAATTTGAGGCATGTAACAGCTTGGTCATTGAGGTCGGACCAGTGCAGGTTGAAATCACTAAGGACGATTTGGACCATAGCGGAATCAACATTGCCAGAGATGGTGGCCAACAACATGGCCGGGTAAGACGTGCTCCTCTATGGCTCCGAAGAGCTGATCAAAATCCGACGATCTAAACTGCCCCAAATGTTCCATTCTTTGGCCCAATAACTGTTGGAAGGTCCTGCTACTCACGGGAGACCGAAAACCGGACAGCTTGCCTGACGGAAGGGGGTGAAAATTGGCTGAAATGAGGCGTCCGGCTCTACCCGAACCTTAAGATGGCGGCCGGGGCTCTGCGGCTACGAGGCGCTCTGTGATGGAAGTAGACGGCAAACCACAGATGCAAAGTGCACAGAGCGGAGACTGATGAATGCCGAGAGAGTGGGGCCGTTGCTGAGCCCCGCGAAGGAGCCTGGTCCCCGGAGGTGCGACGGAAGAGACGAAACGCTGCGGGCCGAATGAGAAGCCGGAGCCCGGCCGGCACGGGAAAAGGAGACCTGCGACTGCGGGGGTGAGTGGCCCTGAGAGAGCCCTACATCAGAGGAAAACGGGGTGAGGATCTTGGCCTTGGTTCCAGAACATAGACATTCCCTCCCCTCGGGGGTTTCGTCAGTGAGGGTCGCCAGAGCTGGAGGCCGGCGTGAACGGCTGACGACACGGGGGCAGGTGGAGGTGAGATCAGCGCCTGGCCCCCCTCCCGATCCACCGCAGGCTGAGACAGCGGCCTGCCCAGGAGCGTAGCTGAAGACCGCGTGCTGAGGGGCCGGAGGCGCTGGTTTGCAGGCCGGAAGGCCCACACGTGGAGGCAGCCCAATCCATGATGCGGAGGTAGGGGGACAAAACAGACACACTTCCCCGAGAAACGTGAATTTATGGTACCTTTGCAGACAACGAGAGTTCTTGTCCACTAGGTCGCCCCCCCCCCACCGGCCGCAGCGGAGCGCAGAAGATCCCGGGGGGTGCCGGACCTGGGAGACTGGACGCCAGGAGCAGACAAGATGGGTAAAAGGGAGGTCATCCCCAGACCGCCGTGCCAGGGAACGATAGACCGCTACGCCACTGCACAGGCTCACACGGAGGATACCATCCCGGCCCCCTCAGTCGGACACAGAACGCTTGATGGGCGCAATACAAGCCTCCAGAAAGGATATACAGGCATCATGAGCAGCCCTGGAGGTCAAGATTGGCGAGGTGGGCACGGAGGTCACACTGCTGTGCCAAGATTTTCACAACCTCAAGGAGAGGGTGACCACGGCTGAGACACGCATGGGCGAGGCAGAAGACTCCATTACCACCCTCAGGAGGGATATGGCGGAGCTCCAGGCCACACACGACAACTACAAAGGAAGGTGGATGATGCGGAAAATAGAGCCCGCCGCAACAACCTCCGTTTTGTTGGGTTTAGAGAAGGAATTGAGGGGGACAATATGGTGTTGTTTCTACATTCCTGGTTACAAAAAACGTTCCCGACGGCAAAGTTTTACAACTGTTTCCTGATCAAACGGGCACACAGGGCGCTGATGGCTAAACCGCCGGAAGGGGCATGGCCGCGGCCGGTCATAGCCCACTTCTTGAACTTTGCGGATCGAGATGTGATTCTCAGACAAGCACGGACACTGGGAGAGATTAGAGTGGAAAATGCACGCATAATGATATTCACCGACTACAGCCAGGAAGTGCAAAAACAGAGACGTTCTTTTGATTCTGTAAAAGCGAAACTCAGGGATTTACATATACAGTACATGTTGCTCTTTCCAGCGTAACTGAAAGTTATCTACAAAGGACAGTCACATTTTTTCACTCACCCGAATGACGCATGGCAGTGGCTGAAGGAGCTCCCGCCCTTCCGGAAAGAAACTGATGACCGGGGGAAGGAGACCCCTCAGGAGTCCGGGGGGATGTCGCAATGGGAATTGCCTAAGACGCAGTGACGGAGAAGATCAAGGGGCGGACGACTGATCCAAACAACGCCATATCCCCAACTTCATGAGACTGGCAGGCAAAGGAGGAACTCGACTTCCCCCACCACAGAATGCATGGTGGGGTCCAGATTTCGATGCTTGGAGAGGAAGGACAGATCGGAAGGGGAGGACGACACTGGGGGTCATTCCTCTGCGGACGAAGTGTCGGTCGCCCAGTCGCTACACCCTCTGGTAACTCCCATCCACGAGATGGAACACAACAAGACCAAACAGACAGAAGGCTCCCAAGTTGATACGCAGGACTCGCATTCCTGAACTGGGACATTTTGGGGACCGTTATTTTCAGCTCATACTCGGACAGCACGCAAGTTACATTCACCCCATTATTTACATTGCCTGCATATTACCAAGTCACACTTATATGTAATATTGCTCGGAAGATTGTTTTCTATGTTTCACTGCTAGGTGTTTGAACAAGTTTTTTGGTGGGGGGATAGCCAGGGTGGGCGACAGACCTTCCTTCGCTAGAAAGTCCTGAAGTCGGTTTTGGTGGCTGATGGGGCCGGAAAGGGAGGGCGGTAGGGAGGGGGGGAGTTGGGGAATTGCTTACGTTTTTTGGGGAGGGGGTGGGGGTGATATGGGGAGGGGGAGGTTTGTTCTAGCATGTCCTGATGAGCATACACACACATGTCCTGATGACCCCCAGTGTGGGACACTGGATGCGGATCGATACCATCCCATGATAGGATGATGAGTGGCCCAGAAGGGGATAGCAGGTCCCGTGGGGGCCTTAAGGTTCTGACCTGGAACGTAAATGGCCTAGGCTGCAAGATTAAGCGCTGTTTGGTCAACAATTATGTGAAGAGAATGGGGGCGGATGTGATACTTCTCCAAGAAACACACCTACTGGGTACTAAATGTGGCTTCCTTGCTAGGGGGCAATATAGAGTCCTGGCACACGCAGGGTTCTCGAAAGGTTCTAGAGGGGTGGCAATCCTAATCAAAAAACATCCACCTATGAAAATAACGCAGACCTGGATGGACCCGCAGGGGACATATGTGGGGGTGAGGGGGAAGTGGAGGCGGAAGGAGTATACGATTGTCTCGGCCTATGCCCCATCCAAGATACAGGCAGGTACACTTAGGGGAGTCACGGAGATCATTCTCAACACAGCAGACATGATCCAAATTCTAGGGGGTGACTTTAATGACGTTATGGACCCAGCGATGGACAGGACGGGTGACTGTGCCAGACCCCACAGTCCCACATCGTTAGCCAAGTCAATGACTAAGCTGGGCCTGCTTGATGTCTGGAGATGGCTTCACCCAGAGTCTTGGAAGTACTCCGTCTTCTCCGGAGCGCATAAGGTGTACTCTTGCTTGGACTATATATTTATGACGCGACAGATGCTGCAGGTTTCAGACACCGCAGAGTACTCCGCACGAGGCATATCAGATCACTCACCACTGTTATTAACGGTTGGGGGAAGTGAGAGAAGGGGGCCCGGGACACTCAGACTGTCGGCATGGGACCTGCAAAACACAGAGATTATGAGAGGCTTACGAGCAGATGTGAAGGTCTACCCGGCCGAAAATATAGGGTCGGTGGAATCCCGCGTAGTGTTATGGGAGGCACTCAAAACGGTACTCCGAGATAGGGCCCAATGTAGACTCGCAGAAGATAGAAGAAAAGTCCAGGGTGAGGTTCAAGACATGGAACGCCGAATATTAGAGCTAGAGAAAGAACACCAGGCCACCGATATACAAACCCAATACATCGTGACGCGCGAAGCTAAGACACAGGCCCTGGCGACCCTTCACCGTATCTACGATATGGGGGATAAATCTGGGAGGTCGCTAGCGTGGTTAAGCAGGAAGGAGAGGGACGACAGATGGGTGGAAAAGTTGAGGGACCTCAAGGGGGGAAGGGCCAGAACAGATGTTAGAATTGCAGATACTTTTGCAGGGCACTATGAGGCCTTCTACGACGCACGATCGCTAGGGACAAGAGAGGACGCGTTGCAATACATGGAGCACATTAACCTCCCAAGGCTTGAGGAGATCGACCAACAGAACTTAGTGGCGGATATCACAGAAGAGGAAGTTAGAGAGGCACTGACTAAACTCCGCGCAGGGAAGGCCCCAGGCTCTAATGGCTTTCCGGTGGAATTTTTCAAGAAAACGGCGGATCTCCTGACCCGTCACCTGCTGGGCCTCTTTGTGGATGCTGAAGCTGAGGGGCAATTGCCAGAAGACCTCCGACAGGCCACGATTGTCCCAATCCACAAACAAGGTAAACCGCCGGATGACTGTTCGTCCTACCGAACCATCTCCCTCCTTAATGTGGAGGCGAAGCTCTATGCAACGATTTTGGCTATCCGCCTACAAGGAGTCATCTCAGGGCTTGTCCACCTAGACCAAACGGGGTTTGTCCCGGAAAGGGTGACCAGATACAACCTGCGGCGAACCCACAATTGGTTACTAGAAGTGTGGTACAGAAAGGACCCCCATTGGTTACTCTCCCTAGATGCTGAAAAAGCATTTGACGCGGTCCACTGGCCCTTTATGGAAGGGGTGCTGGAGCGTCTTGGCTTTGGACCCAAATATAGACGTAAAATCAACCTGCTTTACACAGACCCTAGAGCGAGAGTTCGGGTCAATGGGACGCTGTCAAGGGACTTCCCTGTGAGAAGAGGCACTAGGCAGGGATGCCCCCTGTCCACCCTGCTGTTCGCCCCTTACTATCGAAATATTGGCATGCGCAGTTAGACAGAATGTGGGGATTACCGCCTTCCGGATAGGACAAGCTGACGACACTAAAGAAAAACTGTCACTGTACGCAGATGACGTTCTTCTTTATATCACCCAGCCAGAGGTTACTATACCAACGCTGTTCTCGGAACTGGACCGTTATGGGGCCAAGTCTGGGTACCAGATCAATTGGCATAAGTCAACGCCATACGACCCACTGGGTGGAGACAGATGGCCAGTGCTCCCTGCGAGTCTGCAAACAACTAGAGAGGGATTCATATACCTCGGAATATTCATAACAACTGATGCAACTCTGTCCTACGAACGGAATATTAGCCGTATTCTACGAAACTTTGCCGAGGACACAGCTGGATGGCAATTGCTCCCACTGACGCTGCTGGGAAGGGCAGCGATGTTTAAAATGATTTCACTACCGAGATTTCTATATGCCTTTCAGAATGAATATTTCTAAGTGTAGAGAGGGGTCTTTCGTGACATCCATGGGGCACTGCGGTCTTTCCTATGGCTGGGAAAACAACCTAGGGTAGCGCTATCCACCTTACAGAGACATGGATGGATGGATGGATGGATGGGTTTTTATATAGCGCAATATCACCGCCAGGTCTCAAAGCGCTTTGCATTGGGAACCCGTCCTGGTTTTTCCCTGTGAGATAGCCCCTACTGGGTATCCCCAAGGTGAAAGCCAGGCATCCCGCCGCGGGGGGCCGTAGTGGAGATTAAGCAAGCTATTGCCCAGAGTTGCAGAGTGTGAACCTGTGATTCGAGTAGGCACCGAAGCGAGAATTACCGAGTCCGTGGACATTTTGGGCTCAAGACCCTGCCGCGTCGGGAATTGAACCCTGGTCCAGGGTCTGATCTCAGCGTCCGGGTCTGCCTCCTCTAACCAGTGAGCCACACTTCTCCACCAATATGATGGGGGGATTTCCCTGCCTGACCTAGAGGCCTACTACTGGGTGGAACACCTGGCACCCGTTAATGAGTGGATACATGCACCTGCGACACACCCGACCTGTGCGCTAGAAAGGCACTCCATGGGCACACGCACATGTATACACTTCCTGTACGGGGGCAAGGGACAGGCCAGACTACTACCTGCTACGAAAATTACACTAGGGGCATGGAAAAGGGCAACTAAGACAATTGGTTGGGAACACAAACCTACAAAACAAACCCCACTATGGAAATGCGCCTGGATGAGGGAACTAAGCAAGCAAGCAAGAGGGTTTCAGCGATGGGACGCAATCGGCATCTCTACGCTGGGAGATGTGATCAAGAGGGGGGCGCTGCATTCCTTCCCTTCCCTGCAACAGGAATATGGGCTCCACCGCTCCCAATATTTTAAATAGTTACAATTAAGACATGCATGGAGGGCGGAGGGGGCATTGATGGAGGCACTCCCCGAGTATGCTCCACTAGAGGGCCGCCTTTTACAGGAACGGATGTCTGGGAAGGCAGTGTCTCTGACGCATGAAACTATAATGAATAATAGACCAGATAAACTCCGGGGCCTTAAGGACACGTGGGAGCGGGAGGTGGGGGACATGGATGAAGTAGATTGGGGTGTAGTCCTGATGCATCCTAGGGAGGTAGCCATTAAATTGCGCATTAGACTGGTCCAATTTAGGATACTCCATAGGACCTATTTTGATAGAGTGTGCCTGCATAAGATGGGGAGAGTGCCTGATCCATGCTGCTTACGCTGTGGGCATGAAGGGGGGGATTTCCTACACACGCTCTGGTCCTGTCCGAACATTCAAACATATTGGAGGGTGGTACTTTCAGAAATGGGGGAGGTGTTGGAAACGACTATTCCGTTGGACCCAAAGTTGGTACTCCTGGGAATACCTAATGATGTAGACTTGGCCCGCCCATTGCTGATCTTCCTGGTGCTTGCCTTGGTAGTGGCCAAAAGAGACGTGGCCCGGAGAGGGGGGGTGTCTGACATGCCCCAGCTGGAGGAGTGGAGGAGGGGACTAGATATATATGGTGGCCGAAAGGGTCACATACAAAGCAAGGGGGTGCCCAAAGAAGTATGGTAGGGTGTGGGGCAAATGGCGTCGATATCATGAATTGGGTGGAGGGCTTTAAAGGGACATGGAGGTTTGAATTTCTGATGGTCATGGAGGGGACGGGGTCATGGGTCCCAGCACTGCTACTGTTGAGGGCCTGGAAGACAACGCCAGATGAACTAATGGACTTCAGAAACCGTGTCCTGGAACGAGGGAGGGGAGGGGAGGGAGGGGGGTCGAAAATGAGAATGTGGAAGTATTGCTCGATACTGACATGCTTATTGTTTGTTTTCTATGCTGGGAAATTAATGAAAATGTTTTAAAAAAAAAAAACTTTGTCAGAGATGATTTGCATTAATTGCTCGATGAAGGGGAGGTTGTCCCCAGGTGGGTGGTAAAATGTGTGTAGTTTGCAAATCGGAAGGTTACGACTAAAGATATTGAGACAGGTATTTGCATGAGGATGGGGTAGAGGACTCTGAGTGGGAGACCGATGGTGAGCTCCGATGTAAACAAGCTAGGTCACCGCACGTCTTAAAAGCTCTGTCTAGACGGATTATGTCATGGGTAGGAGGCACTAAGAGGTCTAAGAAGGGAGTGGAAGCGGGATTGAGCCAAGTTTCAGTTTGTATGATGATGTCTATCTCATTGTGTTGGATGATGTTGAATATGTCAGAGGCGTGTTTGCTGGCTGACCTGCAGTGGAGTAGTACGCATTTAAGTTGGACCGGTATATGAGGGGGAGGAGACTGTATGATGTTCACTCTCATAAGGTTGTCAAAATTTAAGCCTCTAGGGTTGTGAAGGGTTCTCTGTACGGGTTAGCGTGAATAGTTAGAATTTGACCCTCCGTAATCTTTTTGGCGTCTAAGGTAAGTGAATAAGAAATGAGTAAGTCATTGATATTGTTAGAAGTGAGATAGGACTTCGCTCTTCTGGGGTCGGAGGGAGCGTTAGGTAGGGGTATGGTTTTGGAGAAGCGGGGGAGGCTGACCACAGCCAGTTCTGTCACTAGCAGGGGCTCTGGGCAACTTTGCACTGGAGAGGAGGGAACTGGTCAGGGGGAGGTGTTCAATTGAGAAGGCTTTCAGATCATGAAGTTCGGCAGTGAGAAGGTGCAACTTGAGAGATTAATTGTTCAGGTGCACCACCAGGTCTGAATGCTGTGAGAGGGGTGAGTGTTGAGTGGGGAGTTCTGGCTTAGAGGAAGGGTCTTGCTGTGTACCAGAGAGGTGTAAGGCAGTATTTTGAGGTTCCAGAGGGAGGAGTTGGTTAGCGTGGTCTTGTGGTGTTCCATTATGTAAGGATAGAGGGGTTGGTAAGAGTAGAAGGGTGGGAGGGCCATTGCCCTGTGAGTCAGGGACGGTTAAGTAAGGATTGAGTGGGTTTGGCAGAGCACGGTCCATGCAGGTGAATTGCCAAGACTCCGACCTAGCAGGTGGCTTAAAAGGCTTAAAAGGAGCGATGCGTCACGGGTGAACTTTCAATGAGTGCGATGGTGATAGGGTGAAAGGGGGACTCTGCATTCGAGAGACAACCTGTATCGGGCTGGAAAAAGGTGAGAGGAGGGAACCAGTACGCTCGACCGGCCTATGAGTCGGAGGTCTAGTGTGTTAGGTCAGTCTGACATGGGGTAGAGAGGTTCCAAGATCATTAAAACACGGGGGATGATTTCTGCCGAGTGTTGACCTCCCAGATGTGAAAGTGGGAGGATTGGTTAGGTCTAGTGGTGATAGGTTGTGGATAGGGGTCATTGGATTTAACCGAGATCACCTTCTTGAGTGTAGAGAAGATGTTGACCATCATGGTTAGATAGCATTAGATTGGATAAGGATGATACCATTGTTGTAGAGGGTAATAGTGGCATTACCGTTGAAGGTGAGCGAAGGTGATATTGTTAATTTGAGACCATGAGGTGTTTTCCTAGAGCCTGATATACGAAGCATGGAATATGTCGCATTACGCCAGCATGCTCATTTTCTGGTATATAAGATGAGGTCATTAACTATAATACTCATGTTTGTACAGAAGTAGATGTCTGAGAATAATGTATCACGGCTGTCTTTGTGTATGCGATGTTTGTTTTTTTGGCTGTATTTTTGGAGAGGTTATGCTGGTAGTTGATAGTGAGGGCATTGTATCCTGAGGGGTCGGGCCTGTGATCATTCTGATAGTGTGTCCTAGCGATGAGGGGCCTCCATGAATCGGGGCATGGAGGTGAACGTATGTTTGTTTAACAGGTGGTTCTTGAATAGGCAAATAGGTTGTGTTCCTATACCTCCCTGTTGCTATCTCTTTTCTTCACTGATGTTTTAGTAAAGTTTCAAAGTTTATTTATTATGATAAGGAACTCTTTATGAGGTCCACATAAAACAGCATATACATACAAAGCAACAAATGTGTAAAAAAGGTTTCCATCACAAACACATGAGATAACTTAATACAGGTCCAAAAAACATTTAAAAAAGTTGTACAGTTTAAAAGCAAACATTTCATTAGGTGGGTTAATCAAGGCTGCCTTAAACAAAGATGCTGAAAAAATGTTAAGTTGTAAGCAAATTGGTCTTAACCATCTACGCCTGCAGGGCATCAGTGTAGGGCAAACGAACATGACGTGATCTAGATCCTGATCATACAATTGGCAAAGATCACAGCGTGCCGAACAACCAAACCAGCTGGCATGTAGAACTTTTAGCGGAAGCAAATTGTGTCTTAATAAGTACACCAGGCGTCTCACGCCATGGGAGATGTTCCAGTACATATACGGTTGAGCTTTCCGCAAGGTATAAGATTCAATAACAGGCGTACAACCTTTTTTCGCTAGACAAAAGTCTCTATCAAGGCAAAACCCCAATTCCCAAGAAGCTGACTTCAAAACAGTTTTTAATTGATGAGGGGACAATAGAAATAGAGTCTCCTCATCTAATTTCAATTGTAACACAGCAAATCTGAAGTTTTTTACAATCGATGAGAAGTCATTAAAAGATCCTAATAATTCATTTTTTATGAGGTTTCTTAAGGTATTGGGTTCACCTTTAGATAACGCTACTACCCAGCGTATGATACTAGCCAGACCTTGTACCCTGCTGCTACGTAATCCCAATTCCTGTCTCAGGGAAGCAGTCGAATTTGCTGTGCCTACAGACATTAAACTCCGTAGAGTTTTTCCTTCCGCAGAGTTTAAAAAACTCCATTTTTTTGGATCAACTAACTCAATTCCATATAACAGGGAGGCTGGAACTTTCGCTCTGAAAACATCTAAAAGAATAGAAAAATGCCTTCTACCTGTGGCTTTATACAGGGAAACTAAGCTCTTTCCCTGAGAAATAGCCTTCCGAGAGTTATTGTCTATGTGTGGTTTGTCACTTAAATTATGAGTGACAATTTTACCTAAAAAGGTATAAGAATTCACACATTCTAGTTTTTCCCCCCCCACAACCCATGAAAAGTTAAAACATTTAGGCTTCTTTCTACCAGAGAAACAAATCACCTTGCTTTTTGCCGTATTTATAGATAAAAAATGACTTTCAGCATATTCAGAAAGTGCATGCAACCGATTATTTAGGCCCTTTGGGGTGAGATCCAAAATTAGGATGTCGTCTGCATACATAAGGCATGCAATTGGAACACCCCCCAAGGACGGTGCAATACCGACGGAAGCCGAAAGAGCGATGGGTAAATCAACAGTATATAAGGAAAATAGCAACGGAGCCAAAAGGCAACCTTGCTTCAACCCATTAGATGTTGGAATTAATCTCGATACGCCGCGATCACCTCCAAGTAATACTCTGCACCAAGTGTCAGAGTACAGGGCGCGAATTAACTTAATAAGTGATGCAGGCATACCTAGGTTAAATAACTTTCTCCACAGCAAATTTCTGTCAACTTTGTCAAAAGCGGTGGAGAAATCAATAAAAGCGCCATATACCTGACCACCCCGAACTTTCACATATTTTTCATTGATAACTTGTAATGCAGTCAGGTTATCTAAAGTTCCATGATTTTGTCTGAAACCAGTTTGCTCTAAGGGAAGGATTTTATGTTCAGATACCCAATCGTTAATTAAAGAAAGCACACATTTTGCAAACACCTTACCAATGGCGTCAAGCAAGGCAATTTGACGATAATTTTGTGGTTGATCTCTTGCCCCTTTTTTATATAAAGGGACAATGATGCTTCCTTTCCAGGAGGGGGGGACTGTTCCGCTAAAAAAGCAGAATTTAAACACTGGAAAGAGTATTTTACTCCAAAGTTCACTCTGGTTTTTTAATACTGAAATTGGGATTTTGTCAGGACCCATCGCACCAGAGGAACGCATATTCTTAATGGCACATTCAATTTCCTTTACTGTTGGACAGTCCAATTTAAATGAAACATTATCAGATTCAACATTAAACTCATAAGAATTATTATTACTGTACAACTTCTCGATATAGTGAACCCACACCTGTTCCTCAATGGCAATGGGCGTAGGACTGGCTCTAGTACCACAGCCTTTGCCAATTAAGGACCAAAAGGTCTTGGTTTGGCGATTATAAGAAGCTTCCCTCAGTTGAATCCAGAGGGCATCTTCCTTAGAACGTTTTAAACGGGCCTTAAGCCTGACTCTCCTTCTTTTTAGAATAGACAACTTACATTTAGCTTCTTGGGTAAAACATAAAAATTGTCCCCTTACAACTTTATTTATTTCTCTGTTTATAGCCCGTAGAGGGTAAGGGGCTACAAGGGACTGTTTCACACCTGATTTCTTTTTTGCACAAGCAGTTACGGAATCTAAAAAATTAATAAAACATAACAGCACTCTCCCTTCCCAGAGAGGTAGATTCTCAACGGTAAAATACAAAAGAGGCGCTAGGTTTTCAACAATACAAGGGTTCCAAAAACATTTCCCTGAGCTGGAATCAAAATTCACAGAATCTATATCCAGACTCCACGGAACCACTTTCTGAAGACTAATAGAGACAGAAAGCGTCAATGCATTATGGTCACTAAGATTCGATTCAATGACCTTCATATCCTTCAATAGGTGAAAACCGGCATAATCTATCATGATAAAATCAATAATAGATTTTCCCTTATTATGTTTTAGTAAGTTTTACCTCACCCAGCTCAATTGATGGGCTTTAAAAAAATTTGGGAACCTCCCTTTCAGAAACTCCTTCTGAGTCTGTGTATGGTAGGTGCAATATTCTTACCAGTCTTCCCAGCTTGGACCTATTACTGCTCCATCAGGGTCTTCAGCAATCCCTGGGGCAGGTACTCTGTGATTTTTGCCAATCCACATGTTGTTGCCGGCCTGTCCAAGTGTTTTAACAGGTGGTCCATCCTCAACCCATTCCCACGTAACCTGGGGGCAGCTCCCAATTTGCATCTTAATACTGACTTCAAAGGGTTATCCGCTCCATGCAAAGTGATGGGATAGCAATTGAGTGAGTGGCCAAATGATGTGAACATCCAGCAGTACCTAAAAATGCAGGATTGCCAAGTGTGTAACAGCAAAATTCAAAATGTAACTCCACTTATGGTAAAGAACGGTGGTCTGCATCTTTGCATATCAACCCAAGGACTTATGTTTCTGGTTTCCATGAAATCAAAAGGTAGTCTCTGTCACAGGAAGTTAAACTGCTCAATTATATGTATAGTGTAATATCACCCAGAAGGTATTCTAGCGTGCAGGTACAGAAAGTTAGTCCCAGGAGTGGAGAAGGGATTTACTTGAAGAGCCAAGTCTTCAGCTTCGTTTGGAATGCCAGAAACAAAGAGGAGGCTCTGATATGTAGTGGGCGGTCACTCCATGCTTTAGGAGTGAAATATGAGAAGGCTCAAACTCTAGTTCTGCTTCTGTGAATGCATAGCACTTGTGTTAGTAAGTGTCCTGGTGAGTGAAGGGGCTTGGATGGCTGGTGGGCAATTATGTGGCTTTTGAGGTAGGCTGGGCATGTGTTGTGTATGGCTTTGTATGTGTGGTTGAGTAGCTTGAACTGCATGCTTTCAAATCAGGAGCTAGTGTAGCTCCCTCAGGTGTGGTGTGATGTGAGTACTGTGTGGGAATTTGAAAATTAGTTTCACTGCTGCATTCTGGATTGGTTAAAGTATTTTTGTGAGATGTTTAGGGATTTCTCCGTAAAGCAAGTTCCCATAGTCCAATCTGCTGGTGATGAGAGATTGAGTAACCGTCTTTCCAGTGCTGTTCTGTAACCATCTTTCTCAGCATCCTAAGAGTCTGGAAGCAGGATGCAGTGATGGTGTTGATCTGGGCGGACATGTCAAGGTTGTTATAGATGAAGATCCTGAAGTTTCTGACATGAGGGCTCAGGGATGGTGAAGGTCCCAGATCTGTGGACCACCAGGTGGATTTGAATGGTAAGGTACCATTGTAGAAGATCACTACTTCTGTCTTGTCGGTGTTGAGTTTCAGAAAGTTGGACTTCATCAAGGCGGCCACTTCGGACATGCACTTGATGGATTTTACCCATGTTTTGGGGGATTTGCCCAAGAGGAACAGTATATGTTGCGTGCCATCAACATAGGAGAGGATGTTGACGCTATGGCTAATGGATTCAAGTAGATGTTAAAGAGGGTAGGGCTGAGTAATGAACCATGAGTCAGTCTACCAATGAGTTCACTGCGCTTCTAAAGGGAATTGCAATAGGTTGACTGTCTGAGTTCTTCCAGTCAAAAATGGACATATCCTTTCTGTGGCAGGTCCCTGAATACCAGTATTGTGCTGTCATCTGATGGGAATGGGATGTGAGACTGTGTTTAATGCCGCTGAGAGGTCCAATAGGATGAGGGCTGTAGATTCTTCTTAGTCTAGAATCATACAGATGTCATCTGTTGATGTGATAAGAGCTATTTGTGTGCTGTGGTTCTGTCTATATCCTGACTATGCCGTGTTAGGAGCTGGTGGTTGACAAGGTTGTCTGTGAGGCATCTGTTAATGGCTTTTTCCAGGACCTTGACTGGGTAGGGTAGGAGGGAGATTGGCTGGTGGTTTATGAGCTTGGCTAGGTCTGCTGAGGGTTTCCGTGGGGCATTGACTGCTGTTTGCTTCCAGGATTCTGGGAATGTGGCTGTGTGGATGAAGGTGTTGAAAATGAGAGCAAGAGCTTTGCTGATGGGGGTGAGCCCTTTGTAGAAGGTATGGTTGAGGAATGGGTCTGATGGAGACCCGTGGTGGATGGACTTCTTTCTTTTCTTCTTTGAATACTTTATTCGGTATAAAAACAATACCATACAAAGTGCATTATTTTTTAAAAAGCAAATCATTACAATTGGTCAATGTTACATGATAAAATGGGAGTATATATAAAGAATCAGAAAATTAGTATTTCATATCTAAAAGCCCGGCTGAGAATAGTTTATACAGTAAAAAGAATCCTGGGCCATTTTAGTACAGCCGACCCTTCTATCACAAGAGGAAATCGGAAACAATTATTCATCGCCTCTAGTGTTCTTTAGTCTCACGGCAGATCTCAAGAAGTTTACCATACTAAACAATGTTAGAAGATCTGCTGAGAGTTTCAAAAACAGTAGAGCCACCTTTGCCTGGTTGAATCTGGCTTGCCTTAAAAGGGATTTTAAAAACATTGTCCTGGGGTACTCATAAAAGGGACATATTAAAACGAAGTGAAGAGTGTCCTGCGGAGACCGCTGGTCGCAGCCACAGGATCCCTTTGTGTCCATATCTAGTGTGTACCCTGCTGGAACTGATAAAATGTGGTGCAAGAGATTCAGCCTGAGTCTGGTCATTAGGAATCTTTCTTGATTATTGTACATATTAGACAGATAAAATTCCATTCCTGGGGTTGATTTGTCTCTCACCGAGGATTTCATCAGTTCGCTATCCTCCCTTTCCTAAGCATTTTGCCTTGTGTATTCCATCTTTATGATACCCTTGTCTTTGTGTCTGAGTGTAACAGGTTCATCAAAATACTTAACGTAGCCCAGCCCTTTCAAGGTATCCCTTACATATTTAAGCCAAGGTATCGTTAATCCCCTATCCAGGGCAATGCAGTCTGTTAGTATTTGCCTGCTTAGAGTGGCCTCAGGATTCGTCCATATTTTAATCCAACAGGTTAAGGGTTTGAGTCTTAGCCGGTCGCTTATATTAGAGAGGCCTAACTCCTCGTGAACAATATGGGAAGGCGTGCTTTGTGGTACCTGCAGAACCCTTCTCAGGAATTTGTTTTCCTCATTTTGGAGCAACGAGATATCTCTAAAACCTCAAACCTCGCTTCCATACAAGGTCCTAACACAACATACTGATATGTACAGGTGCGTGATTTCCTTTGGTGCCCAACGGCCTAATCTTTTAGCAAAATTCATGATTGATCCCACCGAGCAAATTTGGGATCCACATTTATCATTAATCAATGTTTTAAAACTAAGGTGATTGTCAAATAAAATCCCTAGATAATCGAAAGCCTGCACTTTTTCTAGTTTGTGTGTCCCGATTATAAAAATAAAATTCCTGGACAGTCTTTTCCCTGTTTCCATAATATAGGTTTTAGTAAGGTTGGGTGTTAGGTCTATATCCTCCATGAAGCTGACAAAGCCATCAATGAGGGACTGTAGTCCCGGGGCTGTGCGGGCCAGGAGTACTGCGTCATCTGCGTATAGTAGGACCGGTATACCTCTCCTACCTATACGCGGACAGTCCACCCCTAGGTCTCCTAGCACCTTGTCCAGACCATTTATGTATAATGTGAGTAAAAAAGGCGCCAGGATACATCCCTGCCTCACACCTCTTGAACAAGGGAAGAGATTAGTTGTATTCCCCTCATCGTTAAATCTAACCTGTGCAGCAGTGTTCTGATGGAGCACTCTCAAGATATTTATCACGTCTGGGTCTACACCGAGATGCCCCAAACATTCCCACAGTTTCCTCCGGTTCACCCAGCCGAAAGCTGCCGTCAGGTCCATAAAGGCAAAGTACACCGTCCTCTTAAATGTGTAAATGTAAATGTGGGATTCTTGTAAAGCGCACTGTTACTCTACCCGAGTGTCCTGGCGCTGTAGACCGCTGGGGAACCCGTCCTGGTTTTCCCTGTGAGATGGTCCCTTTTCTGGGTATCTCCAGGGTGAAACCAGGCATCCCTGGCGTCTGTGGGGGGCCGTTGTAGAGATAAGGCAAGCTTAATGCCCAGAGTTACCGAGTGTGTTCCCTGGTTAGAGTAGGTACTGAGGCGAGAATTATCAAGTTCGTTGACCCTGGTCCAAGACCCTGCCGCGTCGGGAATTGAACCCTGGTCCTGGGCCGTTCTCTGCTTACAGGTCTGCCGCCTCTAACCAGTGAGTCACACCTCTCCACTTACTTGACACAGTGTACTTGGCCACCAGGTGGTATAGATTAAGGCATTGGTCTGTTGTGGATCGGCCATTTCTAAACCCGTACTGTGTGTCAGCAACGATATCATGTTCCTCCGCCCAGTCTGTCAGCCAGTTAAGAATAACCCTTCCCAGGACTTTCACAGTCACGTCTATTAGCGAGATCGGGCGGTGACATTGTGGGTCGCTCCTATTTCCCTTTTTAAAAATCGAGACTATAGTGGCCAAGGACCATGACCTAGGCATCCCTATTTCTGCTGCTGTATTAAGAACTCTTGTGAGTATGGGGGCCCAAAGGTCTGTCTGGCTCTTAAAGACATCTGGCGGGATCCCATCGGGGCCTGGAGCCTTATTACAGGTCAGCCCATCTATTCCTGCTTTGATCTCTTTCAGGGAGAAGAAGATCTTCGTTAAGCATGGGCGGATTTTGCGAATTGGCAATCCGCGAACTTGCGTATTTACGGATTCGCAATCCGCAAAATCCGCGAACTCTCGCGAATTTGCGGATTTTTAAATTTTTTTTGTGTTCGCAAGGATTTCTGCCAGTTCGCGAGGGTTCTGTACCAGTTCGCAATTGCGAACTTACTTGTCGGCTCGCAACGGCCGCGACTATGTTGTTTCTACATCTGCTTCATCATCACAGGTTCACAGCACCCTCTGTTTCACCACTGCCACCCTCTGGTACACCCATGCCACCCTCTGGTACATCCCTGACACCCTCTGGTTGGTTTATCACTGTAGATTATGGGGGTGAAAAAAGCAAGCACACCTGCCCTGCTTCAACTGACATGAATTAATTTGGGGTTTATTAATGTGTCACTGAATTTAAACTTCCAGTCTGGCTGGCACCTGCTTCCTTATCTGTAATTTGCTTTCTGTTGCAGTGCACTTTTTTTTCACAGGACCTTTGTGGCCTATAGTTGCAAGTAGGCAAGTGAACTCTGAAAGGGCCCCTCAGGAAGCACTACAGGGAATGGTTACTAATGATAAGATTGAACTTTTGCACCTGCTGAGTGCTTTCAGTTTGGTCTGTAATTGCTTTCTGTTGCAGTGTAATTTTTTTAACAGGACCTTTGTTGTATACTTGTAGCTATTCTCTGAGCCTGCTGTGAGGGTCAGAGCAGGGTCATAGAATAGTTGCAAGTAGGCAAATAAACTCTGAAGGGGCCCCTCAGAAAGCACTACAGGGAATGGTTACTAATGATAAGATTGAACTTTTGCACCTGCTGAGTGCTTTCAGTTTTGCAAAAATCCAAATATCCAGCAGCATCCACAAAAAGTAATCCTTCCAGGTCAAGATCCAAATCAAAGTGACCAGCACATGAAGAAAGCACTGGGAAGAGCCTGGTGGACAGGAACAGGAAGTTGGAGACTGTGGGGCACTTCCTTCCTCCCACCCCCACCCCCCAAAATGGACTCCTTGCAAAGAAAAAGTGCAGGCAAATGTCAATCTGAGGAGTTATTCTGATAAAAATCATAATTTTCAAGGTTTATGCTGCCTGCTGGTGGATTTCTTGTGCGAAATTGCAAATTTTGCAATCTCGCAATTGCGAGATTGTCGCTGCCCGCCGCATCTACGTGTTCGCAAGTATTTACTCCCGCGAAATTGTATAGTATTCTAGTTGGCAAGTGCGACTAAGCAAAAAATCCGCTTCGCACGGATTTTACGAATTTTCGGCAAGTTCGCGAGAGTTCGCGGATTGCGAATTTACCGAAAATCCGCAAAATCCGCGAGCGGAACGGATTTTACGCCCATGCTTAATCTTCGCACTACTTGTGTTTACCACGTCTTGACTCATTAATTCTTCCGAGCCAGCGAAATTATACAGGCCTTTAAAGTGCGCCTCCCACAATTCCGGGAGGATATGACAGGCCTCCTTTGAAATATTTGATTCCTGGAAGCAAGAATCGTTGATTACTCTCCAGAATTCGTTCGTTTCACTGCGCTCTGCTGCATCTTTTAGAGTCTCCCATGCCTGATTCTGAAGCCTAATCTTTCGCATCTTAGTGGCCCTTTTATAATGTGCCCTACACTCCACCACTTTACTCTTATTTTTGGGGACGGTTTTAAGTGCTAGCTTAAGTTCTCTCTGAGCCAGTGTGCATTCATGGTCAAACTCTTCCCCATTTATGTTATTCCATCTCAATCTCCTGCCCTGATCGGTGGCTTGAACTAAGCCACTAAGTTGCCCTTGACCGAGCTTAGTTGACGGGTTAGTATCCCTGATGGATAATACCAGTGGATTATGGTCACTAAAAATGCTGACCTCTATGCTGACATTCGTAACCCTTCTTTTAAGTATATTGGTTACGAATATGTAGTCAATGATAGTATCCCTTCCCCTACCTTTGAAGGTTGGGATTACTGTGTTATTAACCCCCATTTTGATGAGATCCATTGTGTGTGTGAGGGCATGTGAACCCAGAATCTTGCTTAGTTCCCTGCCCTCTTTTGTGTGTTCTAAATGCCAACCCTTATAGATTGGGCATGAATCCCATTCTCCCCTATCCCATTTCAGGAGTGGGCATGGGTGCAGTTAAAATCGCCCACCACGATCAGCTGGGAGGATGCGTCCCTTGCCTCATGTAAACCAGCCAGCCTGTTCTCTAGCTCCCCCAGTGTTAACGTGGATTGTCCCGCCACCATTGCAGTGTAGAGTTAATAAAAATGAATTTTAGCTCCTTCTTGCAGTACCTAATTCCCTGCATGGAATCCGAGTCCCAACCCAAGTCTTCCCAGGTCCCTTGCATAGTCAGGTTCACATAAATGATTAGGCCGCCCTTAGCGCGTCCCATAGTGGTTTTGCTAGCCGGGACAGTAAACATTTTATATCCTTCTAAGTGAGGGGAAGTGATGTTGATTTCCCAGGTTTCCTGAAGGCAGATGATATGGAATTTCCTAATAAAATCTATCCATTCTATGTTTTGTATTTTAGCCGATAATCCTGCAATGTTCCATGAGACCGCTCTAATCTCACTGGTTGTAGGATTATCCATGTAACCCCCCCTGGTGCCCTTCCCTGCTATTGAAAGTTTCTCCGGCCGCCTTGCCAACAATTCTTTTGCCTCCCTCCACGCTTCCACACGCCCTTCCAGAGAGGTTGGGTTACTTGCCTCTGGTGTGTGTACCATTCCCTTTACTTCAGTCCTGAGCGGGCTTTCCTGTGTTATCGCTTTTTCCATTCCCTCCCTTTCCCCCTGTCAATCTAATTCATCCATTGTGAATGCATTAGCAAGTGGCGCGTATCTATTGTTTCCTGGTTTGCACCAGTCATCCCATCCTGGGGTGTTTGTTCTCCACATATAACCTGCAAAACCTGCTTCTCTGGCTATGTCCCTGTAGAAAAAACTCAGGGGCAACATTTTAATGGAAGTCCCGCCTTCTACCTCATTTGGGCTCCACTGTCTTGAGAAGAGCAACTCCCTAACTAGCTCTGGTTGTCTAAAATTTACGATTACGCAATCTCCCGCGAACTTCTTCTTACTGGCTCCTATCCAAGCCACCCTCTGTGCCATGAGAATGTGCCTATGATGGAATCTACTTACATTCGTATTTTTGGCTATCCAGTGTGCTGCCTTGTTAATCAGGGTTCTTGTTTATTCTTCTCTGTTCTGAGTAGATGTTGGAACCCCATTCAGTACTATAGTATAGGGACCAGATGCCGGCGGTAGATCCAGGGCCTGTAGACCCAAGGTACTAAGTGCATGGTCAGGTGCGATTGGGGTTGGAATAATGAGAGTCTTTCTCTCCCCATTGTGTGTGGTAGCTATAGAGGGGTTGGGAGTGTTACTTGGCTCCAGGCTTAATTGGTTCCTACTGTTTTCCCTTTGTCCCTCCTTGGCTACCTCTTTCACACCTATAGGCTTGCCAACATTAAAGTTCCCCTCCCCTATTCCCTTATTACTATTTACTGGTTCCAGGCTGGGCACGGGCCCTGTCCTCTTCTCCACCGCCCTTACACTAGTCACAATGGGTTGTCCCCTTTCTTGATCTAGTAACCTACATATTTTCCCCTCTAGTCTATTTATTTCTTCTAGAACTGGCCCTAATTGTGCGACTAGAAGTGACTCTTACTTTAGCTCTAGCGTCGTAACAATTCCCTGAGACCAATCCACTCCTCCACAAGTTGGGCAATTTAAACATGCTGTACTAACGGGTCCCCCCCCATCTTTGTTAGTCTTTCCCCCCCTTTCCGTTTGGTTGCAATTTTGGGTCTTGTAGTGTGTGGTGATCTCTTGGTTGTGTTACCAGTAGCCCTAGAAACAACTGGGGGTGAAACTATAGTGGCGGGGTTTGTAGTGAGTAGGAACTTTTTAGAGCGTGTAACTACTTCCCTAACTGACCCTTGTGAGGAATCTGATTCACCCACATCCAGTGATACTATGGCTTTCCCTTCCTCCAATCCACTTATCTCCAGTGACCCTGGGGGGAGGGCCGCATGGCCAATTCTTTCGCCCATAGGCGTTTGTACTAGGATAGAGTTGCTTCCCGTCTGCTCTTTTGGAGTGGCTAACTCTCCAACCCCTTGTTCTAATGGGTTGCTGTGAACCTGTGCCTTGGTGGATTGAGTTGAAGTGTATGAAGATGTGGATGTAGCATACATGGTGTTAACTTGATCTGAAGGGGTGTCAACTCTGGGGGAGGGGCAAGCTGCTAGTTTGCCCAGAGATGATCGTTTCCGTGCGATCAAGGTGTCCAAGGACAATCGTTTTTCCATGAGTTGTATTTCATGCGTGAAAAGGGACTCAGCTCTCAAAATACAAGATTCCAGGGTCCCCTTCATACCTCCCCCCACCCTGGTCTGTGTTGGTTTACTGTTCGCCATAATCAGGGCTAGAGAGACTCCTAATTTTACACCCGAGACAAGAAACAGTACCTATGGAATAGTTCTTCACGGTCAAATGAGCTGTCAATCAGTTGCACATCCGGGGGCTACTAGATGTCTTCACACCCTTCAACGTCTGGCAACAGTCGGCAGATCTCGTGGAGAGGCTTAGGGTGGTGGCCCGGCCCGGCCTCCTCTGGCCCCGGATGGCCTGTCCCTTGCCCGCGTGCTTCCTGCGACGCCTGGGCATGCCTTGATGTTTATGCGCCTCCGGGCACGGAAGAGGCATGTGCGGCTTCCTGCCGCTAGGGATTCTGGGCAAGGTAGTACCCCCTCACTGCGGCCACGCCAGGTTTTGCAAAGGCTGCGGCGGCGGGGGAGACCAGCGACAGGGCAGGGAGCACAACGCCGACAACAGGGTACAGGGAGCCAGAGTCCGTCGGAAACCAGGTGTGGCTGAGATCCGCGTCAAAGAAATGCCGGGTAAGACGAGTGTCAGTCACTAAATTGAAGCCCCCTTCATTATTGTGGAGATCTCATTTGTGGTGTTGGTGCTCCATTTGATCAGTGTGACTTCTTCATCCAAGATTGTCAGACTGACTGCAATGTTGCTGGGGTCAGGATGAGGGAGCAAGTTGTCATAAATGACTGTGATTTTGTTGCTGAAGAAGTCTAAGAGGTTGTTGCACAACTCTTGAGTTTGGGTGATGTTGCAGGTGGTGGCAGCAGTAGTGGCGAAGTCATCTCATTGATATGTACTGCCAGCAGTCGTGGGCTGTTGTCTGCTGGTTAGCCTTCTGTGATGTGGCATGTTGACGTTAAAATTGAAAATTGCATGGGCAGTCCAGGTGGTGGGTGCAGGTTTGTTGACAGTGACGTTGAATGTGGTGAAAAAGGAATGCAGAAAGTGTCATGAGGCATGGGTGGAGTTGGATACATGTTGGGTGAGTCCTAGATTTTTAAAGCTTTTGAGGAGGGCAACTGATATGATATGATATGATATGAATAATATTTCTATAGCGCCTAACTACCCGGAGGCCTCGTAGCGCTGAGAAAAAGAAGAGCAGAGTGGAGTAAGTCCGCGAAGGTATACAAGCATTCCAAACAGGTGGGTTTTTAGAAGCTTACGGAAGGCCAACAGATTGTTGTTCCCCCGCAAGGCCAGTGGGAGGGAGTTCCACAATTTTGCAGCAGTAAATGAGAAGGAGCGTCCACCCCTTCTCATCTTCCTTATTTTCTTAGTGGTGGCCAGGTGTAGAGAGCTAGAACGTAAAGTTCTCAGCGGGAGATATGGTGTTATTAGAGGATGTAGGATGGGCGGACCGGTCTTCCAAATGGCCTTATGTGCTAGACACATAGCTTTAAACTGTAACCTGGCAGAGATCGGTAGCCAGTGCAGCTGTCTCAGTGCTGGTCTTGCCGATTGCCATCATGGGGTCTGAAGGAGCATCCATGCAGCACAATTCTGCATCACTTGCAGTTTGTTTATTGTGGCCTGCGGAGCTCCAAGGTACAAATTATTCCCATAATCCAGGTGGGACAATATTAATGCCTGAACCATTATCCTTCTCGCCTGGAAGGGAAGGAGGGGAAGAATTTTGCAAAGCATTCTCATCAATCCATAACAGATTGATGAAAGTGCAGTCGCTTGGTACACAAAATTAAGGGAGCTGTCAAGCCACATACCAAGGCTCTCTATCTGTGGCTTTGGGGATGGTGCGGGACCCAGACATGATGGCCACAGGGAGACAGAGGTAACAGGTGATGAGTTACCCAACAGCATAATCTCTGTTTTGTCTCCATTGAGGCAAAGATAAGAGAGCTCCATACATCTGGCCACTGCCTCTAGGCAGGACCCCAGGGAGCTAGATGAACTCTCATCGTGGTGTAAAGACACCACTAACTGGGTATCATCTATGTAGCTGACGATCTTAACACCAAATGGATGGACGACCCCTGACAAAGTCCTCATGTAGATATTAAAGAGAGTCGGGCTCAAAGCCGAGCCCTGCGGGACCCCGCAGCTCAAAGATAGTCTAGAGGACGCCACATCTCCCTCGAAGACCTGAAAGCAGCGGTCGCTGAGGAATGATGAGAACCATGCCAGTGCAGCGCCCGAAACTCCGATACTCTTGAGTCGGTGGGTCAAGATGGCACTGAGGTACAAAAGGATGATGGCAGCCACTCCTCCCTCATCCACCAGCTTCTTTGCCTCTTCTATTACCATCAGCAACGTGGTTTCTGTCCTATGTTGGGGGCGAAAGCCTGTTTGTGAAGTATCCAGCAGATTATTGGATTCTAACTGAGCTGGTGGTCAATGAAATCATGTAAGTGAAAATTGAGGAGGATGAAGATGATGGGATTCAAGACTAGTGGGGCGTAGAAGTCTGTGATGTTGCTCTTAAAATTGGCTGTTTTGTATGTGTCCAAATTTACGGCATGCGTAACGCACGATCACTACATGTGGTGTGCCTGTTGTGTTCTGATTGGTTGAGTGTACCTATCTACATGTGGTATCTAACTTTGTGGTATTTCTGGGGAACACGGGCCTTTGGCTAAACGTACTTTGTTGAGACCAAATATCTCGTATTTGTTTGTGGTGCCCTATCTGTTTGTAGAATCGATCAGGGTTTTTCCTGGGTGCATGGTTGTCTTTGGTTTATGGGGTGCCCAATCTGTGAACTGTTACTCAGTGTGTTTTATTGGGGCCCAATATCTGAGATTTGTTTGTGGTGCCACTATTTATGGAATTGATCAGAGTTTTCCCTAGGTGCGTGTTTGTCTTTGGTTCAAGGGGGACCCTACCTGTGACCTGTTACTCAATAGGTCCCAGGATCTGCCTAACCACGTATCTCTGATTCAGGGTTAATGGAGAGGTCACCTTCGGTGAAATCGATAGTAATGATGCACGTTCATCAGAATCCTAAATATAATATGGCACTGAATGGAATCGTATTTATCGACATTATCCTCATCACTCATACAATTGTCATTTTGTACAGTGATATTGTTTGTACAGGCATTAAAAAGATTATGTTTACTCTGGCATGAACATACATTAACATGGTCTCTTTGGCAATAACATTATCACACAAGCATGGATTGCTACACACATTGTTCTCACTGTTGCTGATGTCGGTCCAGATATGTGAGCACAAGTTATGGTATATATTGACATTGCATTCACAGGCATTGTGCAGGTGCAAAGGGTGGCAAACATTCACATTGTATTTACTGATAATCCAGGCATTGGGCCTGCATATATCATGACATACATTGACAACATATTCACCCAGTCTAACATTACATGAGTGGAGAGTGGGTGTTCCCATGCATCCACTAGTGTATTCTGAATCATTCCCAGTTTTTTACCAACACTGGTAGACCTGGGAGTGCATCAGAGTTGTAAACCTCCCTAGCCGGGGTGAAATGAGCAGAAATATCTATATGTTTCATTCGTTGTTTCCTCTATTTAAGTGTGCTAGAATCTGTAGCACTTTTAGACAGAGGGAAAAGCCTCCAAGGATGGTTTTTGTGCTGGAAGGTGTCCCTCCTGCACAAACACATTCCTGGAGGTAACACAGGCACCCTTGCTTCAAGGTGGAAGGGTTCCTACATTGGTTCTAGGCTGAAGACTGTGCACCAGCGCAAGGAGAGGACAGGAATGCACCATATCTTGATAGATATGGTTCATTCCTGCCTTCACACAGTACAGCAAGTTGTCTTGCTGTGTTGCATGAAACATGCTAAATCTGGCCCTTAGTGCTTACCCATAATTGGGTGAAGACCTAGGAGGAAGCCATTGAAATCGATTGTATTCCTAAATGTGGATAGATGCTTCTTGACAGCTTAACTATCATTGGCAAAGCACACCCACACTGTATGTGGCAACCGTTACAGGTATATATTTAATATACTTGGGATATGGATGATTAGCTAGAGGAGCAAGAGTTTTGGAAAGAAAGCCATTTCCAGTGTATGTGTGTCTGTGCGCAAATAGGCTTGTGTGTCAATGCATGTGTGTGCACATGTGTTTGCATGTGTGTGTGTGTGTGAGAGAGAAAGAGAGGACACATGGCTCTGGGGAGCACCTCTCTCTTCAACTTCTCCAGTGTCGTCTTCATGTAAGCGACCCTCTCTATTGCTACCCACATTCTCCCACTTCATGTCACTCTCACATAGAACCATGGACTGGAAATCATGCAGAGGTTTGGCAGAAAGAGAAGTTTGAAAGTTACAAGTATGGGTTGGGTGCCACAACCAGGCAATTGATAGTCTTTGTACACTTTTGCAAATTAATTATCTTTCTCACGGTCTGAAAACATTGTTTGGCATCCTCCTTTGTAGTATAATGTCAGCACTGCAGTTAAAATTTAAACCGTGTCTCAGGGTGATAGAGGTGGTGGTCTCCTCAGAGAGAGCTGTCACCTAAATTTTGATCCTACAATTTCGGTCTCAGTGTGCTGTTTTCATCATTTTGGCACTCAAGGCTCTATTACCTTGTCCTAGACCTGCCTGCCACATGGCATAGTGCCTTTGTACTATCCACATTGGCAGTTATTGTTGTACTATTTGTGGTTATTGGTGTATTATGGGTGGTTATTGGTTGAGTGACCGTGAACAGTGTGATAGTTCTTTCTTGCGGAGTTTAGGTGGCACTCCTTGGTTTTCAGGTGGTAGGATAAGCAGTGACATAAATAAGTAGGATATGATGATGTTGCTATTTGATCAGGTATTTGTGGTATTGCTGTGCATGTGTGGTCTATGGTGTCAGAAGGGTCTGCAATTGTCATTATTCCAAGGATGTCACGACTCATAGTTTAATCATGGTGCTTGAGCCAGCACTCCCATAATATTTACTGTATTAGGTTTTACCGATACATGCAAATTTGATCTAAAAGTATATGGTAGAAAAATGGATATGTACCGCTCGGTGCCTTTGACAGCAACCTTAGCTCTGCCCAGAACATGTTGATGTGCACCTCTGTTTTGATCACTTATGACCCCATGGCATTTGTCCACATGCATTTATGCCTTGTGTTATATAGGACTGTGGTGAGCCGCATCTATAACCTTTCCTAGTGTTTGTAATATTCTTTTGGATAAGCGTTTGCATTGTGTTTTTTCTATTTTAATTATTTGTTTCCATTGTTTTGGTGTTTCCAAATGTCTTAATGTTGGCGCTTTGTAGGCCACTTGTGTAATGTGTGCAGAGGCATGTTTAAATTATCTTTAGATATTGTCTTCTAATATGTTATTTTTAGCATTTTGTACTTCGTTATGTCTATGATTACACATCTTGGGATTTAAAGTCTAATTAACACATTTTCAGTTTTTTCCAGAATTCTCTTTTTTCTGTCTCTATAACTGTTGCTTACTCTCTCTCTCCTCTAATTTGCTCAATCTGTGTCTTTTGCCTTCTCTTTCCTTTTATTTCTTTTCTCTTCTTTTTTCACTCCCATTCTGATTTTTTTATTTGCCATTCTCTGCTGTATGTTGAAAAGGATTCTAACAATCAGATAAGCATTTCTTTTGATCTGGGCTTTACTTGGGGTGGGTAAACCCCAAGACTAATCACCTTTTCATTTAAGGACAAACTATTGATTACAGAGCACAACCACAAGTTAGTCAACCAACCTTGTTGTCAGTTTATTTTAATGAACACCGCACCATGAAATATAAATAATAAAATCAGCAGCCATCTGATTACAAAAGACACAAACACAAATGATCTTGATTGTGTTGACGCGAAGTATGTACTGTTGTTGAAGACAGCGACACGTGTTTCGTCGTGTAGATGACTTTTTCAAGGCTTAACGGTAAAATGGTAAGGATGATAAATCAGCTCTTTGAATCCCTTCATTGTTCAGGATAAGCGACAGCAATGGCGGTAATCCAGCCTTCTGGTTTTGTTTGCTGTAACAACTTAGGAACACGTTTCCCAGGTGTGTAATCCTATTAAGACGGCGCATGTTGAGTAATATTATATTTCGGTGTATCCAATTTTCACGAACATGTACATATAAGTCAACTTATGAGTAGTAGAAAGTCAAAATTCTTGTTGTAACTCAGAACTATGTTTATGCAATTAGAGGTACAGCATTAGTAGTTACAGCTGTACTACACCGGGCATGTGGTAACGCATCCCGCTACGTCTGGAAATAGATTAGAGGTGCTTGTGTTTATACTTCAACAATCACACAGGAGCACAATATCTGATCGTCCAACCCAGAGCGTTACTTTTAAAATAGAGAACTACACTTCTACACACTATGGGCCCGATTCACAAAGGTAAACTCAGACCTGAAGTTTAAGTTTAGACCTGAAGTTTAAGTTTAGATCTAAAGTCTAACTTTAGACTTGAAGTCTAAATGTAGGCGAATATTTTAATGACAATGAAACAAAGTTGGCACCATTTTATTCCCTTACTTTGTGTTATGCTCTACCACAGGTACCATGAGGCTGCTGTTGATCAGGGGTTATATATATATGTAAGCCCCCTTGCATGGCTACAATAAACATGCACACAACATCTGGGGAGTACACTAACAAAACCCTGCCTCTGTATGGTCAAGACATGTGAATCATAACCAAAGGATCTCAACAGTGCGTTCAATGATATCTTATACACAAGTTTATTGTACCTCTGTTGAGGTTATGTGATTGGTTTTATGTAGGGTGTAAGAAGATGGGCAGAAAGTGAATACATGGCATCACTTGCAACAAAAGTGTGTTTCAGTTTAAAATGTGATTGCATTAACAAGATTGGGACACCTTTAGCCGAGTTTAACAATTGTGATTTAGAGGAAACATGGGTCTTAGTAGTTTTTTTAACCTGTAACTCGTCAGCCCTCCATACACGAGACCATGCTTCCCAGCAACGTACACGCCGAGATAGCGGGTACTCCGCAGGATTTATATATTCGGCACTCCCAGCTTAGAACTCATCGTGAGTGGTTAGTCTGTGCCCGCCCTTTCACCAGCTTGATAGGACTATGCTGATTATCGACAGTCACCCATTTACTCTCCAGGCGTCACACGTTATTTAAGTCGGTGTGCCTGACTCTATTAACCTTAAGGACCTCTACTCTTTCAGCCCACAAACCTCCATGTTAGGAAAACCATTGGTACCCCATTGACTGATATTGAGTTTGAGCCCCGCTTGGTGGTATTGCATGTTGTATTAAAATTTCTATTGAGGAAAACCGTACCTGGAAAGCATTGCATCTACTGCGCCCTGACGAAGGAAATTTGGACCCTTTTCCTACTCAAAAATGCGCATCGGCGCTTTTTTTCTTCTGTTTTTTTTTTCTTCCGTTATTGTTTTTGGTGTTTGTATAATCTGTATTTTCTGGCATTATTGTGATGTTTTATGTATTTTAGTTTGATATACTTTGGTTGTGTATGGTTTGATTGATGCATGTGGGTATGTGTGGTACCACTAGGGCATGAATGACCCTCATGTATATACTCTTGTTTGGGGCCTTATGTAAATATTTAGGATGTATAGAGAGGATATTTGTAAACGTTATAAATAGTGTGATGAAACCTACCATATAAAACAAGGAAACTATGTTTATATAATTCTGGTTTGGGACAATATTGATGTTTATTTAATGAATGAGGTAACATCCATGTATCAAATTGCTGCCAGGGAGAGGTATTGTTATCATGTACTTGTTGGTCCCCTGCCTCCTCTCCCGGTATTCTAGGGATTCTGGGGGGTGAATGTTTTGCCATTGTGCAACATTCCGTCCATCAATTGTTGTTTTTGCATTTGTCACCCCGAGTGGGACGGGTATGCTCAGACGTGAGTCCCGTGCTCTCCATGCCACTGGAATCAAGCTATCCAGGCTGATGAGGGCTGAAAGCCCGAAACCGGTCCCTGGATGCTTGTTTCCAGTCCAGGGAGGACCTGGCTTGGCAGTTCGGGCTGGACTGTTCCCATGGGGCACAGGATCAAGACTGATTTGCATATGGCTGGGTTCAAACTGGAATGGCATGGTGAGCAAAAAAAAAGATGGATTTAGGCCCAGATCTCTGTATTGGGGTGAATGTATGACATTGTTCTGCATTCTGTCCATCAACTGTTGTTGTTTTTGCAGTTTTTACCTATGGATGCAGGTGGCTAGTGCCAGTAGCTCAACAGAGTCTGGTGAGTGAAGCTTTTGGCTCTCAAAGGGGTCCCTCCCACTGGGTGAAACAAGCTTTGGTCCAGGACCAGACACACTAGTGCACTTCCAGGAAGGTTGCCACTGGTGCAGAATATCACGCCTTTGCTTTATGCTGGTCCTGTTATTGCAGAAATTGATCTCTTCTTTATCCTCCTGCAAGTCCTATCAGAATTGAGGTTCTGGTGGTAGGCTGGCCTTTAAATCCTAGATGTAGGGGTGTTATGGGTGTGGGTGCAAGTTTCCAATGGGCTACTAGCCCCAACGACTAATCCACCCCTGAAGTGACCACATCTGGGTGTGCGTCACCTTTCTCAACACAGATCTCTATATTCTATCATTTTCAAAAATGGCAGAACCCTTTCTTAGCTGCACAGACCAGGTAGCCCACCCTAGAGGTGTTGCTAGCCTTTTGAGGGTGTACACCTCTTGACTCATAATTTTCCTGCCTGCTGGGTGCAAATGTGCTTGGGGGCATGGGGAGGGCTTTTACTTCCTGTGGAAGGAAACCTGGATGCAAATCAGAGGCGGTAAAAGTTTTGAAGCCCACCACTTGTTGTGATGTGCCATTTCACTAGCTATCCTGTCCTGGAGGGAGGTGTGAACTCGTTCCCATCCAGAGCATACTTTTGGAATTCTAGGAGAGTTCACATGTCCTGGGAGGCGGGTACAGAACCCTGTCTTGACAGCAGCATGCCCAGACAGGCAGCCAAGGCACAGGAAGGCTGGGCAACCAGGTGGGCAACATCTAAGGGAGCCACTTAAGTGCATGCTACCACGCCTCTGGCTCAAGAATTATGTAAGGGGTGACAAGGCAAGTTGGTCAATACCAAACATGACATATTGTGGCAGTATCATATTGTAGCTGGCAACCATGAGGTTGCCCGAGTGCCAGCCTATGTTATCCTATGGATCACTGAACACCTATAGTAGCCTATAATGGGAAAGACCACTATAGGGACATATAATCTTCCATTTATGTGTTCTTACCCTTAATATAATACACCGTGCCTTCGGACTGAGCAGCCCTTTCTTAGGGTGACTGACATACATTAAAGATTTGTGAGGGCAAAGTAGGATTGGAGCAGTGCTTAGCGCGAATATCTCCAAAAGTTGGTAATAGGAGATAGCGATGTTAGCGACTGTTTCCAGTCGCTGACATCTTGGCACGCCCACTTTGCATGTCATTAGTGATAAATTTCACTGACATGCAAAGCGGGCCCAAGATGGTCGCTATCTCCTACTAGCTGTCACTAACTGGTGTTAGCGACAGCTAGGTAATAGGGAGATAATTATATCTCCGCTTTCTTGGCTTTTAAAGCCAAAAAAGCGGAGATAAACCCCCTTGATAATATGCCCCTGAGTTTTTCCTCCTGGATGGACCTGAAGTTAAGGGAATATCACAATGGCAGTCGAAATCAGTTTATTTGTGTATGCAATACAAACTTACAACTGTGGATTTCCTTGTCCAGAGGGAGCCACTGAATAGTTTCATCACTGCTTCAGAGTGAACACCACACACTAAATTTTGAAGACTCCATAGGCTATGAACTACTCTCCCTGTCGGTGGCAAACCTGCTTTCACCAGATAGGTATTGCCACTGTTACTACCAACAGTATAACCAACCTCTGAGGGTTCATTGGATAATTTCTGTAAAAAATATCTACTGTACCTACCAACCCAAACAGAAGTTACACAGCTGCAGACAAGATGGTCAGCTGTTCAAAGGCTGCTTCAACAAAGGCACTAACCCAGCCCACTCACAAAACCCATCTCAAAAGTCCAAACCAAGCTAGCTTCCCTCCATAAATGTCCTACCGACCATTGAAAGTGCTAAACAGCAAAGAAATAGGACAATCTTGTCACTGACATAAATCTACTGCAAGAAGGCCAACAAAAAATGGTCAAATAGGTCACAAGCCTAGAAAACATGCTAGCTGAACTAAAAGCCACAGTTCAATAGTTCCACAAACACATCATGGGGCTATAAGAAAATGTAATCTTTATTGAATATAAATCAGAGGGTTTACATGGGCAATTCAGAGAGAGTAACATAAGGATCATATAATTACCTGAAAGATTCAAAGGGTGATCCATTGAACTGTTGCTCAAAACTGGTTGGGAAAAAATGTGGCCCCATTCAGTCTCCCAAAACCCTTATTCATCAAAAGGGTCCACAGAGTGTCAGTTGCCCAACTGAGACTGGGGGTGCCACCACATCAAGTTGTAGGCTAACTCCTCAATTACATGGACTGTGATCTTCTAATTTAAGAAGCTAGGAAAACCATGTGTTTCTCATCTGTTGCTACTCTGCCATAGTACACTCTGAAAGACGTAACCCCCTGGAAGTGGAACAAAAACTCATACAAATGAGACCTAAATACATTCTCTCGTTTCAAGCCAATCTAAAAATCGAGACAAAACCACATGCAGGTGTTATGAACCCAAAAGAGGCATGGGGTTGGCAGAAAAGTGAGCAGTGGAACATGGACCAAACCAAACAATCCAGAGGAACAGGTAGAAACATAACCTACCCCATTTTTGACCAACAAAAAGCAGCAATAGCATTTGTCAGTGCCTGGGAGCAGACGGATGAACTCAAAAAAAGAGGCGGATATCCTAAGCGAGCAGCACTGGAAGAGAATGGTAGGATCAATGGACACTTTCTCTCTGTTAGGCTTTGAATTGGGCATGGATAGTTGGAACCCTTGCCCTCGGTGGGACTTACACATTGGTAGTTAATACCAGGCTACAGCCCAGATCGTGTTTGACATTACCAAGAAAGAAAGATTTAACTAAAAAGAAAGAACTAGAACATACCGCAATCCAAACCTGAATGTTTCTGACAAGATGAATATGACATTTACTGTGAGGCGAATAACTGTAATCCCAAGGGTGGACAGCTGGGTAGGCACAGGTATCTCCTTGATTCACACACAGGATGAGATGCGAAACAAACAATCTGTTAATATGAAGCATACAGGGGAAGCGGGGAGCCTGCCAAATTCCACAGAATTTATGCATACATTGAAACAGGGGAGTAGGAGTTTGCACTTCTGCAGGAAACACGTTTGACTAAAGAGAAAGGGGAGAGACTAAGTAGTAGATGAAGCAGACAGTTCTATGCTATATCCTATTCTTAATATCTAGCTATATCTTATTGTAGATCACCCGATAATTTTATTTGTGATGGCAAGCGCCATGACAGACCCACACGGTGGACACGCGATAATGGAATGTTAGTTAAATTGAGGTCTGAAAAAAATCATAAATAAGGCTCCTATTTTTCTGCTTTTACACATTTTCACAAATAATTACAGACAGAATATTTATTTTTAAAAATGGAAAAATACAGAAAATGATGCTTCTTTTGAATGACTCTGCATGGTGTGCTTCATGAATTCCAGGCCAACAACTGAGCAGATAGACAGCAACAAGATGATATTTCCTTAAATACAGGCATAGCTTTACTGTGGGTGTAGTATTTTGTTATATTTGGCTGCTTTACTTGCTAAAACAAGAAAGGCATTTGTGTATAAGTGTATGCTCATCAATTAAATTAATGTAGAAATGCGCCATTTTATGACTCCATTTATTTTCACAACAGAAAATACATTTGGTTAAATACCAATAAAATGACCCAAACATAAATATGGATAACTACAGATGGAAATGTCCCAAAAATATATACCATAAAACAGGGAGTACAAATCATAAATGTATACATCCAAAACTCTCCTCAAAATACCTTCAGTACTTGTATTGCTTCATTTTCTTACGATTAGAGGCCGGGACTTGAACTACATTCTAGACACAGACAGTCATAACACCATTCAGAGAGCCACCGGATAGAGATCTGGTACTGCTAAAGTCCTGGGCCCTGACCTACTACGAATCCTGAGCAACTTAGACAAGTACCCCTTCAGCATTAACTCTCAGGGTTATGTGATCCGAGCAGCTCAAGGCTCTCTCAGGGGAGGTGGATACAGTGGGCTAGAGTACAGTATCACAACTCAAAATAAGTGAGGTAGCAGCAATAGATTATTGTCCAGACAAATTCTATTTTCATTCAAATAGAGAAATAATATATGTCATCATTATTAATACAAAAGGTATAACTACGTTCACAAACTACACAGTTCCCTCTGAGGACGGGGCTGTAGTGTCTCATAGGCAGTTCCCTATCTCCCACTCCCTCCTTTAGCAATAGCGTTTATTACCCATTCACTATAAGCAACATCCAAGGTCTGCCGTACTAATAATCCGAGTATCAGGAGTCCACTCCGACTAATAAAGTTTTTATTTATTTATTTTTTAGAGTTTTGTATAGCGCGAACTAGACCCAAAGATATCGGATTTCAATCAATCAGGGTTTTGTAAAGTGCGCTACTCATCCGTGAGGGTCTCAAAGCGCTAGGGGAGGGGGTGCAGCTCCAGTTCAGTCGAAAAGCCATGTCTTGAGATTGTTCCTAAAGGTGTGCAGGGTAGGGGAGCATCTGATGTTGATTGGGAGCTTGTTCCAGGCCTTGGCTACGATGTAGCAGAAGGCTCCCCACCTGCCCTGTGCCTGCAAATGTGTGGGGTTTCTGCCAGGGCGAGGTTCCTTTTGGGTACATGGAAGGGGACTTTCTCGTTGAGGTATTTAGGTCCAATGTTGTGGAGGGATTTGTAGGCATGGGAGAGAAGTTTGAAGGTTAATCTCTTCTCGATGGAGAGCCAATGGAGGTCTCGTAGGTGTTGGGTCATGTGCTTGTGTCGTGGGGTTCCAAGGACGAGTCTGACTGCGGGGTTCTGGATGGTTTGGAGCTTGTGTAGGAGAGTTCTGTTGATATCGGCATAGAGGGCGTTGCCGTAGTCCAGTGTGCTGGTTAGGAGGGCATGGGTGATGGTCTTTTTGCATTAGGAGGAGATCCATTTGAAGGTCTTATGCAGGATGCGGAGGCAGTTGAGGCTGGTGGAGGTGATTGAGTTGATCTGGCTGGTCATGCTGAGGGAGGAGTTAAGGATGATGCTGAGGTTCTGTGCGTGGTCTGATGGGGTGCATGGGCTACGGAGGGCCACCAGGTGTTGTCCCAAGCGGTGGTGGAGGTTCCGAGGATGAGGACCTCTGTCTACTCCAAGTTGAGCTTCAGGCAGCTATTGTTCATCCAGGCTGTGATGTCCTGCATTCCTTCCTGGAAGCAGAGTCTGGTGTCTTCGGGGTTCTTCGTGAGGAAGAGGATGAGCTGGGTGTCATCTGTATATGATACTATGCTGAGACCATGCTGTCGGAAGATGGTGGTGAGGGGGTCCATGTAGATGTTGAAAAGAGTGGGGCTGAGTGAGGATCCTTGGGGTAGTCCGCAGTTGATCTCTGTGGGTTCAGAGAGGACGGGTGGGAGTCTGATCCTCAGAGTTCTGCCGGAGAGAAAGGATCAGACCCAGTTGAGGGCAGTTCCTTTTATACCGGCATCGTGGAGTCTGGCTGCCAGAGTGCGATGTGAGATGGTGTTGAAGGCTGCATAGAGGTCTAGTAGGATGAGGGTCACAGTGTGGCCCTGGTTGAGTAGCGTGCAGATGTCATTGGTGGTGGCGAGGAGAGCCATCTGGGTGCTGTGGTTGCTGTGGAGTCCAGACTGGGAGGGGTCTAGGATGGCGTTTCCTTTGATGAAGGCGGTCAGCTGGGCGTTTACGAATCTCTCAGTGACTTTAGCCGCAAAGAGGAAGAGGAGATAAGCTGGTAGTTTTTCAGGTCCATTGGGTCTATCGATGGCATCTTGAGGAGGGGTTTGACCTCTGCCTGCTTCGAGTCATCGGGGAAGATGCCGGATTTGAAGGCGGCATTGATGGTCCGACCTAGTTTGGGTGCTGTGGTGGCATGCTCTGTGGTAGATGTGTGGTTGGCAGGGGTCCATGGGGGCTCACTGAGTGGGTGTTCTTCATGGTCGTGGTGGTGTCTTCAGTGGTAGCAGGATTCCAGGTTGTGGTGGTCAGCTGGTTGTAGGTCAATCAATCAATCAGGGGTTTGTTAAAGCGCGACTACTCACCCGTAAGGGTCTCAAGGCGCTAGGGGTCGGGGGTGGAGGTTCCATTCCATCAAGGAGGGGGTCTGTCGAAGAGCCAGGTTTTGAGGTTTCTTGTGAAGATGGGGAGCGATGTTGTCTGTCTGAGGTGGAGAGGAAGGGCTTTCCATGCTTTGGCAGCGAGGAAGGAGAAGGAGCGGCCTCCCGATCTGGTCTTTCTGGTGCGGGGGACCACGGCGTAGGAGAGCTGGGCTGATCGTAGGGTCCTTTGGGGTGCGTGGAATTTGAGTCGGCTGTTCAGGTATGCTGGTCCGGTGCCGTGGAGGGCCTTGTGTGCGTGGGTGAGCATCTTAAAGGTGATTCTCGCCTCAACAGGGAGCCAGTGGAGTGTGCGCAGGTGCTGGGAGATGTGGCAGTGTTTTGGCAGGTTGAGGACCAGTCTTGCATCGGCGTTCTGGATGTTCTGTAGCTTGCGGATGAGGTTTTTGTTTATTCCGGCGTAGAGTGCGTTGCCGTAGTCGAGTTTGCTGGTGACCAGAGCGTGAGTGACTGTCTTTCGGTGTTCAAGGGGGATCCATTTGAAGGTCTTACGAAGGAGGCGGAGGGTGTGGAAGCAGGAAGATGAGACAGAGTTGATCTGGCGGTCCATTTTGAGCTCGGAGTCCAGGATGATTCCCAGGTTGCGTGCGTGGTCTGTGGAGGGTTGGCGGGTTTCCGAGGGCGGTGGGCCACCAGGTGTCGCTCCAGGCGTAGGGGTTTGGGCCCATGATGAGTACTTCTGTTTTGTTGGTGTTTAGTTGTAGGCAGCTGTTTTTCATCCATTTGGCGACGGCTTCCATGCCTTCTCGAAAGTTACGTCTGGCGGTGTTGGGCTCGTTGGATAGGGAGAGGATGAGCTGGGTGTCGTCTGCGTATGACACGATGTTGAGTCCGTAGGTTCTGACGATGGGGGCAAGTGGAGCCATGTAGACGTAGAAGAGCATCGAGCTGAGGAAGGAGCCCTGGGGGACTCCGCAGGTGGTAGGTGTGGGGTCCGAGAGGAAAGGGGGAGTCTGACCCGCTGCGTCCTGCCAGAGAGGAAGGAGCAGATCTAGACGAGGGCCTTGTCCTGGATTCCTGCGTCATAGAGTCTGCGTATTAGGGTGCGGTGGGAGACTGTGTCGAACGCCGCTGATAGGTCGAGGAGGATGAGGGCTACTGTTTCTCCTTTGTCTAGTAGGGTGCGGATGTCGTCTGTTGCGGCGAGGAGGGCGGTTTCCTTACTGTGGTTTTTTCTGGAGCCGGATTGGGAGGAGTCGAGGATGTTGTGTTCTTCAATGAATGTGGTGAGTTGGCTGTTGATGGCTTTCTCGATTACTTTCGCTGGGAAGGGGGGTGCGGGGAGATGGGTCTGTAGTTTTTGAGGTCGGTGGGGTCCGCTGAGGGTTTCTTTAGGAGGGGGTGCACCTCGGCGTGTTTCCAGTCGCGGGGAACGAGGCAGTCGCCAGGGAGCGGTTGATGGTGTGGCGGAGCATGGGTGCGATGGTGTCGGCAGCTCTGTTGAAGATGTGGTGGGGGCAGGGGTCCATGGGGGCCCCTGGGTGGATTGACTTCATTGTCTTCAGTGTGTCTTCGGTGGTGAGGGCTGTCCAGTCATCAATCGCTGGTTTCCGGGTGTCGGGGGTGGTTGGTGAGGGTTCAGTGTGTTGGTTGTCTTCGTCGAAGTTGTCGTAGGTGCTCTTGATTTTGTGGTGGGAAAAGGTGGTTGTCACAGAGGTCTTGTGAGGGTGGGATGTCGGTAGACTCGCTGGTGGGTTGGGCGAACTCCTTGATGAAGCTGAAGAGTTCCTTGCTGTTGTGTGCGTGGGTGGAGATTCTGTCTTCAATCGCTTTTTTCTCGTTTCTCTGATGAGTTGATGGTGGGCGTTGGTGGCGGCTCTGAAGTTGTTGTGGGCTTCTGTGGATTTGGTGTTTCTCCAGGCCTTTTCGAGGTGGCGGCATGTGCGCCTGGATTCTCGAAGTTAGGTGGTAAACCATCTGGCTTTCTTGGCACGGGTATTGTTGTTTTTCTTGAGTGGGGCTATGGTGTTGGTGCTGTCCGAGGTGGTGTGGCTGAAGGTGATGGAGTTTCCTGTAGTGAAGAGGGGGTCGAGGGTGTGTCCTGCTGAGTGCGTGGGCTCGGTCACGATCTGGCGGAGTCCAATGTTGTGGAGGTTGTCCAGGAGGCATGTGGTGTTGGGGTCCAGTTGATTGTCGAGGTGGAAGTTGAGGTCTTCCAGCAGGGTGTAGTTGGTGGATGCGATGGCCTGCGGGGAGATAATGTCCGTGATGGAGTTGGAGAAGGGTCTGCGGGGTCCAGGGGGTCGGTAGATGAGGGTTCCTCGGAAGGGCGACGGTGGGGCTGGCCAGTATCTTGAAGTGAAGGTGTTCCATCAGTTCTGTGGACTCGTCAGGGAGTGTGCTCAGGCGGAGGCTGGATTTGTGGATGATGGAGATTCCTCCTCCTGGGTGGGTAGGGCAGTCCTTCCAGGAGATCTTGTATCCTTGGGGGATGGCGATGGCAATGTCCGGTCCCGAGGTGGTGTTGGTCCAGGTTTCGGTGAAGAATGCTACGTCGGGGGTGGTGCTGTCAAGTAGGCCCCAGATTTCTGTGGCGTATTTGTGGAGGGATCGGACGTTGAGGAGGATGCATTGCAGGGTCTTCGGTTCGGTTGTGTTCTTGTGGGCGGGTTGTGCTGGTCTGTGTTCTTGGCAGTGCTACAGGTGTGCTGGCAGTGGTGACAGCTGAAGGGTCCATGGGTGTCGGCTGGTGTTGCTAGCTTGCAGTTGTTGTTGCAGCCTGTGTTGAGTGCGTGGAGTGCTGCTGGGTCGTAGCGTTGGCGGGGCGGAGGTCCAGGGTTCCTGGTGCTGGTCGCGGACGGGTCGCAGACGGGCGCAGACGTGCTTGCCTTTGACGCATCTTCGGTGCACCAGCGGCGCGGCCGCGCAGTGGTCGCCATTAAGTAGGGGTCGGGGAGGGCTGGACAGCTGGGATGCGGGAGCGGGGAGGGGAGCTGGATTGGGCCGGTCGCGCTGGGGGGGAGGGGACGCGAAAGCAGCAGCGACGGGGAAAGGTAAAGGGAGGAAAGAAGGGATAAAGAAAAAGAGAAAATAAGCAGAAATAAGGCACAAAAGAGCAGAGAGGCAGAAAAGAGCAGAAAGGTGAAAGATAGAAAGGGTAGAAAAACGAGTGAAGGAGCAGAGGGAGTTGGTGGGGAGGGGGGTGGTGTTTGGAGTCTGTTCACTGAAGTTGTCATTGAGGGCCTTGAATTTCAGGTGGAAGTAGGAGCTGAGCTTCTTGCAGAAGTACTGGGATGGTGTGACATCTGTGACTTTGCTGGGGGGTTTGGTTAACTGCTATATAATGTTGAAGAGTTCTTTGGTGTTAGTTGCATTGGTGTGGATTTTATTCTTGATGAAGGTCCACATAGTGGCTGTTATGCGCTTTACATAGCACCAGTTTCATTACATGAGGACACATTCATTTTTGATAGGCACAGGTATGGAAACATGAAATCTCTGCATACCGCATCCATTTTGTATTTAGCCTCCATTTTTGTATTGCCATCACCCAGGCCTAACTTCTCGAGTCAGCACTTCCTGTCCCCGAAAACACATGCAATGCTTGTTAACAAGTAAATCATTTATTGTTGACTCTGCTCGATAGGAACAATCCTTATACAAAGGGGATTGTATGAACTCCTGCATTATGGCCCATGTTTGAGGTAGAGTTCATTTATCCTTGTACATTGTGACTCATGTTTGTGGTTAAGCCTGTCTGTCCTTGTGGTGGGTGGTCTAAGTCACTAGACATGTTCATGATTAACTATGTTGCAAAAGATGTTGCGCGAGTGAAGAACTGAAGCACGTGATGATCACGCTGCACTTTGGCAACAAAGAAACTTACTGACTGATTTGTTCAGTTTGTTTAAATGTGAGTTGGATATGGGAGTGTCTATTGCTTTAAAAGATTGTACGCTGTTGATTCAAGCAGCAGTCTCCCGAGAACTTATTTGTATTTTACTTCTGGGGCCACTGTTCATGGCTGCAGCCAAATAAATACTTGCTCTTCCTCACGAGTAGAGTGTTCTGTGTCTCTGTGTACCTGGACAGGTGAACTTGAAGATTTCAGGTGTGCCCTGCGCCACTGGGCCATTAATAGGTCCGGTTCTTCAATTGGCGTCCCTGGGTGGGCGTCTTCAGTGGTTGCGGTCAAGCCGGAGGTTGGTGAGAGGTCTCGTGAACAAACTCTGAAGGAAGCACACCGTCTAATAGACCCCTGCATGTCTTTGTGGACCCAAGATTTTTGTAGCGCTGCTTCTTCTTCTCGAAGGCTGCCTGACTGACGCCCTGACTGACGCCCTGTCTTGGTCGCATTGGTTGGTTGAGAGAGCGAGACATTAGACGGACCTCTACCGGTGAGAAGAGAATTTGGTCAGGTAAGAGTGGGTAGCTCCCACTTGTCTGGTTTAGTCTTAGATCTTTTTTTGTTCGCATTTTCCAAAAGGCGAAACCAAGGGGTAAGTACTTGGATTGAGAAATACATAATTAATGTTACCTCTTGATGTTTGTTTTTCAAACCAGAGATTTTTAAAGATGCCTGGTTTTAGCAAATTTCGTCAGTGGTGCTGTTGCACTTGTTCAAGGGACTCCCGACTGGAAGACACTTGTCCAGTGCCTCCGGTAGGAACTCCAAAATATGAAGTCTATTCAAAGCATGGGACTGGGCCTATCATTTTTACCGACCATTGGGAAAAATACACTAAGAGCAATGGTATTTTACAATGGCCCGGGGATGGTAGTTTCGAGCCCTGTGTGTTGGACAATTTAGAGGAGAGATTATTCAAGAGAAAAGCCCGGCCGGCAATATTTGATTTGTTTCGCATATGGCGAAAAGAATCAAAGCAAAAAGAAATTAGGCAACAGAAAAATCTGAATAAACAAGTTCGTATGTCTATTATACAAAAAGCTCAGAAACATGAGGATCACCAAATTGCGAAAGACATAGAGATAGTAGATAGGAGACATAGAATGGAGATAGATAAGTGTTATCCGGTTTTGCCTACTTCTCCGCCAATAGATGAGGAGAATGAAAAATACTGGGAAAACAAGGGGGAGAGTAAGGGATTATGTCCACTTTGGGTGGACGAGGAATACTCCTGTTCCCCTGGTCATAGATATTGAAAAACAAAAGAAGGAGTATTACCCAACGTATGGGCTGGAGGTTTTTCGAAGCTGGAATAATTGTTCCTTTTCTAAAAAAACCCTCACTCACCACCTAGTGGTGACATGCTTCATCATCGGGGTCCACCCTGGCGGCCTAGCATCACCAGGGTGTGCTTCGACACCTGTAATACAGTGGAGCAGGTTGTGATTTGTGGGTGCAAAAAAAGTGATGTTAAAAATTGGCCTGGTTTAACTTTGAAAAAGTGAATTTTATTAAAAAGCAACTGGACAATAATAAAAAATAGTGCGAGATACTGGAAGGGGAATTATGACCTACGTATCTCTGTATGTGTTATAGTGCGTTGGTCAACAAGTTTCAACCTTATGGGAAGGTTCCCGGTATTCATCAGGACCAAGGAGATGGACGGTATGAGTCCCCTAAAAGACTCACCCTATCCTAAATCCTTTCAGTGCCAGTGGCAAAATTGTACCAAAGGCTGATGCTCTCAAAAATAAGGAGCATGGGCAAAAACCTGTGGAGAGAGAATATAAATGGGCGTCAGGCGCAAAACATTCTTACTAGCCTGTTACGTCGTGCAGACTCTCAGTGCTTACATTCAGCATGCCACAGTAGTGTTTTCAATGACCTCGAAAGATCTAGACGAGGGCCTTGTCCTGGATTCCTGCGTCATAGAGTCTGCGTATTAGGGTGTGGTGGGAGACTGTGTCGAACGCCGCTGATAGGTCAAGGAGGATGAGGGCTACTGTTTCTCCTTTGTCTAGTAGGGTGCGGATGTCGTCTGTTGCGGCGAGGAGGGCGGTTTCCGTACTGTGTTTTTTTCTGAAGCCGGATTGGGAGGAGTCGAGGATGTTGTGTTCTTCAATGAATGTGGCGAGTTGGCTGTTGATGGCTTTCTCGATGACTTTCGCTGGGAAGGGGAGCAGGGAGATGGTTCTGTAGTTTTTGAGGTCGGTGGGGTCCGCTGAGGGTTTCTTTAGGAGGGGGTTCACCTCAGCGTGTTTCCAGTCATCGGGGAATGAGGCAGTCGCCAGGGAGCGGTTGATGGTGTGGCGGAGCATGAATGCGATGGTGTCGGCAGCTCTGTTGAAGATGTGGTGGGGGCAGGGGTCCATGGGGGCCCCTGAGTGGATTGACTTCATTGTCTTCAGTGTGTCTTCGGTGTTGAGGGCTGTCCAGTCATCAATCGCTGGTTTCCGGGTGTCGGGGGTGGTTGGTGAGGGTTCAGTGTGTTGGTTGTCTTCGTCGAAGTTGTCGTAGATGCTCTTGATTTTGTGGAGGAAAAAGGTGCTGAGTTTGTCACAGAGGTCTTGTGAGGGAGGGATGTCGGTAGACTCGCTGGTGGGTTGGGCGAACTCCTTGATGAAGCTGAAGAGTTCTTTGCTGTTGTGTGCGTGGGTGGAGATTCTGTCTTCAATTGCTTTTTTCCTCGTTTCTCTGATGAGTTGATGGTGGGCGTTGGTGGCGGCTCTGAAGTTGTTGTGGGCTTCTGTGGATTTGGTGTTTCTCCAGGCCTTTTCGAGGCTGCGGCATGTGCGCCTGGATTCTCGAAGTTCGGTGGTAAACCATCTGGCTTTCTTGGCACGGGTGTTGTTGTTTTTCTTGAGTGGGGCTATGGTGTTGGTGCTGTCCGAGGTGGTGTGGCTGAAGGTGATGGAGTTTCCTGTAGTGAAGAGGGGGTCGAGGGTGTGTCCTGCTGAGTGCGTGGGCTCGGTCACGATCTGGCGGAGTCCAATGTTGTGGAGGTTGTCCAGGAGGCATGTGGTGTTGGGGTCCAGTTGATTGTCGAGGTGGAAGTTGAGGTCTCCCAGCAGGGTGTAGTTGGTGGATGCGATGGCCTGCGGGGAGATAATGTCCGTGATGGAGTTGGCGAAGGGTCTGCGGGGTCTGCGGGGGTCGGTAGATGAGGGTTCCTCGGAGGGCGGCGGTGGGGCTGGCCAGTATCTTGAAGTGAAGGTGTTCCATCAGTTCTGTGGAATCGTCAGGGAGTGTGCTCAGGCGGAGGCTGGATTTGTGGATGATGGAGATTCCTCCTCCTGGGTGGGTAGGGCAGTCCTTCCTGGAGATCTTGTATCCTTGGGGGATGGCGATGGCGATGTCCGGTCCCGAGGTGGTGTTGGTCCAGGTTTCGGTGAAGAATGCTACGTCCGGGGTGGTGCTGTCACGTAGGCCCCAGATTTCTGTGGCGTGTTTGTGGAGGGATCGGACGTTGAGGAGGATGCATTGCAGGGTCTTCGGTTCGGTTGTGTTATTGTGGGCGGGTTGTGCTGGATCTGTGTTCTTGGCGGTGCTACAGGTGTGCTGGCAGTGGTGACAGCTGAAGGGTCCATGGGTGTCGGCTGGTGATGCTAGCTTGCAGTTGTTGTTGCAGCCTGTGTTGAGTGCGTGGAGTGCTGCTGGGTCATAGCGTTGGCGGGGCGGAGGTCCAGGGTTCCTGGTGCTGGTTGCGGACGGGTCGCAGACGGGCGCAGACGTGCTTGCCTTTGACGCGCCTTCGGTGCACCAGCGGCGCGGCCGCGCAGTGGCCGCCATTAAGTAGGGGTCGGGGAGGGCTGGACAGCTGGGAGGCGGGAGCGGGGAGGGGAGCTGGATTAGGCCGGTCGCGCTGGGGGGGAGGGGCAGCGGGGGCAGCAGAGGCGGGGAAAGGTAAAGGGAGGAAAGAAGGGATAAAGAAAAAGAGAAAATAAGCAGAAATAAGGCACAAAAGAGCAGAGATGCAGAAAAGAGCAGAAAGGTGAAAGATAGAAAGGGTAGAAAAACGAGTGAAGGAGCAGAGGGAGGCGGTGAGGAGGGGGGTGGTGTTTGGAGTCTGTTCGCTGAAGTTGTCATTGAGGGCCTTGATTTTCAGGTGGAAGTAGGAGCTGAGCTTCTTGCAGAAGTCCTGGGATGGTGTGACATCTGTGACTTTGCTGGGGGGTTTGGTTAACTGCTATATAATGTTGAAGAGTTCTTTGGTGTTAGTTGCATTGGTGTGGATTTTATTCTTGATGAAGGTCCACATAGTGGCTGTTATGCGCTTTACATAGCACCAGTTTCATTACATGAGGACACATTCATTTTTGATAGGCACAGGTATGGAAATATGAAATTTCTGCATACCGCATCCATTTTGTATTTAGCCTCCATTTTTGTATTGCCATCACCCAGGCCTAACATCTCGAGTCAGCACTTCCTGTCCCCGTAAACACATGCAATGCGTGTTAACAAGTAAATCATTCATTGTTGACTCTGCTTGATAGGAACAATCCTTATACAAAGGGGATTGTGTGAACTCCTGCATTATGGCCCATGTTTGAGGTAGAGATCATTTATCCTTGTACATTGTGACTCATGTTTGTGGTTAAGCCTGTCTGTCCTTGTGGTGGGTGGTCTAAGTCACTAGACATGTTCATGATTAACTATGTTGCAAAAGATGTTGCACGAGTGAAGAACTGAAGCACGTGATGATCACGCTGCACTTTGGCAACAAAGAAACTTACTGACTGATTTGTTCAGTTTGTTTAAATGTGAGTTGGATATGGGAGTGTCTATTGCTTTAAAAGATTGTACGCTGTTGATTCAAGCAGCAGTCTCCCGAGAACTTATTTGTATTTTACTTCTGGGGCCACTGTTCATGGCTGCAGCCAAATAAATACTTGCTCTTCCTCACGAGTAGAGTGTTCTGTGTCTCTGTGTACCTGGACAGGTGAACTTGAAGATTTCAGATGTGCCCTGCGCCACTGGGCCATTAAAAGGTCCGGTTCTTCAATTGGCGTACCTGAGTGGGCGTCTTCAGTGGTTGCGGTCAAGCCGGAGGTTGGTGAGAGGTCTCGTGAACAAACTCTGAAGGAAGCACACCGTCTAATAGACCCCTGCATGTCTTTGTGGACCCAAGGTTTTTGTAGCGCTGCTTCTTCTTCTCGAAGGCTGCCTGACTGACGCCCTGACTGACGCCCTGTCTTGGTCGCATTGGTTGGTTGAGAGAGCGAGACATTAGACGGACCTCTACCGGTGAGAAGAGAATTTGGTCAGGTAAGAGTGGGTAGCTCCCACTTGTCTGGTTTAGTCTTAGATGTTTTTTTTGTTTGCATTTTCCAAAAGGCGAAACCAAGGGGTAAGTACTTGGATTGAGAAATACATAATTAATTTTACCTCTTGATGTTTGTTTTTCAAACCAGAGATTTTTAATGATGCCTGGTTTTAGCAAAGTTCGTCAGTGGTGCTGTTGCACTTGTTCAAGGGACTCCCGACTGGAAGACACTTGTCCAGTGCCTCCGGTAGGAACTCCAAAATATGAAGTCTATTCAAAGCATGGGACTGGGCCTATCATTTTTACCGACCATTGGGAAAAATACACTAAGAGCGATGGTATTTTACAATGGCCCGGGGATGGTAGTTTCGAGCCCTGTGTGTTGGACAATTTAGAGGAGAGATTATTCAAGAGAAAAGCCCGGCCGGCAATATTTGATTCGTTTCGCATATGGCGAAAAGAATCAAAGCAAAAAGAAATTAGGCAACAGAAAAATCTGAATAAACATGTTCGTATGTCTATTATACAAAAAGCTCAGAAACATGAGGATCACCAAATTGAGAAAGACATAGAGATAGTAGATAGGAGACATAGAATGGAGATAGATAAGTGTTATCCGGTTTTGCCTACTTCTCCGCCAATAGATGAGGAGAATGAAAAATACTGGGAAAACAAGGGGGAGAGTAAGGGATTATGTCCACTTTGGGTGGACGAGGAATACTCCTGTTCCCCTGGTCATAGATATTGAAAAACAAAAGAAGGAGTATTACCCAACGTATGGGCTGGAGGTTTTTCGAAGCTGGAATAATTGTTCCTTTTCTAAAAAAAACCTCACTCACCACCTAGTGGTGACATGCTTCATCATCGGGGTCCACCCTGGCGGCCTAGCGTCACCAGGGTGTGCTTCGACACCTGTAATACAGTGGAGCAGGTTGTGATTTGTGGGTGCAAAAAAAGTGATGTTAAAAATTGGCCTGGTTTAACTTTGAAAAAGTGAATTTTATTAAAAAGCAACTGGACAATAATAAAAAATAGTGCGAGATACTGGAAGGGGAATTATGACCTACGTATCTCTGTATGTGTTATAGTGCGTTGGTCAACATGTTTCAACCTTATGGGAAGGTTCCCGGTATTCATCATGACCAAGGAGATGGACGGTATGAGTCCCCTAAAAGACTCACCCTATCCTAAATCCTTTCAGTGCCAGTAGCAAAATTGTACCAAAGGCTGGTGCTCTCAAAAATAAGGAGCATGGGCAAAAACCTGTGGAGAGAGAAAATAAATGGGCGTCAGGCGCAAAACATTCTTACTAGCCTGTTACGTCGTGCAGACTCTCAGTGCTTACATACTGCATGCCACAGTAGTGTTTTCAATGACCTCGAAAGATGATGAGCGTGATGATATCGTGTACGTGAACGCTTATTATTAAAGCCAAAGGTTTATATATCAATGATAATAGGTGCGTGCAAAATTGCATGCAATAATGCTATTGTTATCGCCAAAATCCAATGGTAGGAAGAATTTCGTTGTAAGGTCGCAAATCTATCTTGATGCGCAATATTGTTTCATAACGGCCACCCAGTGGTAGCCCATAATCACTGTAATGCAGGTAATGGACATACAAGACTGACAAACAGGTAACATAGAGAAGGTCTCGTATACTGCGTGGCAGAGGGCAGGCTTACTATTTGTTGAATTGTATTGTGCTTCGGCGGGCAGGGGGTAGGCACATCACGCGGTACAACGTATTCTAAATAAAGGAATATTATGCCCGCGATTAGTATTATAAATGATGCCCAATGCCATGGAGCGGTAAACTCTGGTTGCATGGGAGAGAATACGTGGCATCTCCCAGGCTCGTATCTGGATTCAGTGGGGATAGGGATTTGTACTTACAGTTTTCTGGCGTGGCGAGAGGCCAGTGACCTACTTCTACCTTCCGCTGCTCGGCTACAGAGGCCGTGCGGTCCGGTGCCAGTGATAAATTGGAGGAAGCTTCCGGGTGCGATCACGTGGGAGCCGCGTCACCGGCTGGGCTGGGTCGAGCTACGGCAAGCCGTGAGGGTCGCTCGTTGCCAAGGAGATGGGACGCTAAAGCATTCGTGCATGTTATGAAAAGTGATTGGTTTGGCAGAACAAAAGCGCTACATGACAGAGGGCCAGCACCTAGCGATATTGGGCGGGGTGCCTGGAAAGATTGAAGGAACGCTTCTGTATTAAATACAAGAGGAAGGGGGAATAAGATTGACATTGCTACAGTAAGTGATAGGTAGCGTCTTTAGTGAACAAAGACTGTAGTGGGATTGTCACATAGTCTCAGTGGTAGGATGAGTGTCAAGATGGGCATAATTGATTAAGGCTTTGAAGCCTAGGGGGTGTCAATAATGAATCTCATCCATGGCAGAAGGGCATAGGGTGATCTGGGGCCCTAATAGATAGATGTAATTCACAGGGGAAGACAGTATTCATTTTAGCACAGAAGCCCACGGAATATTATCATTCAAACCAATCTTATGGGTCGAAAGTCTATAGATCCATCGCTGCTCCTTTTCAAAGATTGGGGCCTGGTTGCAATTGTTCAATCACTGTCCACCTCATGTCATTTGGAGTGTGGTGGGCAGTGAGAAAGTGATCAGTCAGTTTTGTGGTATTTTTCTTGCAGCGTATCGTGCTTCTGTGCTCACAGATGCGCTGTTTTATCTTGCGGGTTGTCATTCCTACATAGGGCTTTCCACAGGTGCATGTGATCAGGTAGACAACATTGCTGCTATTGCAGTTGGTGTGGGATCTTTGTTCCCAGACCCTGCTCTCTTCTAGATGTAGAGTTTTGGTGTTGTCAGTGAGATGGCAAACACTGCAATCACCACATCGAGAGTGTCCCTTCACTGGGGGGAGGCCCCATATCTGTGTAAGAGTGGGATTGTTGTTCATGGTCGTGTTCCTGGGTCTGGTGTTGACCAAGCTGTCTTTTAAGCTCTGTGCTCGTCTGTATGAAAACAGTGGTTGGAATGCAGACGCCTACTGGGTGATACAAAGAACTACCTGCCACTCCCAACAGATCCCACAGAAGATCTACGCACAGAAATCATAGACCTTGTGGAAGCAGCGGAAGCAGCAGGCCACATCTCGAAACAAGAGGCCGACTACCTGAGCAAAACAGAAGCCAGAATACCATATTTGTATGTGGTACCAAAGATGCACAAAAACAAACTGCCCCCCCCCCCCCCGGAAGACCCATAGTATCCGGTATAGGTTCACTATTGGAACCCCTATCGAGGTTCTGTGACTTTTTCCTGAAAACCATTGTACAAGGGACATCCACATACCTAAAGGATACGAAAAATCTACTAACACTACTAGAGAACATCAAAATGGAGGAAAATACCATCATAGTGAGCTTTGACATTGAAAGCCTCTATACCAATATACCTCAGGAAGCAACCATTGATGTATTAAAAAAAACACTGGAAGAAACCACCTGGGACCACCGCACGCCCAAAGAATTCATCATCCAATGTGCCACCCTAGCCCTGAAAAGGAACTTTTTCGAATATGAAGGATCTCTATCCCTCCAAATAGGGGGCACATCCATGGGCAGTGTTTTTGCCCCGAGCGTGGCGGGGCTCTATGTTTTTGACTTCAAGCAAAAGCATATCTTATCGCCAGACAACCCCTACTTTGAAAACATCAAATTCTGGCGAAGATATATTGATGATGTTCTAGCAATTTGGCAAGGTCCACAAGAAACACTAATGGCGTTCATAGCCTGGCTCAATAATCGCGACCCCAATTTACACTTTACCCACAGTGCTGACGAGGAGAAAATGGTCTTCTTGGACATACAAATCCAAAGGGAAAATGATACTTTAACAACTAAAACCTATTTTAAACCAACAGCCAAAAACAATCTGTTAAGGTACGAAAGCTTCCATCCACGATCCCTGAGGGAAAATCTGCCTTACGGCCAATACCTACGTCTACGAAGAAATTGTAGCAAACTGACAGACTTTAAAAGCCAGGCAGAAGATCTCACCACGAAACTAATGAACCGTGGTTATCCACCCAAGATCATTCACAAGTGCCAAAAAAGAGCGAGGAACCAACCGAGACAAGCCCTACTGGAGGAAACAACAAAGAACAAAGAAACAATTCCACTGACATGCGTGACTACCTACAACGTAATTTCAAACCAAGTCAGCAGAAGCATCAATAAACATTGGTCCATAGTAAACTCAGGAAACTTCAAATGGGAAAAACCACTGTTTTCATACAGACGAGCACAGAGCTTAAAAGACAGCTTGGTCAACACCAGACCCAGGAACACGACCATGAACAACAATCCCACTCTTACACAGATATGGGGCCTCCCCCCAGTGATGGGACACTCTCGATGTGGTGATTGCAGTGTTTGCCATCTCACTGACAACACCAAAACTCTACATCTAGAAGAGGGCAGGGTCTGGGAACAAAGATCCCACACCAACTGCAATAGCAGCAATGTTGTCTACCTGATCACATGCACCTGTGGAAAGCCCTATGTAGGAATGACAACCCGCAAGATAAAACAGCGCATCTGTGAGCACAGAAGCACGATACGCTGCAAGAAAAATACCACAAAACTGACTGATCACTTTCTCACTGCCCACCACACTCCAAATGACATGAGGTGGACAGTGATTGAACAATTGCAACCAGGCCCCAATACACAATCACGCCTCTTTGAAAAGGAGCAGCGATGGATCTATAGACTTTCGACCCATAAGATTGGTTTGAATGATAATATTCCATGGGCTTCTGTGCTAAAATGAATAATGTCTTCCCCTGTGAATTACATCTATCTATTAGGGCCCCAGATCACCCTATGCCCTTCTGCCACGGATGAGATTCATTATTGACACCCCCTAGGCTTCAAAGCCTTAATCAATTATGCCCATCTTGACACTCATCCTACCACTGAGACTATGTGACAATCCCACTACAGTCTTTGTTCACTAAAGACGCTACCTATCACTTACTGTAGCAATGTCAATCTTATTCCCCCTTCCTCTTGTATTTAACCCCTTGGACGCTCATGACGAGCTCAGCTCGTCATGGAAATGCCATTCATTTCAATGGAAATTACATGGCAACGATGGAATAGGCCTTAGCATCCAAGTGGTTAATACAGAAGCGTTCCTTCAATCTTTCCAGGCACCCCGCCCAATATCGCTAGGTGCTGGCCCTCTGTCATGTAGCGCTTTTGTTCTGCCAAACCAATCACTTTTCATAACATGCACGAATGCTTTAGCGTCCCATCTCCTTGGCACCGAGCGACCCTCACGGCTTGCCGTAACTCGACCCAGCCCAGCCGGTGACGCGGCTCCCACGTGATCGCACCCGGAAGCTTCCTCCAATTTATCACTGGCACCGGACCGCACGGCCTCTGTAGCCGAGCAGCGGAAGGTAGAAGTAGGTCACTGGCCTCTCGCCACGCCAGAAAACTGTAAGTACAAATCCCTATCCCCACTGAATTCAGATACGAGCCTGGGAGATGCCACGTATTCTCTCCCATGCAACCAGAGTTTACCGCTCCATGGCATTGGGCATCATTTATAATACTAATCGCGGGCATAATATTCCTTTATTTAGAATACGTTGTACCGCGTGATGTGCCTACCCCCTGCCCGCCGAAGCACAATACAATTCAACAAATAGTAAGCTGCCCTCTGCCATGCAGTACACGAGACCTCCTCTATGTTACCTGTTTGTCAGTCTTGTATGTCCCTTACCTGCATTACAGTGATTTTGGGCTACCACTGGGTGGCCGTTATGAAATAATATTGCGCATCAAGATAGATTTGCGACCTTACAACGAAATTCTTCCTACCATTGGATTTTGGCGATAACAATAGCATTAATGCATGCAATTTTGCACGCACCTATTATCATTGATATATAAACCTTTGGCTTTAATAATAAGCGTTCACGTACACGATATCATCACGCTCATCATCTTTCGAGGTCATTGAAAACACTACTGTGGCATGCAGTATGTAAGCACTGAGAGTCTGCACGACGTAACAGGCTAATAAGAATGTTTTGCGCCTGACGCCCATTTATTTTCTCTCTCCACAGGTTTTTGCCCATGCTCCTTATTTTTGAGAGCATCAGCCTTTGGTACAATTTTGCCACTGGCACTGAAAGGATTTAGGATAGGGTGAGTCTTTTAGGGGAATCATACTGTCCATCTCCTTGGTCCTGATGATTACCGGGAACCTTCCCATAAGGTTGAAACATGTTGACCAACGCACTATAACACATACAGAGATACGTAGGTCATAATTCCCCTTCCAGTATCTCGCACTATTTTTTATTATTGTCCAGTTGCTTTTTAATAAAATTCACTTTTTCAAAGTTAAACCAGGACAATTTTTAACATCACTTTTTTTGCATCCACAAATCACAACCTGCTCCACTGTATTACAGGTGTCGAAGCACACCCTGGTGACGCTAGGCCGCCAGGGTGGAACCCGATGATGAAGCATGTCACCACTAGGTGGTGAGTGAGGGTTTTTTTAGAAAAGGAACAATTATTAAAGCTTCGAAAAACCTCCAGCCCAATGAGAATGAAAAACACCCTTTAATGTCCCTTATGTTGTCTGCTTCACCACCTTATGTACCAGCTCCTGCTCCTCCGCCAGTGCCTATTATGCCTCCACCTGTGCCTCAACCCTTGATACCAGTAGTGGTTCCAGCTACTTCTGCTGGTCCAATAGTCCCTGTGATATCTCCTGCATCAACACATGTGTCCATCTCTACTACTTTATCACAAGCTTCCTCTTCACAAACGGTTCGAAGAAAGGAGAGTGGATTCTTTTCAGCTTTTTCCCCTATATTAGATAAAGTTTGTAATTCCCCAATTATGAAGTGAACTCTTCGGAGTCAGAATCGCTTTGAATCCCATGAGGAAACAATGCTTCGAGCTCAAGCTCAAAAATGGATGATGAATGAAAATATGTATGGCTCATCCGATATCCAAACTGTGACTTCACAATGGCCCTCATCTACCCAGCTTTATGTTTTTGACCTCATGTGTGAAATATTAATTCAAATGTGGGAGACCGGCAACAACGACATCACTCCTTCACAAGATCTCTGTGACTCTCTCGCCTCGTTCTTCCACCGCAAGATCGCCGACATCCACAACAGCTTCGGCGCACCATCCACGCACCCAACCGCCGAACCAACGCCCCCCACCGCCACCCTCCGCACCTGGACCACGGTGACCACCGAAGACACCATCCAAACGATGAACACCATCTACTCCGGATCTCCTACCGACCCTTGCCCCCACCACGTCTTCAACAAGGCCGACTCCACCATCGCACCCCAAATCCGGAACATCATCAACACCTCCTTCAACACCGCCACCTTCCCGGAGAGCTGGAAGCATGCCGAGCTCAGCGCCCTACTGAAGAAACCAACAGCGGACCCCACCGACCTCAAAAACGTCCGCCCCATCTCGCTACTCCCTTTTCCTGCCAAAGTCATCGAGAAGATCGTCAACAGACAGCTTGCCGCCTTCCTCGAGACAATGGGATCCCTCGACCCCTCGCAGTCCGGTTTCAGAGCCAACCACAGCACCGAGACCACCCTCATCGCAGCCACCGACGACATCCGAGCCCTGCTCGACAACGGGGAAACAGCAGCACTCATCCTCCTGGACCTCTCTGCAGCGTTCGACACTGTCTGCCACCGCACCCTAGTCCAACGCCTCAGCAACATCGGCATCCAAGAGAAGGCACTGGAGTGGATCACCTCGTTCCTTGCCGGTAGAACGCAGAGAGTCCGCCTCCCCCGTTTTGATCCGAGGCCACCGAAGTCATCTGCGGCGTACCGCAAGGATCATCACTCAGCCCCACCCTCTTCAACGTCTACATGAGACCTCTTGCAGCCATCGCACGCCAACACAACCTCAACATCATCTCCTACGCCGACGACACCCAGCTGATCCTCTCCCTCACCAGAGACCCCGACACCACCAGAACCAGCCTACACGATGGGATGAAAGACGTCGCCGAGTGGATGAAGAACAGCCACCTGAAACTGAACTCAGACAAGACGGAAGTCCTCATCCTGGGACCATCGCCCTCCGCCTGGGACGACTCCTGATGGCCCCCAGCCCTGGGCACCACTCCCAAGCCAACAGACCACGCACGCAACCTGGGCTTCATCCTGGACTCCTCCCTCTCGATGACCAGACAAGTTAACGCCGTCTCCTCGTCATGCTTTCACACCCTACACATGCTTCGCAAGATCTTCCGATGGATCCCGACCGAAACCAGGGAGACGGTCACCTAGGCCCTCGTCACCAGCCGACTGGACTACGGAAACACCCTCTACGCTGGAACCACAGCCAAGCTACAGAAAAGACTCCAACGAATCCAGAACGCCTCCGCCCAACTCATCCTGGACATCCCCCGACACAGCCACATCTCCGGCCACCTGAGGGACCTGCACTGGCTCCCCATCAACAAGAGGATCACATTCAGGCTCCTCACCCACGCACACAAATCCCTCCATGACCTAGGCCCCAAGTACCTCAACAACCGCCTGACCTTCTACTCGCCCACCCGCCAGCTATGGTCCACCAGCCTCGCCCTCGCCACCGTACCACGCATCCAAAGAGCCACCGCTGGAGGCAAATCCTTCTCCTATCTGGCGGCCAAGACATGGAACTCCCTCCCCATCGACCTTCGGCTGACCCAGGACCATCTCGCCTTCAGGAGACAATTCAAGACCTGGGTGTTCGAGCAGTAGCGGACCCCTTCCCCCAAGCGCCTTGAGACCCTTCAGAGTGAGTAGTGCGCTATACAAGTGTTATGATTGATTGATTGATTGGAGAGTGAAGTTGAGGATGGTCCACCTAGGGAATTAATGGAATTACGAATGGAAGTAGCTTCTGGAGCAGTAGTAGAACAGGATTATCAAGATGCAGTAGCAAATTTAATAACGTTTCGAGATGTTCTGTTTTGTAGAAATAAGGAAGCAAGGGGGTTTGATACATTAGGTAGAACATACCCTATGCGAGAGGTACAACCAGTATGGCGTGATGCTGTAGGAGGAGCTCACCCTGTGGCTGCTCATTTCCAACAAGTTTGGGTACATGGCCCATGGAAGAGATCAGAGGTTATTGCATTAAAACAAGTATTACCTGATCCACGTAAAAACCCAGCAGGTTACTATAAAGAATTAACACAGACATTATCCTTTTGTACTTTAACATTATCCGATATAGATATGTTGATGGGCCAAGTAGTCCCATCTGAAATATGGAATAAGATTCGTAGGGAAGATCATGCAGCCGAGTTAGGTGGTAACTGGGCTGCCATTTTACAAGCAGACCAAAGAAAAGTGGGTGGAGCTAAACCAGAACAAATGATAGCAGAATTGCCTGACAGAATAGTAACATTTATGAAAACTCTAATGCCTGCCCAAGCAGTTATTCGGGATAAATTATCCACTTGCAAACAAAAGAAAGATGAGTCGGTGTCTGATTTCTTTACCCGCTTTGAGGAATCATTTGTTGATCATAGTGGACAGGATATGGCCGCACCAGGGAGCCAGAGATTATTCGTGGATAAGTTTGTCTCTAACTTACTGCCGGAATTATCTACTAGACTCAAGATGTCTGAGAGCGCATGGCCTGTAACAATGCCCTCAGGAATTTTGACGATGGTCCAGTATTATGAGAATAGGGATTTGGAGGAGAAAGAAAGGATGGTAAAGAAAAATAAAGATCTTAAAACTAAAGTTCTTTTGCAACAGGCTTATTCTCCACAGGACCAACAGAGGATCCCTCAGAATGCACCTCAAATTCAGAAACCATATCAGTATCAATGTCAGGGATATAATTTCCGCGCTCACCACTTGGTCCTAATCAGTGTGCTTACTGTAAGGAAGACGGTCATTTTAAAAATAGATGTCCACACTTGGTCCAAAAAGAAAATATGGGACTAATGACTAGAGGCCGGGGCGGATATCAGTCTGTGCCACAAGGAAGGGGACGAGGGACGTTGATACAAAATCAACGACTTCTGCCGCAGCCTAATGCCTTGAATTATTTTGATCAACCGTTTGGGCAGACAGGAAACTATTATACTGATGATTATCTAGGAATAGAAGGACAAGCCTTTGTGTCTCAATAGGATAGCCTAGGACAAAGTGAGGGAGTTGTGACTATTCCTGTAGATCAAAGTGGCCCTTATGTTAATGTCACTACATTAGGGTTACAGGAACAATTTATATTGGACACCGGCGCATCTAAAAGCTCCATTGTTCGCTCCAAGCTCCCCGGGGCACCTTTGTCTGGCGCTACAAATATTTCAATAGGATTTTCTGGAACATCTGTACAGAATCCTGTTTCTAGCCCCTTGCCCATATCAGTAGGACCATATCATTTGAAGACACCTCTAATTCTTACTACTGGCTGTGCTGAGAATTTGTTAGGTCTTGACCTTTTGAAGAGATTGTATGTCACATTGTACTGCTCCCCTCAAAGAGTACATTTGACCTTAGGTCAACGAATAGTATCTCCAATATATTTGTCTAGTGATGCCTTGCCATATGAGCTCCAACAATTGCCTGACTCCCTTTGGGCGCAAGGTCCTAATGATGTCGGAATGTTGCAAATTCCGCCCTACTCTATTACATTAAAGAGTAATGTTAGATTGCCACGTATTCCTCAATACAAGATATCCAATGAAGGTGAACAGGCTTTGCTTTTAATAATATCTGATTTGATACAGAAGGGTGTTATTGAAGAAACAAGAGGCAATATGTGTAATAGCCCTGTTCTTCCTGTAATTAAACGTACAGATCAGACAAAGCCTCCTGTTTATCGCTTTGTCATTGACTTACGCGAAATCAATAAGTTGGTTTTGCCTCAATTCCCTGTTGTTCCAGACATCACTGCATTACTTACTATGATCCCTCCTACTGCTTTATGGTTCTTTGTTATTGACCTCAAGAATGCATTTTTTAGCATTCCGATAGCTGAGGATAGCAGAGATATTTTTGGATTCTCTTTAGGAGGACGCAGCTTTAGATTTTGTAGAGCTCTTCAAGGCTATTGTGAGAGACCCTCTATCTACAGTCAAGCACTTAAATCGCAGCTTGATGCATTAATTTTACCAGAAGGTACTGCCCTGATACAATATGTGGATGACTTATTAATAACAGCAGATTCAGAGTCATTGTGCAAAGAGGCTACTCTTTTACTTTTACAACACTTGTTTCAATACAAACATAAGGTCTCTTTGTCTAAATTACAGTATTGTCAACAAGAGGTTACTTATTTGGGTCATCTCTTGTCAAAAGAAGGGCGTAGATTGACTCCTAAAAGAATACAAGCTATTTCACGAATGGCGATCCCACGCACCCAAAAGGAGGTACGAGCTTTCTTAAGTATTACCTCTTATTGTCGCTAGTGGATACCAACTTTTTCCTTGATAGCCAAGCCCTTATTAGCTTTAACACTAAAAGATACACCGCACCCTCTCCCTTGGACACCAGAATGTCAGAAAAGTTTTTCGGACTTACAGTCCTCCTTATGTTCTGCACCAGTACTAGGAACCCCTGATAATACTAAACCATTCATATTGTATGTCCACGAGAGAGAAGGTTGTGCAGTATTGACACAGCATTTTGGCGATAAACAACGCCCTTGTGCATACTTTTCAGCAGTTTTAGACCTTGTTGCAAGAGCATTACCAAGCTGTCTGAAAGCAGCAGCAGCAGCAGCAGGATCAATTCACCAATCATCAGGATTGGTATTAGATTCTCCACTTACTGTTATGGTTGCCCATGCTGTAGATACATTATTGAACAAAACGAAAACGCAGCACCTTACTAGTGCTCGTCTTTCCGATTATGAATTAACATTGCTAGCAAGCCACATCACCATAAAGAGATATATTACACTAAATCCTGCCACCTTGCTACCACGTCCATCAGATTCAGACACTATTGAACAACATGATTGTATTTTTTGAACAGAGGAAGAGACAAAAAGTAGAATAGATCTAAACGATGCTCCAATTTCTAATCCTGATGGAACACTATATGTTGATGGTTCCTGTTTTAAATTGCCTAATGGCGATAATACAGCAGCCTATGCGATTACAACATTGCACACAATAGTGGAGACAGCTAGAATACCATACAATTCAGCTCAAGCAGCAGAGTTAATAGCATTGACAACGGCTTGCGAATTAGCGAGAGACAAAAATGGAAGAAAGATGTTTTTTTACCTCTCATGGGACAAAAATACAACATGGGCAGTTAGTTAGTCACTTGCTCGAATCACTTACTTTGCCCACACCAGTAGCAATTATTAAATGTAGTGCCCATAAAAAGATAACAGATGACATTGGAAAGGGAAATGCTTATGCAGACCAGGTAGTGAAAGAAACAGCCAGAGACTTGTCCAACTGAATGTATATGGCTGGTCCAGCACGATGGATTATGGACAGAGGAATGTGTGAGGATACTCTAGAAAATGTGAAAAACATACAAGCAGACGCCACTCAAGAAGAGAGAGACAAATGGAAGGAAATGACTGGTAGGCTATATGGAAGGAAATGACTGGTAGGCTAGATGACACTGGTTGTTGGACAGATTTGTCTGATCAACAGAGATGGCTACTACCTAATGATTATGTTCTTCCTGTTGTGACAATGGCTCATGGTCCAGCTCACATTAGTGCCAAAGGAATATGTAAGCTTTTAGCACCAGTGTGGTAAAACTCCAACATTCCCAAATACGCAGATAATCTAGTGAAACACTGTATGGTGTGCATGATGTATAATCCAGGAAAGGGAATGCCAAGTCCAGGAGGACACTCTGCTCCACCGACATATCCCTTTCAAGTCCTCCAAATAGATTACATTCATATGGGGAGGTGTAACAACCTAACGTATGTACTTGTGGTGGTATGTGCCTTTTCCAAATGGATAGAGGCCTATCCCCTCAAAGACAATACGGCCTTAACAACTGCCAAAGCCCTTTTGAAGGAATTCTTTTCAAGATTCGGCTTGCCCTGAATCATTTGGAGTAACAACGGAAGTGAATTTGTAGGCCAAGTCATGCAGAAAGTTTGTACTGGTCTAGGTATTCGACAGAAATTCCATGCAGCAAATCATCCGCAATCAGCAGGTTTGGTGGAACGCTATAATGGAACCTTTGTATTTGTATTTTGTATTTTTTCTTATAAAGCGCTAATAATCATCCTAAGTAGGATATCACGGCTCTGCAATAACTATGATGGGCAGTGGGCTGACCTGAGTCCTATGGATTTAGCCTGGTGTGGGGAAAAGGAAAGTTTTCAATGGCTTCCTAAATGACAGGTGGCATTCCGTGAGACTGAGAGCCATGGGAAACTCATTCCATTTGGTTGCGGCTATGTGGGAGAATGCTCGCTCTCCCATCCTGGCTCTTTTCACACGAGTTGTTCTTGCTCTTGCTGTGAATTGAGAGCGAAGATTTCTGGTTGGTGCATAAAACTTAATCCTATTTCTTAGGATAAGTGGGCCTGTGTTATGCAGTGCTCTGTGTGTTATACACAGCATTTTGAAGGTTGCTCTCTGCCTCATTGTCAGCCAGTGGAGCTCTCTTAAGCAGCTATTGGCTGGGTCGAATTTTCTTTTCTTACAGATTGCCTTAGCCGCAGCGTTTTGCACTATTTGTAGTTTGGTGAAAAGATAGTCTGCCATGCCTACAAACAGGGAGTTTCCTTAGTCCAACCTACTCATCAATAGTGACTGAACCAGGATCCTTCAACACTCGGTGGGGATCCAGGTTAAGGCTCTTCTGAGCATTTTCAGCAAGGCAAAGCCTTTGCCGCAAATTGTTGACACGTGGGATTTCATAGACAGAGTGTTGTTGATCGTCACTCCCAGGTTCTTTGCTGTTGGTGTCGGAATTGGGGGGTGCCCAGTGGCACTAGCCACCAACTGTTATCCCACAACTGAATGTGACCACCAAACAGCAATATCTCCGATTTATCTGCGTTCAGTTTTAAGCAATGGCTATGCATCCAATCAGAAAGTTCGGTGTGACAGTTTAGTAGCCTGTCCTTAGGGTCATCATCATCGTCCAGGATTACAGTTAGCTGGGTGTCGTCTGCGTAGGAACAGATTTCGACACCCCACTTTCTTCCTATCGCTGCCAGTGAGGACACAAACACATTAAACAACGTTGGGCTCAATGAGGCCCCCTGTGGGACCCCATATTTGATGTTCCGATGAGGGGTTGAAAAGTTACCCATGCGCACTGATTGCGTTCTATCTGACAGAAATAATTTTAACCACCCCAGGGCTCTGTCTCGGATACCTTTTGCTGCAAGAGTTTTTAGTAGCAGGTTGTGTGGTACGGTATCAAATGCCGCCGAGAGATCTAATAATATTAGGGCAACTGTTTTCCCCCGGTCTACCTGCGTTCTGATGTTATCCAGCACTGACAGGAGCGTTGTTTCTGTGCTGTTGTTGACCCTGAAACCCGTTTGTGAGACATCTAATAGGTTGTTTGTTTCCAGAAAAGTGGATAATTGCTTGTTAACCAGTTTTTCTAGAACTTTCGATAGATAGGGCAGTTGAGATATGGGTCGGTAGTTAGCAGGATTGTTGATGTCTAGGCCTGCTTTTTTTAGTAGTGGGGTAACTATGGCGTTCTTCCAGTTAGTTGGGGATTCAGCAGATTCTAGCGAGTGATTCAATGCTTGTGTTACTGCTGGACATATTATTGGGGCTAGTTGCGCAAAGATATCTTATCTTATCTTATCCAGAATTTGTACAGCGCATGTTCACCCGAGGGTTTCATGGCGCTAACCAAGAGTGCTAGGAACTAAACCCATGGGGAAGAGAGGGGGGTTACGCCAGCGTCTGCACAAAGAGCCATGTCTTAAGTTGCTGCCTAAACTGGAGAATAGTGGTAGAGGAACGAATCTCCAGGGTGAGGGTGTTCCGTAGCTTGGTAGCAAGCGTGGCAAATCTACGTCCTCCCTTGCGTTGGAATTTGAAACGAGGAATGATCAGGAGGGTTTGAGAGGCAGACCGAAGATTGCGTAAGGGGATGTATTTAGGCAAAAGATCCTGAATAAACTTGGGGCTACGAGCATTAAGGGCTTTGAACGTCATGCAGGCAGTTTTGAAGAGAGTGCGTTGTACAACAGGAAGCCAATGCAATTGCTTGAGCAGCGGTCTAGCAGATTGCCAACGACGGAGGCGATAGATGAGTCTGACGGCTTGGTTCTGAGCCAGCTGCAGACGCTTGCTAAGGGCAACCGGAAGGCCAAGGTAAATGGCATTAGAGTAATCTAAGTGCGACAGCACCAGGGCCATTACAACCTGGGTCAAGGCGGATTGGGTAAACAATCGGCTGACCTTCTTTATTCTGCGAAGCTGAAAAAAGCATGAAGACTCTACAGCATTAACTTGAGGTCTCAATGAGAGCTCATCATCAATCAGAACCCCCAAGCTTTTCACAGATTTGGATGGATTAGGCGGGGGGCCAAGTTTAGAAGGCCAGTAATGAGGTCCCCAGAAAAGCTTACTTTTGCCGAAAAGAACCAATTCTGTCTTTCCAGGATTCAGCTTGAGATGGTTACTGTCCTTCCATTGACCTATAAAAAGCAGGGTGGATTGAAATTGAAGGGCAGATTCAGGGGAGTCGTCGATGGTGAAGGTGAGTTGCAGATCGTCTGCATAGTTGAAAGTGGTTACTTTAAAGGATTTTAATAGGTTCAACAGAGGGAACATGTAAATGTTAAACAGGATCGGTGAAAAGGAAGAGCCCTGCGGAACTCCGCAGGTAGTGTACAATTTAGATGAATAAAAGGGGGGAAGACCTACAGATTGGGAACGGGAACTGAGGAAAGATCTAACCCAGTCACGGGCGAGGCCGCCTATGCCGGCTACTTTGACACGGTCGAGAAGGATGTCATGGTCGACTGTGTCAAACGCGGCCGACAAATCAAGCAGAACCAGGGCCTGGGGAATGCCTAGGTCTGCATTGTGGCGTAGAGAGTCCAGAACTGCTGTAATAACCGCTTCGGTGAAGTGGGCTGGGCGAAATCCCGCTTGGACAGGGTCTAAAAAATCCGACTGTTCAATGAAGTTAGAAAGATGAGTGGTGACATGAGCTTCCAGAGATTCCAAAGATATGATGGGTCCAGCGGGGAACCTGATTTTATTTCTAACATGACTTTACCCACTTCTTCTTCTGAATACGGACCAAAGCTGGAGCAACTGATCTGAGGGATGGATGACTCATGGGCCTCTAAGCATTCCGAGTTGATATTGGAAAATGAAGAGTAGATTTTATCTATTTTCTCATAGAAAGAAATTGTTAATTTTATTACAGCCTACTTGTGAGGGAATCAGCTTTGGTGAAAGACTTGTAGGACTACACAGTTCTTGACTATTTTAAATAGTTCCTTGAATGAGTTTTTATTTTCTGTTATTCTGCGAGAGAAGTATTCCTTTTTCGCTTTCCTAATGGCTTTATTATATAGTATAAGTTCTTTCTTATATGACAATCTGGTGTCTTGAGTTTTTGTAAATCTCCATTTGTGTTCAAGTGATGTACATTTCCTTTTTAGGGATTTTAGTTCTGGCCCGTGCCAATTTTCCGACATGGTATGTCTGGGTTTATTATTGGGGCGTATCACTGAACCGTGTTCCAGTGCGTTCGTGATGTGGTTCTGGAGATGGTCTACTTCGTCATTAGTACAATTTTTTGTTATATTAGAATATGCAAACTGTTGCTGAAAAACTTCCACTTAGAAATTTGTCCAGCTCCTGGTTTTTGCCGCTGTCGGGGCTGAAGGTCTGGTGTTTTTGACAGGTAGGTTAATATTGAACTCAATCAAAGAGTGATCTGTCCATGTCATAGGTTTTATTCCTTTGATGAGAATGGAACCTATATTGGAGAAAATCAGGTCTAATGTGTGTCCTGCCATGTGTGTTGGTTGTTCGATTCTCTGGGACAGTTGTACGATTTCCATGTTCTCCTCTAGATGTTTAGCTAGGGGATTGTTACTATCGTCATAGTGAATGTTAAAATCCCCTAAAAACAGGATATTTTTATTGTTCAGACAGACCGGCATCATTTGCGCAAGAAGTTGGGTGCTAAAGTCAGACGAGCATCCTGGTGGATTATAGATGATCACACCGCCAAGAAGAATGTTAGTATTTATGGACACTGAGAACGCCATTGCTTCATGGCTGTTAGTCTGTGTGATAGCCTCTTGTCTGCAAATGAGGGAATCTTTGAATAGCAATGCCACCCCACCTCCCCTTTTTTCCCCCTATTCAGATTGAGGATTTTATAATGTGCTGGGAGGTCCATTGCGATATCCGGGGTATTGTGATTATCGAGCCAAGTCTCAGTAATGAAGGCCAGATCGGGTTTATCAGTGCTCAAAATATCCCAGATTTCTGTTGCGTGTTTTGGGAGGGATCTTGCATTGAGGTAGATACATCTCAGTGTAAGGTCTGGGGTGCTTATATTGGCGGGGCAGAACCAGGGATCACTCTCCCATTTGCAGTTATGACAGCAGACTGGGCCCATGGTGTTCAAGGGTCCTAAGATTGCGCATGACGCAAAATTTCTTGCGCCTAAGATGTTAAGATTCTTAAGCTCACTGCCTGAGTATGTAATGGCACTCATTGCTGTTCTCGGTATGTGGCTAGTCGGTAGTGCAGGGGTTGTGGACCCTGGTCCCGGCTGTTGCGGACGGGCGAAGACGGGCTTGCCTTTGGCACGCCTTCGGCGCCCCGCCGGGTCCCCGCTGCGCCTGTCCGCTGCGCCTCCTAAAAGAGGGTGTCATTTTATCCTGGCGAGGGCGGGAGGGCGGGACGGGAGGGGCCTAGCACTAGTCTACTAGCCTTACGCCTTCTCCTCACCCAAGATGGCGGGCCCCAAGCAGCACCTACTCGGCTGAGATGGGGGCGGTCTGGGGAAGTGATCCGGGCCAAGTGGGCCGATTTACTCAGCACAAGTTGTTGGGAAGGGGGAGCGACCCGCTAAGACACAGCGGTGTTCATTCAATTTCTATTTCCCTTGGATCGGGTGAGTGAACATTCGGGGCAAATTACAATGCGAATAAGGTGCAGGTTAAAAACACAGGTTAAAAACACAGATGACAGTTTTAAAAACCGATAGATCGCGCTAAGTCCCGGCTTTCCGCCTCAGGACACTCTAAATCACCATAACGCACACACTAGCAATCAGCGGGGAATGGTTGTCAGGGATTTTTATCCTGGCGAGGGCGGGAGGGGCCTAGCACTAGTCTGCTAGCCCTGTGCCTTCTCCTCACCCAAGATGGCGGGCCCCAAGCAGCACCTACTCGGCTGCGATGGGGGCGGTCTGGGAAAGTGATCCGGGCCAAGTGGGCCGATTGACTCAGCACAAGTTGTTGGGAAGGGAGAGCGACCCGCTATGACACAGCGGTGTTCAGTCAATTTCTATTTCCCTACGATCGGGTGAGTGAAGTTGAAGCTTGCAAAGATACAAGCCACTACAGGCCTGGCATGGCCTAACGCATTGCCTTTTGACCTTCTATCAACCAGGACTACAACGCACTCGCGCATGGGGCTTAGCCCCTACGAGATTGTGTTTGGACGTCCAGCTAATGTTTGGGGTGTCCCTAGACCCAGGAAATATTCCGATAACGAATATCCTATATTAATTGATTATTTGAATGAATTAACTAAAAGAATTTCTATCCTCCATCAACAGGTGCATGACGCTTTACCTCCAGCTTCCACAGACCAGGGCCATTCCATACACCCAGGCGACTGGGTTTGCATCAAAAACTTCCAGAGGACCAAGAATCTTGAGCCAAGATGGAAACCTCCGCAGCAGGTCTTACTCTCCACAAGAACTGCAGTTAAAGTTGCTGGAAGAAGAAACTGGGTACATGGGGTATATTGCAAGAAAGTACCCCTGTCCCTACCTTATGATCGATGGGTGAAGGATGGACTAGAAGACGTGGAATGTGAGAAAGTTCCAAGATTTGTACCTTTCAGTGATGCACGCTTAAATTATACTGAATCTGAGAATGAGGATGACAATATCCTCCAAGCAGCGGTACCATCTTCATTGAAATTAGACACTACTGAGCCTCACCTCCTTTTTCAAGATCAAACTGTACCTGGTTCAATGAGATATAACTTGAGGCCAAGACTAAACAAGAACACTTCAGCAATGCCTCAGTGATTTTTTGTCTATGATTTCCTTTTGTCAACGACATTCTGATTGAACTTGAGTTTCAGGGCCGTGATAAAGTGTCAGACTCGTGACCCGAGTAGGGGCATCTAGGCCTGCGGGACCTGTAGGATCATAGGACTGCAAATAACCACGGCTGAGTGAAACAACCACCAATCGCGGGCAACACCTAGGGAATGGAATTGATTGACCCTAAAACAATAGACAAAATGCAGATAAAAAGAAAGAAATATTGTAAATTATTGCATAATCATTGTGTCATAACCTTAATAATAGTGGTCCTAATATGTATTTTGATTTCTTGTATAGGATGGGTGTGTCATATGACTTTTACACAGCCTACCACCAAAGTTATTAGTGAAATGCATTCACCTGTTACTTTATCCCCACATCTTGAATTAAGAAGGAGCGAGGTCCATTACAATATGTTTGTCTCTATGTTGCATCAACATCAGCTGGCCATTAACACCACTAATTGTTGGGTGTGCAGTTTTCTGCCAAATTCTGTGAGCACCGGGATACCATATATCCCTCTTCCTTTCTCTTTTAACGGTTCTTGTAGTGCGTGGTGGGAATTGAGCGCCAGTTGGGCATTTGATACCAACAAAAATAATGCGGACATATGGGATTTTGGACTATATCTGTATCATTTGTGTTGGCCATATGGGAAGAGAATATATGGAATGATCAGTGAAAAGTCAGAATATTCTGATCGCCAGAACAGGTCTACAGACTTGTATTTCTTGCCCTCTGATAAGACTCCTCACAAGGGACAGACTCTTCTAGTAACATCTGCACAGGCACCATTTTGTATTAAGAAGGGAGGATCAAAGAACAAGGGTACTAGTAAATGTCTGTATACTATAACTTTAAATGGGACAGATTGGCCTTGTATGGTACCCTCACGTAACACATATTTCATATGTGGGAGTAAAGCCTACACTTCTTTACCCAGTAACTAGAAAGGCACTTCTTACATTGCTTGGTTACTACCCCCTACATATACAGCAGATACCAAACACCACCTACAGAAAAGAGGAATAGTGTCCACCTTAGATACAACAGGACAAGAAGCAGGAGAATTCTTAAAATGGCTCTTTCCATTCTGGGGTCCAATAGCCAATAGTAGAGACATAAGACAACTTTTTCGAGTTGTAGAGACAACTGTCAATGAAACAGCTGGAGCTCTAAGTAATATTACAGCAGTGCTTGCTGCCGACCGCCTTGTCACGCTCCAAAATAGAATGGTATTAGACATTAGTCTCGCTGACCGTGGAGGCGTATGCAAATTAATTGGATCTAGCTGCTGTATTTTTATTCCTGATAATGCTCCTCCGGTATACAAGGGCATCTCAAGACTACATAAAATAGCTGAGTCTATCCATCAAGATGAAGGGGATTGGTCATTGACAGGATGGTTCTGGGGAATACTGTCCACCTGGGGTTGGAGGATTATGACATTTATGGGAGCCATTCTAGCTGTGATAGTTACTTGTTGCCTCTGCTTACAATGTGGTCCGGCCAATTGTGGCCTTTGTGCTACATTCTGTATACCCCGACCAATAAGTAGGAAGAAAGAAAAGAATACACGAATAATGTTGCAAAAACAAATCTCTGAACTGATGGCCATTAATGTAGACTCAGACTAGAATTTGCCTGTGTATGGCAAAAGGGAGGACTGTGGAAATATGAAATCTCTGAATACCGCATCCATTTTGTATTTAGCCTCCATTTTTGTATTGCCATCACCCAGGCCTAACTTCTCGAGTCAGCACTCCCTGTCCCCGAAAACACATGCAATGCTTGTTAACAAGTAAATCATTCATTGTTGACTCTGCTCGATAGGAACAATCCTTATACAAAGTGGATTGTGTGAACTCCTGACCTGCATTATGGGCCATGTTTGAGGTAGAGTTTGTTTATCCTTGTGCATTGTGACTCATGTTTGTGGTTAAGCCTGTCTGTCCTTGTGGTGGGTGGTCTTAGTCACTAGACATGTTCATGATTAACTATGTTGCAAAAGATGTTGCACGAGTGAAGAACTGAAGCACGTGATGATCACGCCGCACTTTGGCAAACAAGGAATTCACTGACTGATTGATTCAGTTTGTTTAAATGTGGGTTGGATATGAGAGTGTCTATTGCTTTAAAAGATTGTACGCTGTTGATTCAAGCAGCAGTCTCCCGGGAACTTATTTGTATTTTACTTCTGGGACCACTGTTCATGGCTGCAGCCAAATAAATACTTGCTCTTCCTCACGAGTAGAGTGTTCCGTGTCCCTGTGTACCTGGACAGGTGAACTCGAAGATTTCAGGCGTGCACTGCGCCACCAGGCCATTAAAAGGTCCGGTTCTTCACAGTGAGATTAAGTGATTTGCCCAAAATCACAGGATGTTGAACATTGTTGCAGATACTTGAACCCGGTTCCCCAGATTTGACGTTGACCGCTCTAGCCATAAGGCCGGAGCATCTCCCCGTTATTAAAGTCAAAAGTGTTTCAGCGCCGAAGCGTTATATAGCAAGAAAATTTCCCCAGGGACAACTTCCCAAATACACCTTCAGGATCATAGCGACCAGAGTTCCTGAGAGCACCCCTTCAAGCAGGTGCTGGAGCAGCAGCGGCAGGTTCGGGTGAGTTCACTGAATGTGTCCTAGATAGGCTGTGATCATGGATACCTGAGTTTCTCACACATGGTTGTGCAACCACAGTGACTGGAGGTTCCTCGCAGCTCTGACTGCGGGTGGTGGAGGTTGTAGTGCAAAAATCCTGATGTTGATCCCTTGGCTAATCGTAGGTGAGTTGGGGCTACAAAGAGCAGTCTCAATGCTCTGGTGATGATCCCGGTCAGAGCACACTTCTTGCTAATTCCAGTCACTGACATTGGCATACAGGATCACATATATCTAGTGCACATGGGCAGCGATCCTATTGTGACAGCAAATGCCTGCGCTGTGGCCCCTCCAGGCATACGGGCTGTCTGGTTCTTCACTACAGGATTGTCACAGCCCACGCTGCATTGCAATATTCTCACAGTTGCCTCTCCTGGCATACTAGGTTGCAGATTCCTCACTACAATTGGGCTCTATAACAATCGGCACAGCAATATCCATCGCTCATTTCACAGCGGCCTTCCTCTGGCATACTGTTTTGTGGTACTTAGGCCCTTAACGGAGGACACTACCAATTAAATTTGCTCACGTTTAAAGTTGACATCTTTGCTGAACTTGATCCACATTTGCTTGCATGATCATATGGGATAATATTTACTGAGATGGCTTTGCTTACAATTAGCCTTCTTCATAGGCATATTATCAGGCCCTTTAACATTCCATACAAGGACTAAATTCACTGCATGAAATGTTAATGTTTGTTGTTTGCTCAGCGGATAGAATCAACAATGACAACCAGACCAGAGCTCTGATATGGAAGCATAAGTTCAGTTGATTATATAAGATACATTGATCCTTAGCTTAAACAGAGGAGAATTTTGCTGTCACTGTCGAAGTTGCTGCATGCCGGAATTCCAGCCCAGCTGAATCCTGTTTACCTCCTGAGAAGGACGATGGGTTGCTCTGCATCAGAACGGAATCCTAAATGAAACAGACCCACAGGTAATGGGGAGTTAGATAACCCTGAGGTATTCTGGCAGATTCACCAACCCTAGACTTACTAGGATAGGAAGCGCTAGGTAGTAGTAGGATCATAGGTAAATTATATGCTTTTGTGTAAAAATGTAACAGCACAATGGTGAACTGTTTATCCTCTTTACTGTTCATGTAATGCTGATTACTTTGTTTTGTTTCCTGCTATTAATTATTTCAGCACAGGTATTATACACAATAATCATATTGCTTCATTAAATGTTTGAAATGCCAAATTGAGTATTTCTTGTGAAGCACTTTGGGCACGAAGTTACTAACAAAATGGTTAAGTACTGTTTCCACAGTTTCCTTGGGGAGTCAGGGTTGTCATGCTCTAAAGTTACACATACCATTTATCACCTCGTACGCTTAGAGGTTCAGAGACTGCGTTGTCAGCTATATAGGACTACGGTCAACATATCCTGATGGTGTGCTTGTACTCAGATCCCACACAGTTTTGACGTTTATGTTGTCCAAACGCACAGTCTTACTGAGAAAGTATGAACTGTACGACATGTCACCAGCAATGTTCTAGCATTAGTACCTATTTAATGGGCCTTCTGAGTAGTTTTCTTTTGTGTGCCCAAAGACTTGACTCACCAATTAACTAGAGACGTTCTCCTCACCAAAGGAGGAAACCCCTATCTTTGGCTGTAGGTTGTCCGAGCTTGAATCCTTAAAAGGATCACCCCTTAAAAGTTACCATCTCTGAATTCCATACATTTAAATGACTAATGTAGGACAAGTGGTTTTACCACTAAATAGCAGAGGTGTACTAGCACAAATGTTGTTACAACATTGGCTCACCATTACAGGTGGGGATGCTACCTTCATGGCAGAGGCCCACGAAGCACACGGAAAAGAGGTATTCTATTCATGAATAACATTCCCAGCAGCAAACGCCAACACAAGACATTTTCACATATATACTGAGGTAGCAGTACTAAACCACAATAAAACATATGTGGATTTAGGATACCCATTGACATATCAGGAGCACAAGAATTGGTTCCTAGGTGCCCTCCCACGTACAGTAGAAAATGTCAGACTTGGTCTCCTCCTCAATGAGGAAGCAACATGCCAGTGTTAGCCAGGCATACACGCTACCCAGATATAGCAAACCTTACAGCTCCAGAGCTATGTGTACTATACACAATTAAGTTACGCTATAAAGACATCTAATATACTTTGATAGGTGAACAATAACAGCAATCGCAGCAAGGGTTGTTCAAGCTGTACAACCACAATTGACAATGCCCAGAATTATTCTGGTAACTATTAATGCAATTATGGATAAGTTTCTCATCAGACAGATTGAGATTCTTTTCTGGAATGCACAAAAACAAATCAGCTAGAACCAGTGTTTTCCTATAGGGGACCTAAAGAAAAACTTAGAAATCTCACAATTTGCCTACCATTAGGGAGGGTCCCCACGGTGGAAGACAGCCCCACCTGGGGCACAGTCTTTGCTGCAATTTATACCATAACACATGGTGCACCACCATTAGCTGTTTTTCCAGAGGTGCTTAAACAGATTGAAAATGAATATGGGGTATCCGATGCCCTGGATTTGGGGATGCCATGAATGGCCAATTTCACTACTGTATCCTCCATGACATTAAGATATATAAAAAAGGAAGCGGCAGCTTTGTCAGTGTGCCAGTGGCTTGCGCAAGTTGTTCCGGTAAACCAGGAGCGCAAACTACCTACAATTGTATAAAAAACCTACACATTAATAGGTAGAGATACTTTGGGAGCCAGAACTAACAAACCACAAATGAAGGATAATTCTGAAAGGGTAACTCGAAACAGGCACCAGAGTCTTCGAAAAATATGGGGATAGTAAGAAAAATAAAGAAAAGACTAAACCACAGAGGTGGATCTCCTCGATAGGATTCTTCTTAGAAGCACTATAACTTGTGTAACTGTGATACAATTAAACAGCCTAATAGGTAGCAGGATACTCATACACGTGCTTCTCGTTTATTTCAGGAATCATACGAAAACAGCTCAGAGATAGGAGAACATATCGGAGAAGTGCGTGAAACAATGCTCTTTTACCTTCATAATAAAGAGCCAAAGCCTCAATATGAAAAGAAGAAAGTGCCGGGGACTAAAGTTAAACATGGCACAAATAATGAGGACTGAATAGGCAGTGGGCTCTGACTCTGCTGGATAATGCGACAGAAGTCACAAAAGTCTGCCATCATGTTATAGAGTGTCTGGTGGCAACAGCAAAGAGTGACTACATCCAGGTGAAAACACTGTACCAGAGACTAAGGGGCATATGTATCAAATACTGTATTTGAGATTCTCAAATAGCGATGTTTTGAGAAATGCAATTTGAGAATCGCAAAACGAGATGTAATAAAAAACTCACAAATATTTTGTGATTTCTTAGTATTCTTTAATTGTGACTCGCAAATTGCGAGTCGCAATTAAGGTATGGCTACCCATTCATTCCATGGGAAGACATGCGCAATTTGCGAGCATCCTTTAGGTACTCGGAAATTGCAAATGCAATTTCAAGTTTGCAAGGCTGTCATAAGGACACCCTGATGCACCCCTGAAATGAGCATGTGTGCACATGTGGCGTGCCACATGTTACTTTGAAAAAAGCAAAAAAATGAATTTTTCAAAGAATTCGCATATTACCACCAACTGTCAGTTGGTGGAAATTTGCGATTTCTAATATCAAATTTGCACAACTTAGGTGCTTTCTACATCGCATTTAAGGAATCGCAATTTGTGATTCCTTAAATGTAATCGCAAAATAGAAAATCACAAATTTTGCGATTCTCTAATTTGGAATGCCCTTTTGGGATGACACATCTCAAAAGAACTTTTCCAGTTCACAAAAGGGAAAAGGGCTTGATACATATGCCCCTAGGTGTCTGATGGCACTTAATTTTCACCTATAGATTTAAGCATTACTATATGACAAAAGCTATCTTGAGCTTCAGACATAAACCTGCACACAGACATTCGGTGAATGCAAAGTGAAAACAATGAATCAGGTCTGGTCAGATGCTTTCAGTCAATGAATCATGTAAAACCATGCACAATTAATTCATGGTTGATTTAAATGTGTTTAGTTTAGATTTGACCTCACTATAGAATGTACATTTAATTTTAAAAATGTGTTTTGAACTTTAAAAGAAGCAAATGTGTGCTTAATTTACACCCATTTTAAAGTGTAGAGAAAGTTGAAATACACAGCTCGTGATTAGTTTGCTTTGGGAAGCCTCACCGCCGTCCTTGAGATAAGAATGGAAGAATGGAATGTCTGCTTCCCCTTTCGAATTTCTTCATGAAAGACGTTTCTTATAATTTACAGCCTACAGCTTGCTTTTATCAGTATTCAGTTCTTTAAACAAAGCCTTACTCATTTAATTGCAGGAGCAACTGCAAAGCACACATTTTTCTTATTATTATTGTGAAATATATTCACAGTTTTCAACCTAAATAATAAGTTGATGTTAGAGTAAAATTGTTATGTTTAGTTAAAATAAACTGTTTATTTAGCAGGGTGAGGAGATTTAATCATTTAGAGCAAAATTCTAATGTGTTACAAAAACTGGCCTGATTGATGACATGAACTTTCTGCAACCTCAATTGGATGAAGCATGAGGACCAAAAAGTCAAATGTTTGAAATTGTTTTACTGAAATATATATGTGTTGCTAGCTGAGAGGCGGAGGCATTTTTTCTCTCTTTTTAGAAGGATTTTGAGTTCTGCAAAGGAAGGAGGGTGAGTGGGTAGCCTCTGGGAAAAACACAGACAGGCAGATGGAGATGTTCCTCAGCGCTTGGAGAGGGAATCAGCTGTGAGGGCAGATTTAGATGTAGGCTTTTTCTAAAAAACCCAAGCTTTATGCTTTGACTAACTGGCTTTGCCAAGACTTATTTGGCCTATGCATTATTCTCTATATTGGAGATTTTGCACTTTTTAATTATTGATTTAGCTTCATGCTGAGCTCACTCTTGCATTGTATTTATTGAACTCTTCATGAGTTTCAACTGACATGATTTTTGCCTAATTTTCCCCATAGAATAGGAAGTTCTTCCTTTATGGAATGCTTAGAAAGCAATTTATGATGGGTTCTGTGTTGATTCTATTTTTCTATTTTCAATTCCGTAATCCTGATTGATATCTGATTAATGAATGTAGAGTCAGAGAAACTTAAATTCTGATGGGAAAATAAATTCCTTCAACTCCTTCCGTGCACACTAAATTTTCGCACTGTGTGGGAGTTTTTATTAATGGGCGGTATTCGGACGGCTGGGGGCCATCCTCTGTACACGCCCACCGTGACACGTGACGGCTCCCGGCCGTCACGAGCATGCAAAGGGTTAAAACTATCCACAACTCTTATTATTGCCTTAAATATTTATTACCATTTGATTTGCTCATGTTTATGTAAGTTTCCTTTTGGTCATCACATGGTGGAAAAGGTCTATTGCCTTAAGCGGAAAACAAGAGTAGTGGTGTTTTTGTATTGAGAGATTACCGTGAAATTTCCACTTCATCATGTCCCAAGTCAATTGTATGAATTACATAACTCTAAATGGAGGGGGATATATCATGTACTATCAATGTTCTCTTTTGGGGGAACTTATTATTCAGTTAAGACATTCTCTTGGCCGAAAAAAAATGCCACCTGAATTTGTTAGAAAACTCCCCCCAGGGGAAAGCATAATATTACCAGCTTTTTACGAACTTCATTAAGAATCAGTTAAACATACAAATGCCAAGGAGTGAGCCCTATCTCAAGGCCTGGCAATATATCACAACCATGTGGATTGGGATGAAAGGTCGCCTTACCACATCATACCACTAAGGTCAGCCCAGTAGCACAATACCCAATTAAACAGGAGGCCAATATCAGGTTAGAGAAATACTCACAACTTGAATATCAGGGTGTAATAGAAAGTTGCACCTCATCAATGATCAATCCTTTGTTTCAAGTAATGAAACCAGATCACTCATATCGCTTATTCTTCGATTATAGACCAATTTGGCAAAGCAGCGCGCGCAACAAAATTTGTTTATTTATTTATATGTTTACTTACCTCTAATCGGCCGTAATCCGTAGTTTACTATCCCCCACCCTGCCCCTCCCCTGCCCCATGCCACCGCTCATATCTCATCCTAAAATTCAAGAGTGCACAAAAAGGTCTCAACACTCTCTCTGAAATCACAAGAGTGTAAAACCACGCAGCCGCAGCGATACGTGGTCACCTTGGCTGCTCATGTTGTCTCATTGATCAAAAACTCTTTATTGTCTCAAAATTCCTCATGCCTAATCCCGGTCACGGGGCACCACCGTTTTTCTTTAAATGAATTATGTCACCAACATTTTTCACCTTGTTATTACTTGCGTGAATGATTATGAACTACGGTTCCCACAATGCATATCTCCACAACCTTGAGTTTTATACAGGTAAACATACCTGGCGCCCATCTTGGATTCGGCACAAAACGCCGAGGACAGAGACGGGAGAAGACACAGGTAGGCAGCGCTCCGCTGTTGTTTTCTTTCCCTTCAAAAGAATCTTTCCGGCACACAATATTGATTTATTTTTCCGCTATTCTTGTAGCGGATGTGGCCACAAGGTTGAATACTTCACGAAGAAAAAATATTTGAAAGATCGACACCAAGCCTCTTAAACAAAGGTATGTTTGATTCCACATATCTGCTACTACCGCGTGGCCAAAAATACGTCCACCGTCCTAACTTGTTGTCCCCTCTGCCCCAAGGTCAATAATCCATTTTCGCGCACCGAATGTGAGCACTACGCCTTCATAGCGGCAGTCGTCAGGCTTCATTCAATGCATCTACTGACGGTATGTTGCTCTCTCTTTCGTAATTCATTGTACATTGGCACATGTTTGCAAATTCAACAAGACATATTTTGCAAGCTTGATATCAATCCCTTATTCTTCAGGTGGTCCCCCGTCCATTGTGTATTGATTAGATGCCCAAGAAGTTCGACTTTGCACAGACAGAAACCCCCGTGCAATCACGCATCTCTTTTAATCTGGTAGGTTCATCCCTCTTTTCAGCGTCACATCGCTGGCTTTGGAGTTTACAGTTTTACCAAAATTCCAATTTGTTTTTCTTTTTAATTTTCCCACAGACAGAATTGCTCGCGCCCTGATGAGATTCCAGGAAATAACTCACTGGAATCGAAACGCGTCGGCCTGTTAGAAACGATTTTTTTGTGATCCAATCCCCTTTACCAGCAATTTCGCTGATGTTAAACACTCACACATTATTTTTATTTAATGCTTCAAATGTCTTTCAGAATTGTAAATGTATTGTTGTATGTTATACATGATTGAAATGTTCTGTTTGTTATAAACTCTCCAACTAATTTTTCTTCAACCTTTTTGTTCAAGTTAATTTAACACTTTATTTGTATAGCGGAACAGTATGGTATTCATGACATGAATATGTTATGTGGATATGTGTCTTTTTATGTGTGTAATTCGTCTCTTTTGAATCTTTTGAATAATTGACGAGTTAATCAGGTTAAAATAAAAATACCTTGTTGAATACGACTGGTTAGCGTGTTCAACCCTGCACAAATAAACAGAACCTCAATAAGGACCTATATTTCTTTTTAGCATTGAGTCAATCTTATCATTTTTTAAAACGATGCCAAAAGAGAGAACATATGAATGATTATTTGAACAAGTTTATTAGTATTTTTACATTTTTATAGAAAGGAATTATTTTAACACATTTTTGCAACTGAATTATTCATTGTCAAAACAAACATTAGAATTACTCAATTTACATATGAGCTTTCTTAAGAGACATTAAGAGTGCCCTCTAATAACAGCTAATCTAGTCTTTCATACATACATACAAACATGGCAATCATACTGTAATCTAGTCTAAAATGACATATATTTCTTCATATACACAAAAAGTAAATTTATACTAAACAAAAGAGACAAATACATTTGGCAGTTGTGAGGTGTACTAAGTGGAATACACAGGGAATCCAAGATGGTATGGGTCATCTAGTTATGGTGGCATGAACTAGCTTGTATCCAAGACAATTGGTGTTAGGCCGACGTACGTTTCGGTAAGAAACCTTCCTCAGGGCCAAGGACAGTATAAGCAACAAATTAACAACACAATATATTAAAAGGGTTTGAGGGCATCAAACTAATTTCTGAAAAGTAAAAAAAAAGGTACAGCAAAAAACATTATTATTTCTTTTACATACTCTGTTTCTTTTACATGACATACTCAATCTGTGGCATCATGAACCAAAATATTTTTTACGTTAAATAATGACAAATATTTGCTCATAGCTAGTTATTACTCCTTGCTGGTGATTGCTCCTAATGAATAGTTTAGATCAGGTAGATCATAGAAACGAGTGTTTAGCAGTGAACAGAAATAGAAATCAGATCCTGAATATTCCCTTTATATAATATGCACCAAAAGAGAGGGTGGGTTATAGAGCATGCAGTGCTTGTAGGATTTATGAAAAGGTTCTAGAATTTAATAATGACAAATAGGCAACATAATTTACCGATTAATTTGATCTTTATAGGTACAGAATGTAGGTCCTGGTCAGTCTTTGGTGGGTACGTTAGAACTGGAAAATTAAAAAGAGCTTTCATGATTATGTGGGCATAGGGTACGGTTAGAAATTGTCAAGTAGGCTCCTGTTGTTTTTACCTCTAAAGCGGTGAACCGCGGTTTTTAAATACTGGAGGCTGTGTTGGCGCGGGGTCAGCCACTTCCGAGTGAGTGGCACGATTCTCTGTGAGAGCAACAGAGATAGCATGTTAGGTCACTGACCGTATGTTGTATAGCAGTTATGTAGAATCAAGTTAGCAATATAGGAGACATGATTATATATATTTTTATAGATGAGTTACTAGTTTTTTCCATGGGCCATTGATTGTGTATTAAAACACACAACATAGAATAGTATTGCTTTTATTTGCTTTGTATTGGGGCGAACACCAATTCGAGTTTCAACTTCACCTTAAAAATAGGAATAGGATTAGAAACTAACATGTTTCTCTGTTGGCACAGAATAGTATTAGAAAAGTGCCATTGGCTACTGCTGTTATACATCTAGCGATGGCTCGTGGTCTGAGGGTTATGTGATCTGTTGATCGAAAGGGCATGAGGCTTCCGTGCAAATAGCAAATATTCTGTGTAGACATAAAATCGCCTATAAGATATCCTGTTGTTTTACTTCATTACAGTTATGTGGAATCAAGTCCCCAGATACAAACAAATTACCTGTTTACATGTTGTAGTAGAAGTTTAGACACTTTTTAGACACTTTTTCCGTGCGTATTTGATTGTGTGCTAGAACAAATAAAACAAAACAGAGAGGCGTAAAGCGCTATAGTGGGATTTGGTCTTCTACATCTTTTATATAAAAGTTTTTTTATAATATAGCGAGTGTGTGAGCCTGGCTTTTTAAGTTAAGGTTTGCTGACTGGTGGAATTATAACGCAGCAAAAACCAGTATTGATGTATCTTTATATTAAAGTTAAGGCAGCTGATGTCTGTGAGTCTCTGTCCGTCATAGCATTCTAGAGTTTTTTTGCACTATGCGGCAATAATGTACCACGTGATGTCAAAAACCTAGTCATATACTCGGTCTACCCTCTAGATCTTACCTTAATTTAAAGCTTTATTATCCGCTATCGTGGGTTCCTTGATTTATAGCCCCAGCGTGAAGATATTCGTCAGGGAGCCTGAGGAGATAATATAGTGTGCCATGAGACACAGAGCACGAAGAGGTCTTTAAAGATTTCACAGCGGAATGATCATATCGTTCCGGATTTTATGTGCTGCTTAAATAACAGGGACTGCCTACCGAGTGTTAACGTATCACCCAAAAGAAAGCGAAGGTGGACTTCAGACTAAGTTCAAGATAGTTTTTTAACAAGGGCACGAACTGCTAAACAATTCCTGACATTTCAAACGGTTGCAAAATTACAGCGTGTAGCCCCACGATAGCGGAGCAGGCATGTTGATAATCTCTTACCGTTTCCGTAGTCGGCTGTTGCGGCGACCGGGGGTTCTAGGGACTGGTCCCAGGGAAAGACTTTACACCCGCGTGTGGAGCCTTTTAAAAGGCCACTCAGATATTGCCATCAGGTGTGGATACATGAGCGTAGAAACAAAGTTCTCGCTCTGTTAAGGTTTCCAGGAGGCATAAACATAGTTAGCAGACTGGGGTTAGGGTGTGCATATGGCGGCGGCCATATTGGAGTTGGTTTTAATAGAAACCGGTATAATGAGATTTTATAAGATTTAAACTAGATGGGAGATATCATTATATCCTAATAACGCTGGGTTACTTATGAGAGGCTCAGATTTGTGGAAGTTTGCAGTGTGGAAATATACAGTTGGTCCATTAATACTCATATGATGTGTGTGGTGTCAAAGTCACATAGAATTTGCAACAACATGGTGGTTATCAGAGTGTGACTATCCAGGAGATTTCCTCGTTATGCCCAAACCGCACTGTGTCACAATAATGTATCCAAAACGTCTCACGTTTTTTGCGAAAGATTATTGGATCTTTTCCTGGTGGTGTTTGGACATGTTCCAATATCTGCCATCGCAGGTCTCGTTCTTTATGTCCATATTGGACAAAATGGGATACCATTGGGGCATTGGTCTTTTGTGTTCTAATTGCGGACTTATGTTCCGAGAGTCTAATACGGAATTCTCTAGATGTTTCGCCTATATATTCTATGTCACATGGACATAGGATAAGGTATATTACATTTTTAGTCCTGCAATTAGTCATTTCTTTTAGGTTTCCTTGTTTTTGACCGTAAGTCCATCTGTCACCGGGTATAACCTGGTCACATGCATGGCAATTGCCACATCTGTGGTTGCCAATTGGTAGTGGTTTTCCATCAATTGATTTCTGTTTGTTTGTTTCATTACTTTTCCGCCTGCTGTGCACCAGTTTGTCTCGGAGATTTTGGTTTCTTCTAAATGCCAAAATAGGTTTGCTCAATTTATTTTCCTGGTCATTGGTGTTCAATATCTTCCAGTTGTTATGGATCACCTTCCTTATCTTATTGTTGATAGTGGTGTGATTGAGAACACACACCAGTTTTTGTTCCTTGACTTTCGGAGTAGGGTTCAAAAGGGCATCTCTGTTATAGTATTTTGCTCTTTTCATGGAATTGCGTATGAGACGCTTAGGGTATCCTCTTGCCAATAGCCGTTCCGTTAAATGGTTAGCATGTATCATGAAATCCTTCATTGTCGTGCAGTTTCTTTTTATACGTAGGAATTCTCCAAACGGAATAGAGTCTTTTTGGCAGTTAGGGTGGTAGCTGCCATGTTGCAAGATGGTGTTTTTGGCTGTGGGTTTACGGTATAGGTCGACAGTCAGTTCTCCATTTACGTGTCTGATCCATATATCTAAAAATTCCACTTTGTCTGGGGAAAAGTTTTCATAACTCATAGCGCCTATCTCCTTGCTGACAACCCAAATTTCCACTCTTCCTTTCTATATAATACACCTTTACCTCTAGTCAAATTCATAAACATCTTTTGCCCATCCATACACAACTATCATGGATAACTTAAAAACATTCGGTTTTTCCGATGAAGATTTCCTCACTATGATGGACCAAATCACAGGTGGTAACAAAACCAATACAATCAGCACACCTGCAACCAATACAGATTGGCTAAAACTTGTCAACCTAAAAAAGAAAGCAAAAAGAATGGAATCGCACGCCATCCCTGGATGAAGCGAAGAAAACTATTCAGGAAATATATGAAGAAATAGCAGAATTTGATACTTACTTAACAAAAAAGAAAATGGATAAATTAAGGAAAGATGTCCGCTGGTTCGCCCAAGAAAAAATTTACCCATATCTCAAACAAGATTTCTATACGCAACAACAAGAGGATCCAGCTGCTGGAAGCAGATCCTATGATCAGACCTATCACAATCCCAGGTTTGACATAAGAGTCAGATTCCAAACCTTTTCTAATACTAACTCCTCAGATTCAGAACAGGAAGGAATAGTAAATGAGGAGGATTATGACTATGGCTTCTCAAATCACAATCAAAGGGGCCAGTTCTCAGGAAGACCGAATCGAGGCACACAACAACCTTTTTTATCGAGGGGCAGGGGACGAGGCAGATCTCGTTACCCAACTCAAAATCAATATCAACAATCGACTTCATACCAACAACCGAACCCTCCACATCCTCAGCCATATGTCCAGACGAGACGACAACAATATTGGAAACAATAAAAAAACCAGACAGAACATCTATACCAATATTTAACCTTTCCTCGCACAATCTATCGTCTGAAGAGGTAAAAGTATTGAGCAAAGGTCTATCATATGTTCCGAGTACTGGAGCGAACAGATTTCAAATACATCAAGATATCTTTTCCTTCTTCCGGAAGATTAGATTAAGAAAGTTTTTTGACGTCAGGGACACAAGCGAAGAAGAAGAGAATCTTTCAGGCTGTCATCCCCCCTCCGCTTTTACTCCCACATTGGATATGTTGGGACCAGAAGTCGCTATCTTTGAAAAGAGCGTTCTGAATGAATTAGAGAGAATTCTGAAATGTATCCCTATGCCCAAACCTAATTTAGAGAAAGAGGAAAGACTAGCTTTGAAAACGCTACAAGAAAATCAGGACATCACAATAAAACCCTGCGACAAAGCAGGTGGGATTGTGATTATGAACACCAACCAATATGCTGACAAAATCAACCAAATGTTAGGAGTGGAGGAACACTACAGAAGAACAAACAGACGATCTCTCACTTATTTAGCAGAAGAGATAAAAACTATGGTGTCTAAGGCCTTTATAGATGGACACATCTGCCAGAAAGAAATGGACTTCCTTATCAACACCCACCCAGTGGTACCTGCTATCTACGGTGTCCCGAAAACACATAAGAACACATTGGACCCCCCCTTGAGACCAATCGTAGCCTCCATAAATTCCAGCACGGAACCCCTATCTAAATACTTAGACTCCTTTTTGTGCCCCCTTACTACTACATATGCCTCTTATATCAAGGACACTGCGCACATGATTCAAGTCCTTGAACATTCGCCATTCAATAATGCTACCCAACTGCTTGTCACATGCGACATAGAATCGCTATATACAAATATTCCACAAGACAAAGCACTAGAATCTGTGGCAGCACTTTTAACAAGAACACCAGGCTCTAGACCTGATACCTTTATTCTAGACTGCCTGAGAATGGTTCTGCAAAACAACTACTTTGAATTCGACAATGAGGTATACCATCAAGTCAAAGGAGTCAGTATGGGGGCTTCTTGTGCCCCCAGTATTGCTAACATATACATGGGTGAATTTGAGCGGAAGAATATTTTTAATGAAATCGCACCTTTTTTTGAAAACATCTCGAGATGGCACAGATTTATTGATGATGTGTTTTTTATTTGGTCAGGCTCAGAGGAACATCTAAAGGAATTCATAGAATGGCTCAATCTGGCGGATAAAAATTTAACATTTACTCAAAATTTTTCCCCAGACAAAGTGGAATTTTTAGATATATGGATCAGACACGTAAATGGAGAACTGACTGTCGACCTATACCGTAAACCCACAGCCAAAAACACCATTTTGCAACATGGCAGCTACCACCCTAACTGCCAAAAAGACTCTATTCCGTTTGGAGAATTCCTACGTATAAAAAGAAACTGCACGACAATGAAGGATTTCATGATACATGCTAACCATTTAACGGAACGGCTATTGGCAAGAGGATACCCTAAGCGTCTCATACGCAATTCCATGAAAAGAGCAAAATACTATAACAGAGATGCCCTTTTGAACCCTACTCCGAAAGTCAAGGAACAAAAACTGGTGTGTGTTCTCAATCACACCACTATCAACAATAAGATAAGGAAGGTGATCCATAACAACTGGAAGATATTGAACACCAATGACCAGGAAAATAAATTGAGCAAACCTATTTTGGCATTTAGAAGAAACCAAAATCTCCGAGGCAAACTGGTGCACAGCAGGCGGAAAAGTAATGAAACAAACAAACAGAAATCAATTGATGGAAAACCACTACCAATTGGCAACCACAGATGTGGCAATTGCCATGCATGTGACCAGGTTATACCCGGTGACAGATGGACTTACGGTCAAAAACAAGGAAACCTAAAAGAAATGACTAATTGCAGGACTAAAAATGTAATATACCTTATCCTATGTCCATGTGACATAGGATATATAGGCGAAACATCTAGAGAATTCCGTATTAGACTCTCGGAACATAAGTCCGCAATTAGAACACAAAAGACCAATGCCCCAATGGTATCCCATTTTGTCCAATATGGACATAAAGAACGAGACCTGCGATGGCAGATATTGGAACATGTCCAAACACCACCAGGAAAAGATCCAATAATCTTTCGCAAAAAACGTGAGACGTTTTGGATACATTATTGTGACACAGTGCGGTTTGGGCATAACGAGGAAATATCCTGGATAGTCACACTCTGATAACCACCATGTTGTTTCAAAGCCTATGTGACTTTGACACCACACACATCATATGAGTATTAATGGACCAACTGTATATTTCCACACTGCAAACTTCCACAAATCTGAGCCTCTCATAAGTAACCCAGCGTTATTAGGATATAATGATATCTCCCATCTAGTTTAAATCTTATAAAATCTCATTATACCGGTTTCTATTAAAACCAACTCCAATATGGCCGCCGCCATATGCACACCCTAACCCCAGTCTGCTAACTATGTTTATGCCTCCTGGAAACCTTAACAGAGCGAGAACTTTGTTTCTACGCTCATGTATCCACACCTGATGGCAATATCTGAGTGGCCTTTTAAAAGGCTCCACACGCGGGTGTAAAGTCTTTCCCTGGGACCAGTCCCTAGAACCCCCGGTCGCCGCAACAGCCGACTACGGAAACGGTAAGAGATTATCAACATGCCTGCTCCGCTATCGTGGGGCTACACGCTGTAATTTTGCAACCGTTTGAAATGTCAGGAATTGTTTAGCAGTTCGTGCCCTTGTTAAAAAACTATCTTGAACTTAGTCTGAAGTCCACCTTCGCTTTCTTTTGGGTGATACGTTAACACTCGGTAGGCAGTCCCTGTTATTTAAGCAGCACATAAAATCCGGAACGATATGATCATTCCGCTGTGAAATCTTTAAAGACCTCTTCGTGCTCTGTGTCTCATGGCACACTATATTATCTCCTCAGGCTCCCTGACGAATATCTTCACGCTGGGGCTATAAATCAAGGAACCCACGATAGCGGATAATAAAGCTTTAAATTAAGGTAAGATCTAGAGGGTAGACCGAGTATATGACTAGGTTTTTGACATCACGTGGTACATTATTGCCGCATAGTGCAAAAAAACTCTAGAATGCTATGACGGACAGAGACTCACAGACATCAGCTGCCTTAACTTTAATATAAAGATACATCAATACTGGTTTTTGCTGCGTTATAATTCCACCAGTCAGCAAACCTTAACTTAAAAAGCCAGGCTCACACACTCGCTATATTATAAAAAAACTTTTATATAAAAGATGTAGAAGACCAAATCCCACTATAGCGCTTTACGCCTCTCTGTTTTGTTTTATTTGTTCTAGCACACAATCAAATACGCACGGAAAAAGTGTCTAAAAAGTGTCTAAACTTCTACTACAACATGTAAACAGGTAATTTGTTTGTATCTGGGGACTTGATTCCACATAACTGTAATGAAGTAAAACAACAGGATATCTTATAGGCGATTTTATGTCTACACAGAATATTTGCTATTTGCACGGAAGCCTCATGCCCTTTCGATCAACAGATCACATAACCCTCAGACCACGAGCCATCGCTAGATGTATAACAGCAGTAGCCAATGGCACTTTTCTAATACTATTCTGTGCCAACAGAGAAACATGTTAGTTTCTAATCCTATTCCTATTTTTAAGGTGAAGTTGAAACTCGAATTGGTGTTCGCCCCAATACAAAGCAAATAAAAGCAATACTATTCTATGTTGTGTGTTTTAATACACAATCAATGGCCCATGGAAAAAACTAGTAACTCATCTATAAAAATATATATAATCATGTCTCCTATATTGCTAACTTGATTCTACATAACTGCTATACAACATACGGTCAGTGACCTAACATGCTATCTCTGTTGCTCTCACAGAGAATCGTGCCACTCACTCGGAAGTGGCTGACCCCGCGCCAACACAGCCTCCAGTATTTAAAAACCGCGGTTCACCGCTTTAGAGGTAAAAACAACAGGAGCCTACTTGACAATTTCTAACCGTACCCTATGCCCACATAATCATGAAAGCTCTTTTTAATTTTCCAGTTCTAACGTACCCACCAAAGACTGACCAGGACCTACATTCTGTACCTATAAAGATCAAATTAATCGGTAAATTATGTTGCCTATTTGTCATTATTAAATTCTAGAACCTTTTCATAAATCCTACAAGCACTGCATGCTCTATAACCCACCCTCTCTTTTGGTGCATATTATATAAAGGGAATATTCAGGATCTGATTTCTATTTCTGTTCACTGCTAAACACTCGTTTCTATGATCTACCTGATCTAAACTATTCATTAGGAGCAATCACCAGCAAGGAGTAATAACTAGCTATGAGCAAATATTTGTCATTATTTATTGTAAAAAATATTTTGGTTCATGATGCCACAGATTGAGTATGTCATGTAAAAGAAACAGAGTATGTAAAAGAAATAATAATGTTTTTTGCTGTACCTTTTTTTTTTACTTTTCAGAAATTAGTTTGATGCCCTCAAACCCTTTTAATATATTGTGTTGTTAATTTGTTGCTTATACTGTCCTTGGCCCTGAGGAAGGTTTCTTATCGAAACGTACGTCGGCCTAACACCAATTGTCTTGGATACAAGCTAGTTCATGCCACCATAACTAGATGACCCATACCATCTTGGATTCCCTGTGTATTCCACTTAGTACACCTCACAACTGCCAAATGTATTTGTCTCTTTTGTTTAGTATAAATTTACTTTTTGTGTATATGAAGAAATATATGTCATTTTAGACTAGATTACAGTATGATTGCCATGTTTGTATGTATGTATGAACGACTAGATTAGCTGTTATTAGAGGGCACTCTTAATGTCTCTTAAGAAAGCTCATATGTAAATTGAGTAATTCTAATGTTTGTTTTGACAATGAATAATTCAGTTGCAAAAATGTGTTAAAATAATTCCTTTCTATAAAAATGTAAAAATACTAATAAACTTGTTCAAATAATCATTCATATGTTCTCTCTTTTGGCATCGTTTTAAAAAATGATAAGATTGACTCAATGCTAAAAAGAAATATAGGTCCTTATTGAGGTTCTGTTTATTTGTGCTTGGTTTATCTCTCCCCCCTCTGGACCTTTAAGTATTTGGGAGAACTCTTTCTCACTATATATAGCGTGTTCAACCCTTCCTCGATTGTGGATTTAAATTCTTTGGTGATGAGGCAATTTTTGATATGGTATGTACAATAAGGTCTAGCCTCCTCACCCGTCCCTAAGGACCTGGCTCCTGTTGTTTTCTTATTCCATGTCAGCGTCCGGCAGCACTCCCACCACAGGCAACTACTGCTATAAACTATAGACAATTGAACAGTCCTACACACACATTTGCAGTAGCACACATCGTACGGCACTAATGAACAACATAGTGCATAAAAAATAAAAAAAACACATTAGACATCTCAAAGCCTGAATTCTGGTATCTGACTTAATTTAGCACCCTAAAGCTCACAAAAACTATTCTGTTGATTGCCATAAGGGTATAAGAATAGCCCTATGCTGTTTTAGCCCTTATAACAGAACTATTACTAGACTCTGATGACCAACCATTGTCCTAAGTCAATGACATATACATGACGATGATAACTTAGCAACACACTTGGCCAGAGTAGATCGCATAATTGTAGGATCTGCACACATGAAGCACAAATTCAATTTTTAAAAAACAAAAATTTACTCTCTAAGTGTCCTGTTCCTGGAATAGAAGTAGTCATATGAAGTCAAAAGCATAGGGACACATTCCCTAGAGAAGTTTGCGCTCCGAAAACCACCAAACAAATTGAAACAACTCCAATCAATATTGGGTTTTCTAGATTTTGGCAGAGCATGTATCCCAGATAATGCACAATGGATAAAACCATTTTAAGATGTAATTCACCCAGACTTTTTAAGCACACATTGAATACCAGAACACACACAGATTTTGCGTTGAGTCCAATCTGATATGCTAGCTTCAAAACATTTACACACATGTCAACACCACAAACTTGGCGATCCGATTAATCACGGGTACGTCAGGTTACACATTGAGGTGACACTGTACTAACTGTATATATGTTGCATTTACACACAAATGCAGAAATACACTTTTTGCACCAACAGAAAAAATACTGACAGCAGTACAGACTGCTTTGGTAAAGGAAAGATCATTGGCTCAGGGGAAATGCATAATTGTTGTGACCCTGATTCCAGCCCTAGAGGCAGTCACTAGGGCCTGTGTCAACAATGCGAAAGCCTTAAATCCAAGATTGATACAGTGGGTCAACTCACTTACAGCAACAGCTGTAGATTGTCTTTGATCCTACACTCTAATCACAGACATATCTATTATACGAACATGAATATCCTCTGCCCAGTGCAATATAGTCTCTAGAACAGTATGATTTCATAATGTATTTGGATAGTTCTGCCCAGCTTTCAGTTGGAGCAAAACCTCAATACTCTGCCACTTGCGAAGCGGTTCGTAATAAAATGAGGAATGGAGAATTCTAGCCTCTTAAAAGATGTATGCAGTCACTAGGTGATTGAACTGCACACAGGCCAAACGGAAATTTGTAATTCTGGAACTTGAGAATACATATCCTGAGTTCCCAAAACTTGTAGTGTGTCTTTTGAATTATTGTGTATAGTCTTACAATGAGTATCTACACTACTGGAGCAGAAATGGATTCAGAGATTCTAAAGTCCCTTGCTCACTTTGCCACTGGATTCAAGATAACCTGACTGATGAGGGTTATGAACCCAAAACAGGTTCCAGGATGCTTGTTTCCAGTCCAGGGAAGACATTGCTTGGCAGTTTGGGCTGGACTGTTCCCATGAGGCACAAGGTCAGACTGATTTGCATATGGCCATGTCTGAACTGGGGCGGCGGAGTGAGCTAAAGAATGGTGATGGATTAAACCCAAATCAGTTGATTGGGGGTGAGTGTTTGATTTGCTCAAACGTTCCGTCCATCATCCCCTTTTGTATCGCTTTGTTCGCCGTAAGTTGGCAGGGTATGCTCAGACGTGAGTCCCTTGCTCACTTTGCCACTGGATTCAAGATAGCCTGGCTGATGAGGGTTATAAACCTGAAACCGGTCCCTGGATGCTTGTTTCCGGTCCAGGGAAGATATGGCTTGGCAGTTCGGGCTGGACTGTTCCCATGAGGCACAGGGTCAGACTGATTTGCATATGGCCATGTCTGTACTGGGGTGGCGGAGTGAGCTAAAGAATGGTGATGGATTAAACCCAGATCAGTTAACTGGGGGTGAGTGTTTGATTTGCTCAAACGCTCTGTCCATCATCCCCTTTTGTATCGCTTTGATCGTCCTAAGTTTGGAGGGTATGCTCAGACGTGAGTCCCTTGCTCACGTTGCCACTGAATTCAAGATAGCCTGTCTGATGAGGGTTATGAACCCGAAACCGGTCCCAGGATGTTTGTTTCTGGTCCAGGGAAGACAAAGCTTGGCAGTTCGGGCTGGACTGTTCCCATGAGGCACAAGGTCAGACTGATTTGAAAATGGCCATGTCTGAACTGGGGTGGCGGAGTGAGCTAAAGAATGGTGATGGATTAAACCCTGATCAGTTGACTGGGGGTGAGTGTTTGATTTGCTCAAACGCTCCGTCCAACATCCCCTTTTGTATCGCTATGTTTGCCCTAAGTTGGAAGGGTATGCTCAGACGTGAGTCCCTTGCTCACTTAGCCACTGGATTCAAGATAGCTTGGCTGTTGAGGGTTATGAACCTGAACCCGGTCCCAGGATGCTTGTTTCCGGTCCAGGGTAGTCATGGCTTGGTAGTTCTTGCTGGACTGTTCCCATGAGGTACAGGGTCAGACTGATTTGCATATGGCCATGTCTGAACTGGGGTGGCAGCGTGAGCTAAAGAATGGTGATGGATTAAACCCAGATCAGTTGACTGGGCGTGATTGTTTGATTTTCTCAAACGCTCCCTCCAACATCCCCTTTTGTATCGCTATGTTTGCCCTAAGTTGGAAGAGTATGCTCAGACGTGAGTCCCTTGCTCACTTTGCCACTCAATTCAAGATAGCCTGACTGATGAAGGCTATTAACCCAAAACAGGTCTCAGGATGCTTGTTTCCGGTCGAGGGAAGACACGGCTTGGAGGTTCGGGCTGGACTGTTCCCATGAGGTACAAGGTCAGACTGATCTGCATATAGCCAAGTCTGAACTGTGGTGGCGGTGTGAGCTAAAGAATGGTGATGGATTAAACCCAAATCAGTTGACTGGGGGTGAGTGTTTGATTTGCTCTAACGCTCTGTCCATCATCCCCTTTTGTATCGCTTTGTTCGCCCTAAGTCGGCAGGGTATGCTCAGACAAGAGTCCCTTGCTCACTTTGCCACTAAATTCAAGATAGCCTGGCTGATGAGGGTTATGAACCCGAAACCGGTCCCAGGATGCTTTTTTCCGGTCCAGGAAAGTCATAGCTTGGCAGTTCGGGCTGGACTGTTCCCATGAGGCACAGGGTCAGACTGATTTGCAAATGGTCATGTCTGAACTGGGGAGGCGGGGTGAGCTAAAGAATGGTGATGGATTAAACCCAGATCATTTGACTGGGGTGAGTGTTTGATTTGCTCTAACGCTCCGTCCATCATCCCCTTTTTTATAGCTTTGTTTGCCCTAAGTTGGCAGGGTATGCTCAGACGTGAGTCCCTTGCTCACTTTGCTTCCGGATTCCAGATAGCCTGGCTGATGAGGGTTATGGAACTGATTCCGGTCCCAGGATGTTTGTTTCCGGTCCAGGGAAGACATGGCTTTGCAGTTCGGGCTGGACTGTTCCCATGAGGCACACGGTCAGACTGACTTGCATATGGCCATGTAGGAACTGGGGTGGCGGAGTGAGATAAAGAATGGTGACGGAATAAACCCAAATCAGTTGACCTGGGTGAGTGTTTGATTTGCTCAAACGCTCCGTCCATCATCCACTTTTGTATCGCTTTGTTCACCCTAAGTTGGCAGGGTATGCTCAGACGTGAATCCCTTGCTTACTTTGCCACTGGATTCAAGATAGCCTGGCTGATGAGGGTTATGAACCCGAAACCGGTCCCAGCATGCTTGTTTCCGGTACAGGGAAGACATGGCTTGGCAGATCGGGCGGGACGGTTACCATGAGGCACAGGGTCATACTGATTTGCATATTGCCATGTCTGAACAGGGGTGGCAGTGTGATCTAAAGAATGGTGATGGATTAAACCCAGATCAGTTTACTGGGGGTGAGTGTTTGATTTGCTCAAACGCTCTGTCCATCATCCCCTTTTGTATCGCTTTGATCGTCCTAAGTTTGGAGGGTATGCTCAGACGTGAGTCCCTTGCTCACTTTGCCACTGGATTCAAGATAGCCTGGCTGATGAGGGTTATGAGCCCGAAACCGGTCCCAGGATGATTGTTTCCAGTCCAGGGAAGACATGGTTAGGCAGTTCGGGCTGGACTGTTCCCATGAGGCACAGGGTCAGACTGATTTGCATATGGCCATGTCTGAACTGGGGTGGCAGTGTGATCTAAAGAATGGTGATGGATTAAACCCAAAGCAGTTGACTGGGAGTGAGTGTTTGATTTGCTCAAATGCTCCGTCCATCATCCCCTTTTGTATCGCTTTGTTTGTCCTAATTTTGCAGGGTATGCTCAGGCGTGAGTCTCTTGCTCACTTTGCCACTGGATTCAAGCTAGCCTGGCTGATGAGAGTTATGAACCCGAAATGGGTCCAGGAAGCTTGTTTCCAGTTACAGGCAACACATGGCTAGGCAGTTCGGCTTGACTGTTCCCATGAGGCACTGGGTCAGACTGATTTGCATATGGGCATGTCTGAACTGGGGTGGCGGAGTGAGCTAAAGAATGGTGATGGATTAAAGCCAGATCAAATGACTGGGGTGAGTTTGATTTGCTCTAACGCTCCGTCCATTATCCCCTTTTGTATCGCTTTGTTTGCCCTAAGTTGGCAGGGTATGCTCAGACGTGAGTCCCTTGCTCACTTTGCTTCCGGATTCCAGATAGCCTGGCTGATGAGGGTTATGGAACTGATTCCGCTCCCAGCATGCTTGTTTCCGGCCCAGGGAAGACATGGCTTGGCAGTGCGGGCGGGACGGTTACCATGAGGCACAGGGTCATACTGATTTGCATATGGCCATGTCTGAACTGGGGTGGCAGAGTTAGCTAAAGAATGGTGATGGATTAAACCCAGATCAGTTTACTGGGGGTGAGTGTTTGATTTGCTCAAATGCTCTGTCCATCATCCCCTTTTGTATCGCTTTGATCATCCTAAGTTGGCAGGGTATGCTCAGACGTGAGTCCCTTGCTCACTTTGCCACTGGATTCAAGATAGCCTGGCTGTTGAGGGTTATGAGCCAGAAACCGGTCCCAGGATGGTTGTTTCCAGTACAGGGAAGACATGGCTAGGCAGTTCGGGCTGGACTGTTCCCATGAGGCACAGGGTCAGACTGATTTGCATATGGCCATGTCTGAACTGGTGTGGCTGTGTGAGCTAAAGAATGGTGATGGATTAAACCCAGAGCAGTTGAGTGGGAGTGAGTGTTTGATTTGCTCAAACGCTCTGTCCATCATCCCCTTTTGTATCGCTTTGATCGTCCTAAGTTTGGAGGGTATGCTCAGACGTGAGTCCCTTGCTCACGTTGCCACTGAATTCAAGATAGCCTGGCTGATGAGGGTTATGAACCCGAAACCGGTCCCAGGATGCTTGTTTCTGGTCCAGGGAAGACAAAGCTTGGCAGTTCGGGCTGGACTGTTCCCATGAGGCACAAGGTCAGACTGATTTGAAAATGGCCATGTCTGAACTGGGGTGGCGGAGTGAGCTAAAGAATGGTGATGGATTAAACCCTGATCAGTTGACTGGGGGTGAGTGTTTGATTTGCTCAAACGCTCCGTCCAACATCCCCTTTTGTATCGCTATGTTTGCCCTAAGTTGGAAGGGTATGCTCAGACGTGAGTCCCTTGCTCACTTAGCCACTGGATTCAAGATAGCTTGGCTGTTGAGGGTTATGAACCTGAACCCGGTCCCAGGATGCTTGTTTCCGGTCCAGGGTAGTCATGGCTTGGTAGTTCTTGCTGGACTGTTCCCATGAGGTACAGGGTCAGACTGATTTGCATATGGCCATGTCTGAACTGGGGTGGCAGCGTGAGCTAAAGAATGGTGATGGATTAAACCCAGATCAGTTTACTGGGCGTGATTGTTTGATTTTCTCAAACGCTCCGTCCAACATCCCCTTTTGTATCGCTATGTTTGCCCTAAGTTGGAAGAGTATGCTCAGACGTGAGTCCCTTGCTCACTTTGCCACTCAATTCAAGATAGCCTGACTGATGAAGGCTATTAACCCAAAACAGGTCTCAGGATGCTTGTTTCCGGTCGAGGAAAGACACGGCTTGGAGGTTCGGGCTGGACTGTTCCCATGAGGTACAAGGTCAGACTGATCTGCATATAGCCAAGTCTGAACTGTGGTGGCGGTGTGAGCTAAAGAATGGTGATGGATTAAACCCAAATCAGTTGACTGGGGGTGAGTGTTTGATTTGCTCTAACGCTCTGTCCATCATCCCCTTTTGTATCGCTTTGTTCGCCCTAAGTCGGCAGGGTATGCTCAGACAAGAGTCCCTTGCTCACTTTGCCACTAAATTCAAGATAGCCTGGCTGATGAGGGTTATGAACCCGAAACCGGTCCCAGGATGCTTTTTTCCGGTCCAGGAAAGTCATAGCTTGGCAGTTCGGGCTGGACTGTTCCCATGAGGCACAGGGTCAGACTGATTTGCAAATGGTCATGTCTGAACTGGGGAGGCGGGGTGAGCTAAAGAATGGTGATGGATTAAACCCAGATCATTTGACTGGGGTGAGTGTTTGATTTGCTCTAACGCTCCGTCCATCATCCCCTTTTTTATAGCTTTGTTTGCCCTAAGTTGGCAGGGTATGCTCAGACGTGAGTCCCTTGCTCACTTTGCTTCCGGATTCCAGATAGCCTGGCTGATGAGGGTTATGGAACTGATTCCGGTCCCAGGATGTTTGTTTCCGGTCCAGGGAAGACATGGCTTTGCAGTTCGGGCTGGACTGTTCCCATGAGGCACACGGTCAGACTGACTTGCATATGGCCATGTAGGAACTGGGGTGGCGGAGTGAGATAAAGAATGGTGACGGAATAAACCCAAATCAGTTGACCTGGGTGAGTATTTGATTTGCTCAAACGCTCCGTCCATCATCCACTTTTGTATCGCTTTGTTCACCCTAAGTTGGCAGGGTATGCTCAGACGTGAATCCCTTGCTCACTTTGCCACTGGATTCAAGATAGCCTGGCTGATGAGGGTTATGAACCCGAAACCGGTCCCAGCATGCTTGTTTCCGGTACAGGGAAGACATGGCTTGGCAGATCGGGCGGGACGGTTACCATGAGGCACAGGGTCATACTGATTTGCATATTGCCATGTCTGAACTGGGGTGGCGGAGTTAGATAAAGAATGGTGATGGATTTAACCCAGATCAGTTTACTGGGGGTGAGTGTTTGATTTGCTCAAACGCTCTGTCCATCATCCCCTTTTGTATCGCTTTGATCGTCCTAAGTTTGGAGGGTATGCTCAGACGTGAGTCCCTTGCTCACTTTGCCACTGGATTCAAGATAGCCTGGCTGATGAGGGTTATGAGCCCGAAACCGGTCCCAGGATGATTGTTTCCAGTCCAGGGAAGACATGGTTAGGCAGTTCGGGCTGGACTGTTCCCATGAGGCACAGGGTCAGACTGATTTGCATATGGCCATGTCTGAACTGGGGTGGCAGTGTGATCTAAAGAATGGTGATGGATTAAACCCAAAGCAGTTGACTGGGAGTGAGTGTTTGATTTGCTCAAATGCTCCGTCCATCATCCCCTTTTGTATCGCTTTGTTTGTCCTAATTTTGCAGGGTATGCTCAGGCGTGAGTCTCTTGCTCACTTTGCCACTGGATTCAAGCTAGCCTGGCTGATGAGGGTTATGAACCCGAAATGGGTCCAGGAAGCTTGTTTCCAGTTACAGGCAACACATGGCTAGGCAGTTCGGCTTGACTGTTCCCATGAGGCACAGGGTCAGACTGATTTGCATATGGGCATGTCTGAACTGGGGTGGCGGAGTGAGCTAAAGAATGGTGATGGATTAAAGCCAGATCAAATGACTGGGGTGAGTTTGATTTGCTCTAACGCTCCGTCCATTATCCCCTTTTGTATCGCTTTGCTTGCCCTAAGTTGGCAGGGTATGCTCAGACGTGAGTCCCTTGCTCACTTTGCTTCCGGATTCCAGATAGCCTGGCTGATGAGGGTTATGGAACTGATTCCGCTCCCAGCATGCTTGTTTCCGGCCCAGGGAAGACATGGCTTGGCAGTGCGGGCGGGACGGTTACCATGAGGCACAGGGTCATACTGATTTGCATATGGCCATGTCTGAACTGGGGTGGCAGAGTTAGCTAAAGAATGGTGATGGATTAAACCCAGATCAGTTTACTGGGGGTGAGTGTTTGATTTGCTCAAATGCTCTGTCCATCATCCCCTTTTGTATCGCTTTGATCATCCTAAGTTGGCAGGGTATGCTCAGACGTGAGTCCCTTGCTCACTTTGCCACTGGATTCAAGATAGCCTGGCTGTTGAGGGTTATGAGCCAGAAACCGGTCCCAGGATGGTTGTTTCCAGTACAGGGAAGACATGGCTAGGCAGTTCGGGCTGGACTGTTCCCATGAGGCACAGGGTCAGACTGATTTGCATATGGCCATGTCTGAACTGGTGTGGCTGTGTGAGCTAAAGAATGGTGATGGATTAAACCCAGAGCAGTTGAGTGGGAGTGAGTGTTTGATTTGCTCAAATGCTCTGTCCATCATCCCCTTTTGTATCGCTTTGTTCGCCCTAATTTTACATGGTATGCTCAGGCGGGAGTCTCTTGCTCACTTTGCCACTGGATTCAAGATAGCCTGGCTGATGAGGGTTATGAACCCGAAACGGGTCCCAGGATGCTTGTTTCCAATTACAGGGAAGACATGGCTTGGCAGTTCGGGCTTGACTGTTCCCATGAGGCACAGGGTCAGACTGATTTGCATATGGCCATGTCTGAACTGGGGCGGCGGAGTGTGCTAAAGAATGGTGATGGATTAAACTCAGATGAGTTGATTGGGGCTGATTGAATGATTTGCTCAAACGCTCTGTCCATTATCCCCTTTTGTATCGCTTTGTTCGCCCTAAGTTGGCAGGGTATGCTCAGACGTGAGTCCCTTGCTCACTTTGCCACTGGATTCAACATAGCCTGGCTGATGAGGGCTATGAACCCGAAACCGGTCCCTGGATGCTTCTTTCAGGTCCAGGGAAGACATTGCTTGGCAGTTCGGGCTGGGCTGTTCCCATGAGGCACAGGGTTAGACTGATTTGCATATGGCCATGTCTGAACTGGGGCGTCGGAGTGAGCTAAAGAATGGTGATGGATTAAACTCAGATCAGTTGATTGGGGCTGAGTGTATGATTTGCTCAAACGCTCAGTCCACCATCCCCTTTTGTATCGCTTTGTTCGCCCTATGTTGGCAGGGTATGCTGAGACGTGAGTCCCTTGCTCACTTTGCCACTGGATTCAAGATAGCCTGGCTGATGAGGGTTATGAACCCGAAACCGGTCCCTGGATGCTTGTTTCCGGTCCAGGGAAGACATGGCTTGGCAGTTCGGGCTGGACTGTTCCCATGAGGCACAGGGTCAGACTGATTTGCATATGGCCATGTCTGAACTGAGGTAGCGGAGTGAGCTAAAGAATGGTGATGGATTACAGCCAGATCATTTGACTGTGGGTGAGTGTTTGATTTGCTCAAACGCTCCGTCCATCATCCCCTTTTGTATCGCTGTGTTCGCCCTAAGTTGGCAGGTTATGCCCAGATGTGAGTCCCTTGCTCTCTTTGCCACTGGATTCAGGATAGCCTGGCTGATGAGGGTTATGAACCCGGAACCGGTCCCAGGGTGCTTGTTTCCGGTCCAGGGAAGACATGGCTTGGCAGTTTAGGCTGGACTGTTCCCATGAGACACAAGATCAGGCTGATTTGCATATGGCCATGTCTGAACTGGGGTTGCGAAGTGAGCTAAAGAATGGTGATGATTAAACCCAGATCAGTTGACTGGGGGTGAGTGTTTGATTTGCTCAAACGCTCCATCCATCATCCCCTTTTGTATCTCTTTTTTGCCCTAAGTTGGCAGGGTATGCTCAGACGTGAGACCCTTGCTCACCTTGCCACTGGATTCAAATTAGCCTGGCTGATTAGGGTTATGAACCTGAAACTGGTCATAGGAGTTTTGTTTACGGTCCAGGGAAGACATGGCTTGGCAGTTCAGGCTGGACTGTTCCCATGAGGCACAGGGTCAGACTAATTTGCATATGGCCATGTCTATACTGGGGTGGCGGAGTGAGCTAAAGAAGTGTAATGGATTAAACCCAGATCAGTTGACTGGGGTAAGTGTTTGATTTGCTCAAATGCTCCGTCCATCATTACCTTTTGTATTGCTTTGTTCGCCCTAAGCTGGCATTGGTATGCTCAGACGTGAGTCCCTTGCTCCCTTTGCCACTGGATTCAAGATAGCCTGGCTGATGATGGTTATGAACCCGAAACCAGTCCCTGGATGCTTGTTTACGGTCCTGGGAAGACATGGCTTGGCAGTTCGGGCTGGACTGTTCCCTTGATGCACAGGGTCAGACTGATTTGCATATGGCCATTGAGGTTCCGGGAATCCTTAACCTGTTTCATAAAGGTCATGGTTTCGCTACAAATTTGGTATTAGCGAACCGTAACCAGTTAGTACGGCAAGCATGAGTGTTTTCGTCACGGTACACCGATGGATTCACCACGTATTTGGGGATACTTTCTGAACCCTAGGATTCCATTTTGTATATGGCAGCCATTTTGTGGTTGCCCTCACATAGGCCGATGACTTCGGCCAAACGACTCTTTGACACACGTACACTTTAGCTGACTTCTGAATGACCTGAGCAGGCGATCTTCTTGCCTGAAGCCAAACTTGTTAGACCAGTTCCTTTCCCAGTAGCTGATCGAGATTGAGAATCAAGGCACAGGAGATCATAAACCTTTTATTGCACACAACTATGTCTTATTTTACTCACACCTGTCTCTGCTTCTTACTCCTCTGGCTGTTTACGATGGGGAGGTGACCGGTTTTATGGTGGGTTTTGATTGACCTGTCTGATGAAGAATGCTAGGTTTGACCAATGATAAATCACGGGCTGGGCAACTGAAAAGTGGGTTTTACCGTCATGCGATACCTCTGATTTGGATAGATGTGATTGGACAGTTTGCAAATGTAAGGTATTTGTCTGGGATGTGATTTTTGGCATAAAAAGGATGGCTTGTTTTGTAAAAATTGAGCAGTCTCCTACGAATATACAGCCACTGTACTTCGTGGACCTCTGTTTCTGGTTGCAGCCAATAAATTCGATCTTTGACGTCACTAAGAAGATTCCGTGTCTCTGTGTTTAGAAGTCAGGTGAACTCGGAGACTTTGGGCTTGTCCCGTGCACCGCTGGGTCTTAAATAACCCGGTTCTTCATTTGGCGCCCACGTGGGGCGACTTCAGCGGTACCGGTCCAAGCCTGAAGATCGTGAGGAGCTTCGTGTGAAAATTCTGGAGGAAGGCCAGCCACTTCATCGACCCCTGTATGTCGTCGTGGTCCAAAAGTCTTTGCTGCGAGGTTCCCCGCTTTCCGACAGCTACAAAGGACTGCTGCCCTGACTGTCGCCCTGTCTTGGAGCCTTTGATGATTTGTAGAGCGAGACGATAGACGGATCTTCTGGCGACGTCATCGATACTTCAGTTAAGTATGAGTGGAGCGTCTCCCAGTCCTTAGTTTTGTTTTTGGGTATCCCTTGGGATCTTTGATTTGGGACTTGCAAGCTCCAAAGCCGAGGGACTTGTGTATTCACGAGGCTATCGTATTCGATACTCCCTTGAAGTATGAAGCTAGACTAGTGAGCGAAGATGCCTGGTCTTAGCAGACTTGGAAGTATATTTTGTTGTGGTCGTAATAGGGATTCCCGATTGGAGGATTAGTGTACGGTTCCTCCGATTGGAACTCCAACCTATGAGCTCTATGTGAAACATGGCGTGGGCCCCATCACGTATAATGAAGTGTGGATTCGTTACACAAGGAAGGACGGTGTCCTCAAATGGCCCCAATATGGTAGTTTTGACACAGAAGTTTTAGATAATCTAGAAGTTAGACTTTTTAAGAAGAAAGCCCGGCCGGCGATGTTTGACCCTTTCCGCCTATGGCGAAAGGAAGCCAAACAGAAAGAAATTAAATTAGCGAAGAAGAATAAAAGAGAAAAGGGTATTTCGATAATGCAAGCTGCTATACAGTTTTAAGATAATGAAGAAGAACAAGCGAGTGAGCAGTTGCACAGGCAACGTAAAATGGCGATTGATAAATGCTATCCAGTTCTGATGCCTCCTAAGCAAGATGCGATGAAGGATCTTGTGAAAGATCCTTTGATGTCACATTTGTTGAATTCGCCACCCCCTTATGCGCAGACTGCTACAGCACCTCCGCAACCTCTAGTTGCGCAACCTCCGGTTACCTTGCCTCCTGTTATCGCACAGCCGCCAGCTCGTCTTCAGTTGGCTCCTACTCCTCTGGTGCAGCCTTCTGAAGGCCTGCCGCCTACTTTGCTACCTGCTCCGCCTTTACTTCCTACGACTTTTTCGCCTGTTCTCGCTGCCTCCTCTGCTACTGCTCCTACATTAACCTTTTCTCAGTTCTCTTTATCTCCTGTCCTGTCAACTTCTCCTGCTGTTCGACAGAGAATGACGGATACTGTCACTACTCTTTTGTCTCCTTTCTTTGGGTCATTTAGTACGACCCCCGTTTCATAGCGTAAGAAGTTGCGTAGTCAACTGCCTGATTCCCGAGAGAGGGAAGTATTGGATCCTTTAGCGCGTAAATGGGTCACTCGTCCTTTAAGATATGATGTAGAGTCTGTTATGGATGTTTTCCGTCAATGGGAAGCGCCGAAGCAGAGATATGTTTTCGATAAAATGTGTATTTTACTTCGTGAGGAATGGGAAGATGGTGATCTGGAACTAACTCCGCCTGAGTTGTCCAATGTGCAATCCGAGTTTGGGAAAGGCACGATTGTGGGTCCCGACGTTGAAAGAGCGGTAGCGACGCTGCTTTCGTTCAGGAACGAGTCTCCTTCTCGGTCATTGTTTGAGCCTGACCCTTCTGTTAGGAGAAAGGTGAGACAATATCCAATGAGAGAGGTTCCTCCGGTGTGGAAAGAGGCCGTTCAGGCCAATGTTAATGCTGGTATTGTAGCTGCACCGGCCCATTTTCAACGTGTTTGGGTGCATGTTCCGTGGAAATGAGCTGAAGTCTTGGCTCTTAAGCAGACTTTGCCACACCCCCGTAAAAATCCTGCAGGGTATTATAAGGAATTATCATAGACTGCAGACTCATGCATCATGAATCTAGCGGATATAGACATGTTGTTTGGTAACGTGGTCCCGCAGCCTTCATGGGGTTTGATTCGTCATACTGATCATGCGCCATAATTAGGTGATACATGGGCTAATATTGGTGCTGCGGATGCGCGACAAGTTGGTGGTGCTAAACCTGAGCCTTTAGTCGCAGAACTTCCTGGTAAGATCATTACTTACATGAAAACGTTAATGCCTGCTATGAGAGTAAATTGGGACAAATTATCTGCGTGTAAGCAGAAGAAAGATGAAACCGTATCTGATTTCTTCACTAGGTTTGAAGAAACGTTCATTGACCATAGTGGTCAAGATATGAGTACCGAGGGTGGTCAACGATTGTTTGTTGATAAGTTTGTGCACAATTTACTTCCCGAGTTATGCACCAAGTTAAAGGATTCAGAGAGTTCTTGGGCTGTTTCCTCGTCTGCACAGATATTGGCTACTGCACAATACTACGAAAATAGAGAAAAGGATGAGAAGGATATAGCAGACAAGAAGACTAAAGATTTGAAGATGAAGGTTCTTTTACAGCAAGCGTACCCGCCTCGTAATAACCAACGTGAATATCAGCCGCCTCAGCAGTTTCAGCGAAACTCGCAAAGGTCCGAGCCTTCTCAACCGCGTTTTCCTGTAGGTCCTAACCAATGTGCGTATTGCAGAGAAGAGGGTCCTTTTAAACATAGTTGCCCTGTTTTGTTGCAGAGTGTGAATGGTATTTCTGGCGCAAGAGGTCGGGGTGTTCCGCAAGCTTCTAGAGGTAGGGGACGTGGAGGTTTCCCCCAGAACGCGCGTTCCTTTCCTCCACAAAATTCAATGAATTGTTTCGATCAGCAGAATAATGCGTCTGGTAGGACGACTCAGTACTATGCTGATGACTACTATGTCGAAGGGGAAAATATGGATGGTAATGATTGCTAGGACAGCCATGGACACAGAGAGGGAGTTGTTTCAGTTCCAGTAGATCAGAATGGACCTTATGTTGAAGTGATTACATCAGGTGTGTCAGAGCCTTTTCTGTTGGATACTGGTGCTACGAAGAGTTCAATTATGCACTCTAGACTCCCTGGCGCACCTTTGTCTGGCTTGACGAATGTTTCAGTAGTTTTTTTCTGGCGCCCCAGTTAGAAATCCGATTTCTAGTCCTTTGTCCCTTTCTGTTGGACCTCGTGAATTCGAAGCACCCCTTATTCTGACGACAGGTTGTGGTGAGAACTTGCTGGGATTGGATCTGTTGAAAAGATTGTATGCGACATGGTATTGTTCTCCTTCGGGAGTACAACTTACATTGGGTAAGAAAGTGGTCTCTCCGATGTATTTGTCGAGGGATCAACTTCCGACAGAATTGTCGTCTCTTCCTGATACTCTTTGGGCTACTGGTCCTAATGATGTAGGTCTTTTGGAGATACCGCCATATGTTGTGACGCTGAAAGCGAATGTTAAAATGCCACGCATTCCCCAATATAGGATCTCTAGCGATGGTGAAAGAGCGTTGCTAGCGATTATCCATGATCTAATTGAGAAAGATGTAATTGAAGAAACTAGAGGGAATGTTTGCAATAGTCCTGTTTTGCCTGTCTTGAAACGCACTGACTCTTCTCAGCCACCTGTTTACAGGTTTGTGATCGATCTTCGCGAGGTGAATAAGATTGTAGTTCCACAATTTCCTGTTGTTCCAGATATCACTGCCCTATTGACCATGATTGCAGCTTCAGCCACGTGGTTTTCGGTGATTGATTTGAAGAATGCTTTCTTCAGCATCCCGATTGCCGAGGAGAGTAGGGATATTTTTGGCTTCTCTTTAGGAGGCCGAAGCGTCCGGTTTAAGAGAGCTCCTCAAGGCTATTGTGAGAGTCCTTCTATCTACAGTCAGGCTTTAAAAACACAGCTTGATACGATTGCTTTACCTAATGGTGCTGCTCTTCTCCAGTACGTTGATGATTTGTTAATCGCTGCCGACACTGAGGAGATTTGTAAGGAAGCTACCTTGTTGTTGTTGCGTTATTTGTCTGACTTCCATCACAAAGTGTCTCTTTCGAAGTTGCAGTATTGTCGACAAGAGGTGACCTACTTAGGTCATCTCTTATCGAAGGAGGGAAGAAGACAGACTCCAGAACGAATTCAAGCAATTGGGAAAATGAGTGTGCCTACTACACAAAGAGAAGTGCGTGCTTTCTTAGGTATTACATCATATTGCAGACAATGGATACCGAATTTTTCTTTGCTGGCCAAACCTCTGGTGGCATTGACTTGTAAAGATCCACCAAATCCCCTCCCGTGGTCTGACGACTGTCAGAAAAGTTTTTCTGAATAGCGCGATGCATTGTGTTCGGCTCCTGTGTTGGGTACTCCCGACTACAGTAAGCCTTTTACGCTTTATGTCCACGAGAGAGAGGGATGCGCGTTGTCAGTGTTGACACAGTCATTTGGGGACAAGCAATGTCCATGCGCGTATTTCTAGTCGACCTTGGATCCGGTAGCTAGAGCGTTGCCGAGTTGTTTGAGAGCCACAGCGGCAGCAGCTGTTTCTATTCGACAGTCTGCTGGTTTGGTGATGAATAATATGTTGATTGTAATGGTTCCACATGCAGTGGATACCTTGTTAAACAGGACTAAGACACAGCACTTAACTAGTGCTCGATTGTCAGGTTATGAGTTGACACTCTTAGCGAGTCATGTGCACATAAAGAGATGCAATACGTTGAATCCGGCTACGTTGTTGCCGATTTCAGTAGATACAGATGTCTCTGAACAGCATGATTGTTTTCTCAGGACAGAAGAGGAAACGAAAGGGAGAATAGACCTTAGGGACACTCCTCTTTCAAAGTGTGATGGTACCTTATGGGTGGATGGTTCATGCTTCAAGCTTCCAAATGGTGATACGACTGCGCCATATGCTGTTACGACTTTGCATACCATTGTTGAAGCTGCACGTATCCCACATAATTCAGCTCAAGCAGCCGAGTTGATTGCACTTACGAGAGCGTGTTTGTTATCGAAAGGAAAGAGAGTGACAATATATACCGACAGCCAGTATGCGTTTGGTGTGGCTCATAGTTTTGGACGTTTGTGGAAGGAACGTGGGTTCCTCACGTCTCATGGAACGAAGATTCAGAATGGTCAGTTGGTGAATGAGCTTCTTGAGTCACTCAACTTGCCGTTGCAAGTGCGATTGTGAAATGCAGTGCACACAAGAAGGTTACCGATGACGTTGGTCGCGGAAATGCGTTTGCCGATCAAGTTGCAAAAGATGTGGCGAGGGATGTGATGAGTCGAATGTATGTTGCAGGCCCTGCAAGATGGATTGGTGATGTTGGAATGTGTGAGGATACGATAGAAAGTGTGAAGTCTATTCAAGCAGAAGCTACAGAGAGAGAGTCGAGCGTATGGAGAGAGAGTACGGGTAAATTGGATGCGAATGGTTGTTGAGTTGAGTTGTCAGAACATTAGCGATGGTTGTTACCCGATGCGTACGTGCTTGCAGTGGTTACAATGGCTCATGGAATGGCTCATATCAGTGTGAAAGGGATTTGTAAGTTGTTGACTCCAGTATGGCAGAACGCTGGAATTCCTAAGTGTGCAGAGAATGTGGTCAAGAATTGTATGGTTTGCATGATGTACAATCCTGGTAAGGGAACCCCAACCCCAGCTGGTCATTTTGCGCCTCCGATGTATCCGTTCGAGGTTTTGCAGCTAGATTTCATCCACATGGAGAGGTGCAACAATCTGAAATACACACTCGTGGTTGTTTGTGCCTTCTCGAGATGGGTAGAAGCATATCCCCTAAAAGATAACACTGCCTTCTCCACAGCTAAAGCTCTTATTAAGGAGTTTTTCCCCAGATATGGTTTGCCGAGAATGGTCTGGAGTGACAATGGGAGTGAATTTGTGGGTCAATTGATGAAGAGAGTGTGTGAGGGGTTAGGAATCCGACAGAAGTTCCACGCTGCAAATCACCCACAATCAGCTGGACTAGTAGATTGCTATAATGGTACTCTTAAGTTAAAACTTGCCAAGATACAAGCGAGCTCTGGTCTTAAATGGCCTGATGCTTTGCCATTAGCACTTCTGTCAACCAGGATGACTGTACATTCTCGAGTGGGACTTAGTCCCTATGAAATAATTTTTGGTCGCCCGGCAAACATATGGGGAGTGCCGAGGCCGACGAAATTCAGTGAGATTGAACACCCTGTATTGCTTGGCTATCTGTATGATTTGACAGCTAAATTGCGTGTCCTACACCAACAGGTACATGATACATTGCCTCAGGTTTCTGACGATCCAGGACATGCCATCGATCCCGGCTCCTGGGTGCTGATCAAGAACTTCCAGCGGACAAAGAACGATCAGCCTCGCTGGATAGGTCCCTACTTGGTGCTGTTATCAACGCAATCTGCAGTACGAGTGCAAGGAAAGAAGAACTGGATCCACAGCGTACATTGTAAGAGGGTTCCTTTGCCTCTGCCGTACGACCGGTGGGTTCAGGAGGGCATTCCTGACTCAGAAACTGACACTGTGCCTCGTTTTCTGCCTTTTAGCGATGCACGTTTAATTGGGACAAGTTCTGAGCGAGAAAGCGACGATCTCCTACAAGAAGCTGTGCCACCGTCAGTTCGATTGGACACTACCGAGCCTGACCTTTTATTTCGTGATGAGAGATTACCTGAGAAAAGCCGTTATAATTTGAGATCGAGAACTATGGACAAATAAAAGATTCTTTTCTTTGCTATTTTTGAAAATTCAGCTCTCCCATCTGAGAAACTGTTTTGACTGATTCTTGTTTTTCGAGCCGCCATCTCGGCTCAGTTGTAGGGTCGCGGTGTCAAGTCTTTGGAGTGCAAGCCGAAGACACAAGGTCGATGGTTCTGGTTGGTCCTAGGGCGTTCCCTGGACTGACAGACGCATTCCTTAGCGTGGAACACCCAACCGCCGCGAGCAGCACGGTTAGAGGATGGAGTTTTTCGAGATGGAGAGACCTGTTGAAGAAATTAGTTTTAAGAGCAAAATGTGCCGAATTATGGGTAGAAAGTGTTTTTTGATATTATGTCTTTTCATGTTACTTAGCTTGATGATGTTCTTAATGGGATATATTATATTCTCTTTTCAAGTGACGTTTGCAACCACTACACAACCTATACCTTCTTCTACTGTTTCTACGCATTCCTTTCATCCTCTACCTGAACATGAATCCATTAGAAGATTGGAAATTGTTAATAACTCCTTTGTTCAGCTTCTACACCAACACCAACTAGTAGTAAACACAACTAACTGTTGGGTGTGTGGCCTTAGGCCTCATACTACTGATAAAGGTATTCCTTACCTGGTCCTACCATTCAGCTACAATGGTTCCGTGTGGGCATACAGAACGATGCTCATCTATGTTCGAGAAGTTCACCCCTATGTTCAGTGAAGGACAACCCAACGAATAGTGCTCTAGTTAAGGGTATAGTCGACATGATAAGAGGGTTTAGCTCCTATGAGACGATCCCGAGCGAAGAGACACTAGCATATGTTGGATGGAACACGACTGGATATGGAGTTAGTCTGAGTGAGAACCAACGAGCAAAAAGATCCTCTCCGATTTGGATCGTACCCCATCAGGGTCACCTTTGTCTGCAAGGTAATGGCAAGAATCCGAGAGCTCAGTTAGGGAAGAGTGTCTGCACGGAGACGTATGTCTTTGCATCCCAGACTTCCCCATCGATTCTAGCAGCTAAGGGTACCTATTTTGTCTGTTACGATAGAGCGTACACATGGTTGCCCCCTGATTTCTCGGGCACATGTTTTGTCTCGTTCCTGTTGCCTCCCACCTATACAGCTGCGGCGGATTACCACAAGACGAGAATTGTTAGAGGTGTCTTTAGTAAGGAAGATGCTACAGGACAAGAATTAGGAGATTTCTTGAAGGGTTTTCTGCCGTTTTGGGGACCGATGGTTAACAGCAGGAACATACGGCAATTGACGAGAGTGGTTGAGTCCACCGTAATTGAAACTGCTGGTGCCCTTGGTAACTTGACTGCGGAGCTCCAGTCGGATCGCCTTATGACTCTCCGGAACAGAGTTGCGTTAGACGTCATACTTGCAGATCGAGGTGGGGTATGTAAAGTGATCCAATCGAGCTGCTGTGTTTTCATTCCAGACAATGCTCCGACAGTATACCAGGCCATTCCCAAGTTACATAAAATCTCCGACTCTATACACCTGGATGAAGGAGATTGGTCGTTAATGGGATGGTTCTGGGAACTGTTATCCACCTGGGGATGGAAGATTCTGATGGTCATTGGGATAGCTTTAGCGATTCTGTTTTTGTTCTGTCTTTGTGTGCAGTGCGCTCCTGCTATATGTGGCCTCTGTGCTACTACATGTGCAAGGAGCCCTGTCCCAAGAGAGGTACTAAGTAATAGGATTATGCTTCAGCAACATCTTGATGATCTGATGAATATAGACCTGGACTCAGATTAACGTGAGAGTAGGTTGATTGCCTATGTAAGGGCAAAAGGAGGGTCTGAGGTTACGGGAATCCTGTACCTGTTTCATAAAGGTCATGGTTTCGCTACGAATTTGGTATTAGCGAACCGTAACCAGTTAGTACGGCAAGCATGAGTGTTTTCGTCACATTGCACCGATGGATTCACCACGTATTTGGGGATTCGTTCTGAACCCTAGGATTCCATTTTGTATATGGCAGCCATTTTGTGGTTGCCCTCACATAGGCCGATGGCTTTGGCCTAACGACTCTTTGACACACGTACACTTTAGCTGACTTCTGAATGACCTGAGCAGGCGATCTTCTTGCCTGAAGCCAAACTTGTTAGACCCGTTCCTTTCCCAGTAGCTGATCGAGATTGAGAATCAAGGCACAAGAGATCATAAACCTTTTATTGCACACAACTATGTCTTATCTTACTCACACCTGTCTCTGCTTCTTACTCCTCTAGCTGTTTACAATGGGGAGGTGACCAGTTTTATGGTGGGTTTCGATCGACCTGTCTGATGAAGAATGCTAGGTTTGACCAATGATCAATCACGGGCTGGGCAACTGAAAAGTGGGTTTTATCGTCATGCGATACCTCTGATTTGGATACATGTGATTGGACAGTTTGCAAATGTAAGGTATTTGTCTGGAATGTGATGGCTTGTTTTGTAAAAATTGAGCAGTCTCCTACGAATGTACAGCCACTGTACTTCGTGGACCTCTGTTTCTGGTTGCAGCCAATAAATTCGATCTTTGACGTCACTAAGAAGATTCCGTGTCTCTGTGTTTAGAAGACAGGTGAACTCAGAGACTTTGGGCGTGTCCCCTGCGCCGCTGGGTCTTAAATAACCCGGTTCTTCACCATATCTGAACTGGGGTGGCAGAGTGAGCTAATGAATGGTAATGGATTAAACCCGGATCAGTTCACTGGGGGTGAGTGTTTGATTTGTTCAAACTCTCCATCCATCATCCCCTTTTGTATCGCTTTGTTCGCCCTAAGTTGGCAGGGTATGCTCAGACGTGAGTCCCTTGCTCACTTTGCTTCCGGATTCCAGATAGCCTGGCTGATGAGGGTTATGGAACTGATTCCGCTCCCAGCATGCTTGTTTCTGGTCCAGGGAAGACATGGCTTGGCAGTGCGGGGGGGACGGTTACCATGAGGCACAGGTTCATACTGATTTGCATATGGCCATGTCTTAACTGGGGTGGCGGAGTTAGCTAAAGAATGGTGATGGATTAAACCCAGATCAGTTTACTGGGGGTGAGTGTTTGATTTACTCAAACGCTCTGTCCATCATCCCCTTTTGTATCGCTTTGATCGTCCTATGTTGGCAGGGTATGCTCAGACGTGAGTCCCTTGCTCACTTTGCCACTGGATTCAAGATAGCCTGGCTGTTGAGGGTTATGAGCCAGAAACCAGTCCCAGGATGGTTGTTTCCGGTTACAGGGAAGACATGGCTTGGCAGTTCGGGCTTGACAGTTCCCATGAGGCACAGGGTCAGACTGATTTGAATATGGCCATGTCTGAACTGGGGCGGCGAAGTGAGCTAAAGAATTGTGTTGGATTAAACCCAGAGCAGTTGACTGGGAGTGAGTGTGTGATTTGCTCAAATGCTCCGTCCATCATCCCCTTTTGTATCGCTTTGTTCGCCCTAATTTTACAGGGTATGCTCAGGCGTGAGTCTCTTGCTCACTTTGCCACTGTATTCAAGATAGCTTGGCTGATGAGGGTTATAAACCCGAAACGGGTCCCAGGATGCTTGTTTCCGGTTACAGGGAAGACATGGCTTGGCAGTTCGGGCTTGACAGTTCCCATGAGGCACAGGGTCAGACTGATTTGAATATGGCCATGTCTGAACTGGGGCGGCGAAGTGAGCTAAAGAATGGTGATGGATTAAACTCAGATGAGTTGATTGGGGCTGATTGTATGATTTGCTCAAATGCTCTGTCCATCATCCCCTTTTGTATCGCTTTGTTCGCCCTAAGTTGGCAGGGTATGCTCAGACGTGAGTCCCTTGCTCACTTTGCCACTGGATTCAAGATAGCCTGACTGATGAGGGTTATGACCCGAAACCGGTCCCTGGATGCTTGTTTCCGGTCCAGGGAAGACATGGCTTGGCAGTTCGGGCTGGACTGTTCCCATGAGGCACAGGGTCAGACTGCTTTCCATATGGCCATGTCTTAACTGGGGTGGCGGAGTGAGCTAAAGAATGGTGTTGGATTAAACCCAGATCAGTTGATTGGGGGTGAGTGTATGATTTCCTGAAACGCTCTGTCCATCATCCCCTTTTGTATCGCTTTGTTCGCCCTAAGTTGGCAGGGAATGCTCAGACGTGAGTCCCTTGCTCACTTTGCCACTGGATTCAACATAGCCTGGCTGATGAGGGCTATGAACCTGAAACCGGTCCCTGGATGCTTCTTTCAGGTCCAGGGAAGACATGGCTTTGCAGTTCGGGCTGGACTGTTCCCATGAGGCACAGGGTTAGACTGATTTGCATATGGCCATGTCTTAACTGGGGTGGCGGAGTGAGCTAAAAAATGGTGATGGATTAAACTCAGATCAGTTGATTGGGGCTGAGTGTATGATTTGCTCAAACGCTCTGTCCACCATCCCCTTTTGTATCGCTTTGTTCGCCCTATGTTGGCAGGGAATGCTCAGACGTGAGTCCCTTGCTCACTTTGCCACTGGATTCAAGATAGCCTGGCTGATGAGGGTTATGAACCTGAAACCGGTCCCTGGATGCTTGTTTCCAGTCCAGGGAAGACATGGCTTGGCAGTTTGGGCTGGACTGTTCCCATGAGGCACAGGGTCAGACTGATTTGCATATGGCCATGTCTGAACTGAGGTGGCGGAGTGAGCTAAAGAATGGTGATGGATTACAGCCAGATCAGTTGACTGGGGGTGAGTGTTTGATTTGCTCAAATGCTCCGTCCATCATCCCGTTTTGTATCGCTCTGTTCGCCCTTAGTTGGCAGGTTATGCCCAGACGTGAGTCCCTTGCTGTCTTTGCCACTGGATTCAAGATAGCCTGGCTGATGAGGATATGAACCCGAAACCGGTCCAAGGATGCTTGTTTCCAGGTCAGGGAAGACATGGCTTGGGAGTTCAGGTTGGACTGTTCTCATGAGGCACAGTGTCACACTGATTTGCATAAGGCTATGTCTGAACTGGGGTGGCGGAGTGAGATAAAGAATGGTGATGGATTAAACCCAGATCAGTTGACTCAGGGTGAGTGTTAGATTTGCTCAAACGAGCCTTCCTTCATCCCCTTTTGTATTGCTTTATTCAACCTAAGTTGGCAGGGTATGGTCAGGCGTGAGTCCCTTGCTCACTTTGCCACTGGATTCAAGATAGCCGGGCTGATGAGGGTTATGAATCCGGTCCCAGGCTGCTTGTTTCCGGTCCAAGGAATACATGGCTTTGCAGTTCGGGCTTAACTGTTCCCATGAGGCGCAGGTTCAGACTGATTTGCATATGGCCATATCTGAACTGGGGTGGCGGAGTGAGCTAAAGAATGGTGATGGAATAAACCCAAATCAGTTGACTGGGGGTGAGTGTTTGATTTCCTTAAACGCTCCATCCATCATCCCCTTTTGTATCGCTTTGTTCGCCCTAAGTGTGGCAGGGTATGTTTAGACGTGAGTCCCTTCCTCACTTTGCCACTGGATTCAATATAGCCTGGCTGATGAGTGTTATGAACCCGAAACCGGTCCCAGGATGCTGGTTTCCGGTCCAGGAAAGACATGGCTTTGCAGTTCGGGCTGGACTGTTCCCATGAGGCACATGGTCTGACTGACTTGCATATGGCCATGTCGGAATTGGGGTGGCGGAGTGAGCTGAAGAATGGTGATGGATTAAACCCAGATCAGTTGACTGGGGGTGAGTGTTTGATTTGCTCAAATGCTCCCTCCATCATCCCCTTTTGTATCGCCACATCCCTGTGAGCCATACCTAAAAAACACTTCCCAGGCCCAGGTAAGCCACCCCTATAGCTGGAAGCACTGTGCCAGTGGTAAAGGTAAGTGTTCATGAGCCCTTTACCCCTACAGTGTCCATGTCAATTATTGGGCATTGTAATCCCAGTAATGCCATTAACCGTATATGGTATGGGAGGTCGTCATTACAAACTCCACAGCATCATAATGGCCTTACTGAAAATTGGGAAGTTGGATATCAAACTTCTCAGGACATTAAACCCACACTGATGCCAGTGTAGGATTTAATGAGAAATGCACTCAAAAGGCATCTTAGAGGTGGACCCTGAAAATGACCTAACTCTAGTGTCCTGGCTGAGTGGCTACTTGCCAGCCGCCACCACCAGAAATTTTTCTGGACCCCTGGGTCTAGAGCCTGCCACTCTCTGGGTCCTCAAACCAAGCACATCCTGGGGTGAGGTGCCAAGCTTCGTCCCCCAAGGAAGGGCATGGTCCATGATGGGGAATCTTCAAAGGCCTGCTGCCTTTGGTGGGCTACCCCAGCTATTTGCTGCTTTCAGGAAACAGCCCCCACTGGTTTTGACCCTCACTCTGGGTGGGAGAATCGGTGGGAAAACCAAAACAGGAACAGAGGTGTGACAGCCTTTGCCAACCCCATCCCTCGGGGGGGGGGGGGGTGAGATGAAGCACAACTTTCATTCCCCACCATCTGGCAGATGGGGGGACCCCACCAACCAGAATGAGGCCTAGGTCCCACTCCCACTAGAGGGTGGCATAATAGGGGGTGTACCCACCCCAAGGAAGGGGCCCATTGGCCCGACTTGTCCCTACCAGTAACACCCCTAAATGTAGTATTTTAAGGCAACTACAAACCTTGCCTCCTCAGACCAGAGCCAAATAGGAGAAAAGAAGAAGAAGGACCAAAAAGCCATGCAAAAGGAGGACAAATACTGACTTGGCCCCAGCCCTACCATCCTTTCCCAACCTCAGGCTCCTCCAAAAGAACCTCAGTGTACCCTGCAGTCAGCATTCCTCAAAAACCCAGAGAACTCACCCTGCCTTAAAATCCTAAAGGGACTTTTGTCAACCGTGAGCATTGGACTTGCTCAAGCCAAACCAACACTGACTCTGGCCGACTCCGTGGGTCACCTCCACTCCGTACCTCACAACCCGAGCCCGAGTGAATAAAACTCTCAAGGAGGTCCCACCAGTGATCCAAGCCTGGATCATAGTGACCCCCGACAAGCAAGCTCCTATAAACCAACCTGCAGTCATTAACTGAAGATCTCCCCTCAACCGCAACCGAAGGCACACACTCCGAAGGACTTTGAGCCGAAGAGGTCCAGAGGAACCAACCGCAACTGTCCGACTGATTCCGTCATCGAACGAAGCAGGCCCAAAAGCAGCAACTGCTTAAGATCTCATTCGCCTACAGCCATTGACCGATTCGGAGGGATTCTTGACCGATGCTTGCAACCACAGCCAGGAGCGCCTCCTATGCCAGCCGCCTCTGTGCCACTGGTGGTGTAGTTCTTGTGTGGGCCATTGGGCCTCCGTGCTGTCCCTAACCTCAGGGGTCCTTGTTTATATAACTTGGTGGCCTGCTTTCCGCAGTCCCCCAACCCCATAGCCATGCTAGCCCATTGGCAAACATACGGACCAGGCACTCCGAAGCTGGTCGCTTCGGTGCCGCTGGTGGTGCAACTTGCTGCTCCCCCTGTGAACCGACTCTTACCCACGGACCCGTAAAACCAAGTTCTGCTTTCAGAGAACTAAACATTTGCTCATGAGTACATTATAAAAACTGTAGCAAATTTGCAGAAACATTGAACATATTCTTCCTTCCCACAGGAAATGTACCAGCCTGGCATCTTGCCATACCTGACTGAGTACAAAATGTAATTATAAAGTAATCTGACTGTATATTGATTCACTGCATTTGAACTGTCATTTGATTGCATATATTTCTACAAAGTATTGCTATACATACCTGTACCAGGCCTGGCTTGGTTCTAGAAAAATAAACTACAACTAACTAATATTGTTATACAAACAAATTGTTCTGAGTTCAGTCCTTGAGTGTGTGAAAGCATTCCTTGCCTGAGTGTGTACAATAAATGTTTATCACTACCCTCTGATAAGGCCTTACTGCTCGACAACACAATCACAAATAGAGAGTAAGGTGGTATCTACTTTTACCTCTGCCTACCTTTGGGGATCCAGTGGACTTCCTACAGTCATCATCAATAGGGAGCTGGTCACCGTTGAGCCCAGTGAAAATGTTTACCTTCGGACTTAGACAACAGTTTGGAATACAGAAACCTCCAGCGTGACAGAGCTACAATCTATAGCAGAAGAGGGCTCCTTGAGGCCAGACACTGTCACTGAGAGGTCCTGGAGAGCAGGATTTGCTGCTGTATAGAATAACGTAGCAGGAACTACTGCACAGTTGGACAAACTGGTAATTCACCTTGGGTGGATCCACTGTTAGGTATCTCCTAGTCTTCTGCCAGTTTTTCTAGTATTTTCAGTGAAACATTTTAGAAGTCCCACGTTTAGGGCTAGGCAGAAGCAGGACCTCTTATACCACTTCCAAGAGTGCAAGACCTGGGATGCATCATTTGGTAGGGGGCAGGGAGATTAATGATCGCTCCAGCAGAGATAAGGTGTAGATTTCAAGGTCCCTGGCGCACCTTTGTCTGGCTTGACGAATGTTTCAGTAGTTTTTTTTCTGGCGCCCCAGTTAGAAATCCGATTTCTAGTCCTTTGTCCCTTTCTGTTGGACCTCGTGAATACGAAGCACCCCTTATTCTGACGACAGGTTGTGGTGAGAACTTGCTGGGATTGGATCTGTTGAAAAGATTGTATGCGACATGGTATTGTTCTCCTTCGGGAGTACAACTTACATTGGGTAAGAAAGTGGTCTCTCCGATGTATTTGTCGAGGGATCAACTTCCGACAGAATTGTCGTCTCTTCCTGATACTCTTTGGGCTACTGGTCCTAATGATGTAGGTCTTTTGGAGATACCGCCATATGTTGTGACGCTGAAAGCGAATGTTAAAATGCCACGCATTCCCCAATATAGGATCTCTAGCGATGGTGAAAGAGCGTTGCTAGCGATTATCCATGATCTAATTGAGAAAGATGTAATTGAAGAAACTAGAGGGAATGTTTGCAATAGTCCTGTTTTGCCTGTCTTGAAACGCACTGACTCTTCTCAGCCACCTGTTTACAGGTTTGTGATCGATCTTCGCGAGGTGAATAAGATTGTAGTTCCACAATTTCCTGTTGTTCCAGATATCACTGCCCTATTGACCATGATTCCAGCTTCAGCCACGTGGTTTTCGGTGATTGATTTGAAGAATGCTTTCTTCAGCATCCCGATTGCCGAGGAGAGTAGGGATATTTTTGGCTTCTCTTTAGGAGGCCAAAGCTTCCGGTTTAAGAGAGCTCCTCAAGGCTATTGTGAGAGTCCTTCTATCTACAGTCAGGCTTTAAAAACACAGCTTGATACGATTGCTTTACCTAATGGTGCTGCTCTTCTCTAGTACGTTGATGATTTGTTAATCGCTGCCGACACTGAGGAGATTTGTAAGGAAGCTACCTTGTTGTTGTTGCGTTATTTGTCTGACTTCCATCACAAAGTGTCTCGTTCGAAGTTGCAGTATTGTCGACAAGAGGTGACCTACTTAGGTCATCTCTTATCGAAGGAGGGAAGAAGACTGACTCCAGAACGAATTCAAGCAATTGCGAAAATGAGTGTGCCTACTACACAAAGAGAAGTGCGTGCTTTCTTAGGTATTACGTCATATTGCAGACAATGGATACCGAATTTTTCTTTGCTGGCCAAACCTCTGGTGGCATTGACTTGTAAAGATACACCAAATCCCCTCCCGTGGTCTGACGACTGTCAGAAAAGTTTTCTGAATAGCGCGATGCATTGTGTTCGGCTCCTGTGTTGGGTACTCCCGACTACAGTAAGCCTTTTACGCTTTATGTCCACGAGAGAGAGGGATGCGCGTTGTCAGTGTTGACACAGTCACTTGGGGACAAGCAACGTCCATGCGCGTATTTCTAGTCGACCTTGGATCCGGTAGCTAGAGCGTTGCCGAGTTGTTTGAGAGCCACAGCGGCAGCAGCTGTTTCTATTCGACAGTCTGCTGGTTTGGTGATGAATAATATGTTGATTGTAATGGTTCCACTTGCAGTGGATACCTTGTTAAACAGGACTAAGACACAGCACTTAACTAGTGCTCGATTGTCAGGTTATGAGTTGACACTCTTAGCGAGTCATGTGCACATAAAGAGATGCAATACGTTGAATCCGGCTACGTTGTTGCCGATTTCAGTAGATACAGATGTCTCTGAACAGCATGATTGTTTTCTCAGGACAGAAGAGGAAACAAAAGGGAGAATAGACCTTAGGAACACTCCTCTTTCAAAGTGTGATGGTACCTTATGGGTGGATGGTTCATGCTTCAAGCTTCCAAATGGTGATACGACTGCGGCATATGCTGTTGCGACTTTGCATACGATTGTTGAAGCTGCACGTATCCCACATAATTCAGCTCAAGCAGCCGAGTTGATTGCACTTACGAGAGCCTGTTTGTTATCGAAAGAAAAGAGAGTGACAATATATACCGACAGGCAGTATGCGTTTGGTGTGGCTGATAGTTTTGGACGTTTGTGGAAGGAACGTGGGTTCCTCACGTCTCATGGAACAAAGATTCAGAATGGTCAGTTGGTGAATGAGCTTCTTGAGTCACTCAACTTGCCGTTGCAAGTTGCGATTGTGAAATGCAGTGCACACAAGAAGGTTACCGATGACGTTGGTCGGGGAAATGCGTTTGCCGATCAAGTTGCAAAAGATGTGGCGAGGGATGTGATGAGTCGAATGTATGTTGCAGGCCCTGCAAGATGGATTGGTGATGTTGGAATGTGTGAGGATACGATAGAAAGTGTGAAGTCTATTCAAGCAGAAGCTACAGAAAGAGAGTTGAGCGTATGGAGAGATTACGGGTAAATTGGATTCGAATGGTTTTTGGGTTGAGTTGTCAGAACATTAGCGGTGGTTGTTACCCGATGCGTACGTGCTTGCAGTGGTTACAATGGCTCATGGAATGGCTCATATCAGTGTGAAAGGGATTTGTATGTTGTTGGCTCCAGTATGGCAGAACGCTGGAATTCCTAAGTGTGCAGAGAATGTGGTCAAGAATTGTATGGTTTGCATGATGTACAATCCTGGTAAGGGAACCCCAACCCCAGCTGGTCATTTTGCGCCTCCGATGTATCCGTTCGAGGTTTTGCAGCTAGATTTCATTCACATGGAGAGGTGCAACAATCTGAAATACGTACTCGTGGTTGTTTGTGCCTTCTCGAGATGGGTAGAACCCTAAAAGATAACACTGCCTTCTCCACAGGTAAAGCTCTTATTAAGGAGTTTTTCCCCAGATATGGTTTGCCGAGAATGGTCTGGAGTGACAATGGGAGTGAATTTGTGGGTCAAGTGATGAAGAGAGTGTGTGAGGGGTTAGGAATCCGACAGAAGTTCCACGCTGCAAATTACCCACAATCAGCTGGACTAGTAGAGTGCTATAATGGTACTCTTAAGTTAAAACTTGCCAAGATACAAGCGAGCTCTGGTCTTCAATGGCCTGATGCTTTGCCATTAGCACTTCTGTCAACCAGGCTGACTGTACATTCTCGAGTGGGACTTAGTCCCTATGAAATAATTTTTGGTCGCCCGGCAAACATATGGGGAGTGCCGAGGCCGACGAAATTCAGTGAGATTGAACACCCTGTATTGCTTGACTATCTGTATGATTTGACGGCTAAATTGCGTGTCTTACACCAACAGGTACATGATACATTGCCTCAGGTTTCTGACGATCCAGGACATGCCATCGATCCCGGCTCCTGGGTGCTGATCAAGAACTTCCAGCGGACAAAGAACGATCAGCCTCGCTGGATAGGTCCCTACTTGGTGCTGTTATCAACGCAATCTGCAGTACGAGTGCAAGGAAAGAAGAACTGGATCCACGGCGTACATTGTAAGAGGGTTCCTTTGCCTCTGCCGTACGACCGGTGGGTCCAGGAGGGCATTCCTGACTCAGAAACTGACACTGTGCCTCGTTTTCCGCCTTTTAGCGATGCACGTTTAATTGGGACAAGTTCTGAGTGAGAAAGCGATGATCTCCTACAAGAAGCTGTGCCACCGTCAGTTTGATTGGACACTACCGAGCCTGACCTTTTATTTCGTGATGAGACATTACCTGAGAAAAGCCGTTATAATTTGAGATCGAGAACTATGGACAAATAAAAGATTCTTTTCTTTGCTATTTTTGAAAATTCAGCTCTCCCATCTGAGAAACTGTTTTGACTGATTTTTGTTTTTCGAGCCGCCATCTCGGCTCAGCTGTAGGGTTGCGGTGTCAAGTCTTTGGAGTGCAAGCCGAAGACACAAGGTCGACGGTTCTGGTTGATCCTAGGGCGTTCCCTGGACTGACAGACGCATTCCTTAGCTCAGAACACCCAACCGCCGCAGGCAGCACGGTTAGAGGATGGAGTTTTTCGAGATGGAGAGACCTGTTGAAGAAATTAGTTTTAAGAGCAAAATGTGCCGAATTATGAGTAGAAAGTGTTTTTTGATATTATGTCTTTTCATGTTACTTAGCTTGATGATGTTCTTAATGGGATATATTATATTCTCTTTTCAAGTGACGTTTGCAACCACTACACAACCTATACCTTCTTCTACTGTTTCTACGCATTCCTTTCATCCTCTACCTGAACATGAATCCATTAGAAGATTGGAATTTGTTAATAACTCCTTTGTTCAGCTTCTACACCAACACCAACTAGTAGTAAACACAACTAACTGTTGGGTGTGTGGCCTTACGCCTCATACTACTGATAAAGGTATTCCTTACCTGGTCCTACCATTCAGCTACAATGGTTCCGTGTGGGCATACAGAACGATGTTCATCTATGTTCGAGAAGTTCAGCTCCTACGTTCAGTGAAGGACAACCCAACGAATAGTGCTCTAGTTAAGGGTATAGTCGACATGATTAGAGGGTTTAGCTCCTATGAGACGATCCCGAGCGAAGAGACACTAGCATATGTTGGATGGAACAGGACTGGATATGGAGTTAGTCTGAGTGAGAACCAACGAGCAAAAAGATCCTCTCCGATTTGGATCGTACCCCATCAGGGTCACCTTTGTCTGCAAGGTAATGGCAAGAATCCGAGAGCTCAGTTAGGGAAGAGTGTCTGCACGGAGACGTATGTCTTTGCATCCCAGACTCCCCATCGATTCTAGCAGCTAAGGGTACCTATTTTGTCTGTTACGATAGAGCGTACACATGGTTGCCCCCTGATTTCTCGGGTACATGTTTTGTCTCATTCCTGTTGCCTCCCACCTATACAGCTGCGGCGGATAACCACAAGACGAGAATTGAAAGAGGTGTCTTTAGTAAGGAAGATACTACAGGACAAGAATTAGGAGATTTCTTAAAGGGTTTTCTGCCGTTTTGGGGACCGATGGTTAACAGCAGGAACATACGGCAATTGACGAGAGTGGTTGAGTCCACCGTAATTGAAACTGCTGGTGCCCTTGGTAACTTGACTGCTGAGCTCCAGTCGGATCGCCTTATGACTCTCCAGAACAGAGTTGCGTTAGACGTCATACTTGCAGATCGAGGTGGGGTATGTAAAGTGATCCAATCGAGCTGCTGTGTTTTCTTTCCAGACAATGCTCCGACAGTATACCAGGCCATTTCCAAGTTACATAAAATCTCCGACTCTATACACCTGGATGAAGGAGATTGGTCGTTAATGGGATGGTTCTGGGAACTGTTATCCACCTGGGGATGGAAGATTCTGATGGTCATTGGGATAGCTTAAGCGATTCTGTTTTTGTTCTGTCTTTGTGTGCAGTGCGCTCCTGCTATATGTGGCCTCTGTGCTACTACATGTGCAAGGAGCCCTGTCCCAAGAGAGGTACTAAGTAATAGGATTATGCTTCAGCAACATCTTGATGATCTGATGAATATAGACCTGGACTCAGATTAAAGTGAGTGTAGGTTGATTGCCTATGTAAGGGCAAAAGGAGGGTCTGAGGTTACGGGAATCCTGAACCTGTTCCATTAAGGTCATGGTTTCGCTACGAATTTGGTATTAGCGAACCGTAACCAGTTAGTACGGCAAGCATGAGTGTTTTCGTCACATTGCACCGATGGATTCACCACGTATTTGGGGATTCGTTCTGAACCCTAGGATTCCATTTTGTATATGGCAGCCATTTTGTGGTTGCCCTCACATAGGCCGATGGCTTTGGCCTAACGACTCTTTGACACACGTACACTTTAGCTGACTTCTGAATGACCTGAGCAGGCGATGTTCTTGCCTGAAGCCAAACTTGTTAGACCAGTTCCTTTCCCAGTAGCTGATCGAGATTGAGAATCAAGGCACAGGAGATCATAAACCTTTTATTGCACACAACTATGTCTTATCTTACTCACACCTGTCTCTGCTTCTTACTCCTCTGGCTGTTTACAATGGGGAGGTGACCAGTTTTATGGTGGGTTTCGATCGACCTGTCTGATGAAGAATGCTAGGTTTGACCAATGATCAATCACGGGCTGGGCAACTGAAAAGTGGGTTTTACCGTCATGCGATACCTCTGATTTGGATACATGTGATTGGACAGTTTGCAAATGTAAGGTATTTGTCTGGAATGTGATTTTTGGCATAAAAGGGATGGCTTGTTTTGTAAAAATTGAGCAGTCTCCTACGAATGTACAGCCACTGTACTTCGTGGACCTCTGTTTCTGGTTGCAGCCAATAAATTTGATCTTTGATGTCACTAAGAAGATTCCGTGTCTCTGTGTTTAGAAGACAGGTGAACTCGGAGACTTTGGGCGTGTCCCCTGCGCCGCTGGGTCTTAAATAACCTGGTTCTTCACCATATCTGAACTGGGGTGGCAGAGTGAGCTAATGAATGGTAATGGATTAAACCCGGATCAGTTCACTGGGGGTGAGTGTTTGATTTGTTCAAACTCTCCATCCATCATCCCCTTTTGTATCGCTTTGTTCGCCCTAAGTTGGCAGGGTATGCTCAGACGTGAGTCCCTTGCTCACTTTGCTTCCGGATTCCAGATAGCCTGGCTGATGAGGGTTATGGAACTGATTCCGCTCCCAGCATGCTTGTTTCCGGTCCAGGGAAGACATGGCTTGGCAGTGCGGGGGGGACGGTTACCATGAGGCACAGGTTCATACTGATTTGCATATGGCCATGTCTTAACTGGGGTGGCGGAGTTAGCTAAAGAATGGTGATGGATTAAACCCAGATCAGTTTACTGGGGGTGAGTGTTTGATTTTCTCAAACGCTCTGTCCATCATCCCCTTTTGTATCTCTTTGATCGTCCTATTTTGGCAGGGTATGCTCAGACGTGAGTCCCTTGCTCACTTTGCCAATGGATTCAAGATAGCCTGGCTGTTGAGGGTTATGAGCCAGAAACCAGTCCCAGGATGGTTGTTTCCGGTTACAGGGATGACATGGCTTGGCAGTTCGGGCTTGACAGTTCCCATGAGGGACAGGGTCAGACTGATTTGAATATGGCCATGTCTGAACTGGGGTGGCGGAGTGAGCTAAAGAATGGTGTTGGATTAAACCCAGATCAGTTGATTGGGGGTGAGTGTATGATTTCCTGAAACGCTGTGTCCATCATCCCCTTTTGTATCGCTTTATTCGCACTAAGTTGGCAGGGAATGCTCAGACGTGAGTCCCTTTCTCACTTTGCCACTGGATTCAACATAGCCTGGCTGATGAGGGCTATGAACCCGAAACCGGTCCCTGGATGCTTCTTTCAGGTCCAGGGAAGACATGGCTTGGCAGTTCGGGCTGGACTGTTCCCATGAGGCACAGGGTTAGACTGATTTGCATATGGCCATGTCTTAACTGGGGTGGCGGAGTGAGCTAAAAAATGGTGATGGATTAAACTCAGATCAGTTGATTAGGGCTGAGTGTATGATTTGCTCAAACGCTCTGTCCACCATCCCCTTTTGTATCGCTTTGTTCGCCCTATGTTGGCAGGGAATGCTCAGACGTGAGTCCCTTGCTCACTTTGCCACTGGATTCAAGATAGCCTGGCTGATGAGGGTTATGAACCTGAAACCGGTCCCTGGATGCTTGTTTCCAGTCCAGGGAAGACATGGCTTGGCAGTTCGGGCTGGACTGTTCCCATGAGGCACAGGGTCAGACTGATTTGCATATGGCCATGTCTGAACTGAGGTGGCGAGTGAGCTAAAGAATGGTGATGGATTACAGCCAGATCAGTTGACTGGGGGTGAGTGTTTGATTTGCTCAAATGCTCCGTCCATCATCCCGTTTTGTATCGCTCTGTTCGCCCTTAGTTGGCAGGTTATGCCCAGACGTGAGTCCCTTGCTGTCTTTGCCACTGGATTCAAGATAGCCTGGCTGATGAGGGTATGAACCCGAAACCGGTCCAAGGATGCTTGTTTCCAGGTCAGGGAAGACATGGCTTGGGAGTTCAGGTTGGACTGTTCTCATGAGGCACAGTGTCACACTGATTTGCATAAGGCTATGTCTGAACTGGGGTGGCGGAGTGAGATAAAGAATGGTGATGGATTAAACCCAGATCAGTTGACTCAGGGTGAGTGTTAGATTTGCTCAAACGAGCCTTCCTTCATCCCCTTTTGTATTGCTTTATTCAACCTAAGTTGGCAGGGTATGGTCAGGCGTGAGTCCCTTGCTCACTTTGCCACTGGATTCAAGATAGCCGGGCTGATGAGGGTTATGAATCCGGTCCCAGGCTGCTTGTTTCCGGTCCAAGGAATACATGGCTTTGCAGTTCGGGCTTAACTGTTCCCATGAGGCGCAGGTTCAGACTGATTTGCATATGGCCATATCTGAACTGGGGTGGCGGAGTGAGCTAAAGAATGGTGATGGATTAAACCCAAATCAGTTGACTGGGGGTGAGTGTTTGATTTCCTTAAACGCTCCATCCATCATCCCCTTTTGTATCGCTTTGTTCGCCCTAAGTGTGGCAGGGTATGTTTAGACGTGAGTCCCTTCCTCACTTTGCCACTGGATTCAATATAGCCTGGCTGATGAGTGTTATGAACCCGAAACCGGTCCCAGGATGCTGGTTTCCGGTCCAGGAAAGACATGGCTTTGCAGTTCGGGCTGGACTGTTCCCATGAGGCACATGGTCTGACTGACTTGCATATGGCCATGTCGGAATTGGGGTGGCGGAGTGAGCTGAAGAATGGTGATGGATTAAACCCAGATCAGTTGACTGGGGGTGAGTGTTTGATTTGCTCAAATGCTCCCTCCATCATCCCCTTTTGTATCGCCACATCCCTGTGAGCCATACCTAAAAACCACTTCCCAGGCCCAGGTAAGCCACCCCTATAGCTGGGAGCAATGTGCCAGTGGTAAAGGTAAGTGTTCATGAGCCCTGTACCCCTACAGTGTTCATGTCATTTATTGGGCATTGTAATCACTGTAATGCCATTAACCGTATATGGTATGGGAGGTCGTCATTACAAACTCCACAGCATCATAATGGCCTTACTGAAAATTGGGAAGTTGGATATCAAACTTCTCAGGACATTAAACCCACACTGATGCCAGTGTAGGATTTAATGAGAAATGCACTCAAAAGGCATCTTAGAGGTGGACCCTGAAAATGACCAACTCTAGTGTCCTGGCTGAGTGGCTACTTGCCAGCCGCCACCACCAGAAATTTTTCTGGACCCCTGGGTCAAGAGCCTGCCACTCTCTGGGTCCTCAAACAAAGCACATCCTGGGGTGAGGTGCCAAGCTTCGTCCCCCAAGGAAGGGCATGGTCCATGATGGGGAATCTTCAAAGGCCTGCTGCCTTTGGTGGGCTACCCCAGCTATTTGCTGCTTTCAGGAAACAGCCCCCACTGGTTTTGACCCTCACTCTGGGTGGGAGAATCGGTGGGAAAACCAAAACAGGAACAGAGGTGTGACAGCCTTTGCCAACCCCATCCCTCGGGGGGGGGGTGAGATGAAGCACAACTTTCATTCCCCACCATCTGGCAGATCGGGGGACCCCACCAACCAGAATGAGGCCTAGGTCCCACTCCCACTAGAGGGTGGCATAATAGGGGGTGTACCCACCCCAAGGAAGGGGCCCATTGGCCCGACTTGTCCCTACCAGTAACACCCCTAAATGTAGTATTTTGAAGCAACTACAAACCTTGCCTCCTCAGACCAGAGCCAAATAGGAGAAAAGAAGAAGAAGGACCAAAAAGCCATGCAAAAGGAGGACAAATACTGACTTGTCCCCAGCCCTACCATCCTTTCCCAACCTCAGGCTCCTCCAAAAGAACCTCAGTGTACCCTGCAGTCAGCATTCCTCAAAAACCCAGAGAACTCACCCTGCCTTAAAATCCTAAAGGGACTTTTGTCAACCGTGAGCATTGGACTTGCTCAAGCCAAACCAACACTGACTCTGGCCGACTCCGTGGGTCACCTCCACTCCGTACCTCACAACCCGAGCCCGAGTGAATAAAACTCTCAAGGAGGTCCCACCAGTGATCCAAGCCTGGATCATAGTGACCCCCGACAAGCAAGCTCCTATAAACCAACCTGCAGTCATTAACTGAAGATCTCCCCTCAACCGCAACCGAAGGCACACACTCCGAAGGACTTTGAGCCGAAGAGGTCCAGAGGAACCAACCGCAACTGTCCGACTGATTCCGTCATCGAACGAAGCAGGCCCAAAAGCAGCAACTTCTTAAGATCTCATTCGCCTACAGCCATTAACCGATTCGGAGGGATTCTTGACCGATGCCTGCAACCACAGCCAGGAGCGCCTCCTATGCCAGCTGCCTCTGTGCCACTGGCGGTGTAGTTCTTGTGTGGGCCATTGGGCCTCCGTGCTGTCCCTAACCTCAGGGGTCCTTGTTTATATAACTTGGTGGCCTGCTTTCCGCAGTCCCCCAATCCCATAGCCATGCTAGCCCATTGGCAAACATACGGACCAGGCACTCCGAAGCTGGTCGCTTCGGTGCCGCTGGTGGTGCAACTTGCTAGTGCCCCTGTGAACCGACTCTTACCCACGGACCCGTAAAACCAAGTTCTGCTTTCAGAGAACTAAACATTTGCTCATGAGTACATTATAAAAGCTGTAGCAAATTTGCAGAAACATTGAACATATTCTTCCTTCCCACAGGAAATGTACCAGCCTGGCATCTTGCCATACCTGACTGAGTACAAAATGTAATTATAAAGTAATCTGACTGTATATTGATTCACTGCATTTGAACTGTCATTTGATTGCATATATTTCTACAAAGTATTGCTATACATACCTGTACCAGGCCTGGCTTGGTTCTAGAAAAATAAACTACAACTAACTAATATTTTTATACAAACAAATTGTTCTGAGTTCAGTCCTTGAGTGTGTGAAAGCATTCCTTGCCTGAGTGTGTACAATACATGTTTATCACTACCCTCTGATAAGGCCTTACTGCTCGACAACACAATCACAAATAGAGAGTAAGGTGGTATCTACTTTTACCTCTGCCTACCTTTGGGGATCCAGTGGACTCTGTGCACACTATACCTCACTTTGGTATAGTATATACAGAGCCAACTTCCTACAGTCATCATCAATAGGGAGCTGGTCACCGTTGAGCCCAGTGAAAATGTTTACCTTCGGACTTAGACAACAGTTTGGAATACAGAAACCTCCAGCGTGACAGAGCTACAATCTGTAGCAGAAGAGGGCTCCTTGAGGCCAGACACTGTCACTGAGAGGTCCTGGAGAGCAGGATTTGCTGCTGTATAGAATAACGTAGCCGGAGCTACTGCACAGTTGGACCAACTGGTAATTCACCTTGGGTGGATCCACTGTTAGGTATCTCCTAGTCTTCTGCCAGTTTTTCTAGTATTTTCAGTGAAACATTTTAGAAGTCCCACGTTTAGGGCTAGGCAGAAGCAGGACCTCTTATACCACTTCCAAGAGTGCAAGTCCTGGGATGCATCATTTGGTGGGGGGCAGGGAGATTAATACTCGCTCCAGCAGAGATGAGGTGTAGATTTCAAGGTCTCTGGAGCTAGTTAAGCCCCTGTAGCTCACACAGAGGCCAGCCAACTATCCCTTGCACTCATGTCTGGTGGTCCTCCGTTCATGGAGATGGCCCAGTTCCCTTTCAAGCATCAAGCTAGGCTTCTAGCAGCAGGGAAGTCCACTGGGAAGCAAACACAACTGTAGAGGTCTTTTCGTGCTACAGAGTAATGTGGCGCACACCTGGGTAGCCGCTGATGGGTATAGATGGCAAGGTGAACAGTGTAGGCAATGGGGCGAGTGGTAACACCTCCCAACCACTCAATTTAGACCAGAAAACTGGTCTGTGTCAATTCAAACTGCAGTGCCCCTGCACTATACACAAATTGTATGATATGATAATACTATGTAGTAACATGCAATAGTCAAGATAAATCCAAACACATAGTGAATATTCAAAATTCAGTGATCAAGAGCACAAGTGGAGGCTGTAATAAGATCTATAGTCCGTTCTTATAGTGTTCATTTCCTGTTTAATGTTCCAAAATCATAAGCCAACACGTGTTTCATCGCAGGGAACAACTGCGAATCTTCAGGGCTGGAAAAGATGGCTTGTATGATAAGTGTTTCAAGTCGAAAACACTTGAGTTATAGAGGCGAAAAAGAGCCGGTCAGTGTGTAGACTCTGGTTCTTGTCGGGAAAAAGAGGTTGTGGATCGTAGTTCATCTACTGAGCTGTGGCCTGGTCTAGGCAAGCTCTGGATTCTCAAAGTTTTCGGACTTCCGGTAGAGGGCCGATATTTAACGTTTTTAGGAATGATCTCGATTTTTCACCGATAGAGTGAAAACCGGGAGGAGACAGGTCTTCGTGACAGGGCGGGTGTGCCTCTGTTCACGGAGTATTTCGTCTTAGTGAAGAAAATCCCCCTCTTGAGTTTCCCGGCGCCGTGTTCCTGGTACGGACCAGGAACACGGCGCCGGGAAACTCAAGAGGGGGATTTTCTTTTTCCCGACAAGAACCAGAGTCTACACACTGACCGGCTCTTTTTCGCCTCTATAACTCAAGTGTTTTCGACTTGAAACACTAATCATACAAGCCATCTTTTCCAGCCCTGAAGATTCGCAGTTGTTCCCTGCGATGAAACACGTGTTGGCTTATGATTTTGGAACATTAAACAGGAAATGAACACTATAAGAACGGACTATAGATCTTATTACAGCCTCCACTTGTGCTCTTGATCACTGAATTTTGAATATTCACTATGTGTTTGGATTTATCTTGACTATTGCATGTTACTACATAGTATTATCATATCATACAATTTGTGTATAGTGCAGGTCCACTGGGAAGCAAGTTCCTCAATCAGCAGAGCAGTCCTCTGGCATGCCTCAAGCAACAGGGTTGTACACTAGGTGTCCAGGAAGTCCTTCTGAAGTCTTCCACAATGTCAGAAATTTACTAAAGAGGTATTCTGGGGGGGGGCAATATTTATACCTAGTTCCAGCCTTTGAAGTGGGGGAACTTCCCAAACTACCCCCACATCAGGTTCTGAAAAGTTCTTCCCTTAACCTGCCAAGGCTCCAAGAAGTCTGGGGTGAAAAAGGGCAGTACCAGGTTCTTTATTGTGTGTGTGCTGGAGACTGCCCTTTGAACTGTAGCTGGTCAAGGAACAGCTCTGCGCCCAGCCCTCCTGGCAGGCTAGCCATGTCTCCCAACACCTAATCCCCTTTTTTCTAACTGGGAGGAATTTACAAAGACCAACAGCAAGTAAATCACATTCATGTGACCAGCCCAGCCAAGTACGGGCAGTAGATTAAAGCATTTCAGTGTGGTGGTCCACATCTCAGCACTGAAATGCATTGTCATCTGTTTTTTAGTGCCTCCTTAGCAAGCCGGAGCTGAGCTCTGCTAATTAAACTACACTGACAGAGTAAAGCCAGTTAGCTGGCAGCAGCATGTATGTACTGCTTGTGGCAGGTGTGGGGGCTGAGTCAACTAGCTCAGCTGCCTAAAAAGTATAACATGATATCAATCAATGAATCATATCATTTGTAAAGCGCACTACTCACCCGTGAAGGTCTCAAGGCGCTGGAGTGGGGAATGCTGCTACTGCTCGAAAAGCCAGGTCTTGAGGAGTTTTCTGAAGGTCAGCACATCTTGTGTTTGCCGTAGGTGGATGGGGAAGGTGTTCCGGGTCTTGACGGTGAGGTGGGAGAACGATTTGCCACCGGAGGTCGCTCTTCGGAAGCTGGGGACTGAGGCAAGGGCGAGGTCGGCGGAGTGGAGCTGGCGGGTGGGTGTGTAGAAGCTGATTCTTCTGTTGAGGTACTTTGGTCCGGTGTTGTGGAGTGCCTTGTGTGCGTGTGTGAGGAGCTTGAAGGTTATCCTCTTGTTGACTAGGAGCAAGTGCAAGGCTCTCAGGTGGGGTGTGATGTGGCTGCGGCAATGGATGTCGAGGATCAGGCATGCAGAGGTGTTCTGGATGCGTTGGAGCCTTCTCAGGAGTTTGGCCAAGGCTCCTGCGTAGAGGGCGTTTCCGTAGTCCAACCTGCTGCTGACGAGGGCCTGGGTGACGGTTCTTCTCGTTTCACTTGTAGATCCTGCAGAGCATACGGAGGGTGTTGAAGTAGGAGGAAGAGACGGCATTGACCTGTTTCGTCATGGAGAGGGTGGAGTCGAGGATGACCCCTAGGTTGCGTGCGTGGTCGGTGGATGTTGGAGCGGTTCCCAGTGCGGTCAGCCATCAGGAGTCGTCCCAGGCCAAAGGGGTGGATCCGATGATGAGAACCTCTGTCTTATCCAAGTTCAGCTTTAGACGGCTGTTCCTCATCCATTGAGATACGGCCTTCATTCCTTCGCAAAGGCTGGTTTTGGCAGTGTGCTTGTCCTTGGTGAGGGAGATGATCCGCTGGGTGTCATCGGCATAGGAGATGATGTTGAGTTCATGACGACGGCGACGTGGGCGAGCGGTGCCATGTAGATGTTAAACAGAGTTGGGCTGAGGGATGAGCCCTGGGGTACGCCGCAGATGATCTTGGTGGCTTCGGAGCGGAAGGGGGGAAGGCAGGCGCTCTGTGTTCTGCGGGAGAGGAAGGAGGTGGTTCAGTCCAGGGCCTTCTCTTGGATCCCGGCATAGTGGAGGCATGTTCGTAGTGTGTGGTGGCAGACCGTGTCGAAGGCGGCTGACAGGTCCAGGAGGATAAGAGCCGCTGTTTCTCCATTGTCCAGCAGGGACTTGATGTCATCGGTGGCGGCGATGAGGGCAGTCTCGGTGCTGTAGTTGCTGAGGAACCCAGACTGGGAAGGGTCCAGGATGTTGTTGTTCTCGAGGTAGCGGGTCAGTTGTTCGTTGTAGGTCTTCTCGATGACCTTTGCCGGGAACTGAAGCAGGGAGATGGTCCGGAGGTTCTTGAGGTCCTTGGGGTTCGCCTTAGGTTTCTTGAGTAAGGTGTTGATCTCGGCGTGCTTCCAGCTCTCCAGGAAGGTTGCTGTCTCGAAAGAGGTGTTGATGACTTTGCTGAGATGGGGTGCGATGGATGTGCTGGCTTTGTTGAAGATGTGGTGTGGGCATGGGTCTGACGGAGATCCATAGTGGATGCTGTTCATGTACTTGATGGTGTTGTCGTTGTTGATGTTGGTCAAGGAGAGTAGGCGATTGGTGCGGATGGTGGTCGTGGGGCGGAGGTCTCAGTGGTTGTTGGGGCGGTCGTGGTGTTGAAGCTGTCATGGATGTCTGCGATCTTGCGGGGGAAGAAGGTGGCCAGAGAGTGGCACAGGTCTTGCGCGGGTGGGATGTCATTGGTGTTGGAGCTGGGGTTGGAGAGTTCCTTCATGATTTTGAAGAACTCTTTGCTGTTGTGCACGTCGTTGTCTAGGCGCTCTTAGAAGGAGGCCCTTTTGGCGGATCTGATGAGGTGATGGTGTCTGCGGGTGGCGTTCTTGTGGTCTGCGTGGCTGTCCGGTGTTCGTTCACGGAGCCAGATCTTCTCCAGCTTTCGGCAGGTTTGCTTGGAGGCCAGAAGGTCTTCAGTGAACCAGCTGGCTTTCTTGTTGGTGTGACTGTTGGAGGGTTTCTTGATCAGGCGGAGGGTGTTGGCACAGTCATTGATACACTGTCTGAGGTTGCGGGTGGTGGTGTCTGGGTCGGTGGGGTCAACGGGTGGGCTCTGGGCGAGGGTGGTGGTAAGCTGGTCTTCGGTGACTTTGCTCCAGCAGGGGCGAGGCATCTGTTGGGTACGGTGGTGTGTGGTGGGTTTCTTGAAGGTGAAGTGGATGCAGCGATGGTCGGTCCAGTAGAGTTCAGTGGTGTGGTTGAAGGAGACGTGGGGGCTTGTGAAGAAGATGGAGTCAAGCGTGTGACTGGAGGAGTGGGTGGGTATTGTGATGAGTTATCTGAGTCTGAGGTTGGCTAGTTTGTCGATCAGGGTGGTGGAGTTGGTGTTGCTGTTGTTCTCGATGTGGAAGTTCAGGTCCCCGAGGATGATGTAGTCCATGAAGGCGAGGGCATGTGTTCTGACAAAGTCGGCGATGGAGTCGCTGAACTGTGGTCAGGGTCCGGGGGTTCTGTAGATGAGGGTTCCTCTGAGGGTGGTGTTGGGGTCGGTGTGGATCCGGAAGTGTTTGGTGGTGCTGAGGGTGTCGTCGGTGTTGGTCGAGACTCTGAGAGTGTTCCTGTGAACAATGGCGATTCCTCTCCTGCTCCATTGGTGCGGTCCCTGCAGGTGATCTTGTAGTCTTCTGGGATGGCTATGGCTATGTCGGGTGCCGCGGCGGGGTTCAGCCAGGTGTCCGTCAGGAAGGCGACATCTGGGGAGGTTAAGTCGAGTAGGTCCTAGAGTTCAACGGCGTGTTTGTGGGCGGAGCGGGATTTGAGAAGGATGCATCTGAGGTGTTTGGGTTCTTTCCTCGTGGGCAGCATGGTGGGGCGGATGCTTGTAAAGTTGCAGTTCCAGCAGGTGAAAGCTCCGTGGGTGTGCTTCGGGGCAGCCAGGAAGCAGTTGTGTGATCGTCTGGTGTTGAGTGCAAGGTGGGTTCTGGCATTGTAACAGTGTCGGGCATCGCAGCATTCTCGTGGTCTAGGGGTCCTGGCGCTGAGCGCGGTCCAGGCGTGGACGGGCACAGACGGGCTTGCCTTAGGCGCGCCTTTGGTGTGCCAGCGGCACGCCCACTGCACGCGTCAACTGCGCAGCCGCTGCCCGGCCTCCATTTGAGGGGATGTGGGAGGGAGGAGCAGCTGGGAGGCAAGAGCGGGGTGGAGAATGGGATTGCAGGAGGGCGGGGCCGTGTGGACGCTGTGCCAGGAAAAGCAGGCGGGGGCTGTGGGAGAACTGGGCACAGGAAGGAAAAACAAGTTTAGGCAAGAAAACATTCACAGAGGAATAAAAACAAGTCTGGGCAAGAAAGCAAGTACATGCACAGGGGAATAAAAACAAGTCTGGGCAAGAAAGCAAGTACAGGCACAGGGGAAAAAATGCAAGATTAGTCAAAAGCAATGCAGACAGAGCCGTGCAGCAGTGTGGGGAGCGACCTGCCTGCGAGCAGGGTCAGACACTCCGGCGCAGCACCTCTCATTAACTCAGAATGTCATGAGCACCATTTCCAAATCGCTACTGCTGAGAAAGCTTTGCAGGGCACACTTTGTGATACCCACACCTGTAGGCCGCAGGTGCAGCATTGTTCAACTTTGGAAACTTGCCAGCGCAGCTGGGAGCCTGCTGCAAGTGCTGCAACTCCCACCGCATTGTACCTCTTGGGCCGGACGGGAACCAGCAGCATAGTGATCACCCGGACGGCCTCCTAGCATACTCGCGGCCGCTGCTAGAGTGGTGGAGTGGTGGTCTGGTGTCTTATCACTGCAACCTTGCCCCCAGGTGTGTGACATTACAGAGCCTGGCAGCTTTCTGTAATGTCATTCCTTATGTAATTCACATCTCTTGCTCTGATATCAAGGAACGATGTCCTGTGTCTTTCATAAAGATACCTATTATTTTAGGCAATGCTCCCTGCTGTGATTTTGGTCACTGTGTTGCTGCAATACACTTAAGAAGGCCTGGGGTTGAGCCCAGAAGAAGAAGGAGTCATGACTGGAGATCCTTGGGAGGGGGCACAGTGCGTTCAACCTCTGCTTCTGAATCTCCGGTGTAAAGTAGCACCACCTCATTCTGATGGAGTAGGTGCTGTGGGGCTAGAGTGTATGATCCTGCAGCCTAGTCTGGTGCCATTGGATGGGCGTGAGGAACCCTTGCTCGCCTCTGAGGGGTGAGAACCGCCACTGTGGAGCACTGGGTCTCCCACGTCTGGCTCCACCTGACCGAAGCTGTCAGCAGAACTCTGGGCCAGTCCGTATGCATGTGTACGCCCCCAACAAAAGGATTCCTCTGCAACCCCTAGAAAGGTAAGTTTGGCCACAGATGTAGCAAGGGTTGCAAGCAGTAGCACCTATATATAAAAGCAGTGACCTGTCTGTGATGTTATATGTGCAGGAAGGGAGAACGGCGTACTCTAATTAATAGCCGGGAGACCTAGCTGGAGATAATTAGGTAATAAGCGGCCATGCACAGGCAATAAGAATATGCTGAGTGAATTCTTTCTCAGAATAAAGGATATGCATACTTTAAAGAACTAAAAATTTAGCATCAATGCTGTGGTGTCAGAAACATGTACAAATGGGCTCTCTCATGAGTACACAACATGCGGAGTATCATGTTTCAATAACGGCATACATTCCATGTCCCAGAATGCAATTTTATATTGGATAAGAAATGTCACAAATGGCTAAAAATGTAACACATCATAAGGCTACTTTTGGAAAGCAGTTCACCTGCCTTGGCACAACTTAATGTTGCTCTATAGCTAACAGCTCAGGTCTAACTTCCTGACCTTCACATGTGTGCATCCAGCTCGCGAAGGTGATCGAAATCAGCAATGCAGCTTTTGTTTGTACTTAATGCTGGAGTTCAGATTTGCATTTATCAGACGTTATTCGATCCTACTGATCTGTTTACATCACCAATCCTGCAGTCTGTTATCATAGTTACACATTTATTTGAGTTCAATCAAGTTGCAAGGTCACTAACATCCTTCCATTTCTGGTACCTTCCAGCAGTTTTCAGATCTTTTTAGAGTTTCTTGTTGCTCAAATGGGCGTCATTTCTGATATTTATATATGTCTTCATTGCTTGGTTTTGCTGCGAGATAGTGACACTCATGGTTGTTAAATGTCACTCATAATTACACTGAAATTATGAAAATGTCACACATAAGCAATCTTAAACCTTGGCAGCTATATGTGACCCATGACACAGGCAGTAGGCACCAAATGCTCTACCCTTCTGTTCTGCTCGTCTCTGCTCTACCCTGACATTTACAGCCAGAGCAGTCGGCATTGGAACTGAGTAACCAGGTTTAAGTCTCAACATCCGCACAATGTATTGGGATTCTGGGCAAATCACTTAACCTACCCATGCCAACAGAAATGTTACCATGTTTAATGTAAATATTGCTGCTATAAAGCGCTCCAGTATCTTGGGAGGTTGGATTTGCGTTATATAAAAGTTGCAGAAAAATGCACAAAGAGGTCAAAACAAAGCCTTAACGTAATAAGGAGACAAAATCATGCCCATTTAGTGACTGGTTTTCACAAAGTGAAACTAGACAGCCTGGATAAATCACGGCTTCCCTCTTAAATGTTGTGATCTTAGGCATAGCACTTTCAAGTATGTGATTTCAGAATACCAGCTGCACAAAAGCCTACTGTGTTTGATTTAATAGACCATAATGCTGCTTGATAATAATCTGGGACACAGGCAGGGTTCAAATAAAAACTGTCCTGCCTCTTATTTTACTAACGGCACTGTCACCAGTTTAAGGACGGGGAGAAATGGTTCAAAATCCATGCTGAAGGAACTATCACTTTTAAGAAGTACCTCTCAGTGCAGCTCTGTCATGTGACCTTTTAATGTCAAAGCTTACAAATGTTAATATAAACATTTTCAAGGTCCAGCTCATGACACGGCTCTTCTTTCCATGTATTATCTTTAAGACTTTGAGTATGTTTTTTTTATTAAAAAGCCAAAATGTTTTTTTCTCCATTTTCCTGTCATGCATTGTCTCTGTTCTTTTTCAATCCTGAAATTATTCCTTGTCCCTGTTTAATGTGTGCATTATTTCGGTGCTTTTTCCATTACTGTGGAACTTTCATATCCCTTTTAATTATGTTTAACTCCTGTTGATTTCATTCCATTTCTTTAAAGTAATGTTTTTGTTTAGTTTTGCATTCAAGATATTCTGTCATTTTTGTCCTTTGTTTTACACATAGTTCATATCTCGAGGGTGTCCGTTCAAATAGTAAGAGGTCACAGCAGTGTAAAGAAATGAAAGAGTTAAGTCATATATTGACACTCTTTTCAAGTGTCCCAGTTAGCATGTAAAGCTGATAGAAGTGTACATTACTGACAGCAGCTTGGCTCGATGCGCTGCTGCTTCTGACTGCTAAAGCCGAGGCTGCCTCTCCTGAGGTGGGTGGGGCTGCTTGTGGGCTCGTCCTAGGTGTCCAATAGGCATGATGTCCGGAGTCTACCGAAGGCCAAGGGGATACATGATCCGAGGGATTTAAGTGGGCTGGATCTCACCGGGTCTGAGCAAAAGCAGTTTTTTTAAGGGGGCCTCAAAATGGGTCTCTATCGGGCTCTGTTTTGTGCCCTGGCACAGGCGGTATTTTTTTTTTTTGTGGACAGCAGTGAAAGCAGGTACATCATGTGCGTGTGGTGAGCGTTGTAGGGGAAGGGATATCTTTTAGAGAGAGACATTTTCTCTCTGGATTTCCCTTCTCTTTTTGAATCTCTGGAGCAGCAACATTGTCGTGGTGTCTCCAGGGCTTTATTTGGAAGTTTTTCAATATTATAAACAAGCTATAGTTGGTGCTTATTTATCTAATGCAGCTGGTAACCAATGACAAAGCCAACAGTCCTGACTTGTAGGTAAGATGTGACTTGTCGAATCATATATCTGAACGCAATGACAGGAACAGCAAAATACAAGTCGGGCAGCACACTGTGCTAAACACAGATTTTTAGCTTACGTGTTTAAGCCACGCCCTTAATTATATTGACCACGCCCATTTGAGAGACCCAGCGTTTTTTTCATCCCACTGAAAGCCCTGCATGGTCCTGAAGGGATACTACACATTACACAACACCAGCACCAAACATAGCGCCAGAAACTGCGAGGTTATTGAGTTTCCAGCTGTACACAGGCTACCGTACATCGTTATTGTCAGAAGTCTCCAGAACCTTCCAGGAGCAGTATGGATGCTGGTCCCAAATGCCCACCTCTCAGTGCCTCCGCTTAGAAGCAGATGCACTAGCAAGGGGGAAAAGGGGAAGTGGACAGAGAAGAGAAAACCTTGACAATCGCTGGTATCCTCTGGGTCGTCACAGGAAAGTGTAAGTTCTCTGCAACCAGCTATGGATACCTAATGCACAGAACAAGGGAACATAAGAACACTATCTTCTCTACTACTGAATTCTCTATTAAACAACTGAAGCTGATCCTACCAGAAATTCTCAAAGGCAATTCCTCTCGTCTATTGATAGTACTTGCTACAGGGAGCGTGGTGCTGGAACAGAAAAGGAATAGGGTAAGACTGTGTCTACTTTACATTAGTGTACCCTATCTCTGGTATATTCTAATTCTTACTCTCTATACCTGAATGCTCTCCTGCAGATGCTTTAACTCGGGGGTTCTTTGTGTTTCAGTAGTTCAGGCTACCGTATCTGGTCCAAATTCCAGGAGTTCGTTAGCAGCGCGCAAAAAGGTACAAGGAAGGGTAAAGGGGAAGGAAAAGCCAGGGTAAGCGCATTAAGGAGTCAACAAGGGGATATTGTACATCTCTTAGCGCTGGTGCGTATATCTTACTGTCTCTGCTTATAGTTCGGAGTTTCACTCACGGAATCCAACGACTAATATTTCCAGTTATTCGATGGAGCTCCGTGCTTGGATGACGAACTCAATGTTCGGTTGAAGTCTTTGGACGAAGCTGCTAGTACTCTGAGGAGAAGGCGTTCACTGAGGCTCCTCAGCACTCTTTTCAGGATAGTGAATTTCACTCAGTCTAGCCCAAAACCACGGACTCGGAATACTCTGAATGTACTTGCTAATTCTTAACTCTCTGTTATCTCACCACAGAAACTTTACTCGGAGATACGGGAACTATGACTGACTCGAACCGGAACGTTATTGAAGTGCGCAGTTTACAACGCGCGAACGTTCCAAGTACTCTAGACTGCGCTAATTCTGCTGAGAACAAGACGGCCCTTGCAGCGGCCATCTTGAGAGAAGGTTCTGACTGGAAAATAAGGGAACCAAACCCCTAGCTGATGGGATTTGACCAAGGGACGTCTCCTAGTGTAGGATTTAGGAGTACACATGCTGGCTATCCTGTGGTTCCTGACAGTACCCCCTCTCAAGGACCGATTTATCGGTCCTGGTTTGAAAGGTTTCTGTGAATGAAATTTCTGTATTAACTGTGGAGCATGAATGTTAGACACAGGTTCCCAAGATCTCTCTTCTGGGCTATACCCCTTCCAGTCTACCAGATAAAAAAGTTTTCCTCTTTTTAACTTGGAATCAAGTATGTCTTTAACTTCATATTCAGAGTGTCCTTGAATTTCTAATGGATCTGGGGGTTGGCTCAGCCTGGTTTGGGATCCAGTCTTCTTCAATAGGGATACATGAAAGACTGGGTGGATACATAATTTAGCTGGTAACTTCAATTTCACTGTGACTGGTCCCAACACCTTCTCAATAGAATACGGGCCCACAAATCTCGGTTGAAACTTTCGGTTTCCTTTCAAATGCAAATTTTTAGTGGATAACCACACCTGATCTCCCACTTGATACTCTGGAGCTGCCCGTCGACGACGGTCAGCACAGTTTTTATATGTGCTCTTGGCCTTAAGTAAATTTTGCTCTGCAGAATTATGAAGGGATACTAAATCTGTCATCAAATCTTGTACTGCAGGCACCTTCAGGTCTTCTCTAGTAACCAAATGGTTCGGATGACCACCGAAGTTTAAGTAAAACGGGGAGTAACCTGTGGAAGTACTCCTTGCGTTATTACAAGCAAACTCCGCCATGCACAGCTTTTCAGCCCACTCTCCTCCCTGATCAATAAGGAACAAACGGAGGTACTGTTCTAACTCCTGATTGACCCTTTCCGTTTGACCATCTGATTCTGGATGATAGCTAGTAGAGAGTCTACTTTCAATTCCTAACCCCTTAAGGTAAGCCTGCCAAAAATGGGAGATGAACTGAGGGCCTCGATTAGACACTATGACCTTTGGGATCCCATGAATCTTCACTATATTTTCCCCAAAAGCTTTAGCTAACTCTGGGGCTGTAGGTGTGCCTGACATAGGAACAAAGTGGCTCATCTTGGTGAAGGTATCCACAACCACCAAAATGGTGTCAAAACCTTTACTCAATGGTAGATCTACAATAAAATCCATGTAAATGGTATGCCATGGATGTTTTGGCGTTGGAAGTGGCTGTAACAATCCCTGAGGGGCCTGTCTAGAAGATTTTCCCCTGGCACATAATCCACAAGATTGCTCATATTGTTTAACATGAGAGGACAACCCCGGCCACCAAAAATATTGTTGCACCAGTTCCAAAGTCTTTGCAGTTCCTTTGTGTCCTGCCAGAGGGTGATCATGGCAACTCTGTAATGCCTTCTGCTGGAGGGCTGGTGTAGGTAGATATAAAGCTTCCTTAAAATAGGGCAATTGCTGACATAAGCGCCTTTCTTCACCTTAGAGGACCCACTGTTGAATTTCTTCCCTAGATAAACTCTTCCGAACTTCTTCCTGAAAATTATCTAAGGAGATGGTACATACTATCTTGTCTTCTGGAATGATTGGCTGAGGTTCTACTGAGTGTTCAGAGTCTTCTGTATGCAGGCGGGATAACGCATCGGCTTTTCCATTCTTGGTCCCAGGACGATACGTTATCACAAAATTGAAATCTGCAAAGTAAAGAGACCATCGTAATTGGCGAGGAGTAAGCATTTTGGCAGACTTCAGGAACTGAAGATTCTTGTGATCCGTGAACACCGTGACAGTGTGCTTAGCACCCAACAGATAGTGTCTCCAGTCTTCAAATGCATCCTTAACAGCTAACAGTTCTTTTTCAGCGATTGTGTAATTTAATTCCGCCGCGTTCAATTTTCTGGAGCGATAAGCCACCGGGTGAAGCTGCCCAGTCTGGCGATGACGCTGCGAAAGAACTCCTCCAATTGCTTGATCGGAAGCGTATGCCTCTACGAAGAAAGGTTCTTCTGGATCGGCATGCAAAAGAATGGGAGCCGTCACAAATTGACCCTTGAGATCAAGGAAGGCCTGTTCAGCCTCTGAAGACCACTCAAATTTGACCCCTTTTTTCAACAGACGAGTAATTGGTGCAATCAACTGTGAAAATCCCTGGATAAAGCGTCGGTAAAAATTAGAGAATCCCAAGAATCTCTGAATTTCCTTGACATTCTGGGGAGACGGCCAGGTGTTCACCGCTTGCACCTTCCCAGGATCCATGGTAACTCCATTAGGAGACAGGACAAATCCCAAAAATTCAACCTTGGTAGCATGGAAGATACACTTTTCCAGCTTCACAAATAACCGGTGAGTTTGCAATCTCTCCAACACTTCCCGAACATGTTTGGGATGATCTTGAACATTCTTGGAGTAAATCAAAATGTCATCCAAATAAATGATTGCAATCCTGTCAATCAGATCTCCCATCACATCGTTTATAAAGTGTTGGAAAACTGCTGGCGCGTTACACAACCCGAAGGGCATTACACAATATTCGTAAAGTCCGAATTTGGTGCGGAAAGCTGTCTTCCATTCGTGCCCTTCTTTCATGCGAATAAGGTGATAAGCGCCACGCAGATCGAGTTTAGTGAACATTTGAGCTTCCTTGATTTGATCCAATAACACTGAAATCAGGGGTAAAGGATAGCGATTTTTGATGGTAACTTGGTTCAATGCTCTATAATCTATCCATGTCCTCAAACTTCCTTCCTCCTTCTTGGGTATAAAAAAGAGCGGTGAGGATACTGGGGATTGCGATGGCCGAATGAACCCGTTAGCCAAATAACGGTCCAAATATTATTTCAAATGAACATTCTCCGCCTCCGTCAAAGCATAAATTCGACTGCACGGAAGACTTGCTCCCGGCTCCAGATCAATGGTGCAGTCATATACCCGATGAGGTGGTAAAACTTCCGCTTCATGTTCACTGAATACTTCCTTGTAGTCTTGATATTCTTTTGGAATTTCACCAGTATGAATGACTCCAATGGATTGTCCACCAAAGGACAACAACGAGGCTACAGAAGGTTCTGATGTACTTCTTTCAGACTGGTAACAATGCTCCAGACAAAAACCAGATTGCATACTCACGGTACGCTTCTCCCAGTCAACAGTGGGATTGTGCGTGGCTAACCAAGGTAGTCCCAGAATCAACTGGAACTGAGGGGCATCAATCAGGTTGAATTGTAACAGTTCTCGATGGCCATCGGCTTGAACCAACTCTAATTCCTCCGTATGGCTAGTGATGGGTCCTGAAGACAAATTGGTACCATCTACGGCTCTTACTGGTTCTTTTTTCTCTTTCCGGATGGCTTGTATGCCCATTCTGCGAGCATATTTAATGTCGCAAAAATTACCAGTTGCTCCAGAATCTAACATAATGGCAATTCCTGGGATCTGATGTTCTCGAAACTTGATAGTCATATGCAGAATCACATGCGGGGTCATAGTCTGTAAGGTATTCAAAATTAAATGAGATGCAGGAGCCGGCTTATCCTCCTTTACCACCAGAGCGGCTCCGCCTACTGATGGCTCGAATCGTTTCCCTTCAACGGAGTTTTTGGACGCTTGGGACATTCCTTCACAAAATGGCCGGCGCCTCCACAATAAAACACAATTTCTCTTGGCGTCGCTGTTCTTTCTCTTCTTGACTTAAAGGACCTCTCACAGCCCCTTTTTGCATGGGTTCACCTTCATTCTGGACTCCAGTTCCTTTCTCACTTCGCACCCAATCAAATCGTGGAAAGTCCATCTTCCAATCTTTCTTCTTTTCTCCTTTGCGCTCTGAATTTCTAAAATCTAGCTCCAATACAAAATCCACCAAGGACGTCAATTCTGTGGGTCGATTCGGAACTTGTGCTAAAACGTCTTTGATCTCATCTCTTAATCCCCGATAGAACAGGGCGGTTCTTTTTTCCTCGGGCCAGTTAGTCTCCAGAATGAGTTTATTGAATTGGGTCAGATAAGTAATTAAATCCTTGGAGCCTTGACGCAATTCTAAAAGTTCGTTATCGGTGGCCTGAGATATCCTTCTCCTGTCGAAAATTGGAAGGAATTCACACTTGAACTTGGCAAAATCACTTAATATGGGATCGTCTCTACTCACTAAGGGCATAGCCCAATTAGCTGCATCCCCACTCAGGTAAGATAGAATAAAGGCCACCCTGGACTGTGCATCGGGAAAAAGGGTAGGGCGACACATAAAGTGTAAAGAACACTAGGTCAAAAAAATCTGCGCCTTTTGTGGATCTCCTGAAGACCTCTCAGGGGCAGCCAGAGGAATTAGCGGAGAGACTGAATGAATAACCTGTGCCACTGCCTTAGGGTCTGAGGGTGGAAGACTAGTACTGGGACTGGAAAGATTTTTTACCGGGTTACCTAAGGTCAAATCCTCCACTTTCTGTGCTAGCACTCTCATCTCCAAACGAGAGGCCACTAACTCCTGTTTTAAACTTTTATTTTCATCCCTGACCGCTATTATGTCCCTTTGGATGCCTTCCAGAATGTTACCAAAAGCCTTTAAATCCATCCCTTCAGCCATACTGCTCAGGCAAGGCGGTCAACGTGGGCACTTCAATCTGTCAGAAGTCTCCAGAACCTTCCAGGAGCAGTATGGATGCTGGTCCCAAAAGCCCACCTCCTAGTGCCTCCGCTTAGAAGCAGATGCACTAGCAAGGGGGAAAAGGGGAAGTGGACAGAGAAGAGAAAACCTTGACAATCGCTGGTATCCTCTGGGTCGTCACAGGAAAGTGTAAGTTCTCTGCAACCAGCTATGGATACCTAATGCACAGAACAAGGGAACATAAGAACACTATCTTCTCTACTACTGGATTCTCTATTAAACAACTGAAGCTGATCCTACCAGAAATTCTCAAAGGCAATTCCTCTCTTCTATTGATAGTACTTGCTACAGGGAGCGTGGAGCTGGAACAGAAAAGGAATAGGGTAAGACTTTGTCTACTTTACATTAGTGTACCCTATCTCTGGTATATTCTAATTCTTACTCTCTATACCTGAATGCTCTCCTGCAGATGCTTTAACTCGGGGGTTCTTTGTGTTTCAGTAGTTCAGGCTACCGTATCTGGTCCAAATTCCAGGAGTTCGTTAGCAGCGCGCAAAAAGGTTCAAGCAAGGGTAAAGGGGAAGGAAAAGCCAGGGTAAGCACATTAAGGAGTCAACAAGGGGATATTGTACATCTCTTAGCGCTGGTGCGTATATCTTACTGTCTCTGCTGGTAGTTCGGAGTTTCACTCACGGAATCCAACGACGAATATTTCCAGTTATTCGATGGAGCTCCGTGCTTGGATGACGAACTCAATGTTCGGTTGAAGTCTTTGGACGAAGCTGCTAGTACTCTGAGGAGAAGGCGTTCACTGAGGATCCTCAGCACTCTTTTCAGGATAGTGAATTTCACTCAGTCTAGCCCAAAACCACGGACTCGGAATACTCTGAATGTACTTGCTAATTCTTAACTCTGTTATCTCACCACAGAAAGTTTACTCGGAGATATGGGAACTATGACTGACTCGAACCGGAATGTTATTGAAGTGCGCAGTTTACAACGCGCGAACGTTCCAAGTACTCTAGACTGCGCTAATTCTGCTGAGAACAAGACGGCCCTTGCAGCGGCCATCTTGAGAGAAGGTTCTGACTGGAAAATAAGGGAACCAAACCCCTAGCTGATGGGATTTGACCAAGGGACGTCTCCTAGTGTAGGATTTAGGAGTACACATGCTGGCTATCCTGTGGTTCCTGACAGTTATTTGGTTGTACATATTGGATTGCGGGCTAATTTGGGAGATTAATACATGTTTGCTCATTTTTTTGAGATAATAACACGTTAGTCATGTTCATATATCTTTGCTTGAACATATCGCCGTAGTTTGGAGCTTAGTGCTATTATCGTCAACTTCCCCCACCCACGGCGTGTCTGGAGTAAAGAGGACCCCAGAGAGGTAGGGGGAGGTATAAGTACCCTCCCCCAACCTCAGTACACTGGAAGTGACGCACCTAGTGCGCCAAGGCGAAGGACTCCTTCCCTGAGTACAATCCTTAGACCAGTAGGGGTGGCGTTTGTGCCCCAAATGGCACTAAAGAGCCGCCCGTTTGGGATGGCCCCCTGTGGGGGCCGCGGACAGCCACATTTCTCAGTAAGCTGAGATTATTATTCTGTTATAATGGCAGTTAGCTAAAGAATGATGATGGATTAAACCCAGATAAGTTGACTTGGGGGTGAGTGTTTGATTCGCTCAAGCGCTTCGTCCATCATCCCCTTTGGTATCGCTTTGTTAGCCCTTGGAGATTAAGGGCACAATTGTGACTCTTGGAACGCATGCCGTTTGGGATAAGCACATGCAATCAGCTTGTATCTTAATGTACGATTTCCTTCCTGTATTTGTAAATATGTCCATATATTGTTTGTGTTTTCAGTACCCCTGAAGAAGGAATTGCTTATCCCGAAATGCATTGGGAACGTCTCTGAGAGAAGATCGATTTTGTGTACATATTAACAAACATGATGTGTTCATTGTATATGTTGTTATTAAAGTAAACTTACGAATCATTATTTATGATTATGCAATAAGCAGAGAGGCATCCGCAGAGAATAAAAGTAATTGGATTAATGTATGTAATTCATAGTGATTTTGAAATGTTTAGAAACATTGGTTAATATGGTATAATTTTGTGGTACCACCTATTTAAGCAGTGCGGCCAGGGCCAATTGTATTGGTACACTTGCATTACAGTTAGTAGTTCATATGAGGTAGGAAACCTCATACCTGACTTGCACGCTATATGGACAAGAGCGTTGATAAACACTTGGGGCTAGATGTAGGTATTTATATTTTACCACTTCTTAAATACCGAATTTTACCGATTCAGTATTTAAGAAGTGGTAAAATAGAGGGGGGGAGATGTAGGTAATTCCAGATGTGGAATTACCGAATCGGTAATATTCGGTATTTACCGATTCGGTAAATACCGAATCGGTATTTCCTATTGATTCCTATGGGCTTCACAGCCCATAGGAATCAATGAGAAATACCGATTCGGTAATTACCGAATCGGTAAATACCAAATTCTTCAAGGGTGCAGGGGGTGTCACTTTGACACCCTCTGGCACCCCAGAAATTGACATGTGCGCCATGTGGCAGACAGACATGCCCTAAGGGCATGTCTGTCTGTCACATGGCATAGGTGTGCATGCACACATGTGCATGCACACCTGAATTCGGTATTTTAACACCCAATTGGATTGGGTGGTAAAATACCGAATTTGTAGGGCCTTTGGGACTCTGAAGAGTCCCACCTACATCTGAGATTTACGGTATTTTACAGAATCAGTAAATTTACCGAATCGGTAAATTTACTGATTCTGTAAAAATGTGCCCCTACATACCGAAAACACATTTACCGGTCGGTAACGGCCGAAATCGGCCGTTACCGGTCGGTAAATGGCTCCTACATCTGGCCCTAGATCATCAAAAATATTGAGAAACAGAGAAGTGCGCAGCCACCTATTCAAGTGTCACAAAACCTGCCAATTATATGTCATTTGGTCGTTTGTAAGGCTTAAAGCCCAGGATATTACTGTAGACAATATGTCCCAAACTGTCTTGTGCTTTCCTATCTAAAAACTGATAAAAACAGTTAAAAAAGAGTAATTAGCTGGCCCCACACTTCAGGGACATGACCAATCCTGGAAGTCACCTTAAAAGGACTAGATATGCCTTGGATACCTAGAGACGCTTGCATGATTACTGAGAGCTGCCCATTCCACACTAGTACACCAGCCCGGCGGTGCATGTCCAGCTAACACGTTCACCCTGAACCTTGCTGCTACCCATTCCACACTAGTACACCAGCCCAGCTGAGCATGCACCTGAAACATTCACCATGTAACCTTGAAACTTCTCTTTCCACACTGTTACAAAATCATGGCAGTGCATGCCCAGCAGACATGTCTACCCCGTGACCCTGGAGCTAACCATAGCACACCAGCCCAGCAGTGCATGCCCAGATGATGTGTCCGTCATGTAACCTTAGAGCTGCATATTCCACACTAATACACCATCCTAGCATTGCATGCCTAGAACGGAAGGCGGGTCTACCCGTAACGTTGGAGCTACCCATCCAACACTGGTACACCACATCAGCAGTGCATGCCAAGCTAACGTCTCCACCATGTAATCTTGGGGCTGCCCATTCCATACTAGTACACTAGCCCGGCAGTGCATCTCCAACTGACATGTCCACCCTGGAACCTTGGAGATGCCCATTCTACACTGGTACACCATCCCAGCAGTGCATGCCTAGAAGACATGTCTACCCCGTTACCTTGGAGCTACCCGTCACACACTGGTACACAAGCCCAGCAATCCATGCCCAACTGACGTGTCTACCATGTAAGCTTGGAGATGCCCATCTCACACTGGTACACCAGCCCAACAGTGCATGCCCAGCTGATGTGTTCACCATATAACCTTAGAGCTGCACATTCCACACGAGTACACCAGCCCAGCAGAACATGCACCTGAAATGTCCACTGCACACTGATGCAAAAGCACAGCAGTGCATGCCCACTGTTGTGTCCACCATGTAACCTTGGAGCAGCCCATTCCACCCTAGTGCACCAGACCAATAGTGCATGCCCATTGACATGTTCATCCTAGAATCTTGGAGCTACCTATTTCACTATAGCGCACCAGCCTTCAATGCATGCCCAGCAGACATGTCCAATCTGTAATCTTGAAGATGCACCTGAAACGTACACCATGGAACCTCAGAGCTTCCAATTCCACACTACTTCACCAGCCCAGCATTGTTTGCCCAGCAGATGTGTCTACCACATAACCTTGGAGCTGCCCGTCACACACTGGTACACAAGCGCAGCAGTGCATGCCCAACTGATGTGTCCACCATGCAACATTGGCACTGTCCATTCTACTCTAGTACACCAACCCAGCAGTGCATTTCAAGCAGACGTGTCAACCATATATTCTTGGAGCTGCCCAGAAGTGCATGCCCAGCTGACATGTCCACCATGTAACCTTGTCACTGCCCCCTCCACTATAGTACACTATCAGCATATGCCCAACTGATAAGCTCAACCTGAAACCTTGGCGCTGCCCATTTCACATTAGAACATCAGTCCAGCAGTGCATGCACCTGAAACGTCCACCATGGAACCTTGGAACTGCTCATTTCATCCTAGTACACCATCATGGCAGTGCATGCCCTGTTGACATGTTCAACCTAGAATCTTGGCGCTGCCTATTCCACACTAATACACCAGGCCAGCAATGGATGCTCATCAGACTTGTCTGCAACCTAACCGTGGAGCTGCCCATCGCACACAGGTACATAAGCCCAGGGGTGCATGAATAGCTGACATGTCCACCATGTAATCTTGGAGCTGCCCGTTCCATACTAGTACACCAGCCGGGGAGTGCATGCCCAGCAGACGTGTTCATCCTGGAACCTTGCAGCTGCCTATGAGTGGAACAATCAAAGCTCCCAGAGTACCAGCGCAACAATGTAGACGTGAACCAGTATTAGAAGTTACCCTCATGGTCAGCTTGCTTGGACCCTGACTTTAAAGAAGAACTTTAATTCTCTTTTAGAGAAGACCACATCCTATACAACATCTGCCATTGCCTTTGGCCTGTCTTTTGCACAGTAAAACTTGCTGAAAATGCTAGATACCAAAAGCAAAATATGTGATGTCTGATTCCTAAAGCTCTCTGAGCTCTTGACCTTTCAAGGACTCCCAGTTTCTTTTCCACTGTAGTCTTGCTCGTGAGCTTCGACACTTCCCAGCAGTCAACCAATATGGCCCTACCAATGAACCTACTCTGATTGGTAGACATGTTTGCTTCCTGACCTTGATGTCTGCATGCTTTTCTGCACATTTGCATGTGTTCCTGGTAGTTCTGACCAACAAGGCCACAATAAGACACTGTCTGTAAGACTGCAACCAACCCCTGTGTGGGTGTCTGAACCAACAGCAGCGTGTTCCCTGAGGATGGGGGATCCATGCTTGCTGATAATGCCTTTCGACTCACTAACCAGCTCCATCTTCTCACTGTGGATGAAAGAACCCAACTGTTTATTCTGTCACAGAGAGTGACTGAAAATATATGGTGTTTGCACAACTCGGGCAATCAAGCAAGAGTAAGCAAATTACCCAAATATCAATCTGCACTGACTGATCAGATCAGACACACTGGATGTATGACATTACAACGCGTGCTTTTACATCGCATGCCTTTACAACGCGGTTTTTACAACGCTTGCCTTTACAACGCATAGTGCTTTGGGGCGCTGGATAGTGAATTGTTTAATTTACTATTCCAACTCCAGTCCCCGTGGATAGTAGGGAAGGTGTTGGATAGTACATTAAACCTATTACCTATCCTAGAGCGCCCCCCAGCGCAATGCGTTGTAATGGTTTGCGTTGTAAAAGTTGCGTCGTAAAGGCACTGCGTGGTAAAAGTTGCGTTGTAAAGGATGTTTCCCGACACACTGCATCTACAGCCTCCACATCTCACATGAACTAAGGTGTTCCTATCAGTCCACTCTAGGCACATTGATGGGGCTACAGCTCAGAAGTGAGAATGAGACAGCAAACCCTGCACATAGCAAAGAGTCGCCATTAGTCGCTCCATGAGTAAGAGTGGATGTGGGATCATCTTTGCCCAGGGAGCAGTGTGAGGGTCACCTGCAGGTCAGCTGTCTGTCACAGGGTGAAAGTCAAGGGCCTCACCCCAGCTCTTTCGCTTTGATGATGTCCTCTAGGGGGCGCAGCAGCAGCAGGGACTTGAAAACATTACAGGATGGCAGAGCTTCCTCACTGTTCCACCTGATAATTGACATCTCCAGAGACTCCTTTCAAGTAGAGAGGGGCCACAGCAGAAAAAAAACCATGCACCCAACCTCACCTGGAGGAAAAGACGGAAACTTCAGCGCCAGAACACTCCTGCTGGAGCAGCTTTTGTGCTTGACAAACCTTGCTAGTGCATTTATTTAAGACTAGAAGATAACGTGGCTACCTGAGGAATGGGGCACCTTTGCTGGTTTGTACCCTTGAGGAGGTAATGAAGTTTGCGGAGTGGAAGAAAGGCTGAGATGCGGGTAGTTCTGGACCTTTAAGCCCTACCCTTGGTTGCCTGGAATTGATTATTGATGCGGGCTTTGCTTGAAGGCCCCGGGTACCCTGGCATGGACGGTGGTGGGTTCTACGGTGCCTTGGTGTTAAGTGTTTATATTAAGTTGTGCGTATTTTTTATCTCTCTCCTAGTCAGAGGTGAAGCTTGTATAAATAGATGTTCAAGCATTATTTACCCACGAACCCTTGTTGGAAAGTGTACATTAATGGCACCAGGTGCTTTTCCCTGTGGGGGATGTACATAGAAAGAATTTGCTGGCTGCAATTGGAGGAGTTGGTCCTCAATTTTTAACTGATTATCACTGATGAATCATGGCTACATCCATTTTGTGTTTATATATTTCACGTGTCACTTGTACAATTTGTGTGTTGCCTTCCTTGTTTCCTAGCTTCTTGTACCTAAGTTTTATGTAATTGCCATTTTATTCTTTGATGGAATTTTGATTGATGAAATAGCTACGTCTTGGTAGAACGGCACACTTCGAGTATTAATCTTACTCCTCAATGCAGAAGTAAGAAGAATGGGAAGAGTGATCTGAGGGGTGTGGTGTATCATGTATACTTTACGTTTTAGGGCCCAGCACATAGTCAGTTCCCTATATCCACTTATCTCTGTATAATTGCATTTGAATGTCAACATACCGTGTAGTATAATTTAATTGCAGCTAATAATGAACACAATTCTTTTTTTTACCTTTGTTATTCACTGCCACATAGCCAAATATCAGACAGAATAAAGTCATATAAAGAACAATACATTACACTGTCTTTGAATTTAATGCCACCCTCCAACCTGCCCCCTCCAACATCATGTTACAAGCAATGTCTTTCTCCCCAACAAACTTCTTTAATATAGGCATACCTTTTGCCTTTCATCACAATGAAATGTATTTAACAATAGATACATCAGAAATTAGCTTGATCACCCTGCTGTTTATCATCCCACTCCCATGGGGACCAGGCTGTCTGGTTGTTGTGTAGCAGGGGGTGTAGTTGTGTCCTATAGGTAAGCTTTGAAGGGGCCCCATATATCTTTTGGGTGAGATGCAGAAGGTAAGGTGTTGGCATGTAAGTCACTATTCATATTGCAATAGGCTAAAATATGAAGCCAGGCCTTGGTCGTGGGTAATGACTTACAGCCCCTTTTGAGGGCTATCTCTCGTTTAGAGAGCAGAAAAGCCATTGCCGTGAATTTTCGGACTGTGTTAGGGAAACCTAATACACAGCCCAGTAAAGCGGATTCTAGAGATGGAGGTACCTCACATTCTATCATTTTAGTGAGTTCTTTGCAAACTGATCGCCAATAAGCCCTAATCTCTTTTTTTTTAAATAACTTTTTATTGAAAGATTTGGCATGGTAAACAGCAGAAATCCAACTTTTCACAGGCATATAATAGCATAATGTGCAATAAAACATTAGAGTTTCCTTTATCCCATTGCAGCGTAAAAACATTCGGGAATGGCCCACTATCCAACATCATCAACCTCATCTCCCCGACCCACCGGCGGCTCACATATCTTCCCCGGAACATATTTCAAGGCTCCCAAATTTGAGAAAACTTCCTCAGGCATCCCCTGGAAACATAAATAGGTATTTCCGTCACCATTCACCAGTCCATGTCTTTGGCCCATTCCGCAAAGCTTGGTGATGTCGGAGCTTTCCACAGTCTTGCGATATTTCGCTTTGCCACCATGAAACCCAATGTGACCCATATCCTCTCTTTGAACATAAGATCAGTAGGGTCCCATACATTTAACAAAATCAATTTAGTATTGCATGGTACTTGTTGCCCCAATACGTCCCCCATCATTGCCACCACCCCTTCCAAGAATTTCTGAATCCTCTCACATTCCCAGAGTGTATGGATAAAGGTATCCTCCTGCCAGCAGCATTGTGTACAGCCACTATCTTGGGTGTAACCCATATGAACCAATATGGGACCTGACAGGTACATCCTATGGAGGTTTTTTAGCTGAACCAGTTGCAGTCTGGAGGAAATGGCTACCTCCCGGGGCGAAGCCACTGTGGCCTGCCACTCCTCATCATCCAAGCCTGCAACATCATGGTTCCATTTACTTCTTAACCTTAATAGGGGGTCAGACATATTATTGATAAGTTTCTTATCAATGAGAGATATGGCCTTTTCAGGCATATTGCCATCCAGAATTCTGCCCTCAAGAGGGGAGGACTCTGGGAGGTCTGTTCCTTTAGGGAGAGCTAAGAATAAAGCATGCTTGATTTGAAGATACCGGAACTGTTTAGAGCTGGCCATTTCAAACTCATGGCCTAATTGGGAGAATGGTACAACATTCCCAGACTTCCAAAGGTCCCCAACTTTGGAAATACCAATGGTGTCCCATTTGTCGAACCCCAGGGGGCGCGATAGCCGACCTAACTGATCACAGTGCCAGAGTGGCGTTACCTGGGTGAGCCTGCCCTCCCACCCCAGGCTTCTGGTAGAAGCCTTCCATATTTGCACGGCTTGCATAGTCGGGCTGGACAATATAAGCCCCAATCTTAACACAGTTCCAAACTAAATGTGCGAAGTCTGCATGTGGAGCACAGCACTTAAGGCAAGAGTGCGGGCTGCTTGGATCAATGTTGTGTATTTTTTCTGGGGACATGTAAATCCTCTGTAGAAACTTAAAGAGTAGTAACCTATGCTTACTGTTTAGGGAAATGTCTATAATTTGTTCACAGCAAAAGTCCCAGTGTGAATCTGAAATGGAATATCCCAAATCCCTCCCCCAAGCCTCTCGGACCTTGGTGTCTCTACTGGGGATAAGTGTCATACATGCATGGTACATTTTGGGAACTAGTCGCTTTCTCCAACGGGTCGAAATTACGGTGGTTAATGGGACAAACTCGGCAGACTCCAGTGGGAACTCAGTGATTGCTGTCCTAAGTACGCTGTGTACCCGACAAAGAATTAATTGGTCCATGAATGTAGCCTCGCTGAATCTGTCTTTCTCAGCTCCGGCAAAGACGTGGCCATCGGGGAATAGGTCGCCCACCTTACTAATTGCAAAATTGATTAACGTGAGCTGTACTATTTTTTCTGTCATGATGGGGATCCAGGGATTATTGATTATTGTAATGTCCAGGGAATATAATGCAGACACAGCTGTAACTCGAACCAGCCCATTTGCTGGTAGAGACAGATTGGATATCCCGAGGGTCTCTTGGGATGCCCTGGGAGGAGGGTGTGTGTAATGTCGCAGGCTGCACTAGATCAGCCTCGGGTTTTGAGTAGGGAAGTCTGGTGTCTGGGTAGTACCAGAAATGTACAAAGCTGCACTGTGCTACCAGGTAATACACTTGTAAATTTGGTTCTGCAAATCCTCCTCTTCCGTAAGGTAATGTCATAGCATCCCAGGTAACCCTGGGATTCCTACCGCCCCTTATTAATTTAAACCAATGTGACCAGAGTGTGAGAAAAAACCTGTAGGGAAGTGGGATCGGGATGTTGTTAAATTGATACAAAAATCTTAGAAGAACAATCAGTTTAATCAATACCACACACCCTGCAAGTGATAGGGGAGGCGTAGACATCTGTCGACTTGTTCCTCAAGGGTATGCATCGCAGCACCATAATTCAATCTGATAATCTGGTCTGGATCGGTATGAATGTGGATCCCCATCTATCTCGTCGCATCAGAGCACTAGGTAAGAGGGAATTCGCAATCCCATCTCTAGTGCTGGGAGTGAGCGGAAAGATCACTGACTTGCCCCAATTAATTACAAAGCCAGAATGTACTTCAAATTGAATAATACCCCTAATAAGAGGCTCAAGATTCTCCTCTGGGGTGTGCACATATAGAATAATATCATCCGCATAGAGGGAGACGAGTAAGGTGCCTGTCTTGAACTGCAGTCCTCTGTGCAGGTGACGTTCTTGAAAGTGTCTAACTAATTGGTCAATTGCAATAATGAAAAGCAACGGTGAGAGTGTGGCACCCCTGCCTGGTGCCATGAGAGAAGCAGTAAGACCCCAATAGTGAACCATTCAGTCAGAGTCCAATTCTTCATATTTTATAAAGATGTATCACTCCGAGACCTATACAAGTGTCTTTGATGGGTTGCCAGTATCTGCGCTTCTGAACATACATCTCCCACCTAAACTCTTGCTTCTTGACCCTTCCCTCCCCAGGACCCAAAGTCTGTTCAAGGAGCTCCCAGTAGAACTGGATTCCTGAGACTGCAGATGTCCGTGAGCACCTTTCAACCTAGACAACTAGTCTACTCTCTACCCACTTAATGAAGAGCTAGGGTTCAATGATGTAACCTAGTACCATCAACCCTCAAGAGAGATGATACGACAAGAGCTGCTGACTTTGGTACTGGAGAACCAGGTTCGATCTCAGCTTCAGCTCAACATCCTGTGATTCTGTGCAAATCATTCAAATATGAATGTGACCTTGTGTAATCTACTCATGTACATGCTCATGTAAAGCGCTCAAATGCCTTCGAGTCGAGTTTGCGCGATATAAAACTGCAAAAAATGAATCCAGAGTCACGTTGATAAGTTATCAGGTATTAGTTCTGCCTTCCAGGGAAGAAAAGGCAGTTGCCACTGGAATCTGTCACATTACTGGCTCAGGAATATAACAGGCCAGCACCCAAGTTTCGAAAAATAGAGGGGCATATTTACAAGCCTCTATCACCACAGGAACGTCACTTTTATCGTCTTTCCTGTGGAGATAGGGGCTTTGTCTTATTTACAAAGCAGCAAGACACTTAACTTGGCTTAATGCCGCCTTGTAAATAAGGCTCCTTTTCACGCAATACTTAGAGTGAAATGGGTGGGCAATAGGTGCTGCGGTAGGTGCTCATCTGCACCACCCATTGATTTTGATGCTGCCCCCTATTTGCAACGGTGACATAATTAAGGCCAAGGAAAACATGGTCTTAACATTGCAAAACATGGAGAAATGCTTTATTTCTCCTTGTTTTTGATGTTTCTATTTGTGCTACATTGTGCAGCACACAAAGAAACAGCACAAAGCCAAGAATGGTTGTTATTGTGCAGGAGGGTGTCCCTTCCTGAAAATAAACATTCATTTAAAAAACAACGAATTGCAACTTCTATGTGTGGTGCACAATGCCACGCACATAGAAGTTAAAAATTGCCATTCTGAATTGTTTATGTGCAGGAAGGGACACCTTCCTGCTCATAAACAATTATACCCTCAACTCAGGCCCTCTTGCACTATGGTGCAAGGGTGCCTGCGTTGGCACTAGTCAGCTGTGTTCAGTGCCAGCGCTAGGGAAACACAGGTATGCAAACGCAGTGCATCCCTGCATTTTCAGAATGGCAGAGCACGGCATTAGGTATTTTTTAGGTATTTTGTAAATATGCCCCAGAATATCTAATGATAAAAAATATTGTCCTATATTTTACCAAACAAGAAAGGCCGCCAATTCCCGGAAACATTGCCCCTTATTGTTCCCACGATGGATGTTAGCTGATTAATAAGCATCTACTATCACACATCTCTCCAGATCAGGGTTTAATGAATATGTAGCCCTTTTTTTTAAACACACTTCAGACTTTTCCTGAAGAGTCCTTGAAAGATCAGGAGATGAGAGTCAGTATCTGCTTTCTCAATCTGGTGACATCTTGGCATCATTTCTCTGTGATACGCTGATCCCTTATGAAGCTGTGGGTCTCTCCTCACCCTAGTGCTTAATTAGTAAAAATAAAAAGTGTCAGGGCCCTTCCTAGGAGACATTGCAACTTGCACTTACCCATTGCCCCAGCCAACGCTGTTAGTAATAATACCAACATAGCTACTAGCATCGCTGATAATTAATTCTATTCCAGACCACCCAAAGCTATACGAATGGTGTGGGTGACAGTTAATATTCATTTTTACTTTATATTGAATTAGTAAACAGCGTAGTTGTGCTCATCTCAACCTTAGACAGGCAACGCCACGATGTGGTAAACTGCGATTAGTGCTGGAGTTGAGAATGAAGCGCAGGTGCCCAGCCGGGTCAAATTATTCGCTGCTCGCGCAGCCCGGCTGCTCCTCAGGGTACGCAAAGACTTGTACTTCGCACGGAGTCAAATACTCCCATTTGCCAGGAATAAGGATGTTCACATAGCGGCCGACCATTCCATTGCACTGAAATGTTGCTGTTGCTCCTGCGATGATGTTTGTAATCGTGGTACACCTGAAGAAACAAATAACAGGGCACACTTAAATGAGTTTACTTCTGTTGGTGCCTATCAAAACTCTATTGTTCACTGTTTCTTTAAAAAATAAATATGTTACATCGATTGTGAACTATGTCTTGTGCAGTGCATAGTACACACAGAAAGCTACACAAAAGAAAAGGTTGACAGCAGTGAAAGCCAGTGGAGGCTGTTCCCGATGCGACTTGGTAGGGTGGCAAGGAGGCGGGGCATAAATACATTAACCAAAATATTTCTATTTTTTAAATTATGACTTACCTGCCGCTGCGCTTGCTCTGTCTGCCTTCTCTTCCGATCCTTGACTGGCGCACACTGCGCAGACTCCCTGATGCCAATCCCAGCACTGCTCTCATGATGGGAATGCTATTCCCAGCATTAGAGCAGCACTAGGATTGGTATGAGCCGCCTGCTTTGTCACTCAGACAGTGTCTGGGAGCCTGTGACATTTCTCCACACAGCTGTACAACACAGCCAAGTGGAGAAATGCTAGGTGAGCATGACGGTTTGGCCGGCCTAAGACGGCTGGCCAAACCATCATGCACACACAGTTGTGCCCACAAATTCTCCTCCTGAAGCTCAGGAGGAAGGCCCGGCCCTGCCCCGTGACTCGGCTACCCATCAGAGGCATCAGTGAAAAATAAAATAATTATACCAATATTTCATTATCATTTTCTTTTTCACTGTTGCTTCTGTTGGGTAGCAGCAGTGGGTGACGCTCCTCCGAAACAGGGGAGGAGCCACCCCTGGTAAAAGCAGTACCTGTTCTTTACCACAGTTTCAACTATATGCTGTGGGTCTGCAAAACCTTCTCTGCATATGCATAATCACTCAATCAATTTTCTTTTGTATATATATATATATATATATATATATATATATATATATATATATATATATATATATTCACTGAAAAAACTATAGGTTTCACACTCGTTATAGTTAGGAATTAGCATTTAAAAAACCTTTGAAATTCACTGAAAAAACCCTAGGTTTCACACCAGTTATAGTTAGCTGAACATTTTACTCATACAAAACCATTGAAATTCCCACGTTATAGTTAGTTGGACTCACTATAACTCACGCGCCCGCAATCCACTGCGGATGATGTCACATATTACATCATCCATGACATGGTCAGTGACATCACTGATGACTAATTCCTAACTATAACGTTTGTGAAACCTATGGTTTTTTCAGTGAAGTTCATAGTTTTTTTAAAAGCTAATTCCTTTGTATATCGACTTTGTAACCTATGATTTTTTTTATTAGCTGTTTTTTACAACAATTAATTATATTTAAAAAAAAAATTTATTTGTTCAATGTATATATATATATATATTTTTTTTTTTCCTGGTGCGCTCCGGGTGCGCGCACCGGTAAGCTCTCCCGAGAGCGCACCGAGAGCGCTATTTCTGCGTTCGTAAAAAAAAATAAGTATGAAAAGTAAATAATAATGCAAGACATTTGGGGCCCGATGTAGGTCGGTCGGTAACGGCCGAAAATCGGTATTTTCGGCCGTTACCGATCGGAATACAGACAACGGGATGTAGGAGGCCGAAATCCAGCGAAATCGGCGATTTTACCGAATCGGAAAGTCACCGAGTCGGTCGGATTCCGAATCGGAAAAAAGTAGTAATCGGAAAAAATCTCCGAATCGGTAGATTACCTATTCGGAGATTTTTCCGATTCCTACATTTTTCCGAATCGGAATCCGACCGACTCGGTGACTTTCCGATTCGGTAAAATCACCGAATTGGTATATATTCCGATTCGGTGAAAATCCGATTCCATGCGAAAACCCTAAGATTGAGATGTAGGTAAGCACAGAAATACCGATTTTGCTCAAAATTCGGTATTTCTGAGTCGGAAATTACCATGGATTGGAATCAGGTGGTAACCAGGTGCAATCTATAAAAAAGGACCCAAAATGCAGTTCTACTTGCAACATGGCAGCTTTCTATGTCATAGCTAGACGGCTACGGCTACAGCAGGAAGGAGAGAGGGAATGGCTGAGACAGGAGCAGGTCTACAAGCAGAGGGTGACCCTGTGCATGCTGACAGATCCAGAGATCCTACAGAGGTACAGGCTGGAGGCAGACACCATCAGAGACCTCATCAGGGACCTCCAACCCCTGTTGCAGCACCCCACCCCAAGGGCACATGCAATCCCTGTGCAGGTGCAGGTGCTATGCTGCCTACACCTGCTGGCGTCTGGCAGCTATCAAAGTGTAGTTGCTGTGGCAGGAGGGGTGACCCAGAGCAGCCTGTCAAGGTTCTTCCACAAGTTCCTTGATGCCATGATCCAGAGGATGGCCCACTACATTTCCTTCCCTTCCACCCATGCAGAACTGGCACAGACAAAAGCTGAATTCTATCAGATGGCAAGATTCCCCCACATCATTGGCTGCATAGATGGCACACACATACCGATTTGCCCCCCTGCTGACACCGAATACGTATACCGCAATCGGAAGTCACGGCACACCATAAATGTGCAAGTGATATGCAATGCCAAGTGTGTGATCACTGACCTGGTTGCAAAGTTTCCGGGGAGTACCTATGACTCCTATATCTTCCAGAGTAGCGGAATTTATGCACGGCTGATGGCAGGGGAATTTGGCGAAGGATACCTCCTAGGTAAGACACAGTGTCAGACCCCCATTACCAAAATTGCAGTGTGAAATACATGTGTGCATGTGAGTAATGTTACCCCTTCTCCTTTTAGGCGACAGTGCATATGCCCTACGCTCATTCATTCTCACACCTTACCTCAACCCCTCAACACCCAGCCAAAGGAGGTACAACCGTGCCCACAAAAGCACGAGGAACGGAGTGGAAAGGACCTTTGGCATCTGGAAGAGCAGGTTCAGATGTCTGCACAAGAGCGGAGGTGCAAGGCAATATACCCCCATCACCTGCTGCAAGATTATTGCTGTCTGTGCAATGTTGCACAACCTTGCAGTCAGGAAAGGCACTGAGGTAGAGTTATCCGACTACGAGGACGCTGACGATGACAATGCTGTCCCACTACCACTACCTGCTGGAGTCTCTGCACCATCTGACGGCAGATACAGGCGTCAGGAGATCAAAGACAACTATTTCTGAGTGAGTACAGATGAACAAACAGGTCAATGTATGTGTTCAGAAATTAAATTTAATAATGTTGCATCAACGTTACTGCACTGATGTGCAACAAAAGAAAAGTTAAACAACAAGGGGTAGGAATGTCCAATGTCCGGGTTGCCTCACCCGCAGTGGCAGTCCTATTTTTTGCTGCGCTTAGCAGGCCCACTGGGATGAACCTCACCCCCTTCAGAATGCCCTGCAGCCTCAGCTGAGCGCCTGCTGCTCCGGCGCGGCTCTGACGCAGCGCTGGCCGGGCTGCTGCGGCTGCTGCTGTCCCCAGCCTCGCCCAGGACGGGATTCACTACGGTGTTGGAGATGAGTAGTGTCTCCATGGCTGTTGTTATACGGCCCATGCCCCTAGTGACCTCGGACATGTTCTGTGTGAGGCTGGCCTCCATGTTTGCCCCACGTTGGCATAGCTGGGCAGTCGCAGCCGCAAGGCGGTTGAGTGACCTGTTCGTGACTCTTGCATCCCTGCGACGACTCAGCTCATGGTCATCCAACCTGGTGCAGAGCTGGGTGATGGCAGTGGTCATTCGGCCAATTGATGTTGCTATTTCCTTGTTGCTGTCAACGAAGGTCTTGAAGCCCTGTGTCATCTCACCCATCTGCAGGTTGTGCAGGCGCAACTGGCGATGGCAGGCCAGGATGGATTTCGCCTGCATCCTCTGTATTGTGACCATGCTGGTCTCCAGCCCTGCGAAGACGCTGCCTCCCGGTGCTGGTATTGGGCTGCTGGTAGCACGTGGCCTACGTGGAATTCTGCTGCCCTGCTGTGTGTGCTCTGGTGTCGCTGGTGTCACGGGGTCTTGTGCAGGAGCCTGACCCGCTGCCCCCTCCATGATGACTAATGGAGCCACTATTCTCCTCCGGGCCGGGGAAGTGGCAGGTGCAGGGTGGCTCTGTGGTGGTGTGTTGTCCGGGGAGAATACCAATGAGGGCGACTGAGACTGAGACAGTCGGGGGGAGTGTGGAGTTGTGAGGGAATGTCCTGTGTCCTCCTCATTTGCCAGGGCACAGCTGTTGTCCTCCTCCTCCTGTGCTGCTGCACTGGTGCTTGCCACTGCCGCACTGGCTGTTGGTGCTGGAGCTGGTGCTGGAGCTGATGCTGCTCCCCCGCCTGATGGTGCCCCTAGGTACAAAGAAGCATTTGTCAAGTGGGTGCTAATGTGTTCCAGTCACAACTATTAAAGCATTGCACGTCTCATTACAAACACGTTGATGCTGTATTACAGTTATTTATCTCATGCTTCTGCTGTGGCATTTTTGGTAACTTTTGCTGAGTACATTTAGCTAGATGCATTGCTCATGTCTGTTGCTAGCAGTACTGGCCTGGGGTTTGGTTGTGCATTGGGTCTGTAGGGGAGGTGTCTGGTATGGTGTGTCAAGTTGCGCATGCTTCTTACCTGTAGCTGAAGCTCGGGATGAGCTATCCAGGTCCCCAATTCCCACGACACTGGCCCTCTCGATGGTGGTCGCCACTAGTTCCTCCAGCTGAGTGAGGGGTGGCGCACGGTTTGTTCCTCCTCCAGTGAGTCCAGCCTGCTTGTGCAGGTCGGCCAGTTTGCGCTTGGTCACGCCACGGATGTCATAAAACCTCTTCTTGAGGTCGTCTAGGCTCCTGTGGGTGACACCAACTGCATTCACTTTCTCCCCGATGTCGATCCACAGCCTCCTCTTGGTGCTCTCCGGGACAGTCAGGGACTGCCTGCCATATAGCTGGGTGTGCACCCTCACCACCTCCTCCACCAAAGTTTGTAGCTCCATGGTGCTGAATTTAGGATTGCGCTTACGCCCTGCCTTCTGGCTCTCTGTGCTGGTGTCCATGTCTCTCAGGGATCCTGCTCACAATGCTGCTCTCTCTGTGTTTGCTCAGCTCAGGCAGCTTTCCAGAAAGTTCTGATGAGTTGCACCTGCCTGGGTTGCCACACCCTGTGGGGGAGGGTGCTTACAGCTCATTGGCTGATGTCTTCAGTGTCACTCAACCTGCTCGGCAAAACGGCATTCTCCGAATCGTTATTTTCCGATTCGGTATTTTCCGAATGTGTTCGGTAAATACCGATTTGGAATGTATAATGTCTTCCTATTGGCCTTTCGGCCCATGGGGCGTATTTAATATTCCGATTCGGCTTTTACCGATTCGGTTGGTTCCGCATTTTTTTTTTCCGATTCGGACTTGTCCGACCCGGCCTATACCGAATCGGTAGTTGGCGATTCGGTACGTATCGACTCTCGATACCGAATGCTACCGATTCGGTATTTTTCCGATGATTATTTCCTACATATCATTTTCCGATTTAGAAATACCGATTCGGTACGGATCGGTATTTTAAAATCGGTAAATGCGTTTTACCTACATCGGGCCCTTGGTACCATACTTATAAAAGCAGTATTTTTGATTTACGAATTGAAAAAGATTTTGCATTTCCGTAAAGCTATCAAAACGTCACTCAGGCGCGTAAGTGCCCCCAGAAGCGCTCCGGTGCGCGCAGCGTAAGCGCGTCAAGTCATGTGACCTTAAAATAACTCTTTTCATTGGTTGCTAACAGGTTTTTTTACAAAGAATGAAATCCCCACCCATTTCCTTCACTTCTTCTTTCACTTTTGTGACTGCAAGACCTGTCTTTTTTGCTCTTGGATCTTTGTTCGATTACCATGGCTGCGAGACCATCCAGCAGCGATGATGACACAGAGGGATTTATTGATGAAGAGGTTCTTCAGCCGAGGGTAAAAGAACACTTCATATGGAAGTTTTTTTCCATTCCAGATGATTAAAAAAAAGTAAATGCTCCAAAGGTGGAGTGCCGGATTTGTCACACTTCCCTGTCATGGGGTGACCCCACCAAAAAATATTAATTTGGAAACTCCACCATGATTCGCCACGTCAAGAGGAGGCACCTCCAGAACTATGCCCGGGAGAGTGTCAGGGCTCTTGCACGAGAGGCTCCCAGGGATGGTGCCTCTACTTCAACCGGAGGACCAACTACATTGGTGAGGGGACGACCAGAAGAGCTGATCCCTAATATTCAGCCTGATTTTAATGAAGTCGTAATTAAATGCAGAAAATGTGATCAGCTACTTTGTTATGGGGAACAAAGTGTTATGCTCATGGTTCGAGCATTAGACAACCACCGCTGCCGTCCCCAGTCCTAATTTTGATTATTTTTTTTTTGCTCCTATTGAGCAGTTTCCCATTCCCTGTTTTTGTTTTTGTTAAAAAAAAGGAAAAAAGAAGAAAAAAAAAGTTATTTTCAGAACTACCTCCAATTCTCATCAAAGAGCTGTATTCTTAAAAAAATGAAAAAGAGTAACTGAAGTGGAGTGCAGTGAGAGAAGAGAGGAAAATGAGTGAGAAAGCAAAGAAAGGGACGAGAGGGGAAGGGAAGTGAAGTAGAGGGACTGAAAGAAGGTGAGTGTGGGGAAGGAGAGTGAGGAGTAAGGAAAGTGAACATGGGGAATGTGGATAAGTGAAGAAAATGTAGTAAAAGAACGGTGGTGTGGAAGGGTAAGAAAAGAGCAGTGATGTTTAGGAAAGAGTGGATATACAGACTGGATAAAGACAATTGAGTGTGAGACAAGGTGAGTAAGACAGTGAAGAAACAGAGAAAGTGAAAGAAAAAGTAAGAGTAGAAGACTGAAGGCCTCATTTATGAGGCCATGCGTCACTTTTACGCCGCCGGTGCATCACTTTTTGTGACGCACCAGTGGTGTAAAAAATGCACCTTGTTGAGTCATATTTACAAAGTGACACATCTAGGTAGATGCGTCACTTTGTAAACCCCTGCGCCACATTAAACCTGCCCCAGGTGTAATGTATGCAAAGGGGGCGTATTGATGCAAGAAAGGGTTGTAGAAGTGACGCAGTGAAATCTCTGAGTTTTCACTGCGTCACTTTTAGGACACCGTTGCGTCAAAATCTTGCGCCTGCCTCACAGCAGGCGCAAGACTGACGCAGGCCCTTTCACATGGGGCTGGCCCCATGTGAAAGGATGCATTGCTGGAGTTGCGTCACTTTTGTGACACACTCCAGCAATGCATCACTTTTGCGCTTACAGATACGTCAGAAATACTGACGTATCTGTAACTCCTTGCGACATAATGCGTCATACATTAAATATGACGCATGAGTAGAAGACTGAAGGCCTCATTTATGAGGCCATGCATCACTTTTACGCCGCCAGTGCGCCACTTTTTGTGACGCACCAGTGGTGTAAAAAATGCACCTTGTTGAGTCATATTTACATAGTGACGCATCTAGGGAAATGCGTCACTTTGTAAACCCCTGCGCCACATTATACCTGCGCCAGGTGTAATGTATGCAAAGGGGGAGTATTGACGTAAGGAAAGGTCTAAGAAGTGACGCAGTGAAATATATGAGATTTCACTGCGTCACTTTCAGGACACCGTTGCGTCAAAATCCTGCGCCTGCCTCACAGCAGGCGTAAGACTGACGCAGGCCCTTTCACATGGGGCTGGCCCCATGTGAAAGGATGCATTGCTGGAGTTGCGTCACTTTTGTGACACACTCCAGCAATGCATCACTTTTGCGCTTACAGATACGTCAGAAATACTGACGTATCTGTAACTCCTTGCGACATAATGCGTCATCCATTAAATATGACGCATGAGTAGAAGACTGAAGGCCTCATTTATGAGGCCATGCATCACTTTTACGCCGCCGGTGCGTCACTTTTTGTGACGCACCAGTGCTGTAAAAAATGCACCTTGTTAAGTCATATTTACAAAGTGACGCAACTAGGTAGATGCGTCACTTTGTAAACCCCTGCGCCACATTATACCTGCGCCAGGTGTAATGTATGCAAAGGGGGCATATTGACGTAAGGAAGGGTCGTAGAAGTGATGCAGTGAAATCTATGAGATTTCACTGCGTCACTTTTATGACGCTGTTGCGTCTAAATCTTGCGCCTGACTCACAGCAGGCGTAAGACTGACACAAGCCCTTTCACATGGGACTGGTCCCATGTGAAAGGATGCATTGCTGGAGTTGCATCATTTTTGTGACACACTCCAGCAATGCATCACTTTCCTCTAAACACTCTACTTTATTTTTTTACTCTATTTTTTTACACTGTTTTTCCCCGTGGTGCGCTCAGGGTGCGCGTACCGGAGCGCGCACCTGGGAGCGCTCCCAGCGCTTACCCCGCAAAAATGTCCCCCTTTATTTTTCCCCTCTTGTGTCTCTGTTCTTCAGAGTCACATGATGGAGGACTATGCAGACCATTTACAATGTTTACAGACACCCAAGAGCCAATTAGCTTTTAAAATTTACAACCAATTAAAATGTTTCTTTGGTTTTGAATTTGTGTGTGATGAAGTTACATTGGTTTTCTACATGAATATACATGAAAAATGAGAGGGAAACACAGCCATTTTGTGATTTAGAAATTATAAATTGTTTGAGACAATTTTTATTATTCTATTTGTAATTTATGAGATAGTAGTGAAATGATTGTGGTATAAAATGAGACTTATAGTATAGAGTGCAACATTTCTGTGTTACATAGTAAGTTTACTCACAGCTACTTCCCAGTTACTTCCCCTATCCCACTATATTTTTTCCAATGTGCATTTCACATCTCTTCTTCATCTCATGCCTTCTTTCTCTCACTGTTTCTCTCTAATGTACACTATCGCCGCCATTTTGTGTACTTTCAGAAGACAGTGAAATGTAATGCTCCAAAGGTGGAGTGCAAGATCTGCCATACTGTACTTTCCAGAGGAGACCCCAGAAGGAAGTACAGTTTTGGTAATTCAACTATAATTTTTGACAAGTATCACAGTGACTGTCTGTTTGAATTAAGGAATTATAGTTTTACCTTTTTCCATAATGTTAGCTGTGTGTTTATAAGGTATACTTCTTTAAAAATTGTTAATTATACTTGGATTCAATGCTGGTTTAGAAATTGTGTAATGGTTTCATTGGACTTGTAAATATGCTCTTTTTTTAAAGCGCCTTGTGCAACCTTTAGCATGGGTGGAAGCAGTGAATGTATGGAGAGGGATAGGAATTACAGATAGAAAACCATATGAAATGGTGTGGGAGATGCATAAAGTATTTCAGTAATGGTTTCAATTAGGATGGAATATAAGATAAAGAGAGGCATATTTACAAGACTCTTGCGCAATGTTTCACATGGGAGCAAGCAGAAAATGCATGCAGAATAATTAAATTGGCACCCAGACAAGAATATGAAATGCTGTGAGAGATGTTTAAAGGTTTCTTTTAATGGCATAAATTGAGATAGAATATACAAAAAAAGAGAGGCATATTTACAAGCTGCATTCGCAATCTTTGACGTAGCTGTATGTTTATAATTTAGACTTCTTTATAAATTGTTTTTTAAGCTTGGATTCAATGCTGGTTTAGAAATTGTGTAATGGTTTCATTGGACTTGAAGAGGAGTGAGAGACTAAGGGGACGGAGAGAATGAGACTAACAGAGAGAGAATGAGGTAAGGGGAGTGTAGAAGTAAGAGGATAGAGGGAGTAAGAAAAGGATTTAGTGAAGTGGATTAAGGAGAGTAACAGAAGGGAAAAGAGTGAAAGAGCGAAGGATGGGAAGAGAGAGGAAGGAATGTAAAGGAAAAGGTCTGAAAGAAGATGAGTGTGGGAGTATGGCTCAGTAATAGGGAGTGAGCATGATAGAAGAGGAGTGAGAGACTAAGAGAACGCAGAGAATGGGGGTAACACAGAGAGAGTGAGAATAGGGGAGTTAGTAAGTTAGAGGACAGAGGGATTGACAGAAGCAGGTACTGAACTGCAGAAAGAGGAGTAAGGGAAGGGAAAAGAGGGAAGGAGTGAAGGATGGGAAAAAAGAGGATGGAAAGTAAAGGAGAAGGTCTAAAAGAAGGTGAGTGTAGAAGTATGGCTGAGTTATAGGGAGTGAGCGTGATAGAAAATTAGTGAGAGACTAAGAGGACAGAGAGAATGAGGCTAACAGAGAGAGAATGAGGGAAGGGGAGTGTACAAATAAGAGGACAGAAGGAGTAAGAGAAGGAGTTAATACAGTAGAATAAGAAAGTAAGGGAAGAGAAAAGAGTGAATGAGCAAAGGAAGGAAAGAGAGAGGAAGCAAACTAAAGGAGAAGGTCTGACAGAAGGTGAGTGTGGGAGTATAGCTGAGTTATAGGCAGTGAGCGTGACAGAAGAGAAGTGAGAGACTAAGGGAATGGAGAAAATGAGGCTAACAGAAAGAGATTGAGGGAAGGGGAGTATAGAAGTAAGAAGACAGAGAAAGAAAGAGAAGGAGTAAGTGAAGTGGAGTAAGGAGAATAAAAGAAGGGAAAAATATAAAACAATGAACTAAGAGAAGAGAGAGGAAAGAAAGTAAAGAAGAAGGCCTGAAAGAAGGTTTGTGTAAGAGAAAAATGTGAAAAAAGATAGTAAACGTGGGGATTCAGAATAAGTGAGGCAAGCGCAATAAGGGAACAGAGGTGTGGGAGTATCAAAGAAGAGTAATGAGGTTATGGAAAACAGTATAGTGAATATAAATATTGTACATGAAACTTACCTTATAAGTAATGTAAATTTAATATCATATTTCCTTTCAAATTTATATCTGTGAAAGACAAAAAAATAGATTATTTATGATATATATTTTAGACTACAAGAGACAAAGTAAGATAAGTAAGGGAGTGTGGGAGATGGAAGAGGAGTGAGGGAGTAACAGGATCGAAAGGCTGAAGCTAAGAGACAGGGAGTGAGGGAAAGGGAGTGAGGATGTGAGAGGACAGAGGAAGTGAGAGAAGGAGTGAGTGAAGTGTAATAAGGTGAGTGAGAGAAGGGGAATTATTCAGGAAACAAAGAAAGAAAACAACGGGAAGGGGAGTGAAGTAGAGTGACTGACAGCTGGAAAGTAGTGAATGGGAGAGAGGGAAAGGGCAGTGAAGGAGTGGTTAGTAAGAATAAGTGAGGAAAGTGGAATATGGGAAGGGAGGTGAGGGAGAGTGAAAAAAGGCCAGTGAGGGTGAGTTAAGAGGAGTGATAGAGGGTGGAAATAGGTGAGTGAGCATAAGAGAATGGGAAAGTAATATATATGTAATAATAATTTCAACATCATGTTAAATGGTTTATTTTTGCTGTTCTCAGAATATATTGAATTTCACTTAAAACAGTGACTTCAATAGTACTCATCACATAACAGCGGGCAAAAAAACACAATCAAAATGATTGTGTTTAAAAAACCCATTGAATAATTTCTTAAATAATGTAAAATTTTAAAAACCATATCTAAACTCACTTTTCATCCATCCACTTTTCCACGAGGCCAAATAGTATATGGAAAGTCCTTTTCTATGGAAATTAGTCCAGAGTATTGTTAATGTCTCATGTACCCGTCTTTCTGAAAGAAAAGCTCCAACATCTTTTACATTATGAAACAAGAGTTTTACTTCCACCTCTAGCTTACTTTTTATAAATAATTTCTATAATACTCACAGCACACACTAAATGATAAACATATACTATCTCTATGAGAACTACATGTTTTTTATTATCTTCATCACTCTCTTTCAGAAAGTAATTTTGAAGAGCAAACTAAGTTATATTAACTTCTGCAATCTTCATAGGCCAATTACCTTCCCTAAAATTTTGGTTGTAATAACACTAGGTAAGAATTCAGTAAGTCGGAAGGCAAACGTTGTTTGAAAGTCAATTGAGTATCATTACAGAGCTTCCAACCTTTTTCACATTTTAAATAACATGTGTAATGTCCTGATGTTGTTGAAGGACCATCATGGTAAATAATTGCTGCAGTTGTTAAGGTTGTTCCTGAAATTGATAATTGAGAAGCCACAAAATTTTTAATGAATGTTGTCAATTTAGTTCCATCAGGTCTACATCGTTGGAACATTAAAATAACATACTGTCCACATCTTATTAAAAATAAAGTTGATAGCAATTCAGATTTACATTGACTACAGACCATGTTTTGATTTGCTGCTATAACTACATTTTTAAAAGACACTGATTTGCAGTCTGGAAAAGTCAAATAAATAAATCTTTCAGTGTCTACTGTAGTACTACTTGAAAAGGAGCAATTGTCACAGTCATGTTGCCATTTATAAGAAAGGCCAAAAAGATTTTCTACATCTACTCCTTCATCTTGCAAAACAACAAGCATATACATTAGAAATTCCTGACAATCTTGCTGAATATTCGGTGAAAATTGATTTAGACCAGAACATATGTCTAAAACGTTTCGAATTTCAGAAACACTTTGTATTTTTGTTCTATCACTCCTACATTTCTCTAATACAGAATTTAATAAACAACAAAGTGTTTGATCACGATTTTCAGCAATCTGTTCTTTTACAGTTTGGAGAAAAAAGCAACAATAACCACTACATTAACATAGCAGTTGACACCAGAACTATTTTCAAATTCAAATGCAACAACATCTTTAACTGAATCCATTTCCTTTCTGCTTACAATTACTCTTTCGTCTACTTTTTTCTTTTTGCTACAACTTCACAACAATTTTTCTCATTTCTTCTTTTTCAGCCTACCACACGCTTTTACAACAGAGGATATTAAGGTAAATTTGGAGCATACTCTCTTCTTAACCTATTATATTGTTTTACACAATTTAGATCTGCATTAATCTTTGTCTCATCAAAATCAATCAAGTACAATCCAGATACAGTTCTGACTCGAGATAAAGCAACATATGCCATACTGCCATACCCTCCTTGAACACAGAATTTCCAATATTCACCAAAGCACTATCAACACTTAAACCTTGAGATTTATGAATAGTTACTGCACATGCCAAAGAAACAGGAAACTGTTTTCTGCGTACATATAAATCTTTCACTAGCAAAAAACGAGTAGAACAACAACAGATTTGTTGTACTTCTTCAATACCATCAAATTTAATTTTTATAATTTCAATTCCATCTCTATTTCGGTAATTCACAAAATCCACAACATGACCCATTGCTCCATTTACCAAACCTCTTTCCACATCTAAATTACGTCGTAAAATTATACGACTATTTATAGATGCATACAGAGTCTTTTCCATACCAGAAGTTTTAGATATTTTCTTCCCTAAATAATCTAATTTTGATTTCAACTTCTCTGACAAAATAATAGTTGCTCCTTCATGTTCTATTTATCTGTAGCTTCCAGTTTCACAATTTCTTGATTTTCCAACTTTAACTTTTTGGTGTTGAAGATTGAACATTCTTGCAGAGTTGGCATCAAGCATATGACAGATTTGTTTTCAGGAATTATCTTAAAAATATTCTCTGGGAAAATGTTTTCTTTTGGAAACAAATTTGAACTTAATCGTGCTTTGTAAAGCTGTTTTCCCATGCTCAGTTAGTTTCCCAATTCTTACATCTTGTAGAATATTTTTATAATCTTCATGCTTTGCCTGTCGCATATTTTGAAGTAGTTCTGCATATTTAAAATGTAGCCATATGTTAACATTTCCAATGCTTCCTAAGCACTTCCTGGTATCTTCATGCGTAAGCATTTTAAACACTGGCTGTCCTTTCACTGGAGTTAGTTGCAGTAGATCTCCAAAAACAATGATGTATTTGCCTCTAAATAACACATCATAGTCTGTTTTAAGAGTTTCTTGCTTTTTTAAATGCACAAAAGCAAGCATTACATTTGACACCATGCTTACTTCATCAATGATAAGAAGTTTCATTTTCTTTAGGACTCTTGAAACTTCACAACAAGCTTCTCCAGATAGCTTGTGGTATTGTAATTTGTTATCATGCTCCACTGGCAGCATCAATAAGCGATGTAAAGTAATCCCTTTATTGTTGTGTGCTGCCAACCCAGTTGGAGCAGTAACAACACAAGAGAACGATGATTCCGTTGTTTTCTGCAAATATGTTGCAATCCCTTTAATCAGGAAACATTTCCCAGTTCCTGCTTCTCCACTCACATACAGTCGGATAGGTACAAATGATGTACATGAGCACTCTTTTTTCTCATGAGATAAACCATGCTCAATTTGTTGTGTGACTTGATCATATATTTGTCTCTGCTCAACGTTTAGTTCTTTTTCCAAATCTTCTAAGTCAACTCCATCCTCCTGAGCTTGTTCCATCGCTCTTTCAACTTCATCCATGGCAGTGGCAGCTTCATTTTGTATAATTGGTCCTCCCTGTGGATCCTTACTCAATGAAGCAGAACTCTGACATTCTTGAGAACTGTCTCTAGCAATCTCTGCTGCAATTGTAGCTTCTTGCTGTATTTCCGCATTCAACATTTGCAGATAATTTGAAAAAACAGGACATTCTATGGTTTTCTTGGTTGCATTGAACGAATCTTCATAAGCAAGAAAATCTCCAAGTAGTTCCTCTTCTGTACACCAAGGCTTAAAGAGTTGCAAAAGAGCTAAGTAATAAAATTCTCTTTTGTCTGAAGAATCACAACTCAATTTTCGATGATTAATCAAATGGCCTTTTCTTTGTTTTACTAGACAGCCTTCACATCCAATTACAGCATATACACCTTTATTGATGTCTTCTGTGACATTCTTTTTAAAAATGTAGGTTTTCAGAACTTCATAGAGACAAGCGTTCTCAAGGTGAGCACTTCTATTTGGATAGTATGTATCCAACATGTTTGTCTTCAAAATATCTGTACTGTCTGGTTCTTTCTCCGCCAAATACTCTATTTCTTGTACAGATTTCAAAACTCGGTTTCGTGTTGCAGCAAGACCTAGACTCACCCAAATGATGGTTCTAGATTTGGCATATAGACTTGCTGATTGTAACCGATCAGAACATTCATACGCTCCAATTTCTCGATGCGACAACATCTTTAGACTGTAACTGTATAATTTCTTGCTTAGACTCTTTTCATGTGAAATTTCCTCCCACATTTCCTTCAGTTCAGTTTTCTCTGATTTTGTGATGTAAGACGTCACATATCGAGCCACAGCAATAGAGTTGTCAGCCACATATTTAATATCCATTTTAGCATTCCACATGGACAAAATGACTGGGTTGTAGTCATTTATGAATTTGGATTCCTCAGTTCTTCTTAGGTTGTATGTATTTTTGGGTGATTTTCTTGTCACAGTATGTCGCAGAGAAGACATAAAATTGTTGACTCTTCCTTTCGATGTTACTGGACGTGGAAATGCAAAACGACATTTCGTGTAGAACTTGTCCTGGATTTGTATTTTCAATGACAGTATTTCCCACAACGACGGCTTTGAAAGCGTAAAACTTGATGTCTTAAATTGTTTTCTTCTGTACTTTTCGGAACAACACATGTAGAATACTGTTCAATGAAACTCATCACTTTCTCATCTGAATCTGTTCTAAATTTTGGTGCATCTTTAATCCATAGCAGCATATGTATATGAGGAGCACCTCTTGCTTGATACTCCTTTCTCTAAAAGAAATCCAACACCTCTCCAAGCAGAGGATTTTGTTTGTTTGTAATAAAAGACATCATAGCTTCAAACCTATGATTGAAATACCTGCATACATTAACTGGATCCAAAGAGCACAGTTCTCCAAGTGTCTTGAATTCAATATTTTCAATGTTTTTATTTGCCTCTCGTAGAAATTCAAGTAAGTCTTACCAAGCATACTCAGCACAGCTAAGAGTGAGGAACCATGTAGGAGTTCCTAAGTTTCTTAGCATACATTTCAATTCCCCATGACAACGGTACCAATACTCGTTAGTACCACGCTGACATGCCATGAGATTAATTAGCTCAGATTCCAAAACACTGTCTTGCAGTTTCACTTTATCCATAAAATCCCTTGCCGAAACATTTTATAGATGTGCTCCACTTTTCAGTATATGGTTTACTGCATAGGAAAGTCCAGACAAGTCACTCTGAAACAGTAGATGGAACAAATATGGAATGCATTGACGAAACCTTGTATCTTCTGCATATAATCTTGAAGTCCGGTATTCAGATGCAGGAATTTGAACAGGTTGGTCGTGATATCGTCCACCTTCACCTGTTGGAAATAACTGTTGGAAACAACGAGCTTCTAAACTTTCTTCCCATACACTAATGGGACTTCCTTCGGCTTTTTTCATCTGAAACAAGTCAATAGCATTCCCCATTACTTCTTTGGAATACAATGGATGAACACTATAATGTTCGTAAATTTCTACACTTCTAGAGACATCAACTTTTTCTAATTGTCCAGCAGAGACATCAGTGTCATCTTGTACAGTTGTTTCCTCATCTCCCACATACACATTTTTATAGTACTGATTATTTTTTACCAGATACAACGTTGCCTTCTTGACTTTCCTAACATCCACTAATTCTTGCCAGATTTTCTTACTTTTTGTCGGAACACCATTAACTAGAATAACCAGAGGTTCCTCTTCTACTTTTTCAACACCAATGGTATCAATATTTTTCTTAAAATCTAGAGGCAAATAAACAACTCTTCCCTGCAATCCTCTCTGTAAATCTGAAGGAGGCAATTTCCCTGTCTTAGGCTCCATGCGAACAATAGCCTGAAAAGGATGCACACATTGAATCAGAATAGACTCATAGGTATTTAAATCCATCAATTCAGAAGGAATGTCTACCAACTCCAAATTATTATGAACAGCTCTAGCAGGCATTTTGTTTTCATTTAATTTATTATAGCAATATGTACAAATACGTTGATCAGAGCCCAAATCAAAACAATTTTCAACCAACAAATCAGTTGCAAAATCCTCCCACTCATTATTAGTTATCTTTTCGCTTTTTACATATAAATCAACTAATCTAGTCTGATGCTTATAATGAGTCCGTCGACAACAAACACAAGAAAAATTAGGCCTTTAACTTGTATTGACCTTAAACTTTATAATTTCATTTTCAAATTTTTCTGTACTTAAAATCTCTACATTCTCTTCTACATTACCTTCCATTACTGTATCAATTTCTGCACTAAGCGCTTTTTCACCAAAGTAACAAAACTCAATTTCATCACAAATGTTTTTGACATCTAATTCAGTTCCATGCAAAAGAGCATTGTTTAACTGTTTTAGTTTAAGTGCTGGACTTTTTGCATAGTACAACCTTCTCACTAATTTCCTCACTTTATTATGATGCACTGCTAACATCCTAAAATGGTGAAAAACACTCTGACATACTTTTCTTGAAAGACAAGCCAGTGAATGCCCTTGCAAACCTGTTTTTTCTCTCACTCTACAAGGATCTAACTCTTGTAAAATTTTCATTTTTTGTTTCACACTTTTCTTAGTATATGTCCGTAAGAAAGTGCAAAACAAATCAATTGATTCCTGTCGGACACTACAATACTACTACAATTCCATGTATATACTGCAGCCTTAGGACATCTCCCTAAAACTTCATCAGCTAACACCTCTTCTGTATTTCTAGGCACAATCTCTTCTTTTTCAACCGAACAACCGTCGTTCACCTCATATGCTCGACCACTGGTGTCAACTGCATGCACCAAATCATTATCCCGAAAGTAACTTTCTTCATTAAAAAATGGCTCAGAACTTGAACTATGCTTCCATTCTCCAGAAAAAACATCACAAAAATTAGTTCGATTAATTACTCTCCTCCACTTACATTTTGATTCAAACACATTGATTATCTTATCAAGTGTACAAATTCTATTCATTACTAAACAAAACAATTTATTTTTCACTTTAAATGCTTCATCCACGATCTTAACTATGTTTTTTTTCTTGTAAAAAGCTGTCTTTTTTTTATACCTTTTTACATGTTTTAATACATTTAATACAATTCTGTTGTAAAACATTTTTAGAAGGACATCCTGTGTTTTTTGAAATTACAGGTGTTTCATTCTTCTTAGTTAAAAATCTTTTTTTTGCTTGACATTTCAATAACTTCCTGAGAAAATTTTTACTTTGCTTACCAGGAGCATTTTTCTTTTTCTCTGAAGATTTTATTTTGGTTGGTTCTTGATTTTCTTTTTCCTTAGACCTTAATTTTCTCTTATAATTTTTTTCTCTTCTTGTATTAGAAGGCATCTTTTTGTTTGTTTGTATAGATGATTATAATCTGTGGAAAACAAAAAATAACATATTATAGACCACTACAAACATATTACATAACAATTACAATAACTAAACAATATAAACACTAGTATACAACAAAAGGCTCATTTACATTACATGTACTTTGCTTTGTGTCAAAAAAGATTTACTGATTAATGTTATATCTTGTTTATATATAGGTAGCCTGTTTTTGGCCTGTAGATACAGAGAAATAATTTGTACAGAGAGACACATACTGCTTGCAGAGACAGAGATGGTAGATTACATGTAACATCGTGGACATGTGCCTAAGATCACACCAAATCTATTGCATTTTCAATGCTTGTTTACCTTGCTACCATCAAGAAAGCAGTCAGATGTGTCACACATTTGCCATAAATTTAGAATGTTAGCACTCTAGTTGCTCATTATTTCAAGCTTCACTCACAGTGTGATCTTAGACACATTAATTGGATTTTAGATATAATGTACCATGTCTGTCACTGCCAACAGTATGTGTGACACCGAAGGCGAGATCTATTGCATTTTCAATGCTTGTTTACTTTGGTTCCATCAAGAAGGCATTCAGATGTGTCACACATTTGCCATAAATTCTGAATGTTTGACATTAATGCTGCTTCAGAGATAGTGTAAAGGTTTCATTGGCATATTTACAAGCCGCTTGTGCAATGTTAGATATAATTTACTAATTAATGTTATATCTTGTTTATATATAGGTGGCCTGTCTTTGGAGTGTAGGTACAGAGAAATAATTTGTGCAGAGACACACATACTGCTTACAGAGACAGAGATGGTAGATTACATGTAATATCGTGGACATGTGCCTAAGATCACACCAAATCTATTGCATTTTCAATGCTTGTTTACTTTGGTTCCATCAAGAAGGCATTCAGATGTGTCACACATTTGCCATAAATTCAGAATGTTTGACATTATTGCTGGTCCAGAGATAGTGTAAAGGTTTCATTGGCATACTTACTAGCCGCTTCCGCAATGTTAGATATAATTTACTAATTAATGTTATATCTTGTTTATATATAGGTGACCAGTTTTTGGCCTGTAGATACAGAGAAATAATTTGTGCACAGACACACATACTGCTTGCACAGACAGACATGGTAGATTACATGTAATATCGTGGACATGTGCCTAAGATCACACCAAATCTATTGCATTTTCAATGCTTGTTTACTTTAGTTCCATCAAGAAAGCATTCAGATGTGTCACACATTTGCCATAAATTCTGAATGTTTGACATTAGTGCTGGTCCAGAGATAGTGTAAAGGTTTCATTGGCATATTTACAAGCCGCTTGTGCAATGTTAGATATAATTTACTAATTAATGTTATATCTTGTTTATATATAGGTGGCCTGTTTTTGGCCTGTAGATACAGAGAAATAATTTGTGCAGAGACACACACACTGCTTGCAGAGACAGAGATGGTAGATTACATGTAATATCGTGGACATGTGCCTAACATCACACCAACTCTATTGCATTTTCAATGCTTGTTTAATTTGGTTCCATCAAAGAAAGCATTCAGATGTGTCACACATTTGCCATAAATTCAGAATGTTAGCACTCTAATATGCCAATGAAACCAATACACTATCTCTGTATCAGCTTTAATATTAAACATTGCGCACGCGGCTTGTAAATATGTCAATGAATCCAATACACTATCTCTGTATCAGCTTTAATGTTAAACATTGCGCACGCGGCTCGTAAATATGCCAATGAAACCAATGCACTATCTCTCTATCAGCTTTAACCTCTTCAATGCTGGTGACGAACCCCAGCCGTCACGCTCCACGGTGCTCGTGTGCTGATGACGGCTGGGGTTCGTCACGGTCCCGCCCTGTTCGTTCCGTGGCCGCACACAGGGGGAATCGCGGCCGCACGGAAGGTGTTAATGTCAAAAGTCTTGTAAATATGCACCTCTTTATGTTATATTCCATCTCAAATGAAAGCATTACTGAAATACTTTATGCATCTCCCACACCATTTCATATGGTTTTCTATATGCACTATCTCTCTATCAGCTTTAATGTCAAACATTGCGCAAAAGTCTTGTAAATATGCACCTCTTTATGTTATATTCCATCTCAATTGAAACCATTACTGAAATACTTTATGCATCTCCCACACCATTTCAAATGGTTTTCTATCTGCTATTCCTATCCCTCTCCATACATTCACTGCTTCCACCCATGCTAAAAGTTGCACAAAACGCTTCAAAAAAGGAGCATATTTACAAGTTCAATGAAACCATTACACCATTTCTAAACCAGCATTGAATCCAAGCATAAAAAACAATTTATAAAGAAGTCTACTTAATAAACACACAGCTATGTCAAAGATTGCGCACGCAGCTTGTAAATATGCCTCTCTTTTTTTGTATATTCTATCTCAATTTATGCCATTTAAAAAAAGCTTTAAACATCTCTCACGGCATTTCATATTCTTGTCTGGGTGCATATTTTATTATTCTGCATGCATTTTCTACTTGCACCCATGTCAAAAATTGCGCAAGAGTCTTGTAAATATGCACCTCTTTATGTTATATTCCATCTCAATTGAAACCATTACTGAAATACCTTATGCATCTCCCACACCATTTCATATGGTCTTCTATCTGCTATTCCTATCCCTCTCCATACATTCACTACTTCCACCCATGCTAAAAGTTGCACAAAATGCCTCAAAAAAAGGAGCATATATACAAGTCCAATGAAACCATTACACAATATCTAAACCAGCATTGAATCCAAGCATAAAAAACAATTTATAAAGAAGTCTACCTTATAAACACAGCTAACATTATGGAAAAAGGTAAAAATATAATTCCTTAATTCACACAGACACTCACTGTGATACTTGTCAAAAATCTTTAAGCTCTTTATCTTTTTTTTAAAAGAATCATTACTCACCTTTAAAAATGCTTTGGAATATGTCAAACAGTGTCAGTCACAGTCAACAGATATACTTAAGCAGAATATCTGAACAATGCTTCCTTCACTGGAGCCTTTCAATAATGGCACAGATTCTTTCTCATTTCAGAGCCATATTCTTGTACATAGCCAATAAAAATTGTTCCGACACAAATTCAAAACCAAACTGCACATTTTAATTGGTTGTACATTTCAAGCCTTTGAAACTCACATAACATTCACCCATCCCCCCAGTGCTCATTTACCCTGTAACCATGGTAACTCCCTCTTAAACCAGCACACAGTTCACAAGTTCATCATACTTAATTTGCAAAACAATCATTCAAGGCTGTTTTACCTCTCAATCTACTAGCTAATGAAATGCAATGTTTCTTTAATTGACTTTTTCTCAACCATTGAAATGACTTCATAAAAAAAAAGCATGCACCCTAATTTCCAGTGGAGATTTTTAACAAAGCACCAATCATTTCTGGTTATTCAACTGCATTGATTCCCAAGCACTTTTTTTCAAAATCAAACTGCCATTTCATTTCCACAACTCATCTGACTAGAAGCACATCTACCTTTAAAATGACAAAAGTCTGGTTTTTGGGTCATAGCTGTGTCCACTGGAGTCAAAATTACGCAGCTAACAGAGGTATTTACAATCTTGATTTACCAAATGTGGACATTGTATGGATTGGACAGAGAGGATTGAGGAGTCACCAATTGATACCATTGGCAAAGTCCCTTATGCATTTACCACACCCTGACCTTATAATTGTGCACTGTGGTGGAAATGACTTGGGCACTTTGATTAGAGTAGGTCTGGAAATGCTTTTAAAGGACATCTTTGGGCAATTGATGTCACTTTTTCCCAAAACAGCCAAAAATTGAACTGGTCCAACCAATTTTGTCCACAGATTGAGAAAGCAAGGAAACATGTAAATAAATCTGTTTCTGCTTACCTCAGAGACTATGGTATGGGTTCCATTTACCACAACAACTTGTGTTACAACATGCAAGACATCTATAGGAGAGACGGTGTGCATTTTACAGATGAGGGGAATAGAGTTTTCCTCTTGAATATAAGACTCTGCATTGGTACCTACTTGTAGGTACAAAAAACACCCACTTAACACAACAGCTCTTTTCAGAGCTAACTTACCTCTAAACACTCTACATTATTTTTTTACTCTCTTTTTTTACACTGTTTTTCCCCGTGGTGCACTCAGGTTGCGCGTACCGGAGAGCGTACCGGGGAGCGCAGCCAGCGCTTACCCCGCAATTTAAAAAAAAAAAAAAAAGTTTTTTTGCCCTTCAAGGTCCTTCTAGACCCCCCTCAGAAAACCTAGGGGGTCAGGGGGTGTCTACTCTACCCCCTTATAATTATTTCCCCCTTTCTTTTTCACCTCTTGTGTCTCGATTCTACCGAGACACAAGATGGCGGACTCTCCGGACTGTTTAGAATGTTGACAGACACCCGACAGCTAATCAGCTTTCCGCTCACGCACTCCCCTAGCGTGCCGGGTGCCCTCCCCGGTACGCGCACCTGTGAGCGCTCAGAGCGCGCCTATAGATATATATGTGTTTTTGAAGTTAATTTTCGTAAAAAACACTGGAGCAATTTTCACCAAACATAGCAAAGGCACATCTGCGTACCAGTCCCTACAATTCTGCCAAGTTTGGCGTAATTCCTTTCAGCGGGCTGTAGACTTGTCAGACCGTCCTATGGAAATTAACATGGGGAAAACATGTTTTGGGACCCCCCTTTTTTCTCAGCCCCCACTTCACAAATCCCCCCGAAACTTTCAGGGAAGGAGCGCAGCGGAGCTGTTCAAAATTTTGGAATATTACACACAAATTCCTCGACCGGCGCCAGAGTTTTTCCCAATAGAATGTTGCGGATTTCCTATGGTAGCCAATCCTAACGATAACTAGGTAGGTAATATATATATATATATGTATATATATATATATATATACATTACCTACTGGCGGTCGCCAGTAGGTATATATAGTTAGGATTTTTTCCCTATGGGATTTTTGAAAATTCTATGTCTAATAACTTTGGCGTTTGTGGACAGAATTGGCTGAAATTTTCTGGAAAATGGAACATTTTGTTTCTGAGCAGCCCTTGGAAATTTGGGGGGGTTTCGTCAAGGGGGGGCCGAGAAAAAAGGGGGGTCCCAAAACGTGTTTTTAACATTGAGTTTTCCATAGGGCGGTTGGCCTCACTTTTAGCCCGAACGGCTGAATGGATTTCCATGAAACTTGGCAAAATTGTAGGGACTGGTAGCCCGATGTGCCTTTTCTAGGTCTCAATATATGTGCTCCAGTGGATTTTGAGAAATTAACGTTTAAAAAAAGATATATATCTGTAAGCGCGCTCCGGGCAGCGCTCCAGTCCGCGGACCTTAAGCGTACCGGAACTTCGCGTAGCTAAGCTGATTGGCTCTCCGGTGTCTGTCAACATTCTAAACAGTCCGGAGCGGCCGCCATCTTGTCTCTCGGTAGGATTGAGAGACAAGAGGAGGCCAAAACAAAGGCGAAAATGACCATAAGGGGGCATACTAGATCCTCCCTGACCCCCTAGGTTTAATGTGGAGGTTTTAAAAGGGCCCCGCGGGGCAAAAAAAACAAAAAATGTTTTGTTTTTTTTTTTCCGTGGGGAGCGCCCGGTCCGCGAACCGGGAAGCGTTCTGGGCAGCGTACTGCAATGAAAAATGAATGATAGACTTTTCAAATGCTGTATGTTAATTGATTGTTGTTTTTGTTGATTATTTTTTATTTTCTTTATTTTTTAAGCATTTTTTTTAATGTGATTGGGTTTCATAATTTATTAAACTTTCTAACATTTCATTGTCAGAAATTTCATAATTATCATGGAATATACATTGTAGTCTCTGAGGGTGTAAAATGTCCTCATTTGCAAGGAGGTTATCTACTGCTTGTACACATTGCAGTAGTTCATTGTCCCAAGTTTCATCGAAAAATTCAATGTCAATTTGATCAATTGTATCAATCAATTCTTGGCTGCTCTCTTGCAGGTCCATTTCAAATAGGCATTTTTTATCAGTGAATTTATCTTTGGGCAGTGTATAGTATCAGAGTGGAAGTAGGAATATAAAAATGTGTATGTGATTTAACGTAAGTAAATTCATAATTATACAAGAGAAGCCTAACTCCATCCATAACTATAACAGAGAAGTCTCTCTAAATCTATAACTACTACAGAGGGATAGTATATATCTATCAGAAAAAGTTTACCATATTAACTTATAGTGCACAATATACTTCAGTTTTAAAAATAAAAACTTACCTTTAGAAAGAAGTTGAAGGAATTAGTGAAAATACTATTGAAATGTACAGCAAGAAGTAGTAGTCAAAATGGCTGTGTTTTCTTCTCTTCCTTTATATATATTCAGGTATATAACCAATGAAATGTCAGGTAAAAAAAATAGAAAATTAAAGTAACATTTTCATTGGTTGTCAATTCCAACACTTCAGATGTGTTTTGTGAAGTAATTTACCTCAGGGTATTTAGAGAGGACTACAGGCTAAATGACTAAATGGAATTCCAATCAAATTTGTGAAAATGGTAGGGATTGGTATGTAGTATGAGCTAATCTATATTTGGTGAAATTGTCTCCAGTGGCTTTTCTGTGAACTACTTTCCCACCTTTTTTGATGGTGCGCTTCCCAGGGAGCGACCCGGTACGCGAACCGTTGAGCGCCCCGGTTCGCGAACCTTAAGCGTAACGGGAGTCCACCATTTTGTGTTTCGGTCGAATTAAGATACAAGATGGAGGGCAAATAATGTTCAGAATGGGTAGAAGGGGGCACGGTAGACTTATCTTGACACCCTAGGTTTTGTGAGGGTGGCTGAGGAGGCTTATATGTGCGGAAAAAAACCATTTTTTTTTTTAAATTTCGCGAGGTTAGCTCCCGGTTCGCGTACCGGGTAGCGCCCCAGGGAGCGTATTTTGTTGGAAATTAGTGAAAAATGTTAGAGTAAAATAATAATTGTGAGTGATCAGATGTAGGGTAGCTCTGAGAAGAGCTTTTGGGTTTATGGTACATTTAGGTACTTATAAGTAGGTACCAATGCACATTCTTAAATTCAGAGTGAAAACTCTGTTGCCCTCATCTGAGAAGTGAACTCCATCTCCTCTGTAGATATCTTGCATGTAGTAACGCAAGTTATTGTTGTACAGGGAGCCCATTCCATGGTCTCTCATGTAAGCTGAAACAGATTTGTTTACATGCTTCCTCGACTTCTCAATTTGTGGACAAAATTGGTTTGACCACCTCCATTTCTGTCTTTGGCATATATTTGAATATACCAAGGCAGTCTGAGGAAAAAGTGCCATTAATTGCTCAAAGGTGTCCTTTAAAAGCATTTCCAGACCTACACCAGTCAACGTGCCCAAGTCATTACCTCCACAGTGCACAATTAACAGGTCAGGTTTGGGCAAATGCATAAAGGTTTTCACCAATGGTATCAATTGGTGACATTTTAATCCTCTGTGGCCAAACCACTTAATTTCCACATCTTGTAAATTGAGGTTAGGTAATTTCCTGTTTTCAACGTACCTTTGAGCCCAGTGAATATAACTATGTCCAACAATCCAGACAGAAAACATGGTGAGAGAAGGTTCTCCTGCAGTCAGATGAAGTGTGGCAATGAAATGGCATTTGAAAAAATGAGAGTTTAAAATGAAAAAAAACTGTGGAGTTTCTGTGTTCATGAAGCAGTAACAGTGATTGGTGGATTTTGATTGCTGAAAACAGAAAGTTAGGGTGCACGGATGTGTTCTTTGAAAGATGTATTTTGAATGGTCAATAAAAAATCATTAAATGAAAGAATGCACTGGATATGCAGGTGCACTGAGAGTTCAGAGTTCAATTGCAACAAAGTTGTGTGAACTTGCAAACACCAGAAGTCTTCCAAGAGGTGGTTGCCATGCAGAAAAGACAGAAAGGGCAGAGGGGGGAAGGGTTTTCATTTGAAAAAAAGTGAGGGAAGAGTTTTGATTGGGTGACATGAGAAATATGTGTGAAGAATTACAGCATTTCTGTGCTTTTGATAGCTGCAGACTCTGGAGTGCATACCTTTTGCTCTGCTGAAGACAAATTGGTGTGTTTCTGAGACTGTTTTCAAACTCAAAGTATTTGCTAAGGTGAGAAAATATTTCTTTAATTTAGATAGAGAATAGTGTGCTTTAAGGAGAAAATTATAAATTATGTGGCGCAAATTGCTTGTAAATATGCTCCCACCTGTGCATGGAAAATTTAGATTTTGAATGTTTGTGTTACATAGCCATGTTAAAAGTGACCCAACCATGCAGGAAAGGCAATCAAAAAACGCTTTTATGTGTCTTAAGGACATTTTAAGTACATTTCCCATGTGCAGTGTTTTGAAATTATGATTTGAAAATCGTTTTTGAGGTAAAGGAATTGTTTTTAAATTTATGACAAGGACATAATGGTGTATGCTTCTTTATAAGGCAATTGACTGTCCCTGATGTTATTTTTCCCATTTTAATGTAAGATTTTTCTCTGTGGCGCAAATTGCTTGTAAATATGCTCCCACCTGTGCATGGTAAATTTAAATTTTAAATGTTTGTGTTACATAGCCATGTTAAAAGTGACCCAACCATGCTGGAAAGGCAAGCAAAAAACGCTTTCATGTGTCTTAATGACATTTTAAGTCATTTTCCCATGTGCAGTGTTTTGAAATTATAATTTGAAAATCGTTTTTGGGGTAAAGGAATTGTTTTTAAATTCATGACAAGGACATAATGGTGTATGCTTCTTTATAAGGCAATTGACTGTCCCTGATGTTATTTTTCTCATTTTAGTGTAAGACCTTTCTCTGTGGCGCAAATTGCTTGTAAATATGCTCCCACATGTGCATGGAAAATTTAGATTTTGAATGTTTGTGTTACATATACATGTTAAAAGTGACCAAACCATGCAGGAAAGGCAATCAAAAAACGCTTTTATGTGTCTTAAGGACATTTTAAGTCATTTTCCCATGTGTAGTGTTTTGAAATTATGATTTGAAAATCGTTTTTGAGGTAAAGGAATGTTGTTAAAATTTATGTGCGCCATATGCCCCCAAATTTCTTTTTCAGGGGTGCAGCAGGGTGTTCTTGAGACACCCCTGCACCCTTGGAAAAATTCCTAATTTGTGATGAGCAAATTGCTAATCGCAAATTAAACCTTCATTCCTATGAGCCTCCTAGCCCATGGAAATGAATGGGTAACTTGCAATTAGCAATTTGCTCATCGCAAATTAGGAATGGTAAAGAATCGCTATTTATTCCTTAAAATTCGCTATTTAGGAAATGCAAAATATTTTGATGATACATATGGCAGTTCATCTCTAACAAGATAAGAAGCTTAGGGATAGATTTATGATGACTGGTGCATCACCAGGGATGTGCCAGTCATCTTGCGCCGCTGTTCCGCCACCCATGGTGTGCTGCATTTACAATGCGGCGCAGCATGGGGCAAAAACGGCACAGATGCTTGACGCATCTGTGCCGTTAAGGTGGCGCATTGCTGGAGTTGTATCGCAAGTGCGATGCAGCTCCAGCAAGGCTCAGGGGTGCACCATCTCCACAATGTTGCGTCAAGACCTATGCCTGCTTCAAGCAGGCGCAGGGTTTTGACACAGGTTTCTCCTATCTGATTGTAAATGCGGCACACCATGGGTGGCAGAGCAGTGGTGCACGTTAACTGGTGCATGCCTGGGGATGTGCCATTTAACATAAATCTGCCCCTTTACATTTAAGTATGTGCAGGGGACACAGAGTCGGTGAGGCTTATCCAAGGTTAAGAACAGATGAGTCCTGTTCAGTGAAAAATTAGACATAGGCTTCACCTGCTCAGCATCGCTGGACATGGCTAAATAATAGCTGCAAAATGTTACTCTTGTTAAACAATTTTACTATTATAATCTGTGAGATTTGTCTCTTACTCTGCAACATCTCATTGTTGTTATCTTTCTTTAAAGATAAAGACAACCTCAACATGAGCGACAATCTGCAATCAGTTGATTTTGACCTCATCATTGAACTTGTAATTGAAACATCAGTGGATGTTGATCCATTGGATGATTTAAATCCTGAGGATGAAGAAGAGCGTGATGAGGATGCAGATTTGTCCGAATTACATGATATAGGATGGGAAGCTGACCTGCTTGAGCCTTTGGAACTATAAACATTTATTTTTAAAATTTATAATTAATAAAAAGTAAAAAGGTAAACCGTTTAATTTAAAAATAAAGACACCTTCAAAAGCAGGTTATGTGTAGTGTCTTCAATAAAATATTAAAATATGCTCATAAAATTAGATCAGATTCACATATAAAATAGCATAGGTAACATAAATATAAATGTCATTTCTTTTCTGGTATTTCTGTATTGTAAATTTGCCAACGACTAAAAAATCTTCTAATTAAAATGTCAAGTAGTGTGTAAGGTTTTTTATCACTGTTACTGATTTACTGTTTGGTAATAATGGTTAATAACATTATTTATTATATTTTTCCACAGATTCAACTGCAGATCATTTCAAGATTTCACCATGCCTACAATAGAAAGACAGAGAAAGGCTGCAAAACGTCAAAGACAGCAGGTGAAAAATAATACGCAGCAGTCCTCTAACAAAAAGATTTGTCAAGTCACGACGAAAGCACCGGGTAAGAGCACAAAACACTTTATAAGAAATATGTGTAATAAAAAAAATATTACTACAGAAAATGTTTCAGTCCATAAAACGAGAAGGAAATCAAATGGAAAAGAAAGGCCAATGAAAAATGTTACTGCTAGAGCAAGAGATAACTCTGTGCATGATAGTAGAAGGAAACAACAGTTTAGGGAGATTCGTAAACGAATGTTCCGGAACAGGATAATTGGCAATTTGTTAAAAAATATTAAGAAAGGTCAACATAAACTAGTTTTTTATAAGACAAAAAAAAAAGTTGAGAAAGTTATTGATCAGGCATTTGAAATTAAACGTAAGTTATTTATTTTGATAATCAATAGAATTAGGAAGCTAAACAAGGCAATTTTTGATTTCAAAAGAAATAGTAGATGGAAGAGAATAGTTAATCGTAGTAATTTTTGTGAAGTTTTTTCTGGAGAATGGATGCATAGTTCAAGCTCTGAGGCATTTTTTAATGAGGAGAGTTATTTCCAGGATAATGATTTGGTGCATGCAGTTGACACCAGTGGTCGTGCTTATGAAGTGAAAGATGGTTGTCCAGTTGAAAAAGAAAAACTTGTGACAACAGAGGCAGAAGAGGTGTTAGGTAATGAGGTTTTAGGAAGACGTGCTAAGGGTCCTGTGTACACCTGGAAGTGTAGTAGTATTTGCAGTGTGCGACAGGATTCCATCAATTTGCTTTGTGATTTTGTACGGTCATTTAATAAGAAAAGTTTGAAGCAGAAAATGATGTTGTTGCAAGAATTAGATCCTTGCAGAGTAAGAGAAGTGACAGGTTTGCATGGACATTCACTGGCTTGTCTTTCCAGGAGAGTATGCCAGAGTGTTTTTCATCATTTCAGGATGCTAGCAGTGCATCATAACAAAGTGAGGAAATTAGTTAGAATGTTGTATTATGCTAAGAGTCCAGCAATTATGCTTAAACAATTATGCGCTGCTCTTTTGCATGGTTCTGAAATAGATGTGAAGAATATATGTGAAGAAATTGAGTTTTGTTACTTTGGAAGTAAAGAGGAGAATGTTGAAATTGAGCAAGAAGGAGAGGGTCTTGTGGAAGATAGTGTACAGGTTTCCAGTACAGATAATTTCCAGAGGGAAATTGCGACGTTTGAGGTGAAATCAAGTGAGAGGCCGAATTTCACTTGTGTGTGTTGTCGACGCACTTATTATAAGAATCAGACTAAGTTAGTGGATTTATATGCAAAAAGTGAAAGGGAAAATAATAGTGAATGGAAGGATTTTGCAACATACTTGATGGTAGAAAATTGTTTTGATTTGGGATTGGATCAACGTGTGTGTACTTATTGTTCTTGCAAATTAAATCAAAACCAGATGCCTGCTAGAGCAGTTCATAATAATCTGGAATTGGTTGAGATTCCTTCTGAATTGAAGGATTTAAATACTTATGAATCTATTTTGATTCAAAGTATCCATCCCTTTCAGGCTATTGTAAGAATGGAGCCAAAGACAGGGAAATTGCCTCCATCAGATTTACAGAGAGGATTAAAGGGAAGAGTTGTTTATTTGCCTCTAGATTTGAAGAAAAACATTAACACAATTGGAGTAGAAAAAGTGGAAGAGGAACCTCTGGTTATCTTAGTTAATGGGGTTCCGACAAAGAATAAGAAAATATGGCAAGATTTAGTAGATGTTAGGAAAGTTAAAAAGGCAACATTGTATTTGAAAAAAAATAATAAATACTATAAGAATGTATATGTTGCAGAAGAGGAAGTAAGTGAGGAAGAGGATAGCGATTTGTGTGCTGGTCAAATTGAGAAAGTAGAACCCTCTACTAGTGAAGAAATATATGAACATTATAGTGTTCATCCTTTGCATTCCAAGGAAGTCATGGGGAATGCTATTGAGTTGTTTCAAATGAAACAAGCCAAAGGGAGTCCCATTAGTGTTTGGGAGGAAAGTTTGGAAGCTCGGTGTTTCCCACAGCTTTTTCCAACAGGTCAGGGAGGAAGATATGATGAGCGACCTCATCAAATTCCTGCTTCTGAATACCGGACTTTGCGATTGTATGCAGGAGATGCTAGGTTTCGACAATGCATTCCTTATTTGTTTCATCTCCTGTTTGAAAGCGATCTGTCTGGACTGTCATATGCAGTGAACCACATCTTGAAAAGTGGTATACACATGCAAAACATCTCGGCAAGTGACTTTATGGATAAAGTCAATGTCCAAGATAGTATTTTGGATTCTCACCTGATTAATCTCATGGCGTGTCAGCGTGGTACTAATGAGTACTGGTACCGTCGTCATGGTGATTTAAAATGTATGCTGAGGAACTTAGGTACTCCCACATGGTTCCTCACTCTGAGCTGTGCCGAGTATGGCTGGGAAGACTTACTTGAATTTCTACGAGAGGCAAATGCTAACGTAGATAACATCGAATTCAAGACACCCGGAGAACTGTGCTCTTTGGATCCAGTCAATGTATGTAGGTACTTCAATCATAGATTTGAAGCTATGATGTCTTTCATCATGAATAAGAAGAATCCACCTCTTGGAGAGGTGTTGGATTTCTTCTGGAGAAAAGAGTACCAAGCAAGAGGTGCTCCTCACATACATATGTTGCTGTGGATCAAGGATGCACCTAAATTTGGAACGGATCCAGAAGACTCAGTGATGAGTTTCATCCAACAGTATTCTACGTGTGCTGTTCCAAACGCAAAGGAGAAGAAAAGCCTAAGAGAAAAAGTTCTGCGTTTCCAAAGCCATCGATGTGGAAAGTACTGCCGTCGTAAATTCCGAAACAAAGACAAGTTCTACACCAAATGTCGTTTCGGCTTTCCACGACCGGTGATTTCTAAAGGAAGAGTAAACAGTTTGATGTCTTCGCTGCGACACAATGTCATGAAGAAATCACCTAAAAACACTTACAATTTGAAGAGGAACGAAGAGTCCAAGTACATCAACGACTACAACCCGGTGATTTTGTCCATGTGGAATGCTAACATGGATATACAGTTTGTGGCTGATAACTGTATGGCTGTGGCTCGGTATGTGACGTCTTACATCACCAAAAAAGAGAAGACAGAATTGAAGGATATGTGGGAGGACATTTCCCATGAAAAGAGCCTCAGCAAGAAGTTGTACAGTTTCAGTCTGAAGATGTTGTCGCATCGAGAAATCGGAGCGTACGAATGTTCTGACCGGTTGTCTTCAGCAAGTCTCTATGCCAAGTCCAGGAGTATCGTTTGGGCGAGTCTTGGTCTTGCAGCAACGCGTAATCGAGTTCTCAAACCTGTGCGGGAAATTGAGTATTTGGCGGAAAAGGAGCCAAACAGTACCGACATTTTGAAGACAAACATGTTGGATACATATTATCCAAATCGAAGCAGTCACCTCGAGAATGTTTGTCTGTATGAGGTTCTGCAAAATTACATATTCAAGAGGAACATCAAAGAAGATACTGAGAAAGGAGTGTATGCTGTAATAGGAAGTGAGGGATGTCTGGTCAAGCAAAGAAAATGCCACTTGGTAAACCATCGAAAATTGAGTGGTGATTCTCCTGAAAAAAAGGAGTTTTTCTATTTAGCACTTTTGCAACTTTTCAAGCCTTGGCGTGCAGAAGAGGAACTGCTTGGAGATTTCCTCTGTTACGAAGACTCTTTCAATGCCGCCAAGGAGACCATAGAATGTCCTGCTTTTCCCAAATATGTAGAAATGTTGAATGCGGAAATTGAGCAGGAAGCAACGATTGCAGCCGAGATTGCCAGAGACAGTTCTCAGGACAGTCAGAGTTCTGCTACATTGAGTCAGGATCCACTAGGAGGACCTGTTATTGAAAATGAAGCTGCCACTGCTATGAATGAAGTGGAAAGAGCCATGGCACATGCTCAGGAGGATGCGGTTAACTTAGAAGAGTTGGAAAGACAACTCAACGTTGAGCAGAGGAAAATATATGACGAAGTTACCATGCAAATTGATCATGGATTAAGTCATGACAAGAAAGAGTGCTCATGTACGTCGTTGAAGCCTGTCTGACTGTACGTGAGTGGAGAAGCGGGAACTGGAAAAAGTTTCCTCATTAAAGCAATTTCATGCTATTTGCAGGAAAGGACAGAGTCATCGCTGTCTTGTGTTGTCACCGCTCCAACTGGACTGGCAGCACATAACATTAAAGGGATTACTTTACATCGTTTACTGATGCTGCCAGTGGAGCATGACAACAAATTACAATATCACAAGCTATCTGGAGATGCTTGTTTTGAAGTTTCAAGAATCTTGAGGAAAATGAAACTTCTTATCATTGACGAAGTAAGCATGGTTTCCAATGTCATGCTTGCCTTTGTGCATTTGAGGATGCAAGAAGTTCTCAAAACAGAGTATGATGTGTTATTTGGTGGCAAACACATCATTGTTTTCGGAGATCTTCTGCAGCTGACACCAGTGAAAGGGCAACCTGTGTTCAAAATGCTCACGCATGAAGATACCAGGAAGTGCCTAGGCAGCATTGGCAACGTCAATATATGGTTAAACTTCAATTATGCTGAACTGCATGAAAATATGCGTCAGGCGAAGGATGAAGTTTACAAGACTATTCTACAAGATGTTAGAATTGGAAAAGTGACCGAGCATGGGAAAGAAGCTTTACATGCACGATTACTGTCAAATTTATATCCAGAACAAGATGTTGTGCCTGAGAATATTTTTCAGAAAATTACTGAGAAGAAATCTGGAATATGTTTGATGCCAACTCTTGCAGAATGTGCCAAATTTAACAACAAAATGTTGCATTTAGAAAAGCAAGAGATTGTGAAACTGGAAGCTATTGATAGAGTAGAGCATATGGGATCAACAATTATTTTGTCTGAGAATCTGAAAACAAAATTGGATTCATTAGAGAAGAGTATATCTAAAACTGCAGGTTTTGAAAAGACTCTGAATGTGTGCTTGAACTGCCGTATAATTTTAAGAAGGAATTTACATGTTGAAAGAGGTCTGGTAAATGGATCAATGGGTAATGTTGTTGATTTTGTGAAATACAGAAATAGAGATGGAATTGAATTTTTAAAAATTCAATTTGATGGCATTGAGGAAGTACAGCTAATTGCTCGTTGTTCTGCTAGATTTTTGCTTGTAAAAGACTTATATGTTCGCCGTAAGCAGTTTCCTGTTTGCTTGGCATATGCGGTGACAATTCATAAATCGCAAGGTTTAAGTGTAGACAGTGCATTGGTGAATATTGGCAGTTCTGTGTTCAAGGAGGGTATGGCATATGTGGCATTGTCACGAGTTAGAACTTTATCGGGATTGTACTTGATTGAGTGTGATGTCACAAACATTTGTGCGGATCTAGATTGTGTTAAGGAATACAATAGGTTAAGAAGAGAGTATGCGCCACATTTGCCTCAGTATCCTTTGTTTGAGAAACGTGTGGTAGGCCGGAAACGAAGAAATGAGAACAATACTGGGGAGGTTGTAGCAAAAAGACAAAAAGTCAATGAACCTAAAATTACAAGCAGAAACAAAAAGGATTCTGTTGAAGATGTTGTTGGTTTTCAGTTTGAAAACAGTTCTGGTGTCAACTGCTATGCTAATGTAGTGGTTAATGTTTTATTTTCTCTAAAAAATGTAAAAGAAGAGATTGTGGTCAATTCTGATCAAAGATTTTGCAGTTTGTTAAATTCTGTGTTAGAGAAATGTACCACTGATAGAAGAAACATAGAAAGTGTGTCTGAAATTCGAAATCTGTTAGACAGATGTTCAGGCCAAACACAATTCTCTCAAAATATTCAGCAAGATTGTCAGGAGTTTTTAATGTATATGCTTGATGTATTACATGCTGAAGGTGTATATGTAGATCAGCTGTTTGGGCTTTCTTATCAATGGCAGCATGACTGCGAGAACTGTATGGTATCAAGTACTACTAGTGTAGACTCAGAAAGATTTATATATTTAACTTTGCCAGACAGTAAATCAGTCTCCTTTAATAAGCTAGTAAAAGCAGCTGATCACAACATGGAGTGTAGCCAATGTAAATCTGAAATGATGTCCACATTATTTATACGAACATATGGCCAGTATGTCATTTTAATGTTCCAACGATGTAGGCCTGATGGAACAAAATTGACAACTTTAATTAAAAATTTTGTAGCTTCGCAGTTGTCAATATCAGGAAGGACTTTTGTAACTGCAGCAATTATATATCATGACGGCCCTTCAATAACATCAGGACATTACACAGCTTATTTAAAGTCTAGAAATGGCTGGTCATTCTGCAATGATTCTGTTTTAATTTTCAAAAAAAAATTGCCGTATGACCTTAAAAACTCTTACCTGGTGTTTTTAAAACCAACATTTTAGGGAAATAATCTCGGGATGTGCTCTGTGGAATTTCAAGAAGTTCTAATGGCTCCTACACAATTTGGCCTTGAGGATAAGTGTAGTTCAGAGACATAACTTCTAACCATAGGACTGGACATTATGGAGAAATACGTGCACTTTGAATGAGTTCAGAAAAACTGTATCTTTTTCTAAACTAATTGAAGCAGCCAATCAAAACATGGAGTAGAGGGAATGTAAGTCTGCAATGCTGTCTACTGTTTTACATTGCTTTGTGATTAAAAGTGATGTAAGAATTAAATATTTGTAGTAGTCATAGAGGTAGTGTAAGTCTGCTTGTATCAGTGTCATAGGAAAAGTAGAACATGACTGAGCAAGAAGGGGAAGATATTACTATTCCAGGATTGTGAAAATGATCTTCAACATTTTAATTCTGAAAGTTGCGGAAATGCCAAATGACGGGATTGGCTTACAAGAAATCCAAGAGTTATAAATGGCTCTGACAAGATTTGGCCTTGAGGAAAATTGTGGTAGAGAGCAAGAAGTCATTTATTGCATGTAACGTGTTTTTAAAAACGATGGAGATTTTCTTTCAGAAAGTGGCGGGCTGAAAGTAATAACAGCACAAAAGAGTGTAAGCTGTTCATAGGACATCCTTGGACGTCATGGAAAGTAAGTTAACTTTAAGGAGTTCTGAATTTTGATTTCTGATGTTGTATGGGTTTTTTAAACACAATCATTTTGATTGTGTTTTTTTTTCCCCGCTGTTACATGATGAATACCTTCAAGTCACTGTTTTTAGTGAATTTTGATACATTCTGAGAACAGCAAAAATAAACCATTTAACATGTATAATTAATTCTGTACTGTTTGCATTTATGATGTATATGTAGAACTGTGTAGGAGGCATGGAGAAGGTGAGGCTTCTGTAAGTGTCAAAGTTGTTGCATGCAGTGCTGCACTTCTGCGTATTCTTTCATATGCTAGACTACATCTGCACAATGAGATACCTAAGCAAAGGAAACGCAAGTGATGTGATTGAGAAATGAGCAAAATAAATTGCATGTATTTCAATTAGATCACCTGTGTTTCCTATCATTACGAATCACATTGTGCAGATCAAGTTTAGGTCTGTCCAGGGAAACATAGGAGGTTTGGACTTTGTTGAAGAGTGCAGTGGACATGACTCACTTCATTGGTAGACCTTCACATGTATTATGTCCTCTATTCTCTTCAACAACTCGAAATTTCATCTGCAACCCTGAGTAGGCCTCACCTGAAACAAAACTCTGGATAGTAGACATCTTATTGGCATCCTGAAGCAATTATTTAAAATTTTAGTGTCTTGCGACACTTTTCTGAAACAACAGCAATGCAAAATATGCACCATGTTTTAAGATAGGCCTCACTTCATCTGCATCAAGATACTGTTAGTTTAAAATGTATATCTTTAGGACTGTGTAGGGGGCCTGGAGAAGCAGAAGCTTCTGTAAGTGTCAAAGTTGTTGAAAAACTGTTTGTCCTTCAATCTTTGCCCTTGTCTTTTGTAATTTTTAAATACATGTTTTAATATTTTTCAAATGTTTGTTCTCTCTTTCACAGATTGAAAGTATAAAAACAAAAAGTGAGTAATTTAACGACAATTATAAGGTAAATATTTTGTACTCTTTTCGTTACATTTCTATCACATTGAACTTCTATTAGTTCCACTGCTTCATTTCTTTAACCCTCAGTTTCCTGCCTTTGCTACTTCCCTCATTCCTTTCTCTATTATCTACTTACTCAACTCCTTCCACTCTTTTTCTCAGTCCCTCTCTTCTCATAGTTCCTCACTCTTGTTCACTCACTCCGTCTCTATTACTCTTAGTGTCTTTGACTGATCACTCTATCACTACTTGTTCATAATGCTTTCTCTGTGTAGTTGAAGCACACTAAGGGGAATATTATGAACACAGCCAATAAAATTATTGCTCTTTTTATTGGCAGAAAACTGGTTAAAAAGTGGTTTTAGCGGCAGTTTTCTGCCGCAAAAGCGGATTTAGCGACACATTTCTGCCAATAAAAGCTGCAAAACTTTTATTGCCTATGTTGATGATATGGCTCTATGTTACTTACATTTCTTTGCTGTTTCAATTAATCTTTTTCTGTTATTTTTTGTTTTCTGTTTTCTATTTTTTCTCTCTGTTATTCCCCATATTTTAATCTTATTTTGAACATTCACTCACATTCTCCAAGAAACTCTTCTTTGTTAATGTTATACTCTCTTTTTTTTCTTTCACTTCGTTATCTATTTTGTTTTTCACAATTATACCCTCTTCTGTCTTTTCTTCGGTAAATAGATCTATTAAACAGTATCTCTTCTTTACTCCCTATAGCTGTCTTTCTTTTAACATCACTCTCTGTTTACTTTCCTTATACTTACACTTTTTTTTAATTTTTTTATTTTTTTGGTTAGCTCCCGGTCCGCGTACCGGGAAGCTAACCCGGGAGCGAACCAAAAGAAATAGAGCTTGTCAGAGTGCTAAACATTGTAGCAATTTTTTTGAAAGGGAAGGTAGTTCTGAAAAGAACTTTTTTTTAAATATTTTTGTTGTTTTATATTATTTTTTATTTTTTTAACATTTTTTGTTTTTTTTGTATTTTTTGAACGATTTTATATTTTTTGGGGTTTTTTTGGGGGGGGGAACAACAAAAAACAGGCGTTGAAAAGGGCTCAACAGGAGCAAAAAAAAATTACTGGGGGCGGTTAGGGCAATCATGGTGTTCATATGAAAGGTTGAGTGCATTGATGCTCATGTTGCCACAAGCTAATAATGCACGACAGTGCATACATAAATGTATCATATGACTAAAATTTTCTTGGATATTTGGCACAGTTTCCCGTGCCTCCTCTGGTGTTAAAGAAACCGGTATTGTTGGTCTGGCCACAGGAGTTGGTCTAGGATTGTCCAGCATATCCCTTAATTCCGCCCGGCTGTAATTTAGGGGATGTTTCCTCGTCATGTGCCTATGCATGGTGTGATTACCATAACTGAATAAGTAAGGTGTGTTTAACTGTATAGTTAAGGAAATGGAGGTGTGATTGATTGTTTGCATGACTGACTAGGTGTGTGTGTAACTTCATGGATGAGTGACAATCTGCGAGTCTGTGTTTACACTGAGTGTATCTAAGGTTATATTAGAGTCTGAAGAGGTTCATCGTATTATCACATGAATGATGTCATCAGTGATGTGATCAGTAATGTCAAATGAGATGTCATCAGTGATGTCATCAGTGATGTCATTTGAGATGTCATCAGTGATGTCATCAGTGATGTCATTTGAGATGTCATCAGTGATGTCATCAGTGATGTCACTGACCATGTCATGAATGATGTAATATGTGACATGATCAGCAGTGGATTGCGGGTGCGCGATATATAGTTAGTACAACTAACTATATATGGAATTTCATTGGTTTTGTGTGAGTAAAATAAGGTTTTTTAAATGCTAATTCCTAACTATATATGGTCTATAACCTATGGTTTTTTCAGTGAATTTTCAAGGTTTTGTAAATGCTAATTCCTAACTATATATGGTCTATAACCTATGGTTTTTTCAATGAATATATATATATATATATTCACTGAAAAAAACATAGGTTTCACACCAGTTATAGTTAGCTGGACATTTTACTCGCATAAAACCATTGAAATTCCCACGTTATAGTTAGTTGGACTCACTATAACTTGCGCGTGCAATGCACTGCTGATGACGTCACATATTACATCACTCATGACATGGTCAGTGACATCACTCATGACATCACTGATGACACCATCCAGTGAATGTGTCTCTTTTTAAAAAATAAATATGTGTTATATATGTATATGTATATATAAAATTTGATGGAAGTGTTTACATGGATGTTTTAAAAAAAAAATTGATTGGTTAACTGGTTTATTAAGTGTATTTTCGTGAATACATATATTAGAGACTAATGTTTAAATATTTAAATATATGTATTAGTGTTTCACTTTGTGTATAAGTGGCTGCATGGGTTGGTGAGTAGCTACATGTGTATGTATATGGATTATTAGATGTTTTTCTTAGTATCAGTATGAGTGTTTGTATGGTTTGGTGGGGGTATTACTTAGCACATAGATGCATGAATGACTGACTCTCTGTTTGTATGTGTTTTGAAGACAGCATATGTGCAGGACTGTATGGGTGGATGAGTGTGTATATGCGTGTGTTAGTGAATGAATGACTGTCTCACTAGTATCTTTATCAGTAACTACATATGTTTTAATGTAGTTTATGTGAATATTGATGTATATAAGTGAGTATATGTGAGAGTAAGAGATTGTAAGAGTTCCTGTTTAAATAAGTATGTGTGTCTATAAGTGATTGTTTAAGAGAGTGAGTATGTGTAACTTTCCTTAGAAGTAAGGTGGCAGTGTGTGTATATCTGTATATGCAAATAAATGGATGTTCAATAGTTTATTTGCATGTGTGAGTATGTGTGTGAGTAACTTTTGGATGACTGTCGGTGTGTAACAGGATGTATAGGTGTATCACTACATATGATGAGTGAGTATATGTATGAGTGACTATATAAAACTGTTTGTGAATGAGTGGATGTGTAAATAGATGGTGGAATTATTTAATTGGTTATGTAACTGATATGGGTATCTACATTTTTTTGAAAATGTTAGTTTCTATTTTTGAATATGTGTTTCAAGGGTTACATTACAGTGAAAGGAGGTCTGTCACTCTGTCAGAAGGATGGTGTCATCAGTGATGTCATGAGTGATGTCACTGACCATGTCATGAGTGAGGTAATATGTGACGTCATCAGCAGTGCATTGCACGCGCAAGTTATAGTGAGTCCAACTAACTATAACGTGGGAATTTCAATGGTTTTATGCGAGTACAATGTTCAGCTAACTATAACTGGTGTGAAACCTATGGTTTTTTCAGTGAATTTAATAGGTTTTTTAAATGCTAATTCCTAACTATAACTGGTGTGAAACCTATGGTTTTTTCAATGAATTTCAATGGTTTTTTAATAGCAAATCTTTATAGTTATAAAAAATAATAAATTTTAAAGCGAATTTTATATTGCATAATTATGTCAATTTTTTTATTTTTTTTTATTTTTCACCCCGGGGCGCTCCCGGAGCGCTTACCGGTAAACGCACGGGTAAGCGCAATGTTACGGCGTGCCCCGGGGCGCGTACTGGTGAGCGTCCAGATAGCGCTATTGCCGCGAACGAAAACAACATCGTGACGTATCGCGTAGCCGCCACGCCTTGCGTCATAAGACACGTATCGCGTAGCCGCGAGATGCGTCTTATGACGCATCGCATAAGCGCACCCGGAAGCGCATACGATCGCGCAACGTAAGCGCCCCGACGCGCTTATGCTAGGTGCCCGGGGACGCGCCCCAGGGCGCGTAGCGTAAGCGCATCAAGCCATGTGACTTCAAAATAACACTTTTCATTGGTTCAGAACTTTTTTTTTCAAAATTTTGAGAAACCCATCCATTTCTCTCACTATTGCTTTGTACTTGGAGAGAGCAAGAGCTGTTCTGTGTATTGTCTTCTTTTCCTAATTTTCCGGATCTACAGCAATGGCTGCAAGGGAGTCATCCAGCAGTGATTCAGATGAATTTTTGGATGAGGGCCCCCCTCACCAGAAACAAAAGAACCACTTCATCTGGAAATTTTATGACATCCCTGAAGGACAAAAAAAGTTAATGCTGCAAAAGTAACCTGCAAAATATGTGGCAGTATTTTATCCAGAGGCAATCCTCTAAAAAAATATAGCTTTGGAAATGCCAATTTAATTAGGCATGTCAAGAGAAGACACCCAATCAACTTTGCCAGGGAGAGTGTCAGGGAGCTGGCAAGGAATTTACCAACAGATGGCGGCAGCACCTCCACTGGTGGAGCAACACCTTCGGGACCACCACGTGGAAGAATGGTCCCTAACATACAGCCGGTGTTTGCAGGCATCAAATTTCTGTGCACGCAGTGTGACGAACTCCTCTGCTATGGGGAGCAGAGTGTTGAACTCATTGCTATAAAGAAACAGGATCACCGCTGCCCTCTCCGTCCCTAAATTTTCACATTTTTTTGCTCCTGTTGAGCAGTTTTTGAATCCCTGTTTTTGTTTTTCCCCTGAAAAAAATCCCCAAAAAATATAAAATCGTTTTAAAAAGTATAAAAAAATATAAAACTACAAAAACAACAAAAAAAGTTCTTTTCAGAACTACCTCCAATTTATAAAAAAATGCTATTTTTTTTAAAAAGTCTGTCATTCTTTTATCTCCATGGTACGCTCCCTGGTACGCTCCCCGGTGCGCGTACAGGGCGCTCCCCCCCGCGAAAATCGAAAAAAAATATTATTTTTTTTCACCCCGCTGGACCCTTTTATGGCCCCCACATCAAAACTAGGGGCTCAGGGGGGATGTACCCTGCCTCCTTTTGCTCATTTCCCCCTTTGATTTTTGCCAACTCTTGTGTCTCGATCCTACCGAGACACAAGATGGCGGCCGCTGCGGACTGTTTCGAATGTTTACAGACACCCGAGAGCCAATCAGCTTGCCGTGCGCAAGTCGCGTGGCGCGCCCAGAGCGCTCCCCGGTACGCGTACCGGGGCGCGGCTCTAGATATATAATTTTTTTTGAACCTAAATTAATCAAAATCCTCTGGAGCACATATCTTGAGACATAGCAAAGGCACATCGGGCTACCAGTCCCTAAAATTTTGCCCAGTTTGGTGAAAATCCATTCAGCCGTTCGAGCTAAAAGTGCGACAGACCGCCCTATGGAAATTAACATGGGGAAAACACGTTTTGGGACCCCCCTTTTATCTCGGCTCCCGCTTGACGAATCCCCCCCCAAACTTTCAGGGAAGGAGCGGAGCGCCGCGAGGCAAAGTTGCTGAAAAATTCAGGCCGATTTCTCAACCGGCGCCAAAGTTATTCCAAATAGAATGTTGCGATTTCCCTATGGAAATCAATCCTAACTATAACTACCTACTGGCGATATATATATATATTACCTACTGGCAGTCGCCAGTAGGTAGTTATAGTTAGGATTGATTTCCATAGGGAAATCGCAACATTCTATTTGGAATAACTTTGGCGCCAACTCCTTAAAACCAACTCCTTAAAACAGATGGCTGGCTTCTTTCCTTGCGGTCACTGCAAGGCTTGCAGTGGTAGCAAACGTGTACTATCATATACTATCCCAGACACTGGTAAGAAAGTGCAAATCAAGCACTTCATTACATGCAGCACACAGTTTGTAGTTTACTGCCTAGTCTGCCCGTGTGGCCTTAGCTACATTGGCAGTACTATAAAGGAACTCAAACTGAGAATTCTTGAACACCAACGAGCAATCGAGAAAGTAGATATAACATACCCGGTTGCTCGGCACTTTGCTGAGGAGCATGACAAAGATCGCACGAAATTGCGATTCTTTGGATTGGACATTGTCCCACCAAATGCAAGAGGAGGTGACCGCTTAAGGAGACTCCGTAGACTCGAGTCCAGATATATCGTAGACCTCTCAGCTAAACATCCGGGAGGGATGAATAGCGGCGAGGAGCTTTCATGTCATTTGGGGAAATAGCACTAGGGCCTGTAATAGGACCAATGACAAGTACCCCCTGTCTATTACCAGTCGGAAGACCATCTGTACATTTTGTAAAATCTGTAAAATGTATACTTTGTATATTTTGTGGATAGTGTAAATATAGAATCTAAACAACATCATACGAAATCCCAAAATATCAACTCTCCTTGTTGAAATGATGTAGATATGAAACTAACTGTATCAACTGTATTCCTTGTAGAAGACCACTTGACTGCGCTTTACCCGTTCCGCTGGAACTTTAATTTAAAGTAGGAACGTGATTATGTAGATATGTATATAATTAATGTATGGAAATATGTTTGTACGGAGTGTGATTGGTTCAAATTGAAACCTGATAGGACAGAGAAGTAGGTTTCCTTCTTACTTTGTTCCTTTTGCTGCCCCCCACTATGGGTTTTGAATAACTAGAGTAATGAGTAATGAATAGCAGCACTAAGTTGTTTGAAACACACTGGATACATCGTACTTACATATGTAATTTTCTCCTTTACGTCCTTACATTTTGAATGATTTTTCTGTTTTTCTGTTTTTCTGTGCAATTATCACTTTTTGCACTATCTTATTGCACTATCTTTTGCACTGTTCTTTCTGTAAATATGACATTTACTTTCCAACATAGGACAATAGCCGATCCACGGCTTTATTTTCAATTTACTTTAGCACTTAGGGATGAATTGTATTAGATCCAACATTTGGATATACACCCTTACAATATGGCGCCCATAGAGGCACAGAGGGTTACAGTCCTATGTTCATGTCAACTTTTGCAGATTTTGTATTTGTATGAGATGTTTTGAGAGTAACAATTGACACACTGACGAAGGCTAACGCCGAAACGCGTCTGTGCTTTTTCTGTTCCTGAATTAAAAACTTGGACACCTCCTGGCTTGTGAGTGCTGCCTCTTTGAAGCAACGTACGAAGAGTTGAGCGTCATATATATATATATATATATATATATATGACAGCGGCTTCAGAAGAAGGCTTAAGGCCGAAATGCATCATGCCATTGCTGTATCCAAATAAAGGTTTCCCTGGTTTCCCCGATGTGGCCTCTTACCTTTTCTTTGTGGAGAGGTATTTGGATGGAGGATTTAGTATCAGTGTAATTGACTGTTTACTTGACCAATTTATAGTGTCTCACTAAATATAGTGGATAGTGACTAAACTGTTTGAATATCTGTATCACTTTGTCAGTTGTTGTGTAAACTGGTTCTCCAGTTGGTTACTAGCTATGTGAAAGTCTATATTAGTTATTGATTAGTTAACTGAGTATTTGTATGGGAGAGTGAATGTGTGTGTGGTTCGGTAGGGGGTGTGTGGCTGCCCAAAGATGTGTGAATAGTTGATTCACTAGATATATGATATATGAAGTTAAAACTACATGTTCTAACAGTTGTTTGGGTGAGTGAATATCTTTATGGGTGTGGTGATGAGCAAATATATTTCTCAATGGTGCATGTCCAATAAACTAGAAAAATAAAAGGCAGTGTATGTGTCAGTTGTTGTATTTAAATAAGTATACATAAGACTCAATGATTGTGTGAGTGACTGTATGGATAACTTTATACTTGTAATAATGATTTTATAATTCACTAAGTATGACTTACATCTAAATGAATAGATGAAGTTGTGTTTGTATAAGTGTGTAGCTAAGTAACTAAGTAAATATGTAAGTATGATCCATTGTTTGCATAAGTGAGTAGGATGATTTCATATGTGAATAGGATGTGTGCTGGTGTGTAATGTCGACTTAGGTGTATAAGTATTTTTGATAGTGTTCTATTGTTCATTGACAGCATGTATGAGTGAATCTACAGGTAAGTGATTAGATGTGTGTATACATCTATGAATCACTGAGTGGGTTTTTAGCTACTTGTATTGCTGTAACAATGGATTCAAATATGATACTCTGTATTTTACAAAGAGTGATGAAACATTTTACTAGTGTATGAAAATGATGATTGTCACGTGGATGATGTCACCAGTGATGCCATCAGTGATGTCATTTGAGATGTCATTAGTGATGTCACTGACCATGTCATGAATGATGTAATATGTGACATCATCAGCAGTGGATTGCGGGTGCGCGAAATATAGTTAGTACAACTAACTATATAGGAGCAATTTCAATGGTTTTGTATGAGTGAAATGTCCAGCTAACAATAACACCCCTAAAACTTATAGTTTTTTGAGTGAATTTTAAAGGTTTTTTAAATGCTAATTCCTAACTATATAAGGCCTGAAACCTATGTTTTTTTCAGTGAATTTCAAAGGTTTTTAAAATGCTAATTCCTAACTATATAAGGCCTGAAACCTATGTTTTTTCAGTGAATTTGCAAGTTTTTTTTAATGCTAATTCCTAACTATATAAGACCTGAAAGCCCACCAGGAATCTCCAGTATGTGCCAGGGGACTGCATTGCAGAGAGGTGTAATGAAGCCACGCCCCTTTTTACACCTCTCTGCAACGCAGCCCCGTGCATGTTTAAAGAGGGGGAACTAATTCCCCTTGCACACTGGGGGCCCCTGGGGGCCAACTAGCCCACCTGGAACCTCCAGTATGCGCCAGGGGGCTGCATTGCAGAGGTGTAATGAGTCTATGCCCCTTGTTACACCTCTCTGCAACGCAGCCCCCTGCCACGTTTGCAGAGGAGGAACTAATTCCCCTTGCATACTGGGGATCCCTGGGGGCCAACTAGCCCACCTGGAGCCTCCAGTATGCGCCAGGGGGCTGCATTGCAGAGAGGTTTAATGAGGCCACACCCATTTTTTACACCTCTCTGCAATGCAGCCCCCGTGCATGTTTGAAGAGGGGGAACTAATTCCCCTGGCTTACTAGGGGTCCCTGGGGGCCAACTAGCCCACCTGGAACCTCCAGTATGTGCAAGGGGGCTGCATTGCACAGAGGTGTAATGAGGCTATGCCCCTTTTTACACCTCTCTGCAACGCAGGCCACGGGCGTGTTTACAGAGGGGGGACTAATTCCCCTTGCATACTGGGGGTCCCTGGGTCACATCTGCCCAAACGCCGATATTCCGAATGATTGAAAATGACTTTTCTTGAGAAACATTTGGATTTGGATTATCATGTCCTATTCTTTGGAAGTTTTGAAAGACTGACTTTGAGGATGCTATAAATTACTCAAGTCTGCCCGAATTGGGTGGGTAAAATTGATACCTAGTCACTTTGAATAAGAATGTACTTACGTCTCGTCTAACATTTGAAAGAAATATCTAGTTATATGACAACAGGATACCGACATAACTTGAAGGAGATAAGAACGCCCTGAAGAAGTTCTGTTGTACAGAACGAAACGTGTCGACTGGCTGTGGTACATAAACTTAAGGAAAATAAAAGCATTTGAATATACACCAAGATTCAGCGCTTCAATAAGGACTCTAAGTGATATGATTTGATTGGACGTATTGTGCCAGTGGTGCTGTGCCAAACTTTGGAATATTCTCCACTACTCTCTATTACTTACTCTCTCCTACTCCACTACTTTCTAATACTCACTCTCTACTACCCATTCTCTACTACTCTACTACTCTCTACTATTCTCTCTCTACTATTCACTCCCTACTACTCACTATCTACTACTCTCTACTACTCACTCTCTACTACTCTCTACTCTCTACTACTCACGCTCTACTACTCTCTCTCTACTACTCACTCTTTACTACTCACTCATCAAGATGGCTTCAGGTGTGCCATACCTTTGTAATAAGTAGGACTGTTAGCGCTCTAGTTGTTCTTTAGAACACTCTAGGAGGCTGCAGTAGAACACAAAGGAATCAACTGACAGTCTCTGTCCTTGTTGGATGTACATGTTTTACTGAGAATGTCAGACTTCATTCTCACATGACTGAGAAATATAATGTGAATGTACAGAAAATGTGCTTTCAGTTTAGCTTATGGATCCCCTTCCAAACCACTGTGGGAAAAGCATGAGATAATAGTTTTCTTTCAAACATGATTCATGATATCCCAGCAGAAGGCTTTTTCACATGGTAAAATCACCTTAGAACACACCCCAATTCCTAAAATGAGTATGGTACCATCAACAAATGATTTATAATGTAACTAAAGTCCTAAAACCCTCTATTAACTAAAATGCTTTTTAATGAGGTGCTATCATGTATATTGGTCCCAAGATGGCTGCCAACACTTCTTGGATGAAGTGCTGACAGCCAATCAGATCAGATGTTTGGTTAGGCTCCGCCCAGATATATATGTGTTTTTGAAGTTACTTTTCATGAAAACCACTGGAGCAATTTTCACCAAATATAGCAAAGGCACTTCTGCGTACCAGTCCCTACAATTTTGCCAAGTTTGGTGTAATTCCGTTCAGCGGTTCGGGCTGTAGACTTGTCAGAACGTCCTATGGAAATTAACATGGGGAAAACACGTTTTGGGACCCTCCTTTTTTCTCAGCCCCCACTTCACGAATCCCCCCGAAACTTTCGGAGAAGGAGCCCAGCAGAGCTGGCCAACATTTTGGAAAATTACAAGCAAATTCCTCAACCGGCGCCAAAGTTATTCCCAATAGAATGTTGCGGATTTCCTATGGTAGCCAATCCTAACTATATATACCTACTGGCTATCGCCAGTAGGTAATATACATATATATATGTTATTGAGTATGCTAGAATTGTGTCTAAATAACAATTACTTCCTGTATAACACGGAGGTTTATCAACAGTTGAGAGGAGTGGCTATGGGGGCATGCTTCTCCCCCACCTATGCATGTTTACATGTAGGGTGGTGGGAGGAGCATGTTCTCAAGGGTACACTCGCTGATCTCTTTCCTAATTGTGTTGTGAATTTCTGGCGCTTCACTGACGACATCTGCATGATATGGAGGGGTTCCGTTGAATCAGCCACTGAATTTGTCAATAAGATTAATGACAACCATCTCAATTTACGTTTCACTTCTCAGATTAGTACCAATCTAATTCAATTCCTTGATGTGGAAATTTACATCTCTGAAGGAAGGCTGCACACCCGTCTGCATAGAAAATCTACAGCGGGCAATACGGTTTTGCACGCTAGCAGTTCGCATCCTAACCATCTGATTAGAAGCATCCCTTATGGAGAGTTTCTCAGGATGAGGAGGATTTGCAGGACAGCGACTGATCTTGAGAGGTGTCAGAATGAGGCTTTTGTAAGATTCTGCGCTCGGGGGTATGGTACCTCTTTGTTGCAAGAAGCAAGAGACAGGGCAAATCAGTTCGATAGAGACAATTATCTTGCCTCAGTTAATGTAGGCGTCACCTCTAGACCATTGAATACTGAGGGAGAGGCAGTGTGCAATAACATCAGTTTAATTACGACTTTTAATGGTGAGGAGAGGAAGGTGAGAGGCATATTAAAAAAGCATTGGCCACTTTTGAAGACTGATATCAGCTTAGCTCCCTTATACCGGATGAGCCATCGCTTGTTTTCAGAAGAGCACCGTCCATGAGAGACGTTTTGGTCAAATCCAGCCCGGAGGTAGTAATTAAACCTCATCGGATTTCAAACAAATGTGGCTTTTTTAAGTGCATCTCTTGCAGAGCTTGCAAGTTTGGTGTGAACACCAGTGAGTACCACTCTGCATTTGACTCTAACCCTATTAAGATCAGGGAGCACTTCACCTGCCGTACTGATTTTGCGGTGTATGTGCTCCAATGTACCTGCGGGCTCAGGTACGTTGGTAGCACCAAATTACAGGCCTTTAACCGCATCTTGCAACACCTGAGAGCTGTAGTTAATTCGGATGTGAATTATCCTGCCGCACGACACTTCGAATTGGTCCACAATAAGAACTTAAATGACCTGAAATACTTCATTATTGATGCTGTACCCAAAAACATCAGGGGGGGGTAACAGGGAGAAAGCCCTAAGGCAACTGGAAAGTAAATACATCTTACTCCTAGACACCAGGATCCCTAATGGATTAAACACAGGGGAAGATCTTCATTGTTTTTTTATAAATTGTGTAGATTAATAGCTATATAGAGGCTTACCATTGTGAACATCATTTTTCAGCTGGATTGTTATTCAGATGTAGATTGCACTAATGTATCATCTTATCTGGTTGGTTTGGTTATTGCTAACCAAATGATTAGATGCATAGGGCTCCAGGGACCCCCTCACAGGGTGTTTTCATTTTATTTTGAGGCTTTTTCCTTTGGCAGTCTCTCCTTTAAAACAACGAGCATTGGGTCCGGTAGGGCGGGGTAATTGGTATATATTCGCCTTTACCTACAGTTTTTCTCCTATTGAAATTGGGCACTATGCCATAATGTTTCTTTGTCTCAAATACATACTGATTCGTACTAGTTTTCAGAAATTAATGTGTGTCCTGACAAATATGCTTTGAACGTGGGTGGCATGTAACTCTTCATAAATAGAGGTTTGAAAAACGTGCCATCACCAACGCACTCCCTTACATATATGAATTTAATTCCCCCTGGTTTTCAGGTTAACTGATTTTACACATTGCACAACTGAGCACTTTAATATGTTAAGCACTTGCACTTTTCCGGATTGTTGAACTAATTCAGTTTTTGACTAGCATTTTGTATATGAATGAAGTAAAATGATATGCATAACGTTTTTTGGATGGATTAGGTAGGACAGAACAGGTATATTCAAAATAAGAATTGTTGTTCCTGAGTGATGAATATTTTTAGACATTTTGTAAAATATTTGTGTATATATTGAATTCACCTGGTCCATACCTATGTATGTAAATAATGGATGTTGTTCTCATAGTATATCTTTTATGTCTATGCACTGCTGACGTTTTTACAATCGGGATTCTCACAGTATATAAGTGCACTTATTGGTTCCTATGGTCATGTGATCAAGGCTACCGTGACGTAGCCGAAACGCGTCATGCTGGTGACAGAGGAGCAATAAACCACCCTTTGAAGTTATCTTGAGCGCTGTTTTGTGGTCTGTACCTACGTTTGCTGAATTGGTGTCCAGAGATATATATATATTACCTACTGGCGGTCGCCAGTAGGTATATATAGTTAGGATTTTTTCTCTATGGGATTTTTGAAAATTCTATGTCTAATAACTTTGGCGTTTGTGGACGGAATTGGCTGAAATTTTCAGGAAAATGGCACATTTTGTTTCTGAGCAGCCCCTGAAAATTGGGGGGGGTTTCGTCCAGGGGGGTCGAGAAAAAAGGGGGGTCCCAAAACATGTTTTTAACATTGAGTTTTCCATAGGGCGGTTGGCCTCACTTTTAGCCCGAACGGCTGAATGGATTTGCACGAAACTTGGCAAAATTGTAGGGACTGGTAGCCCGATGTGCCTTTTGTAGGTCTCAATATATGTGCTCCAGTGGATTTTGAGAAATTAACGTTTAAAAAAAGATATATATCTGTAACAGCGGACCGGGCAGCGCCCCGGTTCGCGGACCTTAAGCGTACCGGAACTTCGCGTAGCGAAGCTGATTGGTTCTCCGGTGTCTGTCAACATTCTAAACAGTCTGGAGCGGCCGCCATCTTGTCTCTCGGTAGGATTGAGAGACAAAAGGAGGCCAAAACAAAGGGGGAAATAACCATAAGGGGGCATAGTAGATCCTCCCTGACCCCCTAGGTTTAATGTGGAGGTTTTTTTTTTGGTTTTTTCTGCGTGGGTAGCGCCCGGTCCGCGAACCGGGAAGCGTTCTGGGCAGCGTACTGCAATGAAAAATGAATGATAGACTTTTTCAAATACTGTATGTTAATTGATTGTTGGTTTTGTTGATTATTTTTTAATTTTTTTATTTTTTAAGCAATTATTTATTATTGTGATTGTGTTTCAAAATTTAATAACATTTCTAACATTTCACTGTCTGAAATGTCGTCATTTTCATTGAACATAGCTTGTAATCTATGAGGGTGTAAAATGTCCTCATTTTGAAGGAGGTCATCCACTGCTTGCACACATTGCAGTAGTTCTTGGTCCCAAGTTTCATCCATAAATTCTATATAATTTGGATCAATTAATTCTTGGCTGCTCTCTTGCAGGACAATTTGAAATGAAACTTTCTGTTCGCCTTCCATGTTGCCTGAAATTTGGATAAAAAAAATATATATTAGTAGAGATAGGGCACTGTTGGGATTAATTTTAGATAGGCATTTTTTATCATTGAATTTATCTTTGGGCAGTGTATAGTATCAGAGTGGAAGTAGGAATATAAAAAAGTGTTTGTGATTTAACGTAAGTAAATTCATAATTATAAAAGAGAAGCCTAACTCCATCCATAACTATAACAGAGAAGTCTATCTAAATCTATAACTACTACAGAGGGATAGTATATAACTATCAGAAAAAGTTTACCATATTAACTGATAGTGCACAATATAGTTCAGTTTTTAAAATAACAACTTACCTTTAGAAAGAAGTTGAAGTGATTAGTGAAAATCCAATTGAAATGTACACCAGGAAGTAGTAGTCAAAATGGCTGTGTTTCATTCTCTTCTTTTATATATATTCAGGTACATAACCAAACATATGTCAGGTAAAAAAAGTAGAAAATGAAAGTAACATTTTAATTGGTTGTCAATTCCAACACTTCAGATGTGTTTTGAGAAGTAATTTACCTCAGGGTATTAAGAGAGGTCTACAGGCTAAATGGCTAAATGGAATTCCAATCAAATTTGTGAAAATGGTAGGGATTGGTATGTAGTATGAGCTAATCTATATTTGGTGAAATTGTCTCCAGTGGTTTTTCTGTAAACTACTTTCCCACCTTTTTTGATGGTGCGCTTACCAGGGAGCGACCCGGTACGCGAACTGTTGAGCGCCCCGGTTCGCGAGTCTTAAGCGTTACGGGAGTCCACCATTTTGTGTTTCGGTCGAATTAAGATACAAAATGGAGGGCAAATAATGTTCAGAATGGGTAGAAGGGGGCACGGTAGACTTATCTTGACCCCCTAGGTTTTGTGAGGGTGGCTGAGGAGGCTTATATGTGCGAAAAAAAAACATTTTTTAAAAAAATTTCGCGAGGTTAGCTCCCGGTTCGCGTACCGGGTAGCGCCCCGGGGAGCGTACTTTGTTGAAAATTAGTGAAAAAAGTTAGAGTAAAATAATAATTGTGAGTGATCAGATGTAGGGTAGCTCTGAGAAGAGCTTTTGGGTTTATGGTACATTTAGGTACTTATAAGTAGGTACCAATGCACAGTCTTAAATTCAGAGTGAAAATTCTGTTGCCCTCATCTGAGAAGTGAACTCCATCTCCTCTGTAGATATCTTGCATGTAGTAACGCAAGTTATTGTTGTACATGGAGCCCATTCCATGGTCTCTCATGTAAGCTGAAACAGATTTGTTTACATGCTTCCTCGACTTCTCAATTTGTGGACAAAATTGGTTTGACCACCTCCATTTCTGTCTTTGGCATATATTTGAATATGCCAAGGCAGTCTGAGGAAAAAGTGCCATCAATTGCTCAAAGGTGTCCTTTAAAAGCATTTCCAGACCTACCCCAGTCAAAGTGCCCAAATCATTACCTCCACAGTGCACAATTAACAGGTCAGGTTTTGGCAAATGCATAAAGGTTTTCACCAATGGTATCAATTGGTGACATTTTAATCCTCTGTGGCCAAACCACTTAATTTCCACATCTTGTAAATTGAGGTTAGGTAAATTCCTGTTCTCAGCATACCTCTGAGCCCAATAGATGTAACTATGTCCAACAATCCAGACAGAAAACATGGTGAGAGAAGGTTCTCCTGCAGTCAGATGAAGTGTGGCAATGAAATGGCAGTTGAAAAAATAAGAGTTTAAAATGAAAAAAACTGTGGAGTTTCTGTGTTAATGAAGCAGTAACAGTGATTGGTGGATTTTGATTGCTGAAAACAGAAAGTTAGGGTGCATGGATGAGTTCTCTGAAAGATGTATTTTGAGTGGTCAAGAAAAAATCATTAAATGAAAGAATGCACTGGATATGAGGTGCACTGAGAGTTCAGAGTTCAATTGCAACATTGTTGTGTGAACTTGCAAACACCAGAAGTCTTCCAAGAGGTGGTTGCTATGCAGAAAAGGCATGAAATGGCAGAGGGGGGAAGGGTTTTCATTTGAAAAAAGTGAGGGAAGAGTTTTGATTGGGTGACATGAGAGATATGTGTGAAGAATTACAGCATTTCTGTGCTTTTGATAGCTGCAGACTCTGGAGTGCATACCTTTTGCTCTGCTGAAGACAAATTGGTGTGTTTCTGAGACTGTTTTCAAACTCAAAATATTTGCTAAGGTGAGAAAATATTTCTTTAATTTAGATAGAGAATAGTGTGCTTTAAGGAGAAAATTATGAAGAAAGTTGTGTTTTTCAAATGTTGCTTTGTCTCAAGTGTTTTACAAATAGATTTTGTTTCTTTGAGAAAATGTAATTGGAGAAAATGTGAAGTATTAGTACTGACAGGGCGTTTTTCTGCAAAGCAGATGTGGAGTCTTTTCAAATTATGACTTGAGAATCGTTTTTGAGGAAAATGAATGGTTATAATATTTCTGACAAGGACATAATGGTGTATGCTTCTTTATAATGCAATTTAATGTCTCTGATGTTATTTTTCCCATTTTAATGTAAAACCTTTCTCTGTGGCGCAAATTGCTTGTAAATATGCTCCCACCTGTGCATGGTAAATTTAGATTTTGAATGTTTGTGTTACATAGCCATGTTAGAAGTGATACAAACATGCTGCAAAGGCAATCAAAAAACGCTTTTATGTGTCTTAAGGACATTTTAAGGAATTTTCCCATGTGCAGTGTTTTGAAATTATGATTTGAAAATCGTTTTTGGGGAAAAGGAATTGTTTTTAAATTTATGACAAGGACATAATGGTGTATGCTTTTTTATAAGGCAATTGACTGTCTCTGATGTTATTTTTCCCATTTTAATGTAAGACCTTTCTCTGTGGCGCAAATTGCTTGTAAATATGCTCCCACCTGTGCATTAAGCATGGGCGTAAAATCCGCTTCGCTCGCGGATTTTTCGGATTTTCGGCAAATTCGCAATCCGCGAACGCTCGCGAATTTGTCGAAAATCCGTGAATCCGCTCGCGGCGGATTTTTTGCTTGGTTGCGGCGCGCGGCGTGGTGCACGGCGTTCACTTTCCGTCATTTTAGCGTTTGCCGAGTTGTTTTTCTTTGCGAGTGACGCGCCATTTTAGATCTTGCTGCGTGTTCCCGCGGGAGTTTGTCGCCCGCGAATACGTACTCGCGGCTTGCCACCTTGCACAGCACACCTCGCGAGAGTTCGCAATTGCGAACACGTAGTTGCGGCGGAAAGGAACAATCTCGCACTTGCGAAATAGAGATTTTGCAATTTCGCACAAGAAAATCACCAGCAAACAGGATAAACCTTCAGAAAATTATGATTTTTATCAGAATCACTCCTCAGGTTGACATTTGCATGGCCTTTTTTTTTGCAAGGAGTCCATTTTGGGGGGGGGGGAGGAAGGAAGTGCCCCACAGTCTCCAACTTCCTGTTCCTGTCCAGCAGGCTCCTCCCAGTGCTTTGTCCATCTCCTGGTCACTTTCATTTGGATCTGGAGCTGGAAGGATTACTTTTTGTGGGTGCTGCTGGATATTTGGATTTGAGGCCTTTTTGACTGTCTTTGGATCACTTTTGGATTAGAAATCAACTTTCACAAGTAAGTTTGTTTGGGGCATTACAGTTGCTGCAAGTACAATTTTTGAACTTTTTCAGAAAATTAAATAAATTATATTGTGGGTAGCCACAGTATCCAGTAGGACCAGGGTTGGTTATGGGTGCATGATACAACTGTTTTGTTGAATTTAAACACCATTGAGGCCATGGATGGGCTGGGATTGTGCAGATTTTATTGTTTTTTGTCGTTTTTTTGGGCCTGCTGGTGTGGCCCTTTGCCCAGGGGTGGTGAGTGTTGCATGGGCCTAGTCTTTCTGTGGGGTGTCTTCTTGAATTTAAACATAATTGAGGCCATGGATGGGCTGGGATTGTGCTTATTTTATTGTTTTTTGTCGTTTTTGGGGGGCTGCTGGTGTGGCCTTTTGCTTGCCCAGGGGTGGTGGTGGTGCATGGACTGAGTGTGCCTGTGGTGTGGTCTCACTCTCTTTGATGAAAACATCATGGATGGCATTGGATTGTGGTGATTTCTGGCTGTTTTTCTGTTTTTTGGGGGTGTACTGTTGATGTGGACTGGCCATGTGGGTGGTGGTGGTGGCCATCTTGAGTGCTGGCTGGTACAGGCAACATGTGCTTGGGGTGTAAGGGGGCCATTTTGAGGAGAGGCAGTGTCTGAGGCCTGCACTTATTTTGCCTACTTTTCATCCCTTATGCCCAGGGGTAGTGAGTGTTGCATGGGCCTAGTGTTTCTGAGGGGTGTCTTCTTGAATTTAAACACCATTGAGGCCATGGATGGGCTGGGATTGTGCAGATTTTATTGTTTTTTGTCGTTTTTTTGGGCCTGCTGGTGTGGCCCTTTGCCCAGGGGTAGTGAGTGTTGCATGGGCCTAGTCTTTCTGTGGGGTGTCTTCTTGAATTTAAACATAATTGAGGCCATGGATGGGCTGGGATTGTGCTTATTTTATTGTTTTTTGTCGTTTTTGGGGGGCTGCTGGTGTGGCCTTTTGCTTGCCCAGGGGTGGTGGTAGTGATGCATGGACTGAGTGTGCCTGTGGTGTGGTCTCACTCTCTTTGATGTAAACATCATGGATGGCATTGGATTGTGGTGATTTCTGGCTGTTTTTCTGTTTTTTGGGGGTGTACTGTTGATGTGGACTGGCCATGTGGGTGGTGGTGGTGGCCATCTTGAGTGCTGGCTGGTACAGGCAACATGTGCTTGGGGTGTAAGGGGGCCATTTTGAGGAGAGGCAGTGTCTGAGGCCTGCACTTATTTTGCCTACTTTTCATCCCTTATGCCCAGGGGTAGTGAGTGTTGCATGGGCCTAGTGTTTCTGAGGGGTGTCTTCTTGAATTTAAACACCATTGAGGCCATGGATGGGCTGGGATTGTGCAGATTTTATTGTTTTTTGTCGTTTTTTTGGGCCTGCTGGTGTGGCCCTTTGCCCAGGGGTGGTGAGTGAGTGTTGCATGGGCCTAGTCTTTCTGTGGGGTGTCTTCTTGAATTTAAACATAATTGAGGCCATGGATGGGCTGGGATTGTGCTTATTTTATTGTTTTTTGTCGTTTTTGGGGGGCTGCTGGTGTGGCCTTTTGCTTGCCCAGGGGTGGTGGTGGTGCATGGACTGAGTGTGCCTGTGGTGTGGTCTCACTCTCTTTGATGTAAACATCATGGATGGCATTGGATTGTGGTGATTTCTGGCTGTTTTTCTGTTTTTTGTGGGTGTACTACTGTTGATGTGGACTGGCCATGTGGGTGGTGGTGGTGGCCATCTTGAGTGCTGGCTGGTACAGGCAACATGTGCTTGGGGTGTAAGGGGGCCATTTTGAGGAGAGGCAGTGTCTGAGGCCTGCACTTATTTTGCCTACTTTTCATCCCTTATGCCCAGGGGTAGTGAGTGTTGCATGGACCTAGTGTTTCTGAGGGGTGTCTTCTTGAATTTAAACACCATTGAGGCCATGGATGGGCTGGGATTGTGCAGATTTTATTGTTTTTTGTCGTTTTTTTGGGCCTGCTGGTGTGGCCCTTTGCCCAGGGGTGGTGAGTGAGTGTTGCATGGGCCTAGTCTTTCTGTGGGGTGTCTTCTTGAATTTAAACATAATTGAGGCCATGGATGGGCTGGGATTGTGCTTATTTTATTGTTTTTTGTCGTTTTTGGGGGGCTGCTGGTGTGGCCTTTTGCTTGCCCAGGGGTGGTGGTGGTGCATGGACTGAGTGTGCCTGTGGTGTGGTCTCACTCTCTTTGATGTAAACATCATGGATGGCATTGGATTGTGGTGATTTCTGGCTGTTTTTCTGTTTTTTGTGGGTGTACTACTGTTGATGTGGACTGGCCATGTGGGTGGTGGTGGTGGCCATCTTGAGTGCTGGCTGGTACAGGCAACATGTGCTTGGGGTGTAAGGGGGCCATTTTGAGGAGAGGCAGTGTCTGAGGCCTGCACTTATTTTGCCTACTTTTCATCCCTTATGCCCAGGGGTAGTGAGTGTTGCATACTTGCATGTCCCTAGTCTTTCTGTGGGGTGTCTTCAATGTAAACATCATGGATGGCATGGGATTGTGCTCATTTTTCTGTGTTTTGTCAATTTTTTGGGGTGTATAACTGAACTGATGTTCCTCTGTCTTCCATTGCTTTTAGGTGCACAAGAAGACTCAATAGAACCACCAGTGCCAGGAAGAAGTCCTGCAGCGGTGTGTGCAGCATAACGTCACGCGACGTCACGTCTGGACACAGAACCCTCTGCAACTCGTGCAACTGCTGCCTGCTGACCTGCTCTGAAGAAGATGGCCCCAAAAAAAGTAACCTGTAGCTCCTCTATTAAGAAAGGTGCCAGTAAGGAGCAGAAGAAGCAAGTTACCAAGGACACTGGTGTGCCGCCCGCCCCTTTTTTTGGGAGTAAAAAGAAAAGTATGCCTGCAGCAGCTGCAGCGGGATCTGCTGGGGACCAAGCTGGCAGCAGCACCCCCGCTCCATTGGGCTCAGTGCCACCACCACCACCACGCCAACTTAAGTCCAAGCCCTTGAGTGCTGCAGAGGCAGCCAGTATACTTCTTCAATCACCATCGACCAGTGATGTTGGCTCATCGCAAGAAAGCAGCAGCAATGTCCCTCAATCAACACAGGTTGTTGTAGCTCATCTGACGAGTGTTGAACAACCACAGCCGCAACAACAATCACATGTGCAAGTACAAGCCCAAGTACATGTGGAAGGAGAGGCAGCGCAAGGAGATGCGCAAGCAGAGGTGCATGGAGGGTCACAACAAGTGCCCACAATAGTTGTTCCTCCCGAAGTAGGGGCACATCAGGAAATCGACAATCAAGGCGAGGTATCATTTGAGGAAGCCACTCCTCCTGATGATCCTTCATTGTCTTCCACACCCCTAGCAAGGAAGAGATCAAGGGTGGTGTCTACATCCTCTTCAAGCACACCTCCTTCTGATGATACCGATCAAACTTGGGAACAAACAAAGGTAGTTAAGCGTAAAAGGAAGCTCGTCCAAAGTCTCAGAGTTATGGAGTGTGATGAGTCTCAACAAGAAGTGGCGGATACTGCTGCTGATGAAGACTCTGCCAACGACGACCCAGTCATCATAAAGGTCACTGCAGCCCCAGCGGGCATGCAGCAAACAGACATTTTGACCCTAGCCCGAAGAGCTGCTGAGCGTGATGATGATGTTGTCGATGAGGAGGCAGTGGAAACACCACAATCATTGGAGTTAAGTAGTACACCAACTCGTCCCGCTTCCATATTTCTTTCGGGCAAGAAGAGACCTCCGTCAACCTCGACCTTAATTAGTGGCGGTGAAAGTGCAAAACGTACAAAAGTTGGGCAATCCACATCCTCCACTTCATCTGGCATTAGCTTCATGACCACCACCACCAGTATCGCCGCCTCCTCCATGTCCCACAGACACTTCAAGTCCCCAGTTTGGGACTTCTTTACTGTTTGTCCAAAAAATCCAAAGTTTGTCATTTGTACCATTTGTAAGCAAGCAGTTAGTCGTGGTAAGCCAGGTACCAACTATGGTACCGGAGGCCAGAGAGGTCATCTTAGGAGACAGCACACTGTCAAATGGTTTGCGCACCTAGATGCGATCAAGAAAGGCCAAATTCAAGGAAACGTTGATGTTTCATCTGATGATGACGAGCAGGAAGAAGACGTGTCAAACACTTCCCTTACACCCAGTACCCCTGTCAGCAGCACACCCAATGTGAGGCACACTAAGAGTGTTGGAGCGAGTGAGACACCAACGCACAAAAGTTCACCAGCGAGCAAAATTGGGTCAACGAAGTCATTATCAGCCCGTAAATGCTTGGTCCAGGGCAACATTAGAACAATGCTTACTTCAGACGTGCCATATGAACGCAACCACCCACTGACGCGTCTGTATAACACTAAGCTGGCTAAAATGCTAGCTGTGGACCTTCTACCTTTTTCTTTTGTAGAAGCGGTAGGTTTTCTTGAATTAGTGGCAACGCTCTGCCCTAAATGGAAGGTTCCGAGCCGGTTCTATTTTGCCAGAGTTGCGGTTCCAGCACTACATGAAGATGTGCTGCAGGCGATTGGGGCAGCTTTGCAGAAGAGTGCTGTTCACACAATACATCTGACAACAGACATGTGGACCAGTGGCGCAGGCGCTGATTACATGTGCATCACTGGACACTGGGTCTCTTTTTCAGGTGTTTTAGCAAAGCGAAACGCAGGTGTTGACCCGGACAAAGTTTTCAAAGCTGCTCGGAAGCATGCAACACTAGCCATGTTTGGCTTGGAGAAAAGTCACACAGCAGAAAACCTTTTGGAAGAGTTTAACAAAAAGGTCTTGAAAATGCTATCCCCCCTAAAACTCAAGATTGGTTATGTTTCCACGGATAATGGCGCCAATGTAGTTAAGGCCATGCAGATAGGTGACCATGTTAGAGTGCCGTGTTTGGCGCACTGTATCAACCTGGTAGTTCAAAAATTCTTGAGTGATAAAGACAGTACAGCGTTCGAGGTAATGGCCACCTGCCGCAAAATGTGCAACCATTTCAGCCATTCTTTTAAGGCCCGGAAGCATCTGCGGAGACTGCTATTTATACGTGGAATGCCAGTGAAAGCACTCATCCAGGAGGTGGCAACACGTTGGAACTCAACCTTCTACATGCTTGAGCGTCTGTATGAGCAGTATACGGTACTCGATCACTATTTCTTCACAGAGGGTACATCTCAGAAGGAGGACCTGCGGATGAGTGCGGCGCAATGGGACATAGTTAAAAGCCTGACAGACATGCTTCGTCCTTTTGAGTTCTTCACGCGTGCAGTCAGCCAGGAGGACTGTAATTTGGGAAAAGCTATCCCATTGTTGTGCATGCTGGAGCACCAACTGATGGCGGTGTCTTCTGAGTTTGAAAAAGATGAAAAAAAAAAGACCATTTCATTTTGTCTGAGAAATTATTAGAGCGCCTACGTGGTGATGAACGTCTTCAAAAGATCAAGTCAGATCAGCATTACATTTGTGCTACTATTCTGGATCCACGCTACAAAAAGGCGCTGGCAGGCGAAGCATTCTTTCCTTTTGCTGATGCAGATGTTCAAAAGTACAAACATTGGTTAGCCTGGTCAGCCAAGAGGTTTGAAAAAGAACGGCAGGTTATTGAAGGAGAAGCCAGTACATCAGCATCAGCATCAGCAGGCCATCCCCAGTCACAAGAATCCACTTCTGCACCTGTGGCTGGGGCACAAGTGACCTCTCAGCCGTTAAAGACACCGGCAACTGGATCATCTGCACCACACACAACAAAAACAGTGGCTGTTGTAGAGGATTGGCTAAGTTTGCTTGGGTATGGTTCTCGAAAAAATGTCACAGCCACAGCAAAAAGTAAGCAAAGTGGAGGAACCGTTGCTGACCTTGAGTCGATGGTGCAGGACTATCTGAATGACTCAACAGTGGTCTTTCTTAATGATGAGCCATTGCAGTATTGGCATGGCAAAAAACAATTGTGGCCACAGCTCTTCAACCTGGCTATAAACTATTTGTCTTGCCCACTCGCAAGTGTGTCTTCTGAACGTGTTTTCAGTGCTGCTGGTGGCATTGTAACTCCCAAACGGAGCCGCCTCTCGCCCAAAAATGTGGAGCGGCTGACAATGATCAAGATGAATCAGCACCTCATACCACCAGATTACAAAGTACGAGAAAGCACGCCGCATGAAGACGAGGAGGACGGCAACGTAGATGAGGGGATTTGTTCTCTGTTCGGTGTCACTGACCTCATCCAGCCTGAATTCGCAGAGTATGATGACGAAATCTTGTTCTTATTCCCTGACACCGAGCCCTGAAAATGAGACAATCAATCAAGAACTTTCTTTTTCGTCCTTATTCACTTTTATTCCTGTGTGCTTTGTGTCTCTCTTTCTTTGTTTTGCACAGTTAATTTAATTCAAACGTTAATCACCTAATCCCAAAAACAAGACCATCATCAGAACTGTCTTCACTTGTTTGCTTATTGATTTGAAGGTGCCGCAGTCTACATTCCTCAGGTTCACAAGTTCTGAAGAACATGCTCCTCTATCCTCCTCCTCCAGACTGCGATTTCCCTCCAAGCAGAGTGCTGGATTACGCCCAATGAAGAAAGACTCAGCACTTGTGGGGGTGTTGTACTTCTTTGCGGGTGAGTTGACGGATTTGGGCCCATTGCTGTGAAGCTCTAATAATGGACAAAAGTGTTTTGGACCAAATATGAGGTGGAAATTTCTTGCAGTTTTTGCTGACTTGCTTGCCTTTGAGGTGCTCTTTGGCGGGGTTCCGGGTGTTTGTGGGTAATTTTTGGTGTCTGTCGAAGCACTGATGCGACATTCTAATCTTGATTGCATTTGCTTTTCAGGAAATCCGTGGTGGAAAACAGGAGTTATGATGATTGATGATGATGACCTAGCTGAACAGCGCCGCATTTGGACCGAAGGCCGAGAGATATTGTAAGTATGAGATTTAGCTTTTTCGCTGTTTGGGGGTGTTGTCGGGTGCTTTTTGGCGGGTGGGTTGGCGGGTCTTGCCTGGGGCATTCCTGGGAAGGTCTAATACCGGATAGAAGTGTTTTGGACAAAATCCATAAGGAACAGCCTTTTTTTTGCTATTTCTTCTGACATCTTGCTCAATGTAGCGTTTTGGGGGGCTTCCTGCTGTTCGTGGGTGGGTTGCGGCCGGGGTCTCCGTCTTGTCGAAGCACTGCTGCGACAGTCTAATCTTGATTGCATTTGCTTTTCAGGAAATCCGTGGTGGAAAACAGGAGTTATGATGATTGATGATGATGATGACCTAGCTGCACAGCGCCGCGTTTCGACCGAAGGCCGAGAGACATTGTAAGTATGAGATTTAGCTTTTTCGCTGTTTGGGGGTGTTGTCGGGTGTTTTTTTGCGGGTGGGTTGGCGGGTCTTGCCTGGGGCATTCCTGGGAAGGTCTAATACCGGATAGAAGTGTTTTGGACAAAATCCATAAGGAACAGCCTTTTTTTTGCTATTTCTTCTGACATCTTGCTCAATGTAGCGTTTTGGGGGGCTTCCTGCTGTTCGTGGGTGGGTTGCGGCCGGGGTCTCTGTCGAAGCACTGCTGCGACAGTCTAATCTTGATTGCATTTGCTTTTCAGGAAATCCGTGGTGGAAAACAGGAGTTATGATGATTGATGATGATGATGACCTAGCTGCACAGCGCCGCGTTTGGACCGAAGGCCGAGAGACATTGTAAGTATGAGATTTAGCTTTTTTGCTGTTTGGGGGTGTTGTGTCGGGTGTTTTTTTGCGGGTGGGTTGGCGGGTCTTGCCTGGGGCATTCCTGGGAAGGTCTAATACCGGCTAGAAGTTTGTTGGACAAAATCCATAAGGAAACACCAGTTTTGGCACGTTTTGTAAGTTAGGGTTCGTTAGGGTTAGCCCTAGCAGCAGGATTGCATTTGTTTCGGGGGGTTCTATTGCAACGCAGTTCTGTTGTTGTAGAGCACTGTTGGAGCGATGCTGGCTATGGATACTTTTGCTTGCTTGCAAGTGGTTTGAAGACAATCCACGGTCTGTATTTGGGCCTACTGTTACTTTCAAAGTACGTTTTGTAACCATTTTTCTGCTAGGCATCGTTTTTGGAGATATGATTGGGGTTCTTTTACATTTTTGCGACTGGCTTTAGTAAGGGTCTTGGTGGGAGCATTGCTGGGAAGGTCAAATTTTGTTCTAAAACACAGTAGTACACCTACCTTGAGGGGAAAGATCCGCTATAATATTTTGGCCATACTTATTGATCCTTAAAAAGGTGACTCAGACAGAGCACGCAATTTCAAAAATATTGTACTGTCTATTAGGGAAATCAAAGTGTCACTTTTTGAACCACACAGCGTACATACCTTTTATTTATTTATCAGTGGTATTGTAATAGCACTTCCTGTTTTCCGTTCAATAATTACAGGCCGGGTTTCAGTCAACATCCGCCAGGCAGGCAGTGGACAGGGTGTCTTCTGTCAGTGGTCACCACATTGATGGACGAAGCGTCAGCTGGAATGGATGAGTGCCGCCAATAAGAGGAATTGTTTGCTGCATGCAACTTACTTACCAAATTCAACAGGACAACTCCAACAACATACGCAATACAGATACAGTATCCATTGTTGTCTTTTATTCTATGAGTGTGACTGCATGTGCTTACCTTTAGTTTGTAACCAAAGATTGTCTGTATCTTCAATTATTGTTTGTCCATGCTCTGCTTTTTTTTTCTTCTCTCAACAAAACCTACCCAAAAAGAAACCCCCATTCCCATCCATTTTACAAACCCTAACCCTCTTCCCCCGGGCTGTGTTGTTTTGCTTGATGTCTGACTAAAATGACATCAATAATTCCACACACTTGCTGGGGAGGATAAGGTCATAGCAACAGGCTGGTGAAGGAATACGAGGATATCTTCTAGACTTACTCAGCTTCAGTACTATATCTTCTAGTAGTAGTAGCCAATGTCAAATAAATTCAACGCAAGTACTAGTTATACTTGCAAGCAAATACTTTACCATTTGTTAGGCTACATTATGGCACTGTTCTAGTGTACTGTCACCTGCTATTTTCTCGATCGTACCGTAACCGTTGTAATGCTACAGTAAGGAGGACAAACAAGGTTTCGTTTTCTTTTTTTCCATAGGCATGCAACTGCCACTGTGTCACACCACTAGTACCACCGCAATGAGGAAATGTCACCCGCCCAGGATTGACAACGTTAATCCCCATTTCACCTGGAGCGAGCCCTGGGCCTAGCCCTAATTTCTAACACAAATTACAGGTAAGATAAGCGTTTGGTGGGAGGTAGTATAATGGAGTATTATTTCGGAGTAGACAAGAGATTGACGGTTGTACTACTAAAGTCCTACGACTGTTCAGGAAAACAAAGTTACTGTTACACCCCCGCCCCCCACCCACCAGACTGAAAAGCAGTAAAAAACAGGTATGGTCAGATAAAGTTTAAAAATATATTTATTTAGCCCTAACAAAATAATCTCCCTCACCCACCCTAACCCCAACGATTGTCTTTGAAACGTCCCAAAACGATCCCAACTCCCAAATCCCACCCCCCAAAAGTCTATAAAAAAAGGGCAAGGGACACTCCACTACTGGAGGGTGCTGGTGCTGGTGCATGATGCGGCATGGGCATCATACTCCTTGCGGAGGGTGGCAAGCTCGGAGCGGAGGCCCTTAACCAAGTTCTTATACCTCAGGACCTCCTGCTCCAGGTTGGACATGCGGACTCGTAGGCGGCGTTGGCGGTCCTTGCAGCTCCTGTGGGGGGCAGCTGGTATTTCGGTTGCTTGGCGGTGGTGGTCGTCTTTCTTAGCCCGGCTCGGTCCCGCTGGCTTAGTCACGGAGGAGGATGCAGTGGTCACAGTCGAGGATGTCGTTGTTGCCCCGCTCGACTGCGTGTCCTCCTCCTCCTCCAGGGCCACCAGCCGCCGATATTCGGCGACAGTGGCCTCCAGCCTCCGTTGCCGGGCCAATCTAGCCTGCTCCCTCCTTGTTGTTGATTTGGAAGGAGCAACTATATGAAGAAAGAAAGACATAGTCTGTAACCTTTGCTCCTTATTAATAACACAAAGTGATTGATCCGAAAGTTGGGTCACAGAGTACAAGTAGCAAATTGAAAGCACAGTACATAACTATTGAGGACAGTATCTATGTAACCTCCCACTTCTGCATCCTTGCTCTAACATTAGTGGTAGTTTAATGAACAAATTCTACGACCACTATGGACTTCCATTACAGTCGACTATGACAGTACACCAGTCTTGTTCTTCTTCTTCTCTCTTGTTTAGGGAAATTGGTACGTTATCTTATGACATGGACAGCACAGTGAACTTGCAACCGAGAAAAAAAGTTGCACACCATGATGAGTGAGACAGACTTGCGTTACTGTACCGGTCCAGTACATGCAGGTGGTGAAGCTATTACTTTTCTATTACGGGTGGCACTGACAATACTCTGTTACAAGGGCTACTGCTTAATTAATTTACCTTTCACCCTACAGTGCAAATGAGTACTAGAAAAGGAAAATGAAGAAGCTAACTAATTTGATTATCTATCACTTCACATGGGACGTATTTAATGACAGATGAGATGACTTTAGGTGCTTTGCTTAATATTGAGTGAACAGTGATACACCCACACATGAATGACGTACTACAAGTAAACTAAAGTTATTAAGAGAGGTACGGAGTGTCCACCGTAATAACCAGATATATGCTGTGATTGCAAACGCAATACAAAGTACTGCTACTATTCATGGTAGTATTGGACACATTTACAATTTCTTTTCCTTGCCTTCCCTGCACTGGAACGGACGTGCGGGTGCGGTGGTACATGCTCTTCAAGGTAACACTTACTTCACCTGGCGACCATCTACTCTCTCTAGATACACATGTGCTATCTAAGAGTCAGAGAATACCATGCTCCAGGCATCCATTCAGTCAAAGTATACGCACACATACAGTTTCTGTTTCACCCACCCAGGCTGCTGTCCTTCCACCCATCCTTGCTTCATCATTGACCCAGCCATGCACCATACCATATTCTTTCCTTCCCAGCCACCTCGGGGGCCAAGCAAACACATATCGTTCTTCTTTGCCAGCCATCATACAAGTTCGCGTCCCACTTACTTACACCCTTCTTTCGCTTTTCGTTCATCCCATCCATCACGTTCGTCTAAGAACTTATTGGGATTCTTCTCACCAAAAACTTCACAGCTAAGTCGGAGTACATTTCGAGGAGGCTACTACCTGGTTGATTTGTAATACACCCGTGCAGAAAGCACACTTTGCAGTCTTCAATCTCAATAAGTAAGGAATATATAGCTTACCTGTTTCCGCCACCACCGTTTGATCCCCCACAGGACCGTCCGCCGGCTCTTGCACCGCCTCCTCCCCAGAGGCCTCCGAGTCCTCGCCCAACACAGCCACCTCCGCGCTGGCCCCGTCACCAGATGTTATACCTACAAAGTACATTTAAGAATGTTAGAATACACCACTCACTACTATATAATATTTGGTGTAGGAGAAATGTTAAAAAAACAGAATACAATGTAATAATTTGTGACTGTTTACTCCATAGTAAAAATGTCCCATTTTCCAGGGAAGGCTGTTGTCTTGCTGCACTTTTATGCACAACTGATGAATGCTTGCTTTTGATTTTTAACACGCACCACTTTTTCTCCTAACAGACAGAAGCTTGACTCCTAAGAACACGACCAGGATCAAGTTCAAACAAGGTGAGAGCTCGGCTCGACCACAAGAAATGTGTCCAATTAATCGTCAGCACTAACCACTTTTCCGTTTTCAGTTAAATAGTTTTATGACAAAGTAGATTTTAATAAATGTGTTTACTTTTAATAAAGCTTTTAAACTTAAATAGACTCTGTGGTTTTTGTTCCTCTAGACTAGAGTGGATGAGCTAAAGGTTTTGGAATTTTTGCAAGCATGAGTGCCTCTGACACTTCTTGACTGTGCTGTGACTCCGTACTACTCTCTTGTCCTGCGTACGATAATCTAGAGATCATTGGGGATCTATAATCGGTGACTTTGGGAGCTGAATGACTCTGCCACACTATCTAGTCAGTAAGGAGACAGTGCATAGAGGTATTGCTGAATATAATGGGAGTCCAATGGAATTGCCAAATGTCCAATCTTAGTTAGCTACACAGACAGACTAATAAGAATAGTCTAGTAATACCACAGGGAGTCATATTCGAGGCAGGATAAGAATTTATATCCAGTCTACAAGAAGATCAAAGACGATTTAGAAAAAATCGAATGAGGAACGCTAGGAAAAAATAGGTACTGTTTATTAAAATGTAAACTTACTGGGGCCAGCAAAGGAGCCCTCGCCTGCCCGATCCTGGCCTGCATCCTCAGCACCCTCCTCCTGTGTCCTCTTGCCCTTGGGGGGAGCTGATGTACAACATGAAAGAAAGAAAAACCAGAAAACATGGATGAGATTTTTCAACCAAATCAAACATTTCAAAAGAACAATAACAAAATATTTTGGAAAAATAGCAAATAGATAGACCACTATTCCACGGGATCTATCTCATGTGGTATACTACGTTATTCGTATTGCCTGATTTGCGGAACGTTGACTTAGAAAGTTCCTATGTAACTCAATAAACAGACTACTAAAGAGGTTTGCCTAGGCCTGGCACTGCAGGCAGCAGTGCGCAGCACGCGAAGTGACAGACAAAGTCCATCCTGCTTGCAGATCAGTGAATACTCAAACTATCAATCCACCCGCCACCACCGCCACTATTTCTTCTTATAGCCATGTGTCTAAAGGAAGGACTGGACTTCAGTCTGTTGGGGCTGATTTAGAAGTCCCTTGCGGAAGTTGCGGCTCATTTTCCTCCATTGTTGCGTGCCTTTTGTGACGCAGCGGCAGAACAAAAGACTCGCCATGGTGTTGGTGCGGCGTATATATAAAAAAAAAACACATATGGGCATATGGGCGATGCATCACGTTGTAAAGCCCTGCGCCATCAGGGGGCGTTCCGGCGCAAGGGAGGGCGTACCTGCGCAGGAACGAATCCTAAAAGTGGCTGAGGGAAATCTACAAGATGTCAATCAGTCACTTTTAGGACAATGATGCATGACTCAAACCCTGCGCGCTTGAAGCCGACGTACGGCTTGATGCAGCATTGGGGAGATAGGGTACCCCAGAGCATTGCTGGAGCTGCGCCATCGTTGGCACGCAACTCCAGCAATGCGCTGCCTTTACGGCACAGATGCGTAAGGCTTCTGTGACGTTTTGGGCCAATGGGTGGTGGTGGCATGGCACACAATTACTGCCGCATCCCTGCTACTTTGCAGGGATGCGCCGGTAATTGAAAATATGACCCTTACTGTCTAGCATTACGCAGTTCTTTTCTTTACACTACACTCATACATAATTTCTCAGGCCAATGAAATGCTTCTGAACACAACATACAAAACAAAGAAGCATAGTAGCAAGCAAGGCTACTGAGAAGGAGAGCAGTGCACCTGAAATGCATAGAAGATTTTGAAATATAATTTACCTCAATGTAATCGGCAGCATTATTGCTCTTGGTAAAGAACAAAGATTTGCAAATAACAGAGCAGGATAAAACAGAGTAGTACATGTACTACTACTACTACTCACCAAGCCCGGGGACCTCTACGCCGAGCGCGTCCAGCAAGTCCCGCTCCCGGTCCATGACATCGGTCCAGCGGTGGGTGGCCTGGTTATATGTGCGCCGGACCCCAGAGATCTTGTACATGGCCCGGCACACCTTCTCCCACCGCTTGCGACGCTCCCGGATGCCATAGCCAGTCGCGATCTTGCCGCCTCCCAGGATCGTCTTGGGGAGGCGGCGCTGGACGTGGAAGATCAGTGCCGCCACTTCCTCCGCGCTGAAGATCTCCCTCGGGACCACTTGCTCCCCCCTTAAACGCCCGCACGGGAGCCGGGCACGGGGTGCGGGACCCTTCCCCTTCTCAGGGTGCTTCCCGGCTCCCTTTACCATGGTCTGGGCAGAAATAGAGTTAAATGATAAACAAGAAATAGAATAGTGAAGAAGAAAAGAAAAGAGTTTAAAAAAGTAGTTTAAAAGTAACTAAAAGCTGCAGAAAACACAAAAATTTAGAGCTAGAAAAATAGAGGGATAGATAATAGGTAAAATTAGATCAAAAAAACTTCAAACAAGCAAAGGATGGCAGAGATTGAGAGAGGATAGAGAAAGCATGCCCAGAACCATAGCAATGAATGAGAAACAAGATGGCCGCGCCCGTTCACGACCGCGTGGGTAAGTTCGCGCGAGATTTTCCTTGCGAGTACGCGCGAAATTGTACTAGCGAGCAGCACACTTTGCGAGATTACACATAGCGGGCGGAAACGGAATTACGTCACGCCAACAAGATGGCCGCGCCCGTGTACGACCGATAGGGTAACTTGGCAAACGTATAGCTAGAAGCGCCTCGCGAACACGCGCAAGATCACGCGAACATACACGTCGCAAAAAAAACAATTTTGTATTCGCACGTATTCGTGGCTTCCGAAATCGATCTCGCACGGATTCGCGCCCCAAAAAACGCGCGAAATTGCAGAAAAAAACGATTTTAGCTAAACTGAAAGCAATGAGCAGGTGCAAAAGTTCAAACTTAACATTAGTAACATTCAAGGTAGTGCTTCCTGATGGGCCCCTCCAGAGTTTGCAACTATTCTATGACCCTGCTATGACCCAAACAGCAGGCTCATAGAATAGCTACAAGTACACCATAAAGGTCCTGTGAAAAAAAAATTTCACTGCAACAAAAAGCAAATTACAGATAAGGAAGGAAGCAGGTGCCAGCCAGACTGGAACTTTCAAAATTACTGACACATTAATGAAACACAAATTAATTGATGGCAGTTGAAGAAGGGCAGGTGTGCTTGCTTTTTTCAACCACCATAATCTACAGTGATAAATAAACCTAATGGGTGGCAGTGAGGATGTACCAGAGGGTGGCATGGGTGTCCCAGAGGGTGGCAGTGGTGAAACAGAGGGTGCTGTGAACCTGTGATGATAAACCAGACGTAGAAACAACATAGTCGCGGCCGTTGCGAGCCGAAAAGTAAGTTCGCAATTGCGAACTTGTCCCAAAATCGGCGCGAACGCGCGCCAACACAAAAAACGGGAAAATCCGCAAATGCGCTAGAGTTCGCGGATCTTCGCGGATTGCGAATCCGTAAATCCGCAAGTTCGCGTACGCGAGATCCGCTAGATCCGCCCATGCTTACTGTGCATGGCAAATTTAGATTTTGAATGTTTGTGTTAAATAGCCATGTTAAAAGTGACCCAACCATGCTGGAAAGGCAATCAAAAAACACTTTCATGTGTCTTAAGGACATTTTAAGTCATTTACTCATGTGCAGTGTTTTCAAATTATGATTTGAAAATCGTTTTTGGGGAAATGGAATGGTTTGTAAATTTATGACAAGGATATAATGGTGTATGCTTCTTTATAAGGCATTTCTGTGTCTCTGATGTCATTTTTCCCATATTATATTAAAAGACCTTTCTCCGTGGGGCACATTCATTGTAAATATGGTCACACTTGTGCATGTTAATTTTGTTTTTTACTGTTTGAGTTACATAACCATGTTAAAAGTGACCCAAAAAAATTGCAAAGGCTTTCAAAAAACACTTTCATGTGTCTTAAGGACATTTTAAGTAATTTCCCTGTGGGCAGTGTTTTCAAATTATGAATTGAAAATCGTTTTTGAGGTAATGGAATGTTGTTAAAATTTATGTGCGCCATATGCCACCAAATTTCTTTTTCAGGGGTGCAGCAGGGTGTTCTTGAGACACCCCTGCACCTTTGGAAAAATTCCTAATTTGCGATGAGCTAATTGCTAATCGCAAATTGCACTTTCATTCATATGGGCATCCTGGCCCATGGAAATGAATGGGTAATTTGCAATTAGCAATTTGCTCATCGCAAATTTGGAATGGTAAAGAATCGCTATTTATTCCTTAAAATTTGCTATTTTGGAAATGCGAAATAGTTATATGATACATATGCCGGTTGATGTCTAACAAGATAAGAAGCTTAGGGATACATTTATGATGACTGGCGCAATGAAGTGGACATTACTTACTTCATTGGTAGAGCTTTACATGTATTATGTCCTCTGTATTCTTCATCAAGCGTAACTTTAATCTGCAATCCTGAGTAGGCCTCACCTTAAACAAACCTCTGGATAGGCCACACCTTATCGTCATCATGAATTAATCATTTAAAATGCTAGGGACAGATTTATGATAGGTGTATGCCTCTTTTGCGCCACTTACAAAACACTGTCCACGGGGAAATGACTTAAAATGTGCTTAAGACACATGAATGTGTTTTTTTAAAGCGTTTTCAATTTTTTTGGGTCACTTTTAACATGGCTATGTGACTCAAACAGTCAAAATCTAAATTCACCATGCACAGGTGGGAGCATATTTACAAGGAATGTGCTCCATGGGGAAAGGTCTTATAATGTAATATGGGAAAAATGACATCAGAGACAGTGAAATGCCTTATAGAGAAGCATACACCATTATGTCCTTGTCATAAATTTAAAAACCATTCCTTTTCCCCAAAAACGATTTTCAAATCATAATTTGAAAACACTGCACATGTGGAAATGACTTAAAATGTCCTTAATTCAAAATTTGCTATTCCTTATTTTGCGATTGCACTGAAGGATTTGCAAATTTTGCGATTTCTTAAATGCAATGTATCAAACAAAAAATATGTAAAAAATGACATTAAGGATTTGGAAACTACCACCAACTTCTAGTTTGTGGTAATTTGCGAATTCTTTTCAAAAAACATTTTTTTCCAAAAAACAAAAGGTGCCATATGACGCCAATACATGTCCTTAGGGCATGTATGTGCGCCATATGCCCCCAAATTTCTTTTTCAGGGGTGCAGCAGGGTGTTCTTGAGACACCCATGCACCCTTGGAAAAATTCCTAATTTGCGATGAGCTAATTGCTAATCGCAAATTGCACCTTCATTCCTATGAGCCTCCTAGCCCATGGAAATGAATGGGTAATTTGCAATTAGCAATTTGCTCATTGCAAATTAGGAATGGTAAAGAATCGCTATTTATTCCTTAAAATTCGCTATTTAGGAAATGCAAAATAGTTTGATGGTACATATGGCGGTTCATCTGTAACAAGATAAGAAGGTTAGGGATACATTTATGATGACTGGCGCATCACCAGGGATGTGCCAGTCATCCTGTGCCGCTGTTCCGCCACCCATGGTGTGCTGCATTTACAATGCGGCGCAGCATGGGGCAAAAATGGCACAGATGCGTGACGTATCTGTGCTGTAAAGGTGGCGCATTGCTGGAGTTGTATCGCAAGTGCGATGCAGCTCCAGCAAGGCTCAGGGGTGCCCCATCTCCACAATGTTGCGTCAAGACCTATGCCTGCTTAAAGCAGGCGCAGGGTTTTGACGCAGCTTTCTCCTATCTGATTGTAAATGCGGCACACCATGGGTAGCAGAGCAGCGGTGCACGTTAACTGGTGCATGCCTGGGGATGTGCCATTTAACATAAATCTGCCCCTTTACATTTAAGTATGTGCAGGGGACACAGAGTCGGTGAGGCTTATCCAAGGTTAAGAAGAGATGAGTCCTGTTCACTGAAAAATTAGACATAGGCTTCACCTGCTCAGCATCGCTGGACATGGCTAAATAATAGCTGCAAAATGTTACTCTTGTTAAACAATTTTACTAATATAATCTCTGAGATTTGTCTCTTACTCTGCAACATCTCATTGTTGTTATCTTTCTTTAAAGATAAAGACAACATCAACATGAGCGACAATCTGCAATCAGTTGATTTTGACCTCATCGTTGAACTTGTAATTGAAACATCAGTGGATGTTGATCCCTTGGATGATTTAAATCCTGAGGATGAAGAAGAGCGTGATGAGGATGCAGATTTGTCCGAATTATATGACATAGGGTGGGAAGCTGACCTGCTTGAGCCTATGGAACTATAAACATTTATTTTTAAAATTTATAATAAATAAAAAGTAAAAGTGTAAACCGTTTAATTTAAAAATAAAGACACCTTCAAAAACAGGTTATGTGTAGTGTCTTCAATAAAATATTAAAATATGCTCATAAAATTAGATCAGATTCACATATAAAATAGGACAGGTAACATGAATATAAATTCCATTTCTTTTCTGCTATTTCTGTATTGTAAATTTGCCAAGGACTAAAAAATCTTCTATTTAAAATGTCAAGTAGTGTGTTAAGTTTTTGATCACTGTTACTGTTTGGTAATAGTGGTTAATAACATTTTTTAATATATTTTACCACAGATTCAACTGCAGATCATTTCAACATTTCACCATGCCAACGAAAGAAAGAGAGAGAAAGGCTGCAAAACGTCAAAGACAGCAGGCCAATCAAAAGAAGCAGCAGTCCTCTAACAAAAAGATTTGTCAAGTCACGAAGAAAGCACCGGGTAAGAGTACAAAAACATTCATAAGAAATATGTGTAGTAAAAAAAATATTACTACAGAAAATGTTTCAGTCCATAAAAAGAGAAGCAATTCAAATGGAAAGGAAAGGCCAATCAAAAATGTTACTGCTAGAGCAAGAGATAACTCTGTGCATGATAGTAGAAGGAAACAACAGTTTAGGGACATTCGTAAATGAATGTTCTGCAACAGGATAATTGGCAATTTGTTAAAAAATATTAAGAAAGGTCAACAGAAAGTGGTTTTTTATAAGAGAAAAAAAAAAGTTGAGAAAGTTATTGATCAGGCATTTGAAATTAAACGTAAGTTATTTATTTTGATAATCAATAGAATTAGGAAGCTAAACAAGGCAATTTATGATTTCAAAAGAAATAGTAGATGGAAGAGAATAGTTAATCGTAGTAATTTTTGTGAAGTTTTTTCTGGAGAATGGATGCATAGTTCAAGCTCTGAGGCCTTTTTTAATGAGGAGAATTATTTCCAGGATAATGATTTGGTGCATGCAGTTGACACCAGTGGTCGTGCTTATGAAGTGAAAGATGGTTGTCCAGTTGAAAAAGAAAAACTTGTGACAACAGAGGCAGAAGAGGTGTTAGGTAATGAGGTTTTAGGAAGACGTGCTAAGGGTCCTGTGTACACCTGGAAGTGTAGTAGTATTTGTAGTGTGCGACAGGATTCCATCAATTTGCTTTGTGATTTTGTACGGTCATTTAATAAGAAAAGTTTGAAGCAGAAAATAAGGTTGTTGCAAGAATTAGATCCTTGCAGAGTGAGAGAAGTGACAGGTTTGCATGGTCATTCACTGGCTTGTCTTTCCAGGAGAGTATGCCAGAGTGTTTTTCATCATTTCAGGATGCTAGCAGTGCATCATAATAAAGTGAGGAAATTAGTTAGAATGTTGTATTATGCTAAGAGTCCAGAAATTATGCTTAAACAATTATGTGCTGCTCTTTTGCATGGTTCTGAAATAGATGTGAAGAATATATGTGAAGAAATTGAGTTTTCTTACTTTGGAAGTAAAGAGGAGAATGTTGAAATTGACGAAGAAGAAGCGGGTAATGTGGAAGATAGTGTACAGGTTTCCAGTACAGATAATTTCCAGAGGGAAATTGTCACATTTCAGGTCAAATCAAGTGAGAGGCCAAATTTCACTTGTGTGTGTTGTCGACGCACTTATTATAAGAATCAGACTAAGTTAGTGGATTTATATGCAAAAAGTGAAAGGGAAAATAATAGTGAATGGAAGGATTTCGCAACATACTTGATGGTAGAAAATTGTTTTGATTTGGGATTGGATCAACGTGTGTGTACTTATTGTTGTTGCAAATTAAATCAAAACCAGATGCCTGCTAGAGCAGTTCATAATAATCTGGAATTGGTTGAGATTCCTTCTGAATTGAAGGATTTAAATACTTATGAATCTATTTTGATTCAAAGTATCCATCCCTTTCAGGCTATTGTAAGAATGGAGCCAAAGACAGGGAAATTGCCTCCATCAGATTTACAGAGAGGATTAAAGGGAAGAGTTGTTTATTTGCCTCTAGATTTGAAGAAAAACATTAACACAATTGGAGTAGAAAAAGTGGAAGAGGAACCTCTGGTTATCTTAGTTAATGGGGTTCCGACAAAGAATAAGAAAATATGGCAAGATTTAGTAGATGTTAGGAAAGTTAAAAAGGCAACATTGTATTTGAAAAAAATAATAAATACTATAAGAATGTATATGTTGCAGAAGGGGAAGTAAGTGAGGAAGAGGATAGCGATTTGTGTGCTGGTCAAATTGAGAAAGTAGAACCCTCTACTAGTGAAGAAATATATGAACATTATAGTGTTCATCCTTTGCATTCCAAGGAAGTCATGGGGAATGCTATTGAGTTCTTTCAAATGAAACAAGCCAAAGGGAGTCCCATTAGTGTTTGGGAGGAAAGTTTGGAAGCTCGGTGTTTCCCACAGCTTTTTCCAACAGGTCAAGGAGGAAGATATGATGAGCGACCTCATCAAATTCCTGCTTCTGAATACCGGACTTTGCGATTGTATGCAGGAGATGCTAGGTTTCGACAATGCATTCCTTATTTGTTTCATCTCCTGTTTGAAAGCGATCTGTCTGGACTGTCATATGCAGTGAACCACATCTTGAAAAGTGGTATACACATGCAAAACTTCTCGGCAAGTGACTTTATGGATAAAGTCAATGTCCAAGACAGTATTTTGGATTCTCATCTGAATAATCTCATGGCGTGTCAGCGTGGTACTAATGAGTACTGGTACCGTCGTCATGGTGATTTAAAATGTATGCTGAGGAACTTAGGTACTCCCATATGGTTCCTCACTCTGAGCTGTGTCGAGTATGGCTGGGAAGACTTACTTGAATTTCTACGAGAGGCTAATGCTAACGTAGATAACATCGAATTCAAGACACCCGGAGAACTGTGCTCTTTGGATCCAGTCAATGTATGTAGGTACTTCAATCATAGATTTGAAGCTATGATGTCTTTCATCATGAATAAGAAGAATCCACCTCTTGGAGAGGTGTTGGATTTCTTCTGGAGAAAGAAGTACCAAGCAAGAGGTGCTCCTCATATACATATGCTGCTGTGGATCAAGGATGCACCTAAATTTGGAACGGATCCAGAAGACTCAGTGATGAGTTTCATTCAACAGTATTCTACGTGTGCTGTTCCAAACGCAAAGGAGAAGAAAAGCCTAAGAGAAAAAGTTCTGCGTTTCCAAAGCCATCGATGTGGAAAGTACTGCCGTCGTAAATTCCGAAACAAGGACAAGTTCTACACCAAATGTCGTTTCGGCTTTCCACGACCGGTGATTTCTAAAGGAAGAGTAAACAGTTTGATGTCTTCGCTGCGACATAATGTGATGAAGAAATCACCTAAAAACACATACAATTTGAAGAGGAACGAAGAGTCCAAGTACATCAACGACTACAACCCGGTGATTTTGTCCATGTGGAATGCTAACATGGATATACAGTTTGTGGCTGATAACTGTATGGCTGTGGCTCGGTATGTGACATCTTACATCACCAAAAAAGAGAAGACAGAATTGAAGGATATGTGGGAGGACATTTCCCATGAAAAGAGCCTCAGCAAGAAGTTGTACAGTTTCAGTCTGAAGATGTTGTCGCATCGAGAAATCGGAGCGTACGAATGCTCTGACCGGTTGTCTTCAGCAAGTCTCTATGCCAAGTCCAGGAGTATCGTTTGGGCGAGTCTTGGTCTTGCTGCAACGCGTAATCGAGTTCTGAAACCTGTGCGGGAAATTGAGTATTTGGCGGAAAAGGAGCCAAACAGTACTGACATTTTGAAGACCAACATGTTGGATACATATTATCCAAATAGAAGCAGTCACCTCGACAATGTTTGTCTGTATGAGGTTCTTCAAAATTACATATTCAAGAGGAACATCAAAGAAGATACTGAGAAAGGAGTGTATGCTGTAATAGGAAGTGAGGGATGTCTGGTCAAGCAAAGAAAATGCCACTTGGTAAACCATCGAAAATTGACTGGCGAATCTCCTGAAAAAAAGGAGTTTTTCTATTTAGCACTTTTGCAACTTTTCAAGCCTTGGCGTGCAGAAGAGGAACTGCTTGGAGATTTCCTCTGTTACGAAGACTCTTTCAATGCTGCCAAGGAGACCATAGAATGTCCTGCTTTTCCCAAATATGTAGAAATGTTGAATGCGGAAATTGAGCAGGAAGCAACGATTGCAGCCGAGATTGCCAGAGACAGTTCTCAGGACAGTCAGAGTTCTGCTTCATTGAGTCAGGATCCACTAGGAGGACCTGTTATCGAAAATGAAGCTGCCACTGCTATGAATGAAGTGGAAAGAGCCATGGCACATGCTCAGGAGGATGCGGTTAACTTAGAAGAGTTGGAAAGACAACTCAACGTTGAGCAGAGGAAAATATATGACGAAGTTACCATGCAAATTGATCATGGATTAAGTCATGACAAGAAAGAGTGCTCATGTACGTCGTTGAAGCCTGTCCGACTGTACGTGAGTGGAGAAGCAGGAACTGGAAAAAGTTTCCTCATTAAAGCAATTTCATGCTATTTGCAGGAAAGGACAGAGTCATCGCTGTCTTGTGTTGTCACCGCTCCAACTGGACTGGCAGCACATAACATTAAAGGGATTACTTTACATCGTTTACTGATGCTGCCAGTGGAGCATGACAACAAATTACAATATCACAAGCTATCTGGAGATGCTTGTTTTGAAGTTTCAAGAATCTTGAGGAAAATGAAACTTCTTATCATTGACGAAGTAAGCATGGTTTCCAATGTCATGCTTGCCTTTGTGCATTTGAGAATGCAAGAAGTTCTCAAAACAGAGTATGATGTGTTATTTGGTGGCAAACACATCATTGTTTTCGGAGATCTTTTGCAGCTGACACCAGTGAAAGGGCAACCTGTGTTCAAAATGCTCACGCATGAAGATACCAGGAAGTGCCTAGGCAGCATTGGCAACGTCAATATATGGTTAAACTTCAATTATGCTGAACTGCATGAAAATATGCGTCAGGCGAAGGATGAAGTTTACAAGACTATTCTACAAGATGTTAGAATTGGAAAAGTGACCGAGCATGGGAAAGAAGCTTTACATGCACGATTACTGTCAAATTTATATCCAGAACAAGATGTTGTGCCTGAGAATATTTTTCAGAAAATTACTGATAAGAAATCTGGAATATGTTTGATGCCAACTCTTGCAGAATGTGCCAAATTCAACAACAAAATGTTGCATTTAGAAAAGCAAGAGATTGTGAAACTGGAAGCTATTGACAGAGTAGAGCATATGGGATCAACAATTATTTTGTCTGAGAATCTGAAAACAAAATTGGATTCATTAGAGAAGAGTATATCTAAAACTGCAGGTTTTGAAAAGACTCTGAATGTGTGCTTGAACTGCCGTATAATTTTAAGAAGGAATTTACATGTTGAAAGAGGTCTGGTAAATGGATCAATGGGTAATGTTGTTGATTTTGTAAAATACAGAAATAGAGATGGAATTGAATTTTTAAAAATTAAATTTGATGGCATTGAGGAAGTACAGCTAATTGGTCATTGCTCTGCTAGATTTTTGCTTGTAAAAGACTTATATGTTCGCCGTAAGCAGTTTCCTGTTTGCTTGGCATATGCGGTGACAATCCATAAATCGCAAGGTTTAAGTGTAGACTGTGCATTGGTGAATATTGGCAGTTCTGTGTTCAAGGAGGGTATGGCATATGTGGCATTGTCACGAGTTAGAACTTTATCGGGATTGTACTTGATTGAGTGTGATGTCACAAACATTTGTGCGGATCTAGATTGTGTTAAGGAATACAATAGGTTAAGAAGAGAGTATGCGCCACATTTGCCTCAGTATCCTTTGTTTGAGAAACGTGTGGTAGGCCGGAAACGAAGAAATGTGACCAATACTGGGGAGGTTGTAGCAAAAAGACGAAAAGTCGATGAACTTAAAATTACAAGCAGAAACAAAAAGGATTCTGTTGAAGATGTTGTTGGTTTTCAATTTGAAAACAGTTCTGGTGTCAACTGCTATGCTAATGTAGTGGTTAATGTTTTGTTTTCTCTAGAAAATGTAAAAGAAGAGATTGTGGTCAATTCTGATCAAAGATTTTGCAGTTTGTTTAATTCTGTGTTAGAGAAATGTAGCACTGATAGAACAAACATAGAAAGTGTGTCTGAAATTCGAAATCTGTTAGACAGATGTTCAGGCCAAACACAATTCTCTCAAAATATTCAGCAAGATTGTCAGGAGTTTTTAATGTATATGCTTGATGTATTGCATGCTGAAGGTGTAGATGTAGATCAGCTGTTTGGGCTTTCTTATCAATGGCAGCATGACTGCGGGAATTGTATGGTATCAAGTACTACTAGTGTAGACTCAGAAAGATTTATATATTTAACTTTGCCAGACAGTAAATCAGTCTCCTTTAATAAGCTAGTAAAAGCAGCTGATCACAACATGGAGTGTAGCCAATGTAAATCTGAAATGATGTCCACGTTATTTATACGAACATATGGCCAGTATGTCATTTAAATGTTCCAACGATGTAGGCCTGATGGAACAAAATTGACAACTTTAATTAAAAATGTTGTAGCTTCGCAGTTGTCAATATCAGGAAGGACTTTTGTAACTGCAGCAATTATATATCATGACGGCCCTTCAATAACATCAGGACATTACACAGTTTATTTAAAGTCTAGAAATGGCTGGTCATTCTGCAATGATTCTGTTTCAATTTTCAAAAAAAAATTGCCGTATGACCTTAAAAACTCTTACCTGGTGTTTTTAAAACCAAAATTTTAGGGAAATAATCTCGGGATGTGCTCTGTGGAATTTCAAGAAGTTCTAATGGCTCTTACACAATTTGGCCTTGAGGATAAGTGTAGTTCAGAGACATAACTTCTAACCATAAGACTGGACGTCATGGAGAAATAAGTGCACTTTGAATGAGTTCAGAAAAACTATTTCTTTTTATAAGCTAATTGAAGCAGCCAATCAAAACATAGAGTAGAGGGAATGTAAGTCTGCAATGCTGTCTACTGTTTTACATTGCTTTGTGATTAAAAGTGATGTAGAGAATTAAATAATTGTAGTACTCATAGAGGTAGTGTAAGTCTGCTTCATAGTAAGCAGTATCAGTGTCATAGGAAATGTAGAACATGACTGAGCAAGAAGGGGAAGATATTACTATTCCAGGATTGTGAAAATGATCTTCAACATTTTAATTCTGAAAGTTGCAGAAATGCCAAATGACGGGATTGGCTTACAAGAAATCCAAGAGTTATAAATGGCTCTGACAAGATTTGGCCTTGTGGAAACTTGTGGTAGAGAGCAAGAAGTCATTTATTGCATGTAACATGTTTTTAAAAACGATGGAGATTTTCTTTCAGAAAGTGGCGGGTTTAAAGTAATAGCAGCACAACAGAGTGTAAGCTGTTCATAGGACATCCTTTGACGTCATGGAAAGTAAGTTAACTTTAAGGAGTTCTGAATTCTGATTTGTTATGTTGTATGGGTTTTTTAAACACAATCATTTTGATTGTGTTTTTTTTTCCCCGCTGTTATATGATGAATACCTTCAAGTCACTGTTTTTAGTGAATTTTGATACATTCTGAGAACAGCAAAAATAAACCATTTAACATGTATAATTAATTCTGTACTGTTTGCATTTATGATGTATATGTAGAACTGTGTAGGAGGCATGGAGAAGGTGAGGCTTCTGTAAGTGTCAAAGTTGTTGCATGCAGTGCTGCACTTCTGCGTATTCTTTCATATGCTGGACTACATCTGCACAATGAGATACCTAAGCAAAGGAAACACAAGTGATGTGATTGTGAAATGAGCAAAATAAATTGCACGTATTTCATTTACATCACCTGTGTTTCCTATCATTACGAATCACATTGTGCAGATCAAGTTTAGGTCTGTCCAGGGAAACATAGGAGGTTTGGACTTTGTTCAAGAGTGCAGTGGACATGACTCACTTCATTGGTAGACCTTCACATGTATTATGTCCTCTATTCTCTTCAACAACTCGAAATTTCATCTGCAACCCTGAGTAGGCCTCACCTCAAACAAACCTCTGGATAGGACACATCTTATTGGCATCCTGAAGCAATCATTTAAAATTTTAGTGTCTTGCGACACTTTTCTGAGACAACAGCAATGCAAAAGATGCACCATGTTTTAAGATAGGCCTCACTTCATCTGCATCAAGATACTGTTAGTTTAAAATGTATATCTTTAGGACTGTGTAGGGGGCCTGGAGAAGCAGAAGCTTCTGTAAGTGTCAAAGTTGTTGAAAAACTGTTTGTCCTTCAATCTTTTCCCTTGTCTTTTGTAATTTTTAAATACATGTTTTAATATTTTTCAAATGTTTGTTCTCTCTTTCACAGATTGAAAGTATAAAAACAAAAAGTGAGTAATTTAACGACAATTATAAGGTAAATGTTTTGTACTCTTTTCGTTACATTTCTATCACATTTAACTTCTATTAGTTCCACTGCTTCATTTCTTTAACCCTCAGTTTCCTGCCTTTGCTACTTCCCTCATTCCTTTCTCTATTACCTACTTACTCAACTCCTTCCACTCTTTTTCTCAGTCCCTCTCTTCTCGTAGTTCCTCACTCTTGTTCACTCACTCCGTCTCTATTACTCTTAGTGTCTTTGACTGATCACTGTATCACTATTTGTTCATAATGCTTTCTCTGTGTAGTTGAAGCACACTAAGGGGCATATTATGAACACAGCCAATAAAATTATTGCTCTTTTTATTGGCAGTAAACTGGTGCAAAAGTGGTTTTAGCGGCAGTTTTCTGCCGCAAAAGCAGCTTTAGCGACACATTTCTGCCAATAAAAGCTGCAAAACTTTTATTGCATATGTTGATGATATGGCTCTATGTTACTTACATTTCTTTGCTGTTTCAATTAATCTTTTTCTGTTATTTTTTGTTTTCTGTTTTCTATTTTTTCTCTCTGTTATTCTTCATGTTTTAATCTTATTTTGAACATTCACTCACATTCTCCAAGAAACTCTTCTTTGTTAATGTTATACTCTCTTTTTTTTTCTTTCACTTCGTTATCTATTTTGTTTTTCACAATTATACCCTCTTCCGTCTTTTCTTCGGTAAATAGATCTATTATACAGTATCTCTTCTTTAGTCCCTATAGCTGTCTTTCTTTTAACATCACTCTCTGTTTACTTTCCTTATACTTACTCTATTTTTTATTTTTTTATTTTTTGGGTTAGCTCCCGGTCCGCGTACCGGGAAGCTAACCGGGAAGCGGACCAAAAGAAATAGAGCTTGCCAGAGTGCTAAACATTCTAGCAATTTTTTAATAACGGGGAGGTAGTTCTGAAAAGAACTTTTTTTTATATATTTTTGTTGTTTTATATATTTTTTTTTCTTTTTTGAACATTATTTGTTTTTTTTGTATTTTTTGAACACTTATTTGTTTTTTTTGTTTTTTTTCAAAGGGAAAGAACAGAAAGAGGCATTGAAAAAGGCTCAACAGGAGCAAAAAAAAAAATTAAAACTTGCTGCGTTTGGAGCATCGGTGTTTCTCGAAAGCCAAATTAATTAATTTCAGACTCATGTTTGCGCATGAAATTAAAGTGCCACAATATAAGCATGTCAGCTTCATATGGACAACATTTTTTTGAATATTTGGCACTGTTTCGTTGGCCTCTCCAACTGTGAGAGAGATATCAGTAGATGTTCTTGTCACCGAAGTTGGGGGGTTCTGTTGTAGTTCACGCATCTCTGCACGACTATAGTTGATTGGATGCCGCCTCTGCATATGTCGGTGCATCGTGTGATTTCCATAACTGTATTTTTTATTAGTGCCCCGGGATAACTTATCTTGGCAGATAAGGCACGTAGCATGGTGTGCATTGACTTTTTTCTCTCCTGGTGGAATGGAAAAAAATTGCCAGATAAAGCTAACTTTGCGATGAGATACCCGGGGTAACTCTTTGACAAATCGTGGTCCCTCTTCTTCCTCTCCGTCTTGTTCTTCCTCTTCCTCCTCTGTGTCTCCAATAAACTGTGCAGGTGGTCCTCTCTTCCTATGAGGAGATGGTGGTGGTGGTGGTGGGGGTGCAGAAGCTGAAGATACTATTGAAGCCATTTTTTAATCAGAGCAAATGATCAGGTCTTCCTTTCTCAAAGTTGAAAGTCAGAGTGAGAAAAAAGGTAGGGGCTTTCATCATTTGGGAAAAAAAATAGTTCTAAACCAATGAAAAGTGTTATTTTTAGGTCACCTGACCTAGCCTTACATCATTATGAAACCAAAAGTGAAATGAACCAATGAAAAGTTTTATTAACAAGTCACATGACCTCTCACGCTCATGTTACGCGCTGCGGAACGCGCCCCGGTTAGCTTCCGGGTCGCTGCGCTTCGCGCCTCGGTCCGCGCCCCGGGGCACTTCCGGGTGCGCTAACGCGGTACGTCACAAGACGCATTATGCGGCAACGCGATATGTCGCGCTTTCGCGACACGCCGCGGATCGCTTCCGGGGAGCTGCGTTTCGCGCCTCGGTCCGCGCCCCGGGGCACTTCCGGGTGCGCTAACGCGGTACGTCACAAGACGCATTACGCGGCAACGCGATACCGTCACTATGTTGATTTCTTACCGGTTCGCGGACCGGGTCGCGGCATCAATTTGAGCTAACGGAAAGCTTTCCGGTTCGCGGACCGGGAGCGAAACAAAAAAAAAATATTAAAAAAAAATTATTAATAAACATATAAAATATATTTTTGGATTTAAAGAAGAATACATTTTACAGCTATAGATATTAGCTTTTAAAAAACCAATGAAATTCACTGAAAAAACCATAGGTTATAGACAATATATAGTTAGGAATTAGCATTTACAAAACCTTGAAAATTCACTGAAAAAACCATAGGTTATACACCATATATAGTTAGGAATTAGCATTTAAAAAACCTTATTTTACTCACACAAAACCAATGAAAATCCATATATAGTTAGTTGTACTAACTATATATCGCGCACCCGCAATCCACTGCTGATCATGTCACATATTACATCATTCATGACATGGTCAGTGACATCACTGATGACATCACTGATGACATCTCAAATGACATCACTGATGACATCACTGATGACATCTCAAATGACATCAATGACCACATCACTGATGATATCATTCATGTGACAATACAATGCATCTCCTCACATTTTAATATAACCTCTGTTTCACCCAGTGTTAAAAAGAGAGTATAATTTTTGAAACCATTGACACACCAATACTAGTTACTACATACGCACTCACTGATTGCTACGTCTACACACACCTTCACTCATTCACCCATACAATCATTCATACATACAATCACTCATCTTTACAACACTATCATATGCACTCATACACCTATACAGACACTCACAGTCTGCCACTCATCCATGGAGTTACTCACACACCTAGTCAGTCCTGTAAAGAATCAATGACACTTCCAGTTAAACATAGAGCACCTTACATTTTCAAACATATACTAACACATACTTACCTTCTTATACAATCATTGATACAAGTACAGATTGATCTGCACAGAGTCACACACCTCCCAGCTAGCCACACACACACTCAGTCTCCCATACAAATACTTGGGCAATCAATCAATAACCCATATAGTTACTCATATAGCTACTGATCAACACATGCAGCAGTTTACAGAACAACAGACATAATGATGCACAAATTAAGACAGTTTAGTCACTAACCCATGCAGTCAGTGAGACACATTTAATCACTCACTCATACAGTCAGTCATGCACCTACTAAATCCTTCGTCCAGACACTTACACATCCACTCATTCTTCAATATGTAAGACATATTTAAACTTTATAGAAACAAAAAATCACTGGATGTTGTTATCAGTGATGTCATCAGTGATGTCATTTGAGATGTCATCAGTGATGTCACTGACCATGTCATGAATGATGTAATATGTGACATGATCAGCAGTGGATTGCGGGTGTGCGATATATAGTTAGTACAACTAACTATATATGGAATTTCATTGGTTTTGTGTGAGTAAAATAAGGTTTTTTAAATGCTAATTCCTAACTATAAATGGTGTATAACCTATGGTTTTTTCAGTGAATTTTCAAGGTTTTGTAAATGCTAATTCCTAACTATATATGGTCTATAACCTATGGTTTTTTCAGTGAATATATACGGGCCGAACTCAAGGCCACCTCTCTCTGAGACAAAAGAGCTCTTATTCTTGCCATGCCGTTGAAATCTGTCCCAAGGTTGGTATTTGTGGCCAGATTGAAAACTCCCTATGTTCATGTGTGGGAGGAAATAGAACATTTCTGCAGCAAATAACCCGTTCACTTACTGTTACGATAAAAGGAATACTTTTAATTCAGATTTGCCTTTCAATTTCAGCAAGATGGTTCCGACTATCTTTAACGCATCCTCCACAAAGACCCTGGCGCACTTTTTTAAAGTTGTTACCAGTGGTCTCGTCACTTCATTTGAGAAAATCTTTGGAGTCATCCCTGCTTCCTTTCATTCTATTTTCTCCACTCTGGTTCGTGGATTGGCATTTTTACTTGCATTACCAGCGGACGCTCTTGTGCCTTTTTACATTTTTAAATATGGATGTCCCTCCTATGCAACCTCCCACCCTGCAGCTGCTGACACTGTTCCGCAATCGCATGCTAGAATATTATGGCACAATGCCGTTGGCGATATTAAGCACGGCATATGGATTATCTTTTCGATTCTCCTACTTCACCTGTGTCCAGCCTGTATTTCACTGCCTGACCTGTGATTTCGATTGGGCCATTGATTTGTGTCTCTGCGGACCGGTTTCTCCTGACGTCGACTTTAATCAGCTGATGACTCCTATCATTACTCACGAGTTGGTTTGTCCTGGCGAAACGATTATGGCTGTGGCATTGATGCATGGACTACTTGGTCCCTGGAATTTACTGGCGGCAGCACAGTCTTTCTTGGAACAGAGCTTTCTTGAAAACCCACCGAGCTGTCCTCTGATGGTGATAGAGGATCCGGTGCTGGGAGAGCACGTATGTTCTTTTCCGCTTTTAAATTGGATGGCTGAACTGTTTTCGGATGAAGACGGTGACTTCCTATTGGAGGCTGTTGCAGCTTATTTTGCATACACAGTTATGTCATAGACCTTTTTCATGTTTGATATGCTGAGTACTAGCATTTCATTGACAATTCATTGACTTATTTGTCAAGTTTTTATTATTTACCTTGCCTATTGGCTTAAGACTCGATAAAGTACTTGGCTGTTTTATTTTTCTTTAGCATTAAATTTTCCTAGTTTTTAATGCTTTACCTTGCGGACCGTCCACATATAAACTTGCAATCTGCTCTCATGAGATGGCACTTCTATTATCTTATTCAGTTCGTTTCCGGATCATGGGGAGGTGTCATCTAGGTCCTGGATATCTTTACACCGTGTTAAGTTAGCATGGGCTCATTACCGGTTTAAACGCCATTTTTCCTTTTTTGCAACTTCTGCACACGACACTTAGTTGTTGCTTTAGCTTTCCACCTAGTAGTTCATCGTGGTTTACATGAGAATAATATGTTATTGCTCTACTATCTGCTTTGCTTGTTAAACTATATCTGTACAGCGAGTGCTAAAGTTTCAAGAACAACACGATACAGAATTGTTATGAGGTCTGATCTCCACGACTTCATACTCATAACATAAGTGCAACTTCTGCCAATTCTGGGCACGAGGCGGGTTTTATATTGCTTTGCCGAACACACATACACAACAGTTGATGCGGTTCACATGAAGAGAGAGCTGGTGTATGCTGATGTGATTCCTTCAAATCTAAGACACTAAAGTATGGGCATGCCCTAAACCAACACAAAGAGACCTTCTTAGCAAATAATATAATATGTGTATTAGGGAGGGTGAGATATAAGCAGCCGCGGGCCGTGGAGGGAGTTACGGTGAGGCAGGGAGGCGGGGAGGGGGAGAAGCAGGGTGGAGCCCTCTCTACCTTGCCCCTCCCCCTCCCCGCCTCCCTGCCCCACCGTAACTCCCTCCACGGCCCGCGGCTGCTTATAAGTGTTGCTAACTCTTATTCATTTACAGCATGTTAACATACTGTCACCATTCGCTTTTTATGTACTAGTAACTATGCTGGTAATTTTGCTACTGATAATATGTGTACTTGTATTCTCCACCCTGCTTCTCCCCCTCCCCGCCTCCCTGCCTCACCGTAACTCCCTCCACGGCCCGCGGCTGCTTATAAGTGTTGCTAACTCTTATTCATTTACAGCATGTTAACATACTATCACCATTCGCTTTTTATGTACTAGTAACTATGCTGGTAATTTTGCTACTGATAATATGTGTACTTGTATTATCTAAGATACTACGCCTGAGAAGACGGCATTAGTAAATAAACATTTCAAATACACATGTGTTCTTCTTAACTCCATGTTCTGGTTTCTAAGAAATATATAACGACCGACTGTTCATGAGTTCCACGTATCCTGAGGTACTATAAGTTCATATTCTGGATTGTCTAAACATTGAGAGTTTGTTATATCCAATGTGACACTGTACCTAGCTTGCTAAGGAGTTTTTGATTACTAACGTGAGTTTTGGGACACCCTAATTCGCCGAGGTTCCAATCCTCTGTCCACAGTTCTGTGTGAGAACAGAAACCCTGCGACAGGGGCACCCCCGACCCTTGCTGGAGCTTCATCACACTTGCGATACAACTTCAGCAATGCGCCACCTTTACGGCACAGATACATCACGCATCTGTGCTGTTTTTGCCCCATGATGCGCCGCATTGTAAATGCAGCACACCATAGGTGACGGAACAGCGGCACAGAATGACTAACACATCCCTGGTGATGCGCCAGTCATCATAAATGTATCCCTATGCTTCTTATCTTGTTAGAGATGAACCGCCATATGTATCATCAAAGTTTTTTGCATTTCCTAAATAGCGAACTTTAAGGAATAAATAGCGATTCTTTACCATTCCTAGTTTGCGATTAGCTATTTGCTAATTACAAATTACCCATTCATTTCCTTCATTTCCATAGGGCGGTTGGACTCACTTTTAGCTCGAACGGCTGAATGGATTTCCACGAAACTTGGCAAAATTGTAGGGACTGGTAGCCCGATGTGCCTTTGCTATGTCTCAAGATATATGCTCCAGTGGTTTTTACGAAAATTAACTTTGAAAAATATATATTGGGCTACATTGGCCTATATATATGTTGGAGCCCAAATGTAGCCCAATGTAGCCCAAAGATGGCCGCCAGACACACAAAAAAACAAATGTAGCCCAAATATCAGCCAGATGTAGCCCAACTATAGCCCAGTGACAGAATGACCAATCAGCTTCGCAAACCTCCGTTACGCGAAGCGGAGCGCTGTTACAGATATATATCTTTTTTTGAACGTTAATTTCTCAAAATCCACTGGAGCACATATATTGAGACCTAGCAAAGGCACTTCGGGCTACCAGTCCCTAATATTTTGCCAAGTTTCGTGCAAATCCATTCAGCCTTCGATTATTATTATTATAATTTTTTTTTGCCCCGCGGGGCCCTTTTAAAACCTCCACATCAAACCTAGGGGGTCAGCGAGGATCTACTATGCCCCCTTATAGTTATTTCCCCCTTTGTTTTGACCTCCTCTTGTCTCTCGATCCTACCGAGAGACAAGATGGCGGCCGCTACGGACTTTTTGGAATGTTGACAGACGCCGGAGAACCAATCAGCTTCGCTTCACAAAGCTCCGTTGCGCGTAAAGTACGCGTCCTGGGACGCTGCCAGGTCCGCTGTTACAGATATATATCTTTTTTTAAACGTTAATTTCTCAAAATCCACTGGAGCACATATATTGAGACCTACAAAAGGCACATCGGGCTACCAGTCCCTACAATTTTGCCAAGTTTCGTGCAAATCCATTCAGCCGTTCGGGCTAAAAGTGATGCCAACCGCCCTATGGAAAACTCAATGTTAAAAACACGTTTTGGGACCCCCCTTTTTTCTCGGCCTCCCCTTGACGAACCCCCCCAAATTTTCAAGGGCTGCTCAGAAACAAAATGTGCCATTTTCCTGAAAATTTCAGCCAATTCCGTCCACAAACGCCAAAGTTATTAGACATAGAATTTTCAAAAATCCCATAGAGAAAAAATCCTAACTATATATACCTACTGGCGACCGCCAGGATTTTTTCTCTATGGGATTTTTGAAAATTCTATGTCTAATAACTTTGCCGTTTGTGGACGGAATTGGCTGAAATTTTCAGGAAAATGGCACATTTTGTTTCTGAGCAGCCTTTGAAAATTTGGGGGGGGTTCGTCAAGGGGGGGCCGAGAAAAAAGGGGGGTCCCAAAACGCGTTTTTCCCATGTTAATTTCCATAGGGCGGTTGGCCTCACTTTTAGCCCGAACGGCTGAATGGATTTGCACGAAACTTGGCAAAATTGTAGGGACTGGTAGCCCGATGTGCCTTTTGTAGGTCTCAATATATGTGCTCCAGTGGATTTTGAGAAATTAACGTTTAAAAAAAGATATATATCTGTAAGCGCGGACCGGGCAGCGGCCTAGGACGCGTACTTTTCGCGCAACGGAGCTTTGTGAAGCGAAGCTGATTGGTTCTCCGGCGTCTGTCAACATTCCAAACAGTCCGTAGGGGCCGCAAACAGTCCGTAGTGGCCGCCATCTTGTCTCTCGGTAGGATCGAGAGACAAGAGGAGGCCAAAGCGAAGGGGCAAATGACCATAAGGGGGAATAGTAGATCCTCGCTGACCCCCTAGGTTTGATGTGGAGGTTTTAAAAGGGCCCCGCAGGGCAAAAAAAAAAAAATATAATAATAATCTTACGGCTGAATGGATTTGCACGAAACTTGGCAAAATTGTAGGGACTGGTAGCCCGATGTGCCTTTGCTAGGTCTCAATATATGTGCTTCAGTGGATTTTGAGAAATTAACGTTCAAAAAAAGATATATATCTGTAACAGCGGACCGCTTCGCGTACTTTTCGCGTTACGGAGCTTTGCGAAGCGAAGCTGATTGGCTCTCCGGTGTCTGTAAACATTCCAAACAGTCCGTAGCGGCCGCCATCTTGTCTCTCGGTAGGATCGAGAGACAAGAGGAGGCCAAAGCGAAGGGGCAAATGACCATAAGGGGGCATAGTAGATCCTCGCTGATCCCCTAGGTTTGATGTGGAGGTTTTAAAAGGGCCCCGCGGGGCAAAAAAAATAAATAATAATAATAATCGAACGGCTGAATGGATTTGCACGAAACTTGGTAAAATATTAGGGACTGGTAGCCCGATGTGCCTTTGCTAGGTCTCAATATATGTGCTTCAGTGCATTTTGAGAAATTAACGTTCAAAAACAAGATATATATCTGTAACAGCGCTCCGCTTCGCGGAGATAAAATTATATCTGTATTACGTAGCTGTTGCTAGCACCAGTTAGCGACGGCTAGTAGGAGATAGCGACCATCTTGGGCCCCACTTTGCATGTGAGTGATATTTATCACTAATGACATGCAAAGTGGGCATGCCAAGATGTTAGCGACTGGAAACAGTCGCTAACATCGCTATCTCCTATTATCAACTTTTGGAAATATTCGAGATAAGCGCGAATATCTCCAAAAAGTAACAGCTGCCCTGAGCAGTTCTTAGCCATGTTATCCAATGGGAGGTGGATAACATGGCTAAGAGCATTAGCTCGGTAATGCATGAATATCGCGGAGTTTTCAGCGATATTAATGCATTGCGCTCGTTTTTTATCGTATTTGCGATAAACCTTGATAATAGCAAGGTTTATCTGCGATAATTTCTGACGGTAAAAAAATCTTTGCAATGCATCGTTAGGGATAAATATCGCTTAACTTTGGTAATATGCCCCAACGTCTGTTAACGTTCGATTCGAAGGAAATCAGGAATTGTTGAAAAACATTGTGTGCGCCATCTTGTCTTTTTTCAAATGCCACACTTTTGTCGTGCACGGCAGCCATTTTAGATGCCTTGACCAGATCCACTCTGTGCACGCTGTCGATCCTTAGCATGGCTCCCCACCCTCGCAAGCATCTCCCCCAGGCAGTGGTCACCCCCGCTCTCTGTTTTATGCATGGGTAATAAACCTCCCCCCATCTGCGCTGTTCTTCCCTGAGAATCACACCCTGTGCCCGCCCGACACCTCCCTTTCGCCCTATTCACTACCGCACCCTCTGACACTCCTTTTCCTCTGTGTCCGATTGTCCAGGCCGGTCCTAGGCTATCAGCTAGCCCTGCAGATGTAGTTTATAGCCACAGCTGTAAAGAATCACCCGTCTTCAAAGGAGTTATAGTAGATCAAGGCCCACACTCGATGAGATCCGTCACAGCAGAAGCGTTGCTATTATCTGAAAACCATCCTGTATTGTGATTGGGGAGGGGACCGAGCGTGAAGCGGAAGATTCCAGGGATGACTCTTTGTACATCAAAGTTTTTACAATTATGTGTCACATTAAAAATATATAGCACTCCGACAAAGTAGTAAGATTATAAAACTTTAATAATTTATAAATATATACAAGAAAACAAAAATAGTAATAACATATAAACATTTTTAGAGAAAAACAACGAAGTAGCGGTCGGCTGTGCGAATAGTCCCAACGCAGCACAACGTCCAGATTTCCGGCGTGGGGCGTCGCGGGGGGTGGGTGATCAGTAGCAAACTGTTGTGCGAATAGTTCCAAGGCAGCAGAACGCGCCGAAATCTAGATGACACAAAAGTGATGTCTAGTAAGTTGCCACCCAGCAAATAACGGCGTGGGGCGTCGCGGGGGGTGGGTCATCAGTAGCAAACTGTTGTGCGAATAGTTCCAAGGCAGCAGAACGATGGCACCAAGGTGATGTCCAGTAAGTTGCCGCACTGGTTTTGGTATCCTACAATGCTGCTCCGAATAACGGCGTGGAGCGCCCCGGGGGAGGCGGCGTGAACGGGCCTCTCCAGGTGGAGTCTCGTCTGTTGTAGTGGGGCGCCCCTTTACCGTTTCAGTTGCCATTCCGTCCGCTTTTGGTCCACTGTGTCAAAATCCGCCATTCAGCTGAGTTGCGCCCACTCTTGCGGTGCAGCGATAGGCGGCTGTCACAGGACTCTCAAAATGGCGGCAGGCTGTTTCCTTTTTGGGCCTGGTCCACTGAAATGGCCCTGGGACACCTTGGAAATCGGACGCTTGTCTGCTAGGTCTTGGACCCCATTCTCGAAAGCGTCCCCTCCGCCTTGAGAATTCATCAAAAGTTTTGGGGGCCCCGACTCCTGCAGGCTTCTGGTGGGGAGCGGCTGCCATGATTGCTCGCGGAATGACCACGACGGAGCTACGAGATGGTGGTGCTCTCATGGTGACGCCAGCTTCAGTCTGAAACATCCAGAAACAAGGTGGGGCTTTCATCGTTTGGGGGAAAAAAAAAGTTTTCATCCAATGAAAAGTGTTGTTTTTAGGTCATATGATCAAGCCTTCCATCATTAGGAAACCAAAAGTAAAATGAACCAATGAAAAGTTTTATAAACAAGTCACATGACCTGTTATGCGGCATAGGGTATAAAATGCGGAGAAAATACGTTGGCACGTGAGGCGGCGTCAGTAGCGGACCGATGTGCGAATAGGCCGAAGGCAACACAACGCGCCAAGATCCGGATGGCATCGAGGTGGTGTCATAGTTGAGAGTTCTGAGCAGCGGTTGTAACACTGTCTGAAGCTTATTTGCAGCTGCTGCAGCTTCACTACGCGCCAAGATCCGGATGGCACCGAGGTGGTGTGTAGGAAGTTGCCGCACTGGTGTGGCCATCCTACAATGCTGAAAGTCGGCGTGGGGCGCCCCGTTGACCTGTGAGTTTGCGTCAGTAGCGGACCGATGTGCGAATAGGCCGAAGGCAGCACAACGCGCCAAGATCCGGATGGCACCGAGGTGGTGTCTAGTAAGTTGTCGCACTTCTTTGGCCATCCTACAATGTTGAAAGTCGGCGTGGGGCGCCCCGTTGGCCTGTGAGATGGTGTCAGTAGCGGACTGATGTGTGAATGGGGCCAAAGGCAGCGCAACAATATTTTCTACTATATTTCCGGTGTAGAAGAGACCACAAGGCGCTGAGATGCCAAGATCCGGATGGCAACGAGGTGGTGTGTAGCAAGTTGCCGCACTGGTGTGGCCATCCTACAATGCTGAAAGTCGGCGTGGGGCGCCCCGTTGGCCTGTGAGATGGCGTCAGTAGCGGACCGATGTGCGAATAGGCCGAAGGCAGCACAACAATATTTTCTGACTGACACCACAAGGCGCTGAGATGCCAAGATCCGGATGGCACCGAGGTGATGTCTAAGTTGCGGACTGATGTGCGAATGGGGCCAAAGGCAGCGTAACAATATTTTTTGTATGGAAGATACCACTAGGCGTTGAGATGCCAAGATTCGGATGGCACTGAGGTGATGTCTAGCAAGTTGGTGTGGTCATCCTACAATGCTGAAACTCGGCGTGGGTCACCCCATTAGCCTGTGAGATGGCGTCAGTAGCGGACCGATGTGCGAATAGGCCGAAGGCAGCACAACGCGCCAAGATCCGGATGTCACCGTGGTGGTTTCATAGTTGAGAGGCACTTCATCTGCAGTGGGGCGCCGAGATCCGGATGGCACCGAGGTGATGTCTAGCAAGTTGCTGTACTGGTGTGGTCATCCTACAATGCTGAAACTCGGCGTGGGTCGCCCCATTAGCCTGTGAGATGGCGTCAGTAGCGGACCGATGTGCGAATAGGCCGAAGGCAGCACAACGCGCCAAGATCCGGATGTCACCGTGGTGGTTTCATAGTTGAGAGGCACTTCATCTGCAGTGGGGCGCCGAGATCCGGATGGCACCGAGGTGATGTCTAGCAAGTTGCTGTACTGGTGTGGTCATCCTACAATGCTGAAACTCGGCGTGGGTCGCCCCATTAGCCTGTGAGATGGCGTCAGTAGCGGACCGATGTGCGAATAGGCCGAAGGCAGCACAACGCGCCAAGATCCGGATGTCACCGTGGTGGTTTCATAGTTGAGAGGCACTTCATCTGCAGTGGGGCGCCGAGATCCGGATGGCACCGAGGTGATGTCTAGCAAGTTGCTGTACTTGTGTGGTCATCCTACAATGCTGAAACTCGGCGTGGGTCGCCCCATTAGCCTGTGAGATAGCTGTTCTTTGGATTTGGGCCTGGCTCGTCTGCTGTAGTGGGGCGCCCCTTTACCGTTTCAGTTGCCATTCAGCTGAGTTTCGGCTGCTCTTGATGCTACAGCGACAGGCGGCTGCAACAGGACTCTCAAAATGGCGGCCTGTTCTTTGGATTTGGGCCTGGTCCACTAAAATGGCCCTGGGACACCTTAGAACTCGGACGCTCGATTTTTTTTTCCTTTCCTGTACATGCAAAAAAAGGTAAATGCCCGGTACGTTACACGCTTCATCTGCCACGATGAACTCTCCAGAGGAACCGAAAAAAAATATAGTTGTGGTAACTATACCATGCATCGTCATATGGAGAGGTGGCACCAATTAATTATAGTGCTGCATAAAAGAGAGATTTGGAGGAGAACCCCTGACCTGCTAGTACATTCATCAAAGAAGTGGCACTGAGAGCTTCAGAGGCAAGGGAAACGGTCCCAAATTTTTAGAAGAACTTTGGAAAGATTAAAATGACATGTTTAGATTGTGGCAAATTAATTTCATGTGGACAGATGAGTGTTACTCTAATAAATACAGCATATGAACATCATCATAGTCGATGGTTGGTAGAGACATTTTGACTATATCCTGGACCTGCCCGTCCTCGCCCAAAATGGCGCCGGAATAAATGGGACACGTAACTCCTTGTTGTGTACTGGTTGCAGAACCTTGAAATCACGAGATACGTATGCAGTTTTGAAGCACATGGCGGGCGGGGACGAGAATTGATTGAATATTTCGACATCCCTATTGATATTAAGTTCTGATGTGTTATTGATTACTGTACTGTTGAAAGTTCGAATTAACGTCACCCATGGTACTTGCCCGCAAATGTATATCTAGATAATTTTATTGTAACTGGCCCTGTCGTATTTTAATTATAAAATGTACGTCCACCGATTCCGTAACTGTTAGACACCTTAGTTCTTGCAACCTAATGGCCCGCCCGTTACGTTCCTCTACAGTGTAAATGTCTACTCATCACATACGATTACAGTTTGCTCCGTGGCCGGCCCACGTGGTTATAGGCTCGTATTTGTATAATGAAATTTTCACAATAAAGGTTTTTAAAAGAAAACATGGTAGTAGTATATACATTGGTAAAGTTTGTAATAATAGTCACTGTTTTAGAATCATTAAAAGGCAAGTGAAATAAAGCAGACCAATTACATGAAGGGTAAAAGGTATAATACGAAGGAACGCAGTAAAGATAAATGGTCAAGGGCTGTTGTGTTTTCTATTCCTGCAACATAAAGTGATCGATAAGAATCTCATATTCAGGCGTATCGGCGACTAAGACAGCAGGTCGACCCTCTTTTGCTCAACGGCTCCATCATGGGACGAAGAAACGCTCTTTTTCTCGAAAAAAGAATATATTTTACTTGCAGGACAGTTGTAAAATTTCCGGGAAAGTACATTAGTCTGGAACATTATAACATATATTTAAGAAAAAATAATGTTCGGAAGTAATGAAAAGTGTAATTTTTAGGTCATATGACCAAGCCTTTCATCATTACAATAAGAAAAGTAAAATGAACCAATGAAAAGTTTTATTAACAAGTCACATGACTTGTTATGCTTACGTTACGCGCTGCGCGCCCCGGATGACTTCCGGATGCGCTAACGCGGCGCGTCATATGACGCATTACGCGACAACGCAGGTCCAGAATATAGTCAAAATGTCTCCACCAACCAGCGGTCGGAACACAACCCCTTTCAGCAGGCTAAATAGTTCTGTTAAATGACAACAGAAGGGACAGGCAACAAGAACCATCAGTCAAAGAGGGGAGGGCTAGTTCTTCTCTACCGGGTTACATTGGGGCGCTACCGGAACTGATCGAATTGGTAGTCTACAGTGTTTCTGGATGTTTCAGACTGAAGCTGGGGTTAGCATGAGAGCAGCATCATTTCGTAGCTCCGTCGTGGCCATTCCGCAACCAATCATGGCAGCCGCTCTTTATCGTTATTTTGGGCGGGGTGGGTGGCGGAGCCGAGCTGTTTTGCAGCCATCATTGTGTGGAGTTCAGTTCATCTCACTAGTTTTGTATTTGTCATGAGGGGTTGTTCCTAATGTTTCTATTTTAGCGAGGTCAAAAAGAGATCCCATTAGTGGCCTACTGATTTTGCTCGATTCCTTTTCTTTTTTTTACACGATTTTTCGTTATCTGCAAAGACTAAACAGAGTATTGCGACTCTGTGTTTGTTTGTAAATAGAGAATGAACCAAAGAGAACTAATTCTAAAACAGTAAATACTTGGATAACAATCAATCAAATGGAGAGAGAAGCAGGCACGACGGATTACAACGGGGGCAAAGGCCTGCGTTAACTACCTTTCACTATCTGCAAAGAGAGAGTACTCCTAATAGAAATGAGGGGGGGGGGCACCATTCAAAGCAGATCAGTGTGCATAAACAGGAAAATGTTTTCACTTACCACGTACTTGACATTCGACAGCTTATGATATTTGCTATTAAAAAACCATTGAAATTCACTGAAAAAACCATAGGTTATAGACCATATATAGTTAGGAATTAGCATTTACAAAACCTTGAAAATTCACTGAAAAAACCATAGGTTATAGACCATATATAGTTAGGAATTAGCATTTAAAAAACCTTATTTTACTCACACAAAACCATTGAAATTCCATATATAGTTAGTTGCACTAACTATATATTGCGCACCCGCAATCCACTGCTGATCATGTCACATATTACATCATTCATGACATGGTCAGTGACATCACTGATGACATCACTGATGACATCTCAAATGACATCACTGATGACATCACTGATGACATCTCATTTGACATCAATGACCACATCACTGATGATATTATTCATGTGACAATACAATGCATCTCTTCACATTTTAATATAACCTCTGTTTCACCCAGTGTTAAAAACAGAGTATAATTTTTGAAACCATTGACACACCAATACTAGTTACTACATACGTACTCACTGATTCCTACGTCTACACACACATTCACTCATTCACCCATACAATCATTCATACATACAATCACTCATGTTTGCAACACAATCATATGCACTCATACACCTATACAGACACTCACACTCTGCCACTCATCCATGGAGTTACTCACACACCTAGTCAGTCCTGTAAAGAATCAATCACACTTCCATTTTCTACTCTATACAGTTAAACATAGAGCACCTTACGTTTTCAACCATATACTAACACATACTTACTCTCTTATACAATCATTGATACAAGTACACATTGATCTGTACAGAGTCACACACCTCCCATCCAGCCACACACACACTCAGTCTCCCATGCAAATACTTGGGCAATCAATCAATAACCCATATAGTTACTCATATAGCTACTGATCAACACATGCAGCAGTTTACAGAACAACAGACATAATGATGCACAAATTAAGACAGTTTAGTCACTAACCCATGCACTCAGTGAGACACATTTAATCACTCACTCATACATTCAGTCATGCACCTACTAAATCCTTCGTCCAGACACTTATACATCCACTCATTCTTCAATATGTAAGACATATTTTAACTTTACAGAAACATAGTCACTGGATGTTGTCATCAGTGATGTCATCAGTGATGTCATTTGAGATGTCATCAGTGATGTCATCAGTGATGTCACTGACCATGTCATGAATGATGTAATATGTGACATGATCAGCAGTGGATTGCGGGTGCGCAATATATAGTTAGTGCAACTAACTATATATGGAATTTCAATGGTTTTGTGTGAGTAAAATAAGGTTTTTTAAATGCTAATTCCTAACTATATATGGTCTATAACCTATGGTTTTTTCAGTGAATTTTCAAGGTTTTGTAAATGCTAATTCCTAACTATATATGGTCTATAACCTATGGTTTTTTCAGTGAATTTTATATATATATATATATATATATATATATATTACCTACTGGCGGTCGCCAGTAGGTATATATAGTTAGGATTTTTTCTCTATGGGATTTTATATATATTACCTACTGACACATTTTGTTTCTGAGCAGCCCCTAAAAAGTTGGGGGGGGTTTCGTCAAGGGGGGGCCGAGAAAAAAGGGGGGTCCCAAAACGTGTTTTTCCCATGCAATTTTCCATAGGGCGGTTGGCCTCACTTTTAGCTCGAACGGCTGAATGGATTTTCACGAAACTTGGCAAAATTGTAGGGACTGGTAGCCCGATGTGCCTTTGCTAGGTCTCAATATATGTGCTCCAGTGGATTTTGAGAAATTAACGTTCCAAAAAATATATATATCTGTAAGCGCGCTCCGGGCAGCGCCCCGGTTCGCGTACCTGACGCATAACGGAACTTCGCGAAGTGAAGCTGATTGGCTCTCCGGTGTCTGTCAACATTCTAAACAGTCCGGAGCGGCCGCCATCTTGTCTCTCGGTAGGATCGAGAGACAAGAGGAGGCCAAAACAAAGGGGGAAATGACCATAAGGGGGCATAGTAGATCCTCCTTGACCCCCTAGGTTTGATGTGGAGGCTTTAAAAGGGCCCCGCGGGGCAAAAAAAAAAAATGTTGTTTTTTTTGCGTGGGGAGCGCCCAGTACGCGCACCGGGAAGCGGTCTGGGGAGCGTACTATAAGGAAAAAAGAATGATAGACTATGATATTTTGAAATATTGTATGTTTATTGATTGTTCTTTTTGCTTTTTTTTTGTTTTTTTTATTTAAGTAGCAGTATTTATGATTATTAAATATAAATTTATTTTTGTGATTGTGCACAGTATACTATAAGTCTGACTTTACATTATATTCAATTTGGTACTAGTTTATGAATTACATATAAAAATGATTAAAGACTCAAACAATTTTTTATTATTAAATATAATTTTATTTTTCTGATTCTTTTTCAAAATGTAATAGAACGTCTAACATTTGACTGTCCGATATGTCTTCTTTTTGACTGAACATAACTTCCCACATTTGACCGTCCTCATATTGAAGTAAGAAATCCACAGATTCTACACATTGTAGAAGTTCATGGTCTCGTGATTCATCCATGAATTCCAAGTCAATGGGTTCAATGATTTCCTCATTGTTCATCTCTAGGACAATTTCAAAGGAAACATTCTGTTCTCCTTCCATTTTTGTGCTGAAATTTGCATAAAAAATAAATATATCAGTAGAGATAGGGCACTGTTGGGTTTAAGTTCAGACAGGTACTTTTCAGGTGTGAAGTAGTACTATTAAAAAGTGCCTGTGAAAAAGCCTAAGTAAATTCATAATTATACCACAGAAACCTAAATCAATCCATAATTATAATAAACAAGCCTTTCTCAATGTCTAACTCTTACAGAGGGATAGTATATAACTATCGGAAAATGTTTTCAAATTTATAAAATAACATCTTACCTTTTAAAAACAAGTTTAAGTTGTCAGTGAAAATGATCTTGCAATGTAGTTCAGGAAGTAGTAGTCAAAATGGCTGTGTTTCTCTCTCTTTCTTTATATATATTCAGGTACATAACCAATCAAATGTCAGGTAAAAAAAGAAGAAAATGAAAGTAACATTTTAATTGGTTGTCAATTCCAACACTTCAGATGTGTTTTGTGAAGTAATTTACCTCAGGGTATTTAGAGAGGTCTACAGGCTAAATGGCTAAATGGAATTCCAATCAAATTTTTGAAAATGGTAGGGATTGGTATGTAGTATGAGCTAATCTATATTTGGTGAAAGTGTCTCCAGTGTTTTTTCTGTATATTACTTTCCCACCTTTTTTGAGCGAGCGCTTCCCGGTGCGCGCCCCGGTACGCGAACCAGCAGCGTTACGGGAGTCCTCCATTTTGTGTTTTGGTAGAATTGAGATACAAGATGGAGGGCAAATAATGTTCAGAATGGGTAGAAGGGGGCACGGTAGACGTATCCTGACCCCCTAGGTTTTCTGAGGGTGGCTGAGGAGGCCCATATGTGCGAAAAAAAACCATTTTTTTTCAAATTTTCGCGCGGTTAGCGTCTGGTGCGCGTACCGGGTAGCGCTCCGGGGAGCGTACTTTGGTGAAAATTAGTGAAAAAAGTTAGAGTAAAATAATAATTGTGAGTGATCAGATGTAGGGTAGCTCTGAAAAGAGCTTTTGGGTCCTGTGGCTGATGTAGGTACCTACAAGTAGGTACCAATGCACAGTCTTAAATTGAGGATGAAAATTCTGTTCCCCTCATCTGAGAAGTGAACTCCATCTGCTCTGTAGATATCTTGCATGTAGTAACGCAAGTTATTGTTGTAGATGGAGCCCATTCCATGGTCTCTCATGTAAGCTGAAACAGACTTATTTACATGCTTCCTCGATTTCTCAATTTGTGGACAAAATTGGTTGGACCACTTCCATTTCTGTCTTTGGCATATATTTGAATATACCAAGGCAGTTTGAGGAAATAGTGCCATCAATTGCTCAAAGGTGTCCTTTAAAAGCATTTCCAGACCTACCCCAGTCAAAGTGCCCAAGTCATTTCCTCCACAGTGCACAATTAACAGGTCAGGTTTTGGCAAATGCAAAAAGGTTTTCACCAATGGTATCAATTGGTGACATCTTAATCCTCTGTGGCCAATCCAGTTGATTTCCACATTTTGTAAATTGAGGTTGTGTAAATTTCTGTTATCAGCATACCTTTGAGCCCAGTGGATATAACTATGTCCAACAATCCAGACAGAAAACATGGTGAGAGGAGGTTCTGCTGCAGTCAGATGAAGTGTGGTAATGAAATGGCAGTTGAAACAGTAGGAGTATGTAATGAAAAAAACTGTGGAGTTTCTGTAGTAATTAATCAGTAGCAGTGATTGGTGGATTTTGATTGCTGAAAACAGAAAGTTAGGGTGCATGGATGAGTTCTTTGAAAGATGTAATTTGAATGGTCAAGAAAAAATCATTTTAAGAAAGATTGCACTGGATACGCAGGTGTACTGAGAGTTCAGAGTTCAATTGAAACATTGTTGTGTGAACTTGCAAACATGAGAGGTCTTTCAGGAGGTGGTTGTTATGGAAAAAAGGCAGAAAGGGCAGAGGGGGGAAGGGTGTTGGTTTGAAAAAAGTGAGGGTAGAGTTTTGATTGGGTGACATGAGAGATATGTGTGATGAATTACAGCATTTCTGTGCCATTGTTGGTTGCAGCCTCTGGAGTGCATACCTTTTGCTCTGCTGAAGACAAATTGGTGTGTGTCTGAGACTGTTTTGAAACTCAAAAAGTATTTGCTAAGGTGAGAAAAGATTCATTTAATTTAAATAGAGAATAATATGCTTTAAGGAGAAATTTATGAAGAAAGTTGTGTATTTAAAATGTTGCTTTGTGTCAAGTGTTTTACAAATAGATTTTGTTTCTTTGAGTTACATAGCCATGTTACATAGGCATGTTAAAAGTGACGCAAAAATGGTGCAAGGGCCTTAAAAAACATGCTTTCATGTGTCTTAGGGCATTTTAAGTCACTTCCCCATGAATGTAGGTATATAATTACTTTACATGATGTGTTTAAAAACGTTTTTTGAAATCAATTAGGTTTCTTGATATGTACTGCTAGAGTTTCATAGGTTGCTTGGGGCATATTTACAAGGCCTTTGAGTTCCTTTGATGTTATTTTTCCCATTTTAATTTAAGACATTTCCTTGTGGTGCAAGGTCCTTGTAAATACGCCCCCATGTGTGCTTGGCAAATTTAGATTTTGATTCTTTGAGTTACATAGCCATGTTAAAAGTGACGCAAAAATGGTGCAAGGGCCTTAAAAAAACGCTTTCATGTGTCTTAGGGCATTTTAAGTCACTTCCCCATGAATGTAGGTATATAATTGATTTACATGATGTGTTTAAAAACGTTTTTTGAAATCAATTAGGTTTCTTAATATGTACTGCTAGAGTTTCATAGGTTGCTTGGGGTTTATTTACAAGGCATTTGAGTCCCTTTGATGTTATTTTTCCCATTTTAATTTAAGACATTTCCCCGTGGTGGAAGGTCCTTGTAAATACGCCCCCATGTGTGCTTGGCAAATTTAGATTTTGATTCTTTGAGTTACATAGCCATGTTAAAAGTGACGCAAAAATGGTGCAAGGGCCTTAAAAAACGCTTTCATGTGTCTTAGAGCATTTTAAGTCACTTCCCCATGAATGTAGGTATATAATTGCTTTACATGATGTGTTTAAAAACGTTTTTTGAAATCAATTAGGTTTCTTGATATGTACTGCTAGAGTTTCATAGGTTGCTTGGGGCATATTTACAAGGCCTTTGAGTCCCTTTGATGTTATTTTTCCCATTTTAATTTAAGACATTTCCCCGTGGTGCAAGGTCCTTGTAAATACGCCCCCATGTGTGCTTCGCAAATTTAGATTTTGATTCTTTGAGTTACATAGCCATGTTCCATACAGTGCTCACCTTCTGCGTAGTCTTTGATATGCTAGACTCCATCTGCACAATGAGATATCTAAGCAAAGGAAACACAGGTGATGTGATTGTGAAATGAGCAAAAGAAATTCCACATTTTTCAATTACATCACCTGTGTTTTCTAACATTACGAATCACATTGTGCAGATGAGATTTAGGCCTGTCCAGGGACACAGAAGAGGTCTGGCCTTTGTTCAAGAGTGCAGTGGACATGACTCACTTCATTGGTAGGCCTGCACATGTATTATCTCCTCTGTACTCTTCAATAAGCCTAAATTTCATCTGCAACCCTGAGTAGGCCTCACCTCAAACAAATCTCTGGATAGGCCTCACCTTATCGTCATCCTGAATCAATCATTTAAAATGTTAGGGGCAGATTTATGATGGCCGTGCGCCTCTTTTTCGCCGCTGTTGCGTCACTTTTGTGATGCAGCAGTGATGCAAAAGATGCACCATGTTGCAAGATAGGCCTCATTTCATCTCAAACAAGATACCGTCAGTTTAAACTGTAAACATTTAGGACTGTGTAGGGGGCATGGAGAAGTTGAATCTTCTGTAAATGTCAAAATTTTTGTATACAGTGCTCAACTTCTGTGTACTCTTTGATATGCTAGACTCAATATGCACTATGAGATACCTAAGCAAAGGAAACACAGGTGATGTGATTGTGAAATGAGGAAAAGAAATTCCACATTTTTCAATTACATCACCTGTGTTTCCTAACTTTACGAATCACATTGTGCAGATGAGGTTTAGGCCTGTCCACGGACACAGAAGAGGTCTGGCCTTTATTCAAGAGTGAAGTGGACATGACTCACTTCATTGGTAGGCATACACATGTATTATCTCCTCTGTACTCTTCAACAAGCCTAAATTTCATCTGCAACCCTGAGTAGGCCTCACCTCAAACAAACCTCTGGATAGGCCACACCTTATCGTCATCCTGAATCAATCATTTAAAATGTTAGGGACAGATTTATGATAGCCGTGTGCCTCTTTTGCGCCGCTGTGCGTCACTTTTGTGACGCAGTGGTGGTGCAAAAGATTTGCTATGTTGCGACATATTTACAACTTGATGCATCTAGGCAGATGTGTCATGCTGTAAAGTCCTGTGCCACATGAAACCGATGCAGCAGTGATGCAAAAGATGCACCATGTTGCAAGACAGGCCTCACTTCATCTCCAACAAGATACCATCAGTTTAAAATGTAAACATTTAGGACTGTGTAGGGGGCATGGAGAAGCTGAATCTTCTGTAAATGTCAAAATTGTTCTATACAGTGCTCAACTTCTGTGTACTCTTTGATATGCTAGACTCCATCTGCACTATGAGATACCTAAGCAAAGGAAACACAGGTGATGTGATTGTGAAATGAGGAAAAGAAATTCCACATTTTTCAATTACATCACCTGTGTTTCCTAACTTTACGAATCACATTGTGCAGATGAGGTTTAGGCCTGTCCACGGACACAGAAGAGGTCTGGCCTTTGTTCAAGAGTGAAGTGGACATGACTCACTTCATTGGTAGGCCTGCACATGTATTATCTCCTCTGTACTCTTCAACAAACCTAAATTTCATCTGCAACCCTGAGTAGGCCTCACCTCAAACAAACCTCTGGATAGGCCACACCTTATCGTCATCCTGAATCAATCATTTAAAATGTTAGGGACAGATTTATGATAGCTGTGTGCCTCTTTTGCGCCGCTGTGCGTCACTTTTGTGACGCAGCGGCGGTGCAAAAGATTTGCTATGTTGCAACATATTTACAACTTGATGCATCTAGGCAGATGTGTCATGCTGTAAAAAGTCCTGTGCCATATGAAACCTGCGTCAGATTTCATGTGAGCGTTTTGTTGTAGGGTGGCCAGTGATTTGCATGAAAGCCCTGTAAAACTAACACAGTAAAATGAAGAAGATTTCACTGAGTCACATTTATGGCATTGCTGAATCAAATCCTTACGCCTGTTTGAAACAGCATCGCTGGACATGGTTAAATAATATCTGCAAAATGTTACTCTTGTTAAACAATTTTACAATTATAGTCTCTGAGATTTGTCTCTTACTCTGCAACATCTCATTGTTGTTCTCTATCTTTAAAGATAACGACAACATCAAGCATGAGTGATAATGAGCAATCTGTTGATCTCGATATTATCATTGAAATTGTGATTGAAACATCAGTGGAAGTAGATCCCTTGGATGATTTAAATCCTGAGGATGATGAAGAACATGATGAGGATGCCGATTTGTCAGAATTGTATGACATAGGGTGGGAAGCTGACCTGCTTGAGCCTATGGAACTATAAACATTTATTTTTAAAAGTTACTGGAAATGAAAAGTAAACATGTAAACCGTTTCATTTAAAATTAAACACAACTTCAAAAACAGCTTGTGTGTAGTGTCTTTAATAAAATAGTCAAATATGCTCATAAAATTAGTTCGGATTCACATATAAAAGAGCACAGGTCAAATGTAGAAGCATTCCATTTCTTTGCTACTATTTGTGACTACTAAATTTGCCAATGCAGTAAAAATTATTGTATGTAAAAATGACAAGTAGTGTGTTAAATTTTTGACGACTGTTATTGATTTACTGTTTGGTAATAGTGGTTAATAACATTTTTAATTATATTTTACCACAGATTCAACTGCAGATCATTTCAAAAGTACATAATGCCATCTAAAGAACGAAACCGAAAGGCTACAAAACGTCAAAGACAGCAGCTTACTAAATGCTTGCAGCAGTCCTCTACAATAAAAACTCGTCAAGTCACCAAGAAAGCTCCCTTGTAAGACAACGAAATCATTCCTAAGAAACATTTGTAGAAAAAAAAGTAGTACTACAGAAAATGTTTTAGTCCAGAAAAAGAGAACCAATGTAAACGGAAAGGAAAGGCCAATCAAAAATGTTACTGCTAGAGCAGGGGATAACTCTGTGCATGGTAGTAGAAGGAAAAATCAGTTTAGGGACATTCGTAGACGAATGTTCCGCAACAGGATAATTGGCAATTTGTTAAAAAATATTAAGAAAGGTCAACAGAAAGTGTTTTTTTATAAGAGAAAAAAAAAGTTGAGAAAATTATTGATCAGGCATTTGAAATTAAGCGAAAGTTATTTATTTTGATAATCAATAGAATTAGGAAGCTAAACAAGGCAATTTATGATTTCAAAAGAAATAGTAGATGGAAGAGAACAGTTAATCGTAGTAATTTTTGTGAAGTTTTTTCAGGAGAATGGATGCATAGTTCAAGTTGTGAGGCATTTTTTAATGAGGAGAGTTATTTCCAGGATAATGATTTGGTGCATGCAGTTGACACCAGTGGTCGAGCTTATGAGGTGAAAGATGGTTGTCCAGTTGAAAAAGAAAAACTTGTGACAACAGAGGCAGAAGAGGTGTTAGGTAATGAGGTTTTAGGAAGACGTCCTAAGGGACCAGTGTATATCTGGAAGTGTAGTAGTATTTGCAGTGTGCGACAGGATTCCATCAATTTGCTTTTTGATTTTGTACGGACATTTAATAAGAAAACTTTAAAACAGAAAATGAAGTTGTTGCAAGAATTAGATCCTTGCAGAGTGAGAGAAGTGACAGGTTTGCATGGTCATTCACTGGCTTGTCTTTCCAGGAGAGGATGCCAGAGTGTTTTTCATCATTTCAGGATGCTAGCAGTGCATCATAATAAAGTGAGGAAATTAGTTAGAATGTTGTATTATGCTAAGAGTCCAGCAATTATGCTTAAACAATTATGCACTGCTCTTTTGCATGGTTCTGAAGTAGATATGAAGAATATTTGTGAAGAAATTGAGTTTTGTTACTTTGCAAGTAAAGAGGAGAATGTTGAAATTGACCCAGAAGAAGAAGGTAATGTGGAAGATAGTGTACAGGTTTCCAGTACAGATCATTTTCAGAAAGAAATTGCCACGTTTCAGGTGAAATCAAGTGAGAGGCCTAATTGTACTTGTGTGTGTTGTCGACGCACTTATTATAAGAATCAGACTAAGTTAGTGGATTTATATGCGAAAAGTGAAAGTGAAAATAATAGTGAATGGAAGGATTTTGCAACATACTTGATGGTAGAAAATTGTTTTGATTTGGGATTGGATCAACGTGTGTGTACTTATTGTTGTAACAAATTAAATCAAAACCGGATGCCTGCTAGAGCAGTTCATAATAATCTGGAATTGCTTGAGATTCCGTCTGAATTGAAGGATTTAAATACTTATGAATCTATTTTGATTCAAAGTATCCATCCCTTTCAGGCTATTGTACGAATGGAGCCAAAGACAGGGAAATTGCCTCCATCAGATTTACAGAGAGGATTAAAGGGAAGAGTTGTTTATTTGCCTCTAGATTTGAAGAAAAACATTAATACAATTGGAGTAGAGAAAGTGGAAGAGGAACCTCTGGTTATCTTAGTTAATGGGGTTCCGACAAAGAGTAAGAAAATCTGGCAAGATTTAGTGGATGTTAGGAAAGTCAAAAAGGCAACATTGTATTTGAAGAAAAACAATAAGTACTACAAGAATGTATATGTTGGAGAAGAGGAAGTAAGTGAAGAAGAGGATAGCGATTTGTGTGCTGGTCAAATTGAGAAAGTAGAAGCCTCTAAAAATGAAGAAATATATGAACATTATAGTGTTCATCCTTTGCATTCCAAGGAAGTCATGGGGAATGCTATTGAGTTGTTTCAAATGAAACAAGCCAAAGGAAGTCCCATTAGTGTTTGGGAGGAAAGTTTGGAAGCTCGGTGTTTCCCACAGCTATTTCCAACAGGTCAAGGAGGAAGATATGATGAGCGACCTGATCAAATTCCTGCTTCTGAATACCGGACTTTACGATTGTATGCAGAAGATCCTAGGTTTCGTCAATGCATTCCCTATTTGTTTCATCTACTGTTTGAAAGCGATCTGTCTGGACTGTCATATGCAGTGAACCACATCTTGAAAAGTGGTGTACAGATGCAAAATATCTCGGCAAGTGACTTTATGGATAAAGTCAATGTGCAAGACAGTATTTTGGATTCTCACCTGATTAATCTCATGGCGTGTCAGCGTGGTACTAATGAGTACTGGTACCGTCGTCATGGTCATTTAAAATGTATGCTGAGGAACTTCGGAACTCCCACATAGTTCCTCACTCTCAGTTGTGCCGAGTATGGCTGGGAAGATTTACTTGAATTTCTACGAGAGGCAAATGTGCATGTGTGCACATGTGGCACACATACGTGCCCTAAGGGTATTTATGTGTGCCACATGGCACTGTAAAAAATGCAAAAATGTGCATTTTAAGGGAAATCGCAATTTACCACCAACTGTAGGTTGGTGGTAAATTACTATTCCTTAAGACCAAATCGCACTTTCTTTTGTGCTTCTTACATTGAATTTAAGGAATGGCAATTTGCGATTCCCTAAATGCAATCATAAAATAGGGAATCGCACAATTTGTGAATCCTTATTTTCCGAGGGAGTTTTTGTGTGCTACATTGCTCACTGCTAATTTGCGATCGCAAACGCCAAAATTCTGTGAATTTTGGCAGTTGCGATCGCAAATTGGCTTCATACTTATGGCCCTTAATGTCTTACAATAAAGTGGATATCTCGGATGGTAGATAGACCATTCCAGCAAACCCCACCAAAAGTTTGGCAATCTAAGGTGGCTTACACTAGACTGAGGTGTTCCATCAATGAATCTTCACCTCATCCTAGGTATCCAGCTAGACGTGAATGTAGGCCAAAGCTTCCATTAGGTGACAATTTTATTAGTGGATTTGTTTAACCTGTTACTCCCTTGATATTCAAAGTAACTCCACAACATACCTACTTATATACTGAGGAATATTTATTATAATAAAGAGTTTCCATATTGTATTGCCTAATTCATACACATCTCCCCCATTTTGAGCTCCTGCATTCAACACAAAATATGACTTACAAATTGTTCCACTGAAACTAGTTTCATATCCCCTGGTCTAGAATGGATTGCTTGTTCATTCACTACTTACAAATGCATGTTTTTTTCCAAATTAAAGCTTTGCATTCAATACACCTGGCAGCATTGTTTGCCTAAAATGTGTTATTTTGGAAGACTGGTCACTTTATTAGGGTAGCTGCAAGATCAATTTCCAAATGCAAAATAAGAACTTACAAGGACAATGTTTATGGGTTTTTAAAATGTTGATATTTTAATTCCACTTGAAGCGACATAGCCTGCTCACTTCCTGCCTGCTATAGAACTTAGTTAGTGTGCCCTTATTTTCAGATTACACATGATAATGACTCTTTAGTTGTGGTTGAGCTGGGGGTACAACAGAAAATGTTTTTTCGTGGTTGTTGGATACCATTCAGGGGACCATACGGTAAACAGTGTTATCCAACCACGGTGGTGGAGGTTGTTTACCACAGGTGTTCTAGCTCCTGATCTACTATAGCTCTGAAACATGGATCAAGTATAATGCTACATTGGTGGTCAATGATATAAGGCGAAGAGTTGGTTTGCCAGAGCTTCGTGCAAGCGGGCAGTACGAGTGGCAAGGTCTTTGCATGAAAGGGCCTGTTTGTGTTCAAGAAGAGCACAGAAACTTCGGGGAAGCTCAACTGAGGCTACACCATGGGTCCAGGTCCTGAGGGGTACCATTTGGGGGTCAGGAACACCCTCCAGTTGGGTCTAAGTGTATGGTGTTGGGAGCCTGTTATGTCCCTATGACTCTGAAAGGGAGGCCAGCAGACTACTACTTGGAGTCACTCTGGTAGTCCTGGGCTCAGGTGCACGTCCAGTCCTTCTGGCTCAGGCAAGAGGGCAGCAGAGCAGCAGTCCAGCAGGGCAGCAGTCTAGGTGAGTGGTATTCCTTTCACCAGCACAGCATTCCTTCTTTCTGAAAGAGTCTCCACAGGTTCAGGAGTTGGGACCGGAGGTCTAATATTTATACCTGGTTGAAGTGGGTGATCTTTCTAGAGAATCCCCTTTGAAGTGCTCAGGTTTCCTGCCTCCCCTGCCCTGGCTCCAGACTAACTACAGGTATGGTATGCATGCCTTTGTGTAAAGACAGGACGTAGCCTATTCAGCTGCAAGTGGGGCTGTGACCAGCTCTGCCCTCCCATCCTGCCTGTGATGGCCCATCCGACACACCTATGCTCTCTGTTGTGTGTGACTCTCTGGTAGGAATACACAAAGTCCACTTGTTAACTACACCCAGTCATGTGACCCAGACACAGACTGCAGCCACTAGTTGGCTAGGACAAGAAATGCCAGCTTTTTCCAAGGGGCATTTTCAAAATTTTACCTAAAAACCTGACTTTACCACTAAAGAGGATTTTTCATTCCAATTCCAAAGACACCAAACTCGATATGCTTACCTGCTCCCAATTGGAAGTTACAGCTTATTAAATGCTTATTCAAGGCTTAATACTCTCGAGGCTCGACTTCAGCAATGCGATCTACCTGGGTGCCCCCGAAAAGACGCTGAACAAGCTTCAGAGAATTCAGAACATCGCGGCCCGGATTCTTACAAATACCCCAGCCAGAGCCTCGGCCAAACCGGCATTAAAACTCCTCCACTGGCTTCCTATAAGGGAGCGGGTCAAATTCAAGGCCCTGTGCTTAGCTCACAGACTACTACAAAACCAAGGCCCCCCTGTTCTCAGGAAACTCATCAAACCCTACAAATCCCCAAGACCCCTCCGTTCTGACATGGAAAACTTTATCACTATCCCCAGATTTAGGAAAGCCCGCTCAGGCGGAAGACGTTTTTCAGTCCACACCGCACGGCTCTGGAACTCACTCCCCCGCGACCTGAGACTCGAACCACAATATCGTTGCTTCAGGAAGCGGCTTAAAACCCACCTTTTTCCTAAATGAATCATGCCTGTCCGTAACCCTGATCTTCTGTTTCCCCCCTATCCTCCCTTTCCTCCCCCCTTTCTTCCGTGCCCCACTGACCCGAAGAGATAGGATCTTTTAGCGCTGGGATACCTCCGGGTGACTACGCGCTCTATAAAAATAAATAATAATAATAATAATAATAATAAGGTAACCACAATGTAATCCTATAGGAGAGGCAGGCTTTGCGGTAGTGAATAACGAATGTAATACTTTTTTACTACAGGGACACGTAAAACTTAAAAGTGCATTCCCTACTTTGTAAATACACTGCACCCTGTCCTATGGGCTGTGATAGGCTTACCCTAGTGGTGTTAAATAAAGGTTTATACCTCATTAGAGGTTTCCCTAGGTCCACAGGGCAGTTTAAAGTTGCGCAAACAAGCTGCAATGAAAGACCTGAGACATGTTTGAAAGGCTACTTGAGTTGATGGCACATTCAGTGCTGCAGGCCCAGTGGAGAATTTAAAGTACAGACCCTGGGTACATTTAGTACCAATTTATCAGGGACTTAAAAGTAAATTAAATACATCTGTTGGGTACATGGCGTTAGGAGAGTAGGGTCTGCTTCCTATGGTTACCCCTACTTTTTGCAGTGCTTCACTGGTTTTTCGACTTTAGTATGGCTGTGGTCCTGCTAATCAGGCCCACAGCCTAGCGGTACTCTCTCTAAATTGATACCATGTACTTTAGGTACATACCAGATTGGTTATTGGGTCACCCTTGTGAGGCCCTGTATAGTGTACCCTAGGTACCCAGGGCATAGGTGCACCCTAGGCCTACCATGGGCTGCAGCATGTATTGTGCCACCTCTGGCTTGCCTTCCAAATGGCACCACAGGTCAGCTATGGCAGCCTGGGTTAGGTGGTGTAATCACCCCTTGCTGGGATATAGAATACCTATACCCATATAAATATATATATATTCACTGAAAAAACCATAGGTTATACACCATATATAGTTAGGAATTAGCATTTAAAAAACCTTATTTTACTCACACAAAACCAATGAAATTCCATATATAGTTAGTTGTACTAACTATATATCACGCACCCGCAATCCACTGCTGATGATGTCACATATTACATCATTCATGACATGGTCAGTGACATCACTGATGACATCACTGATGACATCTCAAATGACATCACTGATGACATCACTGATGACATCTCAAATGACATCACTGATGACATCACTGATGACAACATCCAGTGACTGTATTTTTCTGTAAAGTTAAAATATGTCTTACATATTTATGAATGAGTCGATGTATAAGTGTCTGGACGAAGGATTTAGTAGGTGCATGACTGAATGTATGAGTGAGTGATTAAATGTGTCTCACTGAGTGCATGGGTTAGTGACTAAACTGTCTTAATTTGTGCATCATTATGTCTGTTGTTCTGTAAACTGCTGCATGTGTTGATCAGTAGCTATATGAGTAACTATATAGGTTATTGATTGGTTGCACAAGCATTTGTATGGGAGACTGAGTGTGTGTGTGGGTGGCTGGGAAGTGTATGACTCTGTGCATAGATGTATGGATTCAAAAGTGCATGTTGGAAACAGCTGTATGGGCGGTTGACTGTGTGCATGACTGTATTGGTGAGTGAATAGATATCTCAGTGCTACATGTCAAATTAAGTACATATGTAAAATACAGTACATGTGAGAGTTGACATATATAAATAACTGTGCATAAGAGCCAGTGAATGTGTGAGTGGCTGTATGGATCATTGTGAACTTGTATCCAGGATTGTATAAGTGAGTAAATATGTTTTAGTATATGTTTGAATAAGTAAGGTGTGTTTAACTGTATAGTTAAGGAAACGGAGGTGTGATTGATTGTTTGCATGACTGTCTAGGTGTGTGTGTAACTTCATGGATGAGTGACAATCTGTGAGTCTGTGTTTACACTGAGTGTATCTAAGGTTATATTACAGTCTGAAGAGGTTCATCGTATTATCACATGAATGATTTCATCAGTGATGTCATCAGTGATGTCATTTGAGATGTCATCAGTGATGTCATCAGTGATGTCATTTGAGATGTCATCAGTGATGTCATCAGTGATGTCACTGACCATGTCATGAATGATGTAATATGTGACATCATCAGCAGTGGATTGCGGGTGCGTGATATATAGTTAGTACAACTAACTATATATGGAATTTCATTGGTTTTGTGTGAGTAAAATAAGGTTTTTTAAATGCTAATTCCTAACTATATATGGTGTATAACCTATGGTTTTTTCAGTGAATTTCATTGGTTTTTTAATAGCTAATATCAAAACCTTTACAATGTATTATTCTTTAAAAAGAAAAATATTTTTTACATGTTTTTTATACAATTTTTTTTTTATTTTTTTTTGTTTCGCTCCCAGTACGCGTACCGGTTAGCTTCCCGTTAGCTCAATCCGGAGGCGCGACCCGGTACGCGAACTGGTAAACGTTCCTTTTGCGCACCTCTCGCGTTACAAAACAACATCGTGACGCTTCGCGTCAGCATGACGTTTCGCGTTCTCGCGTAATACGTCATATTACGTGCTACGTTCGCGTACCCGGAAGCGCAGCGGTACGCGAACCGGAAGCGATCCTCGGCGCGGCGCCGACCGCGTAACGTAAACATAGCAGGTCATGTGACTCGGTAATAACACTTTTCATTGGTTCATTTCACTTTTGGTTTCCTAATGATGTAATACAAGGTCATGTGATCTAAAATGGACACTTTTCATTGGTTTAGAACTTTTGTTTTTCCCAAATGATGAAAACCCCTCCTTCTTTCATCACTCTGACTTTCATCTTGGTGAGAGAAAGACCCTTTATTGAGACTTTGAGATGGCTTCATTAGTAGCTTCAGCTGGTGCTAGCCCACCACCTCCACCAAATCCAAGAAAGAGAGGACCACCTGCAGAAGTAATTTTGCAAGAAGAGGAAGAACAGGAAGAGGAGGAAGAGGAGGAAGAGCATGAGTTTTTGCCAGAGGAGCCCAGGAGGTACAATCGAAAGGAGAATTATATCTGGCAATTCTACAGAATTCCTGAGGGGCAAAAGAAAGTGAATGCACGTTACGTGTTTTGCCGCATATGCGGTGATAGATTGTCAAGGGGCACTGATAAAAAATACAGTTATGGCAATCATACTATGCATCGGCATATGAGTAGGTGGCACCCAAATAATTATAGTGCTGCCCAGCTACGTGACGAACAACAAAATCCCCTCCCAATGGCAAGAAGATCGGTGGTTCCAGAGGTGTCGGGACCAGAGGCGAGGGAGATGATCGCAAACATCCAAATGTTGTTTGGGCACGTAAAGCAAGTGTGCGTGGAATGTGGCACTTTCATCTGCTACAGAGAAAGTAGCATCACTTTGATTTTGCGAGCAATTCAAAATCATATTAATGTTTGTACGAGACGCACCAAAAAATAAATTCTTTTTTTTTTTTTTTTGCTCCTGTTGAGCCCTTTATAATGGATCGTTTTTGTTTCCCCCCCCCCCAAAAAAACCAAAAAAAATTTAAAAACGTTCAGAAAATACAAAAAAAGTAAAAAAATGTTCAAAAAATACTAAAAAAAATATAAAACAACAAAAACATTAAAAAAAAAGTTCTTTTCAGAACTAACTCCCCATTATAAAAAAATTGGTAGAATATTTGGAACTCTGCCAACCTCTATTTCTCTTAGTTCGCTCCCGGAGCGCTACCCGGTACGCGTACCGGAAGCTAACCAAAAAAAATATTTTTTTAAAAAAAGAACAGTAAGTATAAGGTAAGCAAACAGACAGTTATGTTAAAAGAAAGACAGCTCTAGGGAGTAAACTAAGGATACTGTTACCTACAATCCACTGCTGATGATGTCACATATTACATCATTCATGACATGGTCAGTAACATCAACAGCAGTGGATTGTGGGTAACAGTATCCTTAGTTTACTCCCTATAGCTGTCTTTCTTTTAACATAACTGTCTATTTCCTTCCCTTATAGTTACTGTTCTTTTTTAAAAAACATTTTTTTGATCAGTCATAAACAGTGACATTAATAGAAACAGAGAGAGTGAACAAGAGTGAAGAACTATGGTCCTCCTCAGCCACCCTCAGAAAACCAAGGGGGTCAAGATACATCTACCGTGCCCCCTTCTACCCATTCTGAACATTATTTGCCCTCCATCTTGTATCTTGATTCGACCGAAACACAAAATGGTGGACTGCCATAACGCTGCTGGTTTGCGAACCGGGCAACTTCCCGGGAAGCGGTCCAAAAAAAAAAAAGTTGGGAAAGTAATTCACAGACACTAAGAGTAATAGAGATGGAGTGAGTGAACAAGACTGAGGAACTATGAGAACAGAGGGACTGAGAAAAAGAGTGGAAGGAGTTGAGTAAATAGGTAATAGAGAAAGGAATGAGGAAAGTAGCAAAGGCAGGAAACTGAGGATTAAAGAAGTGAAGCAGTGGATCTAATAGTAGGTGAATGTGATAGAAATGTAACGAAAAGAGTACAACTATTTACCTTGTAATTGCCGTTAAATTAATCACATTTTATTTCTATACTTTCAATCTGTGAAAGAGAGAACCAACATTTGAAAAAAATTAAAATATGTATTTAAAAATTACAAAAGACAAGGGAAAATATTGAAGGACAAATAGTTTTTCAACAACTTTGACACTGACAGAAGCTTCTGCTTCTCCAGGTCCTCTACACAATCCTAAAGATATACATTTTAAACTAACAGTATCTTGATGCAGATGAAGTGAGGCCTATCTTAAAACATGGTGCATCTTTTGCATTGCTCTTGTTTCAGAAAAGTGTCGCTTCAGTATGCCAATAACATGTCTCCTATCCAGAGATTTGTTTGAGGTGAGGCCTACTCAGAGTTCAAGATGAGATTTACACTTGTTGAAGTGTACAGAGGAGATAATATCTGTGAAAGTCTACTAATGAAGTGAGTCATGTCCACTGCACTCTTCAACAAAGTAGAAACCTCCTATGTTTCCCTGGACAGACCTAAACTTGATCTGCACAATGTGATTCGTAATGATAGGAAACACAGGTGATGTAATTGAAATATGTGCAATTTATTTTGCTCATTTCACAATCACATCACTTGTGTTTCCTTTGCTTAGGTATCTCATTGTGCAGATGTAGTCCAGCATATGAAAGAATACGTAGAAGTGCAGCACTGCATACAATAAATTTAACACTTACAGAAAACTCACCTTCTCCATGCCTCCTACACAGTTCTACATATACATCATAAATGCAAACAGTACAGAATTAATTATACATGTTAAATGGTTTATTTTTGCTGTTCTCAGAATGTATCAAAATTCACTAAAAACAGTGACTTGAAGGTATTCATCATGTAACAGCGGGGAAAAAAAAACACAATCAAAATGATTGTGTTTAAAAAACCCATACAACATCAGAAATTAAAATTCAGAACTCCTTAAAGTTAACTTACTTTCCATGACGTCCAAGGATGTCCTATGAACAGCTTACACTCTTTTGTGCTGTTATTACTTTCAGCCCGCCACTTTCTGAAAGAAAACCTCCATCGTTTTTAAAAACACGTTACATGCAATAAATGACTTCTTGCTCTCTACCACTATTTTCCACAAGGCCAAATCTAGTCAGAGATATTTATAACTCTTGGATTTCTTGTAAGCCAATCCCATCATTTGGCATTTCCGCAACTTTCAGAATTAAAATGTTGAAGATCATTTTCACAATCCTGGAATAGTAATATCTTCCCCTTCTTGCTCAGTCATGTTCTACATTTCCTATGACACTGATACTGCTTAATATGAAGCAGACTTACACTACCTCTATGAGTACTACAATTATTTAATTCTCTACATCACTTTTAATCACAAAGCAATGTAAAACAGTAGACAGCATTGCAGACTTACATTCCCTCTACTCCATGTTTTGATTGGCTGCTTCAATTAGCTTATGAAAAGAAACAGTTTTTCTGAACTCATTTAAAGTGCACATACATCTCCATGATGTCCAATCCTATGATTAGAAGTTATGTCTCTGAACTACACTTATCCTCAAGGCCAAATTGTGTAGGAGCCATTAGAACTTCTTGAAATTCCACAGATCATATCCCGAGATTATTTTCCTAAAATTTTGGTTTTAAAAACACCAGGTAAGAGTTTTTAAGGTCATACGGCAATTTTTTTTTGAAAATTAAAACAGAATCATTGCAGAATGACCAGCCATTTCTAGACTTTAAATAAGCTGTGTAATGTCCTGATGATATTGAAGGGCCGTCATGATATATAATTGCTGTAGTTACAAAAGTCCTTCCTGATATTGACAACTGCGAAGCTACAAATTTTTTTATTAAAGTTGTCAATTTTGTTCCATCAGGCCTACATCGTTGGAACATTAAAATGACGTACTGGCCATATGTTCGTATAAATAATGTGGACATCATTTCAGATTTACATTGGCTACACTCCATGTTGTGATTAGCAGCTTTTACTAGCTTATTAAAGGAGACTGATTTACTGTCTGGCAAAGTTAAATATATAAATCTTTCTGAGTCTACACTAGTAGTACTTGATACCATACAGTTCTCGCAGTCATGCTGCCATTGATAAGAAAGCCCAAACAGCTGATCTACATCTACACCTTCAGCATGTAATACATCAAGCATATACATTAAAAACTCCTGACAATCTTGCTGAATATTTTGAGAGAATTGTGTTTGGCCTGAACATCTATCTAACAGATTTCTAATTTCAGACACACTTTCTATGTTTCTTCTATCAGTGGTACATTTCTCTAACACAGAATTTAACAAACTGCAAAATCTTTGATCAGAATTGACCACAATCTCTTCTTTTACATTTTTTAGAGAAAACAAAACATTAATTACTACATTAGCATAGCAGTTGACACCAGAACTGTTTTCAAACTGAAAACCAACAACATCTTCAACAGAATCCTCTTTGTTTCTGCTTGTAATTTTAGGTTCATTCACTTTTTGTCTTTTTGCTACAACCTCCCCAGTATTGTTCTCATTTCTTCGTTTCCGGCCTACCAGACGTTTCTCAAACAAAGGAAACTGAGGCAAATGTGGCGCATACTCTCTTCTTAACCTATTGTATTCCTTAACACAATCTAGATCTGCACAAATGTTTCTGACATCACACTCAATCAAGTACAATCCCGATAAAGTTCTAACTCGTGACAATGCCACATATGCCATACCCTCCTTGAACACAGAACTGCCAATATTCACCAATGCAGTGTCTACACTTAAACCTTGCGATTTATGAATTGTCACCGCATATGCCAAGCAAACAGGGAACTGCTTACGGCGAACATATAAGTCTTTTACAAGCAAAAATCTAGCAGAACAACGAGCAATTAGCTGTACTTCCTCAATGCCATCAAATTTAATTTTTAAAAATTCAATTCCATCTCTATTTCTGTATTTCACAAAATCAACAACATTACCCATTGATCCATTTACCAGACCTCTTTCAACATGTAAATTCCTTCTTAAAATTATACGGCAGTTCAAGCACACATTCAGAGTCTTTTCAAAACCTGCAGTTTTAGATATACTCTTCTCTAATGAATCCAATTTTGTTTTCAGATTCTCAGACAAAATAATTGTTGATCCCATATGCTCTACTCTATCAATAGCTTCCACTTTCACAATCTCTTGCTTTTCTAAATGCAACATTTTGTTGTTAAATTTGGCACATTCTGCAAGAGTTGGCATCAAACATATTCCAGATTTCTTATCAGTAATTTTCTGAAAAATATTCTCAGGCACAACATCTTGTTCTGGATATAAATTTGACAGTAATCGTGCATGTAAAGCTTCTTTCCCATGCTCGGTCACTTTTCCAATTCTAACATCTTGTAGAATAGTCTTGTAAACTTCATCCTTTGCCTGACGCATATTTTCATGCAGTTCAGCATAATTGAAGTTTAACCATATATTGACGTTGCCAATGCTGCCTAGGCACTTCCTGGTATCTTCATGCGTGAGCATTTTGAAAACAGGTTGCCCTTTCACTGGTGTCAGCTGCAGAAGATCTCCGAAAACAATGATGTGTTTGCCACCAAATAACACATCATACTCTGTTTTGAGAACTTCTTGCATCCTCAAATGCACAAAGGCAAGCATGACATTGGAAACCATGCTTACTTCGTCAATGATAAGAAGTTTCATTTTCCTCAAGATTCTTGAAACTTCAAAACAAGCATCTCCAGATAGCTTGTGATATTCTAATTTGTTGTCATGCTCCACTGGCAGCATCAGTAAACGATGTAAAGTAATCCCTTTAATATTATGTGCTGCCAGTCCAGTTGGAGCAGTGACAACACAAGACAGCGATGACTCTGTCCTTTCCTGCAAATAGCATGAAATTGCTTTAATGAGGAAACTTTTTCCAGTTCCCGCTTCTCCACTCACGTACAGTCGGACAGGCTTCAACGACGTACATGAGCACTCTTTCTTATCATGACTTAATCCATGATCAATTTGCATGGTAACTTCGTCATATATTTTCCTCTGCTCAACGTTGAGTTGCCTTTCCAACTCTTCTAAGTTAACCGCATCCTCTTGAGCATGTGCCATGGCTCTTTCCACCTCATTCATAGCAGTGGCAGCTTCATTTTCAATAAGAGGTCCTCCTAGTGGATCCTGACTCAATGAAGCAGAACTCTGACTGTCCTGAGAACTGTCTCTGGCAATCTCGGCTGCAATCGTTGCTTCCTGCTCAATTTCCGCATTCAACATTTCTACATATTTGGGAAAAGCAGGACATTCTATGGTCTCCTTGGCGGCATTGAAAGAGTCTTCGTAACAGAGGAAATCTCCAAGCAGTTCCTCTTCTGCACGCCAAGGCTTGAAAAGTTGCAAAAGTGCTAAATAGAAAAACTCCTTTTTTTCAGGAGATTCGCCACTCAATTTTCGATGGTTTATCAAGTGGCATTTTCTTTGCTTGACCAGACATCCCTCACTTCCTATTACAGCATACACTCCTTTCTCAGTATCTTCTTTGATGTTCCTCTTGAACATGTAATTTTGCAGAACCTCATACAGACAAACATTCTCTAGGTGACTGCTTCGATTTGGATAATATGTATCCAACATGTTTGTCTTCAAAATGTCGGTACTGTTTGGCTCCTTTTCCGCCAAATACTCAATTTCCCGCACAGGTTTGAGAACTCGATTACGCGTTGCAGCAAGACCAAGACTCGCCCAAACGATACTCCTGGACTTGGCATAGAGACTTGCTGAAGACAACCGGTCAGAACATTCGTACGCTCCGATTTCTCGATGCGACAACATCTTCAGACTGAAACTGTACAACTTCTTGCTGAGGCTCTTTTCATGGGAAATGTCCTCCCACATATCCTTCAATTCTGTCTTCTCTTTTTTGGTGATGTAAGACGTCACATACCGAGCCACAGCCATACAGTTATCAGCCACAAACTGTATATCCATGTTAGCATTCCACATGGACAAAATCACCGGGTTGTAGTCGTTGATGTACTTGGACTCTTCGTTCCTCTTCAAATTGTAAGTGTTTTTAGGTGATTTCTTCATCACATTATGTCGCAGCGAAGACATCAAACTGTTTACTCTTCCTTTAGAAATCACCGGTCGTGGAAAGCCGAAACGACATTTGGTGTAGAACTTGTCTTTGTTTCGGAATTTACGACGGCAGTACTTTCCACATCGATGGCTTTGGAAACGCAGAACTTTTTCTCTTAGGCTTTTCTTCTCCTTTGCGTTTGGAACAGCACACGTAGAATACTGTTGGATGAAACTCATCACTGAGTCTTCTGGATCCGTTCCAAATTTAGGTGCATCCTTGATCCATAGCAACATATGTATATGAGGAGCACCTCTTGCTTGGTACTCCTTTCTCCAGAAGAAATCCAACACCTCTCCAAGAGGTGGATTCTTCTTATTCATGATGAAAGACATCATAGCTTCAAATCTATGATTGAAGTACCTACATACATTGACTGGATCCAAAGAGCACAGTTCTCCGGGTGTCTTGAATTCGATGTTTTCTACGTTAGCATTTGCCTCTCGTAGAAATTGAAGTAAGTCTTCCCAGCCATACTCGGCACAACTCAGAGTGAGGAACCATGTGGGAGTACCTAAGTTCCTCAGCATACATTTTAAATCACCATGACGACGGTACCAGTACTCATTAGTACCACGCTGACACGCCATGAGATTAATCAGGTGAGAATCCAAAATACTATCTTGGACATTCACTTTATCCATAAAATCACTTGCCGAGATGTTTTGCATGTGTATACCACTTTTCAAGATGTGGTTCACTGCATATGACAGTCCAGACAGATCGCTTTCAAACAGGAGATGAAACAAATAAGGAATGCATTGTCGAAACCTAGCATCTCCTGCATACAATCGCAAAGTCCGGTATTCAGAAGCAGGAATTTGATGAGGTCGCTCATCATATCTTCCTCCCTGACCTGTTGGAAAAAGCTGTGGGAAACACCGAGCTTCCAAACTTTCCTCCCAAACACTAATGGGACTCCCTTTGGCTTGTTTCATTTGAAACAACTCAATAGCATTCCCCATGACTTCCTTTGAATGCAAAGGATGAACACTATAATGTTCATATATTTCCTCACTAGTAGAGGGTTCTACTTTCTCAATTTGACCAGCACACAAATCGCTATCCTCTTCCTCACTTACTTCCTCTTCTGCAACATATACATTCTTATAGTATTTATTATTTTTTTTCAAATACAATGTTGCCTTTTTAACTTTCCTAACATCTACTAAATCTTGCCATATTTTCTTATTCTTTGTCGGAACCCCATTAACTAAGATAACCAGAGGTTCCTCTTCCACTTTTTCTACTCCAATTGTGTTAATGTTTTTCTTGAAATCTAGAGGCAAATAAACAACTCTTCCCTTTAATCCTCTCTGTAAATCTGATGGAGGCAATTTCCCTGTCTTTGGCTCCATTCTTACAATAGCCTGAAAGGGATGGATACTTTGAATCAAAATAGATTCATAAGTATTTAAGTCCTTCAATTCAGAAGGAATCTCAACCAATTCCAGATTATTATGAACTGCTCTAGCAGGCATCTGGTTTTGTTTTAATTTGTTACAACAATAAGTACACACACGTTGATCCAATCCCAAATCAAAACAATTTTCTACCATTAAGTATGTTGCAAAATCCTTCCATTTACTATTATTTTCCCTTTCACTTTTTGCATATAAATCCACTAACTTAGTCTGATTCTTATAATAAGTGCGTCTACAACACACACAAGTGAAATTAGGCCTCTCACTTGATTTCATGTCAAACGTCGCAATTTCCCTCTGGAAATTATCTGTACTGGAAACATGTACACTATCTTCCAAATGACCCTCTACTTCTTGCTCAATTTCAACATTCTCCTCTTTACTTCCAAAGTAACAAAACTCAATTTCTTCACATATATTCTTCACATCTATTTCAGAACCATGCAAAAGAGCAGCGCATAATTGTTTCAGCATAATTGCTGGACTCTTAGCATAATACAACAGTCTAACTAACTTCCTCACTTTGTTATGATGCACTGCTAGCATCCTGAAATGATGAAAAACACTCTGGCATACTCTCCTGGAAAGACAAGCCAGTGAATGACCATGCAAACCTGTCACTTCTCTCACTCTGCAAGGATCTAATTCTTGCAACAACCTTATTTTCTGCTTCAAACTTTTCTTGTTAAATGTCCGTACAAAATCACAAAGCAAATTGATGGAATCCTGTCGCACACTGCAAATACTACTACACTTCCAGGTGTACACAGGACCCTTAGCACGTCTTCCTAAAACCTCATTACCTAACAACTCTTCTGCCTCTGTTGTCACAAGTTTTTCTTTTTCAACTGGACAACCATCTTTCACTTCATAAGCACGACCACTGATGTCAACTGCATGCACCAAATCATTATCCTGGAAATAACTCTCTTCATTAAAAAATGCCTCACAGCTTGAACTATGTATCCATTCTCCAGAAAAAACTTCACAAAAATTACTACGATTAACTATTCTCTTCCATCTACTATTTCTTTTGAAATCAAAAATTGCCTTGTTTAGCTTCCTAATTCTATTGATTATCAAAATAAATAACTTACGTTTAATTTCAAAAGCCTGATCAATAACTTTCTCAACTTTTTTTTTTCTCCTATAAAAAACTAATTTCTGTTGACCTTTCTTAATATTTTTTAACAAATTGCCAATTATCCTGTTACGGAACATTCGTTTACGAATCTCCCTAAACTGTTGTTTCCTTCTACTATCATGCACAGATTTATCTCTTGCTCTAGCAGTAACATTTTCATTTGTCCTTTTCTTTCCATTTGATTTACTTGTCATGTTATGGATTGAAACATTTTCTGTACTAATATTTTTTTTATTAGAAATATTTCTTATGAAATATTTAGAGCTCTTACCCGGTGCTTTCTTCATGGCTTGAGAAATCTTTTTGTTAGAGGACTGCTGCGTTTTTTTTTTCTCCTGCTGTCTTTGACGTTTTGCAGCCTTTATCTCTCTTATTTTTGTAGGCATATTTAAATCTTGAAATGATCTGCAGTTGAATCTGAGGAAAAATATAATAAAAAATGTTATTAAACATTATTATCAAACAGTAAATCAGTAATAGTGATCAAAAACATAACACACTACTTGACAATTTAATTTGAAGATTTTTTAGTCATTGCCATTTTTTGGGAAAAGTAATGGTTTGCAAATTTATGACAAGGACATAATGGTGTATGCTTCTATATAAGGCATTTCAGTATCTCTAATGTCATTTTTCCCATATTACATTATAAGAGCTTTCCCCATGAAGCACATTCCTTGTAAATATGCTCCCACCTGTGCATTGCAAATTTAGATTTTGACTGTTTCAGACACATAGCCATGTTGAAAGTGACCCAAAAAAATTGCAAACGTTTTAAAAAAAAACATTCATGTGTCTTAATGACATTTTAAGTCATTTCCCCATGGACAATGTTTTCTAAGTGGCACAAAAGAGGTATACACCTATCATAAAACAATAACAGTGATCAAAAACTTAACACACTACTTGACATTTTAAATAGAAGATTTTTTTAGTCAAATTTACAATACAGAAATACCAGAAAAGAAATGACATTTATATTTATGTTACCTATGCTATTTTATATGTGAATCTGATCTAATTTTATGAGCATATTTTAATATTTTATTGAAGACACTACACATAACCTGTTTTTGAAGGTGTCTTTATTTTTAAATTAAACGGTTTACCTTTTTACTTTTTATTGATTATACATTTTAAAAATAAATGTTTATAATTCCAAAGGCTCAAGCAGGTCAGCTTCCCATCCTATATCATATAATTCGGACAAATCTGCATCCTCATCACGCTCTTCTTCATCCTCAGGATTTAAATCATCCAATGGATCAACATCCACTGATGTTTCAATTACAAGTTCAATGATGAGGTCAAAATCAACTGATTGCAGATTGTCGCTCATGTTGAGGTTGTCTTTATCTTTAAATAAAGATAACAACAATGAGATGTTGCAGAGTAAGAGACAAATCTCACAGATTATAATAGTAAAATTATTTAACAAGAGTAACATTTTGCAGCTATTATTTAGCCATGTCCAGCGATGCTGAGCAGGTGAAGCCTATGTCTAATTTTTCACTGAACAGGACTCATCTGTTCTTAACCTTGGATAAGCCTCAACGACTCTGTGTCCCCTGCACATACTCAAATGTTAAAGTGCAGATTTATATTAAATGGCACATCCCCAGGCATGCACCAGTTAATGTGCACCACTGCTTTACCACCCATGGTGTGCCGCATTTACAATCAGATAGGAGAAAGCTGCTTCAAAACCCTGCGCCTGCTTGAAGCTGGCATAGGTCTTGACGCAGCATTGTATAGATGGGGCACCCCTGAGCCTTGCTGGAGCTGCATCGCACTTACGATACAACTCCAGCAATGCGCCACCTTTACGGCACAGATGCGTCACGCATCTGTGCCGTTTTTGCCCCATGCTGCGCCGCATTGTAAATGCAGCACAACATGGGTGGCGGAACAGTGGCGCAGGATGACTGTCACATCCCTGGTGATGCGCCACTCATCATAAATCTATCCCTAAGCTTCTTATCTTGTTACAGATGAACTGCCATATGTATCATCAAAATATTTTACATATTATAAATAGCAAATTTTAAGGAATAAATAGCGATTCTTTACTATTCCTAATTTGCAATGAGCAAATTGCTAATTGCAAATTACCCATTCATTTCCATAGGCTAGGAGGCTCATAGGAATTAATGTTGCAAGTTGTGATTAGCAATTAGCTCATCACAAAATAGGATTTTTTTCAAGCGTGCAGGGGTATCTCAAGAACACCCTGCTGCACCCCTGAAAAAGAAATTTGGGAGCACATGGCACACCTACATGCCCTAATGGCATGTATGGGCGTCATATGGGACCTTTTTGAAAAGAATTCGCAAATTACCACAAACTAGAAGTTGGTGGTAGTTTCCAAATCCTTAATATCATTTTTTACATTTTTTTTTTTTGATACATTGCATTTAAGGAATCACAAATTTTGAATTATTGACATTTTAAGTAATTTCCACATGTGCAGTGTTTTCAAAATATAATTTGAAAATCGTTTTTGGGGAAAAGTAATGGTTTGCAAATTTATGACAAGGACATAATGGTGTATGCTTCTCTATAAAGCATTTCAGTATCTCTAATGTCATTTTTCCCATATTACATTATAAGACCTTTCCCCATGAAGCACATTCCTTGTAAATATGCTCCCACCTGTGCATTGCAAATTTAGATTTTGACTGTTTCAGACACATAGCCATGTTGAAAGTGACCCAAAAAAATTGCAAACGTTTAAAAAAAAAACATTCATGTGTCTTAATGACATTTTAAGTCATTTCCCCATGGACAATGTTTTCTAAGTGGCACAAAAGGGGTATACACCTATCATAAATCTGTCCCTAGCATTATAAATGATTAAATCAGGATGACAATAAGATGTGGCCTATCCAGAGGTTTGTTTAAGGTGAGGCCTACTCAGGATTGCAGATTAAAGTTACGCTTGATGAAGAATACAGAGGAGATAATTTATTGTAAAGGCCTACCAATGAAGTAAGTGATTTCTACTTCATTGCACCAGTCATCATAAATGTATCCATAAGCTTCTTATCTTGTTAGACATCAACCGCCATATGTATCATATAACTATTTTGCATTTCCAAAAAAGCGAATTTTAAGGAATAAATAGCGATTCTTTACCATTCCAAATTTGTTTGAGAAAATTGCTAATTGCAAATTACCCATTCATTTCCATGGGCTAGGAGGCTCATATAAATGAAGGTGCAATTTGCGATTAACAATTTGCTCATCACAAATTAGGAATTTATTCCAAAGGTGCAGGGGTGTCTCAAGAACACCCTGCTGCAACCCTGAAAAAGAAATTTGGGGGCATATGGCGAACATAAATTTTAACAACATTCCTTTACCTCAAAAACGATTTTCAAATCATAACTTCAAAACACTACACATGGGAAAATTACTTAAATTGTCCTTAAGACACATAAAAGCGTTTTTTGATTGGCTTTCCTGCATGGTAGGGTCACTTTTAACATGGCTATGTAACATAAACATTCAAAATCAAAATTTTCCATGTACAGGTGGGAGCATATTTACAAGCAATTTGCGCCACAAAGAAAGGTCTGACATTAAAATGGGAAAAATAACATCAGGGACAGTCAATTGCCTTATAAAGAACCATACACCATTATGTCCTTCTCATGAATTTAAAAACAATTCCTTTTTCCCAAAAACGATTTTCAAATCATAATTTCAAAAAACTGCACATGAGAAAATGACTTAAAATGTCATTGAAACACATGAAAGCGTTTTTTGATTGGCTTTCCTGCATGGTTGGTTCACTTTTATCATGGCTATGTAACACAAACATTTATAATTAAAATTTTCATGCACATGTAAGAGCATATTTACAAGCAATTTGCGCCACAGAGAAAGGTCTTACACTAAAATGAGAAAAATAACATCAGGAACAGTCAATTGCCTTATAAAGAACCATACACCATTATGTCCTTGTCATGATTTTATAAACAATTCCTTTTCCCCAAAAACGATTTTAAAACCATAATTTCTAAACACTGCACATGGGAAAATGACTTAAAATGTCATTAAAACACATGAAAGCGTTTTTTGATTGCCTTCCCAGCATGGTTTGGTCACTTTTAACATGGCTATTTAACACAAACATTCAAAATCTAAATTTTCCATGCACATGTGAGAGCATATTTACAAGCAATTTGCGCCACAGAGAAAGGTCTTACACTAAAATGAGAAAAATAACATCAAGGACAGTCAATTTCTTATAAAGAACCATACACCATTATATCCTTGTCATGAATTTAAAAACAATTCCTTTTCCACAAAAACGATTTTCAAATCATAATTTCTAAACACTGCACATCAGAAAATGACTTAAAATGTCATTAAAACACATGAAATCATTTTTTGATTGGCTTTCCAGCATGGTTGCGTCACTTTTAACATGGCTATATAACACTAACATTCAAAATCAAAATTTTCCATGCACATGTGAGAGCATATTTACAAGCAATTTGCGCCACATAAATCATAATTTTCTCCTTAAAGCACACTATTCTCTATCTAAAGTAAAGAAATATTTTCTCACCTTAGCAAATACTTTGAGTTTGAAAACAGTCTAAGAAACACACCAATTTGTCTTCAGCAGAGCAAAAGGTATGCACTCCAGAGTCTGCAGCTATCAAAAGCACAGAAATGGTGTAATTCTTCACACATATTTCTCATGTCACCCAATCAAAACTCTTCCCTCACTTTTTTTCAAATGAAAACCCTTCCCCCTCTGCCCTTTCTGCCTATTTTCCATAGCAACCAGCTCTTGGAGAAACTCTGGTGTTTGCAAATTCACACAACAATGTTGCAATTGAACTCTGAACTCTCAGTGCACCTGCATATCCAGTGCTTTCTTTCATTTAATGATTTTTTATTGACCACTCAAAATACATCTTTCAAACAACACATCTGTGCACCCTAACTTTCTGTTTTCATCAATCAAAATCCACCAATCACTGTTACTACTTCATGAACACAGAAACTCCACAGTTTTTTTCATTTCAAACTCACATTTTTTCAACTGCCATTTCATTGCCACACTTCATCTGACTGCAGGAGAACCTTCTCTCACCATGTTTTCTGTCTGGATTGTTGGTCATAGTTATATTCACTGGGCTCAAAGGTACGTTGAAAGCAGGAATTTACCTAACCTCAATTTACAAGATGTGGAAATTAAGTGGTTTGGCCACAGAGGATTAAAATGTCACCAATTGATACCATTGGTGAAAACCTTTATGCATTTGCCAAAACCTGACCTGTTAATTGTGCACTGTGGAGGTAATGACTTGGGCACTTTGACTGGTGTAGGTCTGGAAATGCTTTTAAAGGACACCTTTGAGCAATTAATGGCACTTTTTCCTCAGACTGCCTTGGTATATTCAAATATATGCCAAAGACAGAAATGGAGGTGGTCAAACCAATTTTGTCCACAAATTGAGAAGTCGAGGAAGCATGTAAACAAATCTGTTTCAGCTTACATGAGAGACCATGGAATGGGCTCCCTGTACAACAATAACTTGCGTTACTACATGCAAGATATCTACAGAGGAGATGGAGTTCACTTCTCAGATGAGGGCAACAGAGTTTTCACTCTGAATTTAAAAATGTGCATTGGTACCTACTTATAAGTACCAAAATGTACCATAAACCCAAAAGCTCTTCTCAGAGCTACCCTACATCTAATCACTCACAATTATTATTTTACTCTAACTTTTTTCACTAATTTTCAACAAAGTACACTCCCTGGGGCGCTACCCGGTACGCGTACCGGGAGCTAACCTCGCGAAATTTTTAAAAAAAATGTTTTTTTTTCGCACATATAAACCTCCTCAGCCACCCTCAGAAAACCTAGGGGGTCAAGATAAGTCTACCGTGCCCCCTTCTACCCATTCTGAACATTATTTGCCCTCCATCTTGTATCTTAATTCGACCGAAACACAAAATGGTGGACTCCCGGAACGCTTAAGGTACGCGAACCGGGGCGCTCAACGGTTCGCGTACCGGGTCGCTCCCTGGGAAGCGCACCATCAAAAAAGGTGGGAAAGTAGTTTACAGAAAAGCCACTGGAGACAATTTCACCAAATATAGATTAGCTCATACTACATACCAATCCCTACCATTTTCACAAATTTGATTGGAATTCCATTTAGCCATTTAGCCTGTAGACCTCTCTAAATACCGTGAGGTAAATTACTTCACAAAACACATCTGAAATGTTGGAATTGACAACCAATTAAAATGTTACTTTCATTTTCTACTTTTTTTACCTCACATTTGATTGGTTATGTACCCGAATATATATAAAGGAAGAGAAGGAAACACAGCCATTTTGACTACTACTTCCTGGTGTACATTTCAATAGGATTTTCATTAATAACTTCAACTTCTTTTTAAAGGTAAGTTGTTATTTTTAAAACTGAAGTATATTGTGCACTTTAAGTTAATATGGCAAACTTTTTCTGTTAGTTATATACTATCCCTCTGTAGTACTTATAAATTTAGATACACTTTTTTATATTCCTACTTCCACTCTGATACTATACACTGCCCAAAGATAAATTCTCTGTTAAAAACTGCCTATCTAAAATTAATCCCAACAGTGCCCTACCTCTACTAATATATTTTTTTTTTATGCAAATTTCAGGAAAAATGGAAAGTGAACAAAACATTTCATTTGAAATTGTCCTTCCAGAGTCCAACACAGAAATCATTGATCCAAATGAGATTGAATTTATGGATGAAACTTGGGACCAAGAACTACTGCAATGTGTACAAGCAGTAGATAACCTCCTTGCAAATGAGGACATTTTACAACCTCAGAGACTACAATCTATATTCCATGATTATGAAATTTCTGACAATGAAATGTTAGAAAGTTTAATAAATTATGAAACACAATAAAAAAAGCTTAAAAAAAAAAAAAAATAATCAACAAAACCAACAATCAATTAACATACAGCATTTGAAAAGTCTATCATTCATTTTTCATTGTGATACGCTCCCCAGAACGCTTCCCGGTTCGCGTACCGGGCGCTAACCACGAAAAAAAACAAAAAAACAATTTTTTTTTTTTGCTTAGCGGGGCCCCTTTAAAGCCTCCACATCAAACCTAGGGGGTCAGGGAGGATCTACTATGCCCCCTTATGGTCATTTGCCCCTTCGCTTTTGCCTCCTCTTGTCTCTCGATCCTACCGAGAGACAAGATGGCGGCCGCTCCGGACTGTTTAGAATGTTGACAGACACCGGAGAGCCAATCAACTTCGCTACGCGAAGTTCCGTTACGCGTCAAGTACGCGTACCGGGGCGCTGCCTGGTCCGCGCTTACAGATATATATCTTTTTTTGAACGTTATTTTCTCAAAATCCACTGCAGCACATATATTGAGACCTACAAAAGGCACATCGGGCTACCAGTCCCTACAATTTTGCCAAGTTTCGTGCAAATCCATTCAGCCGTTCGGGCTAAAAGTGAGGCTAACCGCCCTATGGAAAACTCAATGTTAAAAACACGTTTTGGGACCCCCCTTTTTTCTCGGCCCCCCCTGGACCAACTCCCCCCAAATTTCCAGGGGCTGCTCAGAAACAAAATGTGCCATTTTCCTGAAAATTTCAGCCAATTCCGTCCACAAACGCCAAAGTTATTAGACATAGAATTTTCAAAAAAACCATAGGGAAAAAATCCTAACTATATATACCTACTGGCGACCGCCAGTAGGTAATATATATATATATATATATATATATATATATATATATATATATAGACACATATTAACCTATAAGTCACTCCTATGGCAGGCCTTGACAATCCTGGAGGCAGAGTGCTTGGTTTTGTGTGAGAGAGTGCCCTAGCATGAGCTGAGCGCCTCTGCAGCTTTCGGAACCATGTCCTTATAGCTGTTCTATGATATAGCCATACCATATACTCTTTATAATCCTCGCAGTTAATGCTAACTTTGGTTTGGCTTTATCAAAACATGTCGTGTAAGGTGTCAAACACTTTGGAATACTATCCCCCTGCCAGTCCTGGCGGCGGGGGTAGCATTCCACCCTTCTAGAGGGAGAAGACATGTAGTTACTGGTTTACCCGGTTAAAGTTAAACAGAGCCCTGGTATCACAAAATGGATGCTGCTGCCACAGACATGAGTCTGACATCCTGCTGCTGGACGAAACTCCGGCAGGGGAGGCTTGGACAATAGGTTTCCTGTCAGAGGAGGTGCCAGCACCTCTCCAGACAGACTTTAGTGTATTGGGGCAGGGTGGGTTGCATTCAGTGAATGCTTTTCAGACACTGCCTGTGGCACACAAGGTGCTCCATGCATTCCCCAGTTCAAACCGGTTGCTGGGGCGCGCTGCCCCAGCTCTGGCGCAAAACTGGACAAAGGGGAAGGGGTGTAACCACACCCTCCCCAGGTCCACCCATAGGAGGGAGTTAGTCCAACCCTTAAACTTCCTATAAGTATAGAACCTCAGTCACTAGGACTTCAAATTACCCTGGACGAAACTCTGCAACATATATCCTGGACCTTCCACATTCCATTTGGACTGAAGATGGAAGACATATCCCTTGTGGTCAAGGAGTGACCATCCTGTTCAAACAGGCACCAAAAGCAACTTTGCCAGTCTACATTTTCAAAGCTCCTGCCCGATCCCAAGGAATCTGCGACACAGGACATAGACTTTCAGACATCTCTGACCCCGATCTTCAAAACTGAGACCCGTGGCAAACACGAGAGATGTGGGACCAGAACTATTGGACATCCCGCATTTTGTACGCTGCACCTACTTCTCGAGGTATTCCAAAGTTGTGCATTGGGGTGCTTGAAGCCCCAGCCCCGAGCACCATCTGCACTGAAGCTCAGAGGCCCACACTCCACCAGTGTCCCGTGGGCCAGCTTTGTGTGTTTCCGCTTGACGTATCTTTGCGGTTCCTAGTCTGTTGGCTAGGGAGCCCGCCGAAGGCTTTTATTTGAATCTAACTTGCTTTCCTGGTTCCTACAGGCTTGCTCCAACTTACCTGCCAATGAGTAGTTCCTTGCTAGTCTGCAACGAAGCCAATCTTGAATACCTTTTAAACAGATTTGTATAAATAGCATTTCTCTATCATTTATTTATAAGTCTATTACATTCATTGTGCAGACAAACTGTGTTTATGTTTCATGCAACATCCATATAAAAAGATTATTTTAGATCAATACAGGACCTCACATGGGAGGGTGTGATAGAGAATATTTGCAGTAATATTAGTGGGCTGCTGCTGTGTCACACTGCTGAAAACACACCTCTCTATCCCTGAATATCATATGTACACACACATTTAGAATTTGAACAAAGAGGACATGAAAGAGTTGAAACTGAATCATAAAATTAAAGTTGTTCCGAACTGGGCCCCCCAAAATACATTTTGCCCAGGGCCCCCAAAATCCTTAAATCGTCCCTGGGGGGTGGGGGATATTGTGTTTAAGACCAAAAAGGTGTCTAAATGAGATGGAAGAGCTTCCCCTTGCTACTGGGAGGATACTGTCCTCTTTTTTTAATTGTTTTAAAGAATTAAGGTAGACTCTGCAGTGCTATGGTGATTATGGCTCCAATGGGTCTGTGTTAATGTCACAAATCTAAAAAATCTTAGCTCCTAGATCTCATATGAGAGTTGAATATTAAAATGAAAGATATTATGCTCTTAGAGCTGAAATGGCAAATGATGGCAGGAAGACTATGCACCAGTGTTAGCTTACCTGCATGCCCAACACCAACCAGCAGTACACTGTGCTCGGCTAAAGACAATGGACAGTGGATTCTGTGGGCTTGAGTGCTGAGTGCAGTGTATGGCCAAAAGCTACTGCTTATGCCTAGAACAGTGTATTAATGACATGTCACATCACTACAAACTGCAATGCATGGCTTTTGGCAAGGGAGGGTGTGGTCAGAAGCTACAGCCTGCACCAGAACTAAACAGGACATTTTGCTGAGTACTGCAGTCTCGCAGGGCAAAGAGAACATACGTGGCCATAGATCACAGTGGAAGTTTCTAAACCATTGATACATTTGTTTCTAAATTGGAAATAGGAGGTGATGCCCCTTTCATGCCCCCTCCTCTGCGGACACCTGTACTGCCAAGCCGCTTCACCAAATCTAACAGCTGCAAGATAACAGGATGGGCAGGCTTCATGGTGAGCCGGGAGTAGCAGCTGGGCCACCAGCAAATGTAACCAGGCAGACCGGCCTGGATCAGGGTGAGACAGGCCCCGCTGGATCTCCCACACTGCGCTGGACGCACTGCTTAAAGGGGTCAAACAGATTGGGACTTTGCTGTTGCAAACTCGGACATCCCTGGAGGGTCGTATCGACAAGGCAACGTCTGACTTCATGTTGTTGCATGCAGATCACCGCAAGTTAACAGGCAGAGTAACCGAGGTGGAGGCAGAGTTACAGGAAGCCTTCCCAGCCCTAAAAAAAGTGTCTGTGGAGGTACATGCACTCACCGAGCAACTTCGCTCACTGGAACACAGACTGGATGATTTTGAAGGCCACTCCTAGTGCAACAATGTCAAGTTATTGGTCCACTGGAATGCTCGGAGGGCCGGGATGTGGTCACATACACTGAGCAATGGCTGAAAACCCTGATGCCAGCGGAGACACTCTCTCCTTTCTTTGCAGTGGAGCGGGCTCACAGAGGGCACCAGGACACAGTGCTGCTAGAGGTACGTAAGATGGAGGCAGTCAAAGTGGACAATTCATCGTTCATCTTCTTCCCGGACTATGCCCTGGGGCTGCAGAGGCAACAGAATACAACCCTGGTGGTTAAAAACCTAATGTGTGAGCTCGACATCCGATACTCCCTTCTCTTTCCTGCATCACTGCAGGTAATCGCAGAAGGCTCTGCTCACTTTTTCAATAATGCTGAGGACACCTGGAACTGGCTAGAAGCAGCGTGGCATCACACCTCCCCAAGTCGGCATGGGGACGCTTGCGGAGCCGCTCCCAGCACCCAGGGCGGCCAAAAACAGAGGCACAGGAGGATCAGAAGTTCACCCGCGTGCCAACACCCAGTCCCTGACCAGGACCAAATGTTACAAGAACAACAGGAGGTGCTGAAGACAACAACCATGATGCGGAACGTCGAAACCACTGTGGACTCAGATGTCTCCTCTGTGCACTCCCTCAGCGAGAGCAAGAGTTCTCAGAGACTTCCAATAGTGACTCCGCAAACTGCTGATGATTTGATGTAGGGCCAATTAGTGGCTCCTGAGAGACTCTGAACCTTGACACATACATGCATACATTATTTGCACTCACAGACTGAGTGAACATAATAAGCCATTGCCTGCACCACCAAGCCCCACGATCTACAGCTGTAAGCCACAATCATGTTCATATACCACATCCCGCATCACAGAAAGCCAGCCACTGCGCAGTTCCACCTGCATGCAGACTTAGGGCCTCAAGCATTCATGGACCCCGCAGTCTTCAGCTGTCTTAGTTCACCCCCTATAGTCAGCAGGGCACACACAGGCGACACCTGCCAAATGGCACAGTTCAAAGTTTGGCCAGATACACGATGTCCCTCTGCTCAGTTACAGTTGTGGAGTGTGATGCTTCTTCCCATGTTAGTTGTATTTCAGAGTACTATTGTATCGCAGCAGCCACTGAAGTTATGCCCACGACCTGGAATGTATGCACATTTCCTGTGGTCTGAGCCCCCAACAACATGGCTCCTATATCCGTTTTCGCCCCACATTGACGAACTATGCCGCCTACCACCATAGTTACCTGGAATGTTAGAGGCATGCATACACCACCATGCAGGTACGAAACATATGCTTACATAAACGCCACGCCACCCACATAGGGCTGTTACAGGAAATGCACATCGCGCAGCCAGAGATACGTAGACTTCAACAAATATGGAGAGGCCAAGTATTGGCCACGGGCTATTGCTCTTATGCTAGGGGCGCCCTCATCTTGATCCAACCACGCACACCGTACACATCTGAAGAGACTAAGATAAACATTTACGGCCGATATGCACTGTCACGCGGTTGTCTAGATGGGAGACAGATAGTCATAGGGTCCATTTATGCCCCAAACACTGACCAGGCGGCATTTTGGCAGACACTTTCAGGCACACTGTCCCACTGGTGCGACATCCCTTGGTTACTGGAAGTAGATTTTAATGCAGTGCTGAACACAAACCTAGATAGGTCCTTTCCACTACTACAGAGCACAACTGCCGTATCACATGCTAAGAGCCTAGGAGCATGGCTACATCACTGGAGCTTCAAGGACTTGTGGAGGACACTGCACCCACGTGATCTCCAATACTCGCATTACTCTCAACCACACGTACTGTACGTATGCATTGACCAGTTTGTAGGTGGTGAGATGCTGCTTGCTAAGTGTACCCATGCAAAATATATTGGCCCCCACACACTCTGATCACAATCGGCACATGGTTCACCCAATAGATGAACAGGCTGTGCAGGTCACCGGTGTGTGGAGACTCCAGCCCGTGGCACTAAAAGACCCCCTTCAGGGATTCGGTAGCAAGTGCTATTGAGAGCTATTATGAAACAAATAACGACTCAGTCCCTGACGCGGGTATGGTGTGGGACATATGTAAGGCTGTGGTCCGAGGGCAATGTATAGGACTAAACTGGAGTTTTCATCGACAATTGGACAACAAAGCCATATGCATCGAGAATGCGCTTATCCAACTAGATTTGGAATTAGTGAGAGCGCCTGGTGGCCAACATGCCTTAGATAAGATGAAATATGAATACATGCAGGTCATGGAATGGCTTCGATGCATAAATTATGCTTCACATGCAGCGCGTACCCATGCCATGGCGGATCGAGCCGGGAGATTCCTAGTGAGGTTGATTAGGCTAGAACAGGTACTTACGCAGTGTTTGGCATTGGGTCCCTTAATAACTGGTCAGCATGAGGTACATTAGGAGTTCAAAGCCCACTATGCTACAGTATACAGGGCGGCCCTTCGGGTGACACCCACAGCTCTGGATGTGTATCTGTCCCCAATGCCTCTGCCTGTGGTGTCGGCGGAGCAGCGAGCGGAACTAGAGTAACTGATCACAATGCAGGAGGGGCAGGAAGCCATAAAGGCTCTGGTAAATGTTAAGGCCCCTGGCCCTGACGGCTTCCCTAGCAAGTACTACAAAGTGTACCAGTCGGTCCTGGCCCGCGCCTACTCGCCATGTACCGTAGCATGGAGGAGTTGGCTATCATGCAGGAGTCGCTCCGTGAATCACTGCTGGTCTCGCTCCTCAAACGGGGCTGAGACCCGGAATTGTTGGACTCCTGTTGGCCCCTGGCATTGTTGAACACAGACTACAAGGTTCTAGCCAAAATATTAGCATGCAGACTGGCTCCTCTGGTTCCGCAGCTAGTGTATGCAGACCAAAATGGCTTTTTGCCTGCTTGCTGCAGGTCATTTAATATACGCCGATTCTTTAGGGTGGCACACTATGATGGTGAGAGGTGGACGCAATCTGGTTGATTAGGTCTAGATTTAGAAAAGGTGTTCGACACCCTGGATTGGGACTTTTTATTTGATGACCTGGACAGGTATGGGCTGAGGGAGAATTTCCTGCATCTACGTAAGTTGCTATACACACACAACACACGGGCAAAATCAAAACAGGCCCTTACATTTTGTGGGCGTTCCCGATTGAGCATGGCACCAGGCAGGGATGCCAAATCTCCCCGCTGCTTTTCACACTCGCCATCGAGCCACTGGGCATGTCTCTTCGCCAGACCGTCGCATGGTGGGGTATCCCTCTGGGAGATGATACGCATGCAGTGTCAGTGTATGCGGACAATCTCTTAATTTATCTCCAAGATATAAGTGGCCCATACCATGCAGTTGAGAGGGCGCTATCGGAGTTTGCCTCACTGTCAGGGCTGCATGTAAACTGGGGGAAGTTGTGCCTGTATCCCTTTGTTGAGACAACCCCAGACCCGGAGCTGGTGATGAGAGGGACCAGGCACGGTGGCAAGATTCAACCTTCTGTTATTTGGGGATTCGTAACTTTCGCCAACAAGATGACCTCATGGAGGGTTATCTCATGTGGGCTGTGACGGCGGTGAGGACTCAGACGTCTTTCTGGTGCACAGTCCCTTTAGCCACTATGGGTCGCATAGCACTCCTAAAAAGGGTAGTGCTCCCGCAACTGCTTTATCATTTTGCAAATTCGCCAGTCTACGTCTGACCCTCCTTTTTCCATACCCTAGAGCAAGATTGGAGGCAATTTTTTTGGCATGGAACACATAATAGGGTAGCGTTAGCGAAACTTTATTTACCTGTTGACCTTGGCGGATTGGCAGTCCCCAACATGAAGCCCTACTATCTGGCATCACAAATACAGTGGGTGGCCCCTGGATTGGTTGCCGACAGCTGGTGGACTCTGCCAATCGACAGCCTGGTCATACGCAATCATAAATCAAAGCCTTGTTTCACCCCGGCAGGAAAGGTGCAGCCCCAACTCAGCTATTGACTTAGGTCGCGTATAGATGTTTTCGCTGGACCCTAAAGATCACAAAGGCAGTCGCGCCCTATGCCCCTTCCCAGCCCATGTTAGGCACACAAGTTCACTGTCGAATTATCTCAGCAATGGAATTACCCCCTGAGATGAGGCAGGACTACTGAACCTGGGAGACCTTTACCAGGACCAGCAACTAGTACCATTCCACACACTGGCTGAAGACAGTGGCTTGCTGCAAGGTCAATTCCTCTTATATGCCACACTGACGCAGGCACTGCGTACATTGTGGGGAGATATAACTCACGTACCTGTAACCCACCTGGTCATTCAATACCTACACGAACTTGGTACGGGCAGAAGCTTTACTAAATGGTTTGCTGAATCCCTACGCATGCATTCGACAGAACCACTGGCATCCATCAGACAGCGCTGGGACACAGATTTGCAGTCTGTGCACTGATCGCGAATGGTCAGCCATGCTAGTGAGACCTACGTTTATCCCCAGGAATGTGTGGTTTCACTTGATACAGTACTACATACTTTAGAGAGCATTTATAACACTAACTGAGATTAATAGATATTTCAAGTGTGTGGATGCTTGATGCCCCATATGCGGTCTGGTAGACGCAGACCTATTGTACATGTTGTGGGCTTGCACATCACTCACCTCCTATTGGAGTGCAGTCACGACACACTTGACTAACTGCACCTGCTGCACAGTAGCATGCTCCTGGCACACCTGCATATTAGACCTATACCGTAGAACAAAAAAGCATAAAGGCATGTCCCAATTTATAGACCTTGGGCTCATTGCAGCCAAGCGCTTAATCATTAGGTGCTGGAAGTTGCCAGATCCACCACATGTCAAAGCCTGGCTGCAGTCGCTGACATACTGGGCTCAGATGGAGAGTGTGGCACTTCGGCGGAAGGACACACTGGGCCTACGGGGTTCCCCACTGGCAGGAGCATGGGAAGCGATCCTGCTAGATATCCGAAACCCAGAGCAAAATGACCTGGAGGCGCCTGAGTCACCCGCATGATACTCCTGGCTCGGTGGATCGTAGGGCTCAGACAGAATGCGCTGAACACTATTGGGAATCCCTCATGGCAGAAGTCTTTGTTGCCCTGCTGACGCTGCATCTCAAGTTCCTGCCCAGGACATTTTAATTAAGCTCATTCAATAGTGCTTCTAATCACACAACCTAAACAGGTAGGCTAGAAATTAATGTATTAGTAAAACGTAACATAGTGATGATGTAGGGAAAACCGGACCAGGTGGGTGGGCCATCACATGCATTTATGATACAACATAAGCATATCCCAGTTCATACATTCCCTGTTTCTCTAAGCATTTATGCTCAGTCACATGCTATTTGGCACACAATGTAGAGCATACGCATTTTTCTTTATGTAGATTCTCACTGATGTCTGTCTACCTCTAATCAAATGTACATCTGCAAATCTGTTTTGGAGTTTGTTAACAGCATTTAAAAAATGCTAAAACTCAATAAAGAAATTTGAAGAAGAAAAAACAGGTTGGAAAGAATGTTCAGACTCCTAAATTGGCTTTTGAACATAAAGGAAAGCCCCTTTGCAGTTGTAAGCCTTGCGCTTTTGTGGATCATAGCAGTTGCGTACACAAATAGGCTTTGTAAATGAGGTCTTCAGTCTGGTGATTTTTTTGGAGGTAGCCCTCTCTACGGAGAGACTCTGTAGCGACAATCATAAAACTGCATATTATTAATACTGAAGCCCATAAATCCCTTAATAGATGGAAGGAGTAAACATTATTGTTATGACCCTCTATATCTCATGCTCGCCTGTCTGCGCCTTGAGCTGGGCTCGAGTGTGGAATCTTATGTCGCATTCCAGGACAGTTGGAGATTGGGGACAGAGGAGAGAGGTGGACGCTCAAAAGGCTGGTGGTTGCTTATTTCCATGTACTTATAATAAAGCCATTTGGAAGTAAACTTGCCTGGATCTACCTTATAATATTGGCAAAGATCGAGCTAATCTGGTCAGCAATTCTGAGGTGAGGCGACTCAGAACAGTTTTTCTTCACTATGTGATGCGTGCTGATATTTACACACCAGAGTCTCAGCGTGCATCACGGAGCACAGTAAAGGACACAGGTGAACTCAGGAGTGATAGGAGGCGATTGGAAACGAACACTGTATAATGTGAGAAATGATGTACCTTTCGCTTGTTGTTTGAACAACTTTTGGGGCAACCAGCCAGCACGCATGTGCGTACTGACGCGCATTCTCAATGCCCATCTTGTTTCCTTTTATTTGTCACAATACAAGGTCAGGCAGACATTCTGATCTGTGATTTTTCACAGCACCCATCTTGTTTTCCTGGACTTGGGACAATTCATAGACAGGCATGCAAACGTCATAAAGATTGTTCTTTAAATCTATTTTAAGTCCTTTTTCTTTATTTGTTGCTAATTTTAAATGGAAAAGATCCAAATACAATAACATATACAAGTATAATGAACACACCACAGTTCCCCCAGTTTGCATTTGTTTTTGCATTGGAACAAAGTTTACTAGTGGATTTTTGTATAATAAACTCAAATATGCAGGGCATCAGTCCTCCATTACCTTTGGTGCAGTCTCCAGGTGGGCAACCTTTACTTTGGAAAGGATGATTAAGAGCATTTAATGTATTTTTGGGTGCAATTAATGGTTTTAAATGTAAACCATAAAGGTAGAAGTGACTCTTGGAATATTCCCTGAGCATGGAAGGCAAAGAAATACTTGTGCACCTACTGGATCAAGTGACGGAAGATATGGATGAATATAAATTAGCCATAGCAAAACTTCAGAAACACTTCTACAAACCTCCAAACTTAATTCTCAGAAGACATAAGTTTTTCTCTAGAGAGCAGTCAGCCGCAGAATCAACTGACATTTATGTGGCTTCTGTACGAGTTCAAGAGGCTAAGTGTGAGTTGGAGACACTCATCAGAGACCAACTGGTAACTAGACGATACAACAACAAAAAAAATACAGGAATGTTTACTCACCTGCAAGAATCCTTCGCTTGATGAGGTGGTCAACATCACTAATAGTATGCAGGATTCGAAAAAGTCAGTTAAAGAATTGACTAAGAACACTGAAGAAGCGGTACTTCTAGTGAAACCTAACAAATCTCTGTACAACAAAGTAACTGACAAGAGGAAAAATCTAAGTGGAAGTGGTGCATGCTTACATTGTGGTTTAAGTTTCATGTGGCTTCATTTAAACATTGCCCTGCTGTGAGTAAAAGATTTCTCAAATGCGGCACGTCTGACAATCTTCCCAAAGTATACCATTCTCAAACACACGAAAACAATGTGAACATTTTGGATAGAGAAAAAGATTTAGTCCATAGTATCGATAATATGCTTTTGTGTGTAAGAGTGTATTGGAACGATATCCCTAAGGGAAAGGATCCCATAGATGATTTTTTCATTTATGATAAACATGTACAATTGTTAACTGAATCGAGATACAAAATATAATGATTATTTCTAAAGATACATGTTCTATTAAGAACTTTGAGAACAAGTTAGAAATACCAGATATTTGACCATTTGGGTATAATGGAAAAATAATTGATCAGGAAGGTTTTTTCAATGGAGTGATACAATTAACAGGCCAAGTGGTTCAAGGTATAGATTATGTTACTCAGCATGGTCCTGATATCCTGGGTTGGCTTCGTCAAGGGCGTTTTGGGATTATTTCAAAACCTGACAAACAAGTCAGATATTAGTGATAGAAGAGTGTATAATACCTATTACTAGTATAGACTTGGAATTAGTATTGGTGGAGAATGGGGAGACTTTTCAGGACAAACTGGGCTACTTGAGTGGATTTTAGCATGTTATTATACTAAAAGAAAATAGCATACCACTTAACCATAAACTTAGATGTATTCCTCTGAGCATTAGAGGCAAAATGACTGATCTCTTTTCGCAATTGTGTCATGATGGTGTCATAGAACCAGTGGAATCTTCCTTATAATTGTCCACAATCGTAATGGCATGGAATAAAAATGATGACTTGAGGATGTGTATCAACCTGAGGAGTCTTAATAAGACCATATGCGTGGATGGACATGCGTTACCTCGTACTGAGGAAATGATTAACACTTTGACTGGTGCTAAATGATTTCCGACAATGGGGTGCAATTTGTATCAGATGATATGGTAAGATATTTTAAAGATGCTGGGATTATGAACAACATATTTAGCCTTTAACATTCCCAAATTAGTGGTCAAGTAAAAAGGGCCAATAGGTTAGTCACTGAATGTTTCAGAGGAGCAATCATTGAGGGGGTGGACATTGGTGATGCTTTGCAAGCCATGATACGGTCTTATCACAACACTGCCCATTGCTTAACTGGAATCTCAACATTTCAAGCACTTAGGTGAAGGTCTTCTCATGGTTTTTTGAAACTGGCATGGTTGAGCACTTTATCTAAACTTGGAACAGGTTTTGATATCAAGCAACATGTGGTTAACATGCTTGAAAGACTGAGCAAAGTCAATTCAGAAGTAAAATCAGATACGATGAGTGCAGAAAAACTAAATGTATTAATTTCAAGGTGGATATTGGGTCTGTATCAGGTACAGAGTGTCAAGGTAGTGAAAGGTAAGGTAAAGAATGGTGCACTTTTACAAGTGGTGAAGTGAATGTAAATGAGAGTGCGATAAGGCTGGAAAACAGACAATAGTGGAATGTTGCCAGCGTAGTTAAAGTTCTGCATCCGCATGTTCCTGAGAAAGAAAATGAATACTCTAAAACTGTTAGTGGGGAAGGTCGCTGTATTCATGAAACGCATGCAGCTAACTAAGGTACCTTGGAAATTTAAGTATTTTTTCATTATGTCATTCATTGTTAGAAACATGCTCTTCGTATATATTACCGTTTGATGTATTTGTAGATCGGTTTTGCCTTATGATTGGGCACAGCAATATGTTTTTTACTTTCTTGCTTTTATGTATCCTTTATGAAACTATCTATGTTTTTTACTGTTATTTATCGTTGTATTTATTTATTAGTTGGAATGGTTTACTATATAAGGTTTTACTCTAAAGTTATTGTAAATGAAGGAGATGTGTTCTAACCTTCTATATCTTGTGCTCGACTGTCTCTGCGTCTCTAGCCAGGATGGAGTGTGGAATCCTGGAGGGTTGAAGATCCGGGACAGAGAAGAGGGAAGGCCGCTCATGGGGCTGGTGATTGCCCATTACCATTAACATGTACTTACAACAAATCCATTTGTAAGTAAACACACCTCAATCTACCTAATAATAATTAGCACAAAACTGTCTATCACTAGCTTCGCTGGCATAGTGTCCTCCAACCCTGCCCCTTTTGCCCTCACACACCGCTAAAAGGGCCCTTTCAGGCCTGTTCCTAGTAAGCCTCAGGTATCCCCACTGGGTAAGTCTGTAGTGCTGATCTACGCTGGCATCCCTAGTTGGTCCACCTTTTCACTATCCTGTGATTGCTGTGATTTCAGCAAGCCACGTGACTCAAAAAATGAGGACCTTTCCAGGTGCTTTTATTTTTAGCCGCCTAATATACCTAATGAAGATGGGGAGGAAAGGTGCATTTCTAGTTCTAATCCCAAAGTTCAGGTGTGTTACAGGGACCAGTGACAAAGAGGTAAAACTAACAATATATATTGTAACACATCTGAGTACAAAGTTGTGCAAAAGCAGAAGTAAAGCTAGCTGTGCTCAGTCCGATAATGGATTCTCATATAAGGTTTTCGCTGACTGCTCTTTCTGAACTTAAAGAGGCAGGCTACTAAGCTACAGAGTAAACAAGGCAACCAGTGGAAGCATCCTAGCAAAGGGCACCAAGCTTGGAGACTATCAGTCTGTCTTCTTGGATGGGTGATATCAGCACGCCACGTTACCCAAAAAAGAGCTTGTGATCAAGAATGGATTTTCTCAGCATTTCAAATCAAACTAAAAGCAAAAGTCTGAGTTTATCCTTAACATGACGTGTATTTATGAGGTGCACGTTTACCTACGGGCTTCTTGGTGCTAATTAACAGATACTTATTGTTCCGCAGTTCAACGGTGCTTGTTTTTTATTGACCTCGGAAGGATGAAATGCTTAGTTGACCTGCCTGAACATAGCACCAAGAAAACAAATACAGAAGGACCCATGCAGCCAATATTTCATCCCACTAAGCCATCAGGCTTTCCTTACAATGTGTCTGCAATGGTCCTACTTGAAAACTGTAGGCTGGCCCTACATCTCCAGTGTAATAACACATTTTCAATGAACTTACAGTGGATTGCTGTTCCCATTGTTCTCTAGGGAGTCGCCAATGCGAATTTCCGCTCCATTCATCCGGTCGGGGAAGTGGAGTGTGTTCGTGATTGCCACACGGACAACTGTGTATGATTCCACTAAGTCGACCCTCCACCAGGGAGATAGCTGATAGGTGGTGATGGAGCATGAGCCATGGAAATAATCGGAGTCCAGGTTCCCATCTATGGCATTGATAGCTCCTGCCGGGACGGCCCAGCCCAGGATCACACTTGACTGTGTGGCTCTGCCGCGCACAGCCACATTTGTAGCTGAAAGAAGAAACAACATGGTTGTGAGCAGCACAGCATAGAAAACAGCATACATTGTGAGCATCAGTGGAGGAATTGGAAAAGCCTTGCTCCGGGAAACCATAAAACGGGGACCAGGATGTGGCTGAGGAAACGGGGGGGTCACAAGGTGTGGAGCTTGAAAAGAAGTCTGACAGACAACTTCATTAAAAACAATCTGTGGCAAACACATTGTGAACTCAGGACAAACGTGACACCAAATCTGTTCTATCTTACAGAGGGCCTGATTTCAACTTTGGCGCAGTTGCGGCAGCTCTCCGCTGGCACAGCTGCGCCAAGGCTGCACAAGGACTACCCTCCATATTATGAGTTGAACTTGTGTAAGGCTTCACCTTTTCCATGGCGGTGCCTTGAAAACAGGCACTGCAATGGGAACGGCAAAAAAGTTCCAACATGGCATAAATGGTGACGTGACGCTGTGCTGGAACTGTGGGGAATACAGTTGGGGGACACATGTTGTGCCGCTTGAATGTATCCCCATGGTGGAGGGGATGGGGTGCTTGTAGGGTCCCCTTTGTTCCTCCACTGCCAGCCTTTTCATGGCCGGGCTCCTGCCACGAAATGGCTGGCAGAACTAGTAATATGCCTAGTGGGACTCTGCTAGTCCTGCTGAGCATCTTACATTGTGGCGCAGCTCCGCCATCACCAGGGAATGACTGATCGCTGGCGCAGGTGGTGGTCATTCGCCACAATGACTTTTGAAGTCATATTACGGTGGACACACCACCACCGCGAGTCTGGCGGTCTTATGACACAGAGGCTGCATTTTATAATATCTCACAGGGTTAATACACCAACTGAAGAGGTCTTTGTGTGCACAGCAATTTAGAGGGGAGTATAACAATGAGGAGATAACGCTGGTGGGTAAAGCAGTTCTGGGAGAGTTCTGTGTTTTGTCCAGTCACAGTTTTGTCTTTCAAAGTAACATTATGGGTAATATGCCTACTGCAAAGCACACCATATATCATACAGATCCAGATTTGAACTTTATGCAGATAAATAAGTGGGCTGCTGCATTTGACACATACGTTATTTTGTTACTTTTAGTTTATAAATTGCAATCCTAATATAGCAGGAGTGATCTATTTACAAGCATCAAGGAGCTGCACTAAAGCTGTAAGTCACAGGTTTAGATTCTTATCGTTTTTTTCTTAATCTGTTCTTATTCGAAGAGTTAAAAGAAGGGTTCCATTGAGAATAAATAAAGACTTGTTAGTAGACACAAACCCAGTCACTGTGTTATGTTTTATATCCAGACTTTGTGTTCGTCCCATGCCTTCACTCATAACATACATGGACTAGATGTGAGTCCTACACCTAATAACCCTCAGTGGCTTAAGGATATTTTCTGTATATTGATGTACACAATTGTATGATTTATTGTGTTTCTGTTTGCGATGTAAAGCGTGCTGACACCCTTCACTGGGATCAAAAAACTAAATAAAAAATAAACTTGTAGCTCCCATTTTAATCATATCTAGTATAATTATTGTTACAAATAGATCAATCTAGTGTTCTTACAATGCATGTACATTTCTTACATGGAATGTTAAACAAAGTCGAAAACCTGTCTTCATGTCATAGTTTCTCTAAAGAATTTGTGAAGTGATATCAAATGAAATGAAATGAAATGAAATGAAGAGATTCTTGTAATGCGCAGCTTTGCCCGAAGGCGTCAAGGCACCTAACAGAGAATATGTAAACAAATAAAAAGTATCTTACGGGTACGCCCTAGCGAACAACCAAGTTTTTAATGCTTTGTGAAAAGCGGAGACAGAAGCCAGCGATTTAATGTCACAAGGAAGGGTATTCCATAACTTCGGGGCAATTGAAGATTTGCTTTGTGCCTTCGTTTCCTTCCATTGCCTTAGCATCTAGGTTTTAAGCACCAGATGGCTCCCTGCCAGGAATTGTACTGTGAATAAAAGAAGGACTGTTGGCCCTTTAAATCAGCCCTTTGTTTTAGGCCTGGCTGTAAGAAAATAAGAAAGACCCTAGCTGCCTGCAGGCTGCAGCTTTGAATGGAATGCAGACAATGTGAGGACACTGATGAATTATGTCCCTATGTCGGGAAATGACACCAGGTCAAATTCAGCATATTTCCCTGTGTTGGCTAGATCTGCCCAGAAATAGCTGCTGGAACCAGAGCTGACAAAATGCTCCTACTTTCCAGCACTGGTTAGGATCATGTAGGGAATGTTTCCATAAGCCACAATCTCTAAGGCAACTCCTAAGCAAAAGCTTCCTTGGCCAGCTACATAATGAGTTATTATTAACCAATGTAAGAAGGTCTGGGACCTGATGCAGAAATGATTCTGATCACAGCAGGATTGTTAAATTGCACTGCTCCTAGACTATTCCTGTGTGGTATCAGGGATACTCAAAGCAGGGGCGCAACACACCCTGTGGTGCTCGAGTCCGCCCAAGCCTTTAGGGGGCCCCATTCAGCCCAAGACCAATGAATATTTGTGAGATATGGAAGAATCAAGATCTCCTCTTTGCATTTTGCATTCTGCAGGGGGGCCACTTACTTTGCATTGCTCCCCCTTGCTCTGCCAAGAGTTCTTCTCGCAAATATTTGAATTCCACCAACTTCGTACATTTACATTAAGGGACGAGGATTGGGACTCCTGGTAAAAGTACACATTGTAGGCATTAGAGGTCTACACTGGACAACAGACCACTTTCGCAACAGTCGCATTTGTAACATAACTGCATTGCAACCCCTCTGCCTTTATGTGTCAGAGTGACAATGCCACAACCAGTGTCCATTGTACATGTGTCATAGGGCAGTCCATGAAGTGGACAGTAGGAACTCTACCGAATTAATGCAGCCACCTAAAGTTGAGTGGAAGTGGTGAAATGCGGACAGTTTACTCTTTGCGCCTACAGAAGAGTTCACAAAGCACTTGTATATTCTGTTGAGAATTGCAAGGATGAAGGAACACCTCTTGGCCACCTGCTTTTCCATGGAGCTCTCAGAGGACAGCAGTGCTTGCATCTTGAGTCGTAATGTCCAGTACAAATCGCAATACATTGTTCTCCATTGCAAGATCAGTTGAGCTGACAATGCATCTGGTCGATCTATAGTTCACCTCACTCCATGTTTTGCAACTAAATGAGTTATATCTGCTCCTGTTGGTACCATGTCCGACTGCAATATCCTAAAAAACAAACTTCCATTATTGAGTCTGGTATCTTTTTTTTATCACTGAGCAAAGGTTTTGGGCATTAATGCAAATTCACTTTATGGGCTAGATGCATCAAGGAATTAGAATCGGCCCATTTGCAATTGCAAAAAATGCTTTTCCCATGCAGCAAACCCAATTTTGCGATTCAGTAACCTGTTACCGAATCTCAAAATGGGTTTGCGATTAGCTATTTGGAATTGGCGCGTTTAGGGCCTCCCTTCCAAATAAGGAATCCTAACGGTATGCATGAATGTTTTGTGACTGTGAATGCTGTCACAAAACATTTGTATTTTACCACCTACTTCAAGTAGGTGATATAGGTGGTAACCCATTCACAAACGGGAATCGGTACCAATGGACCCATTCCCTTTTATGAATGTTAGTAATATCATCTTTTAAGAGCAGGCTGGACCACTTTCTGCTCCTAAAAAATGATAAGAAAACTTTTAATTGTTGTTTTTGAAACACATCCTAGTTTTATGGTCAAGCCAATACCCTTTGCAAGGCATGTAGTATTCAATACGGATTGGAAGCTCCACCCACTCTCCGCCCATCTTTTTCATTGGCTTGTGTCTTTGTCATTCCTACATGCTGTCTTCTGATTGATTTCAGGCTTGTTAGTCCCTCCTTATGATTGCCATGTCCTCATCATTTCATAGCAACTGGCCCCTTTACTGCACTTTAGCCCGTGTCCTGTGGTTAGGCCATTGTGTATTCGCGCATCAGACATTGGCGCTTCGCTGACTCTCTTAAGAGCACACAGAAACTGCGTGTCTCGTAGGCAACCTTCCAGCACAAGGGGCTGTCAGATTAGACGTGGAAGCTTGTTGAGACACCTTGAGAATTACTGGATCTCTTCTCACCATGAGAATTGGAAAGAGAAAGATGGGTAGAAAGAGACGGATGAAAAATGGACCGTGCGTTATAGTGAGAGCGTGAGAATGAGGGAGAGCGAGGGTTGGCCAGTGTCTGAGAGAGACATGGTGAGAGGCAAAGAGAAGAGTCAGAGAGAGAGAAGGTGATCATGAAAGACAGGTGAACAAAGAGACAGTTACCGGGACAAATTCACCTGTATAGTTCGTGGAAAAGTGGAGAGTGGCCGTGGAAGAGAGTGAAAGGAACCGGATGATGCGTTCCCCTCAGGCAGGCGGAGAGAAAATCCCAGCTGGCAGAACTCCGAACCGGTCCGAAGACCAACAGGGGATCGCAGAGGGCACTGGTTTGTTATGTGGCTCTGTATGGCAGCCCAATACACCAGGGGCACAGGACATGTCTGAGCCTGAGGGGGAAAATGGTTCCTGTGCTCGCAGGTAGAGAACGGAGACACGAAGGTCGATCAGAGACGTAGGGCGTTACCCTGCAAGAACTCTCTTCACTCTCAGTGGTGTAGGGGCCAGAACCCATGGAATAGGTCTGGCTAGCGCTATATAAAACTTCATAATAATAATAATAATAATAATGAGACAAGGGGACCCTCTTCACCCCACTGATTCTGTAAACTGTGCCCTCAGGGATCAAGGCAGGAGCTGCTGGGCTTATTCAGGGGCTGAAAAACACAGTCACATTACACTAACCCCTGTGTTTCTCGTATCGAGGAGGCAGGGTGTTTCAGTGCTCTGTACCCTTTCAGGGACCCAGGCAGAGGGGCGCTTCAAAGTCAAGAGCTGAGAGACATGGGTATGTGGCCTCGGTGCACTTTCGACGGTTAGACCTGAGGGTGGTGCATAACAGATTATTAGGAGATGCGCAGACACGGGAGGATCTGGCAAACTTTGCACTCATAAGGGCTGACCAGAGAAGATGGAGTGTGAGAGGTTGCACTGTCTCAGTGACTACACACTCTCGGGGTCTGACCAATCAGGGGTTCGGCCAACTCCACAGCATCAGGCACAGAGCAGGCACAGGGGCTCGGAAACTCTACAGCATCGGGCGCAGAGCAGACACAGGGGCTCGGAAAGTCCACAGCATCAGGCACTGAGCAGACACAGGAGCTCGGGAACTCCACAGCATCAGGCGCTGAGCAGACACAAGGGCTCAGAAACTCCACAGCATCAGGCGCAGAGCAGACACAGGGGTTCGGAAACTCCACAGCATCAGGCGCAGAGCAGACGCAGGGGCTCTAAAACTCCACAGCATCAGGCGCAGAGCAGACACAGGGGCTCGGAAACTCCACAGCATCAGGCGCTGAGCAGACACATGGGCTTGGGAACTCCAAAGCATCAGGTGCTGAGCAGACACAGGGGCTCAGAAACTCCACATCATCAGGGGCTGAGCAGACAGTGGGGCTCAGAAACTCCACAGCATTAGGCGCAAAGCAGACAAAGGGGCTCGGAAACTCCACCTCATCAGGCGCTAAGCAGACACAGGGGCTTGGGAACTCCACAGCATCAGGCGCTGAGCAGACACAGGGATCAGAAACTCCACAGCATCAGGCGCTGAGCAGACACAGGGGCTCAGAAAATTCAAAGCATCAGCCACTGAGCAGACACAGGGGCTCGGGAACTCCACAGCATCAGGCGCTGAGCAGACACAGGGGCTCGAAAACTCCACAGCATCAGGCACTGAGCAGACACAGGGGCTCGGGAACTCCACAGCATCAGACGCTGAGCAGACACAGGGGCTCGGAAACTCCACAGCATCAGGCGCTGAGCAGACACAGAGGCTTGGAAACTCCATAGCATCAGGCGCTGAGCAGACACAGGGGCTCGGTAACTCCACAGCATCAGGCGCAGAGCAGACACAGGGGCTCGGAAACTCAACAGCATCAGGCGCTGAGCAGACACAGAGGCTCGGAAACTCCACAGCATCAGGTGCAGAGCAGACACAGGGGCTCGGTAACTCCACAGCATCAGGCGCTGGGCAGACACAGGGGCTCGGGAACTCCACAGCATCAGGCGCTGAGCAGACATGGGGGCTCGGAAACTCCACAGCATCAGGCACTGAGCAGACACAGGGGCTCGGGAACTCCACAGCATCAGGCGTTGAGCAGACACAGGGGCTCAGAAACTCCACAGCATCAGGCGCTGAGCAGACACATAGGCTCGGAAACTCCACAGCATCAGGCGCTGAGCAGACACAGGGGCTCGGTAACTCCACAGCATCAGGCGCAGAGCAGACACAGGGGCTCAAAAACTCCACAGCATCAGGCGCAGAGCAGACACAGGGGCTCGGGAACTCCACAGCATCAGGCGCTGAGCAGACATGGGGGCTCGGAAACTCCACAGCATCAGGCACTGAGCAGACACAGGGGCTCGGAAACTCAACAGCATCAGGCGCTGAGCAGACACAGAGGCTCGGAAACTCCACAGCATCAGGCGCAGAGCAGACACAGGGGCTCGGGAACTCCACAGCATCAGGCGCTGAGCAGACACGGGGGCTCGGAAACTCCACAGCATCAGGCACTGAGCAGACACAGGGGCTCGGGAACTCCACAGCATCAGGCGCAGAGCAGACACAGGGGCTCGGAAACTCAACAGCATCAGGCGCTGAGCAGACACAGAGGCTCGGAAACTCCACAGCATCAGGCGCAGAGCAGACACAGGGGCTCGGAAACTCCACAGCATCAGGCACCTAGCAGACACAGGGGCTTGGGAACTCGACAGCATCACGCGCTGAGCAGACAGAAGGGCTTTGGAACTCCACAGCATCAGGCACTGAGCAGACACTTGGGCTCGGAAACTCCACAGCATCAGGAGCTGAGCAGACACAGGGGCTCGGGGCACAGGGGCGCGCCATGCATGCTTTCACTTTCTAAGCAGCCCGGGACAATGGCAGCTGCTTCTTTGAAATTAAATAGGTCTCGCATTTACAAGAGTTTGAGCTATTGGCAGTGTAATTGACAATGTCTTTATTTATGTATTAATTCTCAAAACATATTAAAAGTAACCCTGGGCGTAGTGTGCGGAGTGGGGCTCCGCGGAGCTACGCGAAGTGGGCACAGAACTACGCCCACCCGCGCACTCCGCGTAGCCCCACTATGCGCCGCCCGCCTCCCTCCCGCCCTCCCTAAATACTTAAATAAAAGGATAGAAAGCTTTTAAAAACACTTACCTTGTCTGCCGCGTCCCCGGGGCTCCCTCTCGCCGTCCCGCGATTCGCGCTGCCACAGATTCAGATACTAATGCGAATGCGCGGGCGCCCGCGCATGCGCATTTCACATGAGAAATGCGCATGCGTGGCCGCCCGCGCATGCGCATTAGTATCTGAAATGGCGGCGCGAATCGCGGGACGGCGAGAAGGAGCCCCGGGGACGCGGCAGACAAGGTAAGTGTTTTTAAAAGCTTACTATCCTTTTATTTAAGTATTTAGGGAGGGCGGGAGGGAGGCGGGTGGCGGCCGGCTACGCACCGTCTGCGGAGCACGCGTAGTGCCGCCTGGCTACGCCCGCTACGCAAAATGCGTAGGAGACGGCACTACGTGCACGGAGCGTAGCTGGCCGCCACCCTTAATTAAAAGGCATTGTCATTTACAATTCCAATAGCTTAAACTCTCACAAATGCGAGACCTATTGCATTGCAAATGCTTGTTCTTTAAGGAAACTGAAAAAAAAAGATTGCTTTATTTAAAAGCAATCACAGACATGGTGATATGTTGAGCCCAGCAGGCCACCATCCCAGTGATTTTGCGAACCCGAGGGGGGGGGGCAAATTATGACCAACCTCATTAATATTCACGAGGTAGGTCATTTGCGTTCCCGTAGGAATCGATGAAAGTGTTTAGCACACTTTCATGCATTCAGTTTTGCGATTTCCGAATTGCAAATCCTGTAATGATACTGTCTTGAAGGGACAGACGCCACCTATGAATGCTTGCTGATCAGTGTAGCTGAATGTTGGCACAGCTCCTGTTAGCTGGCTTTTTAGTGGCTGTTGATGCTAAACTGACATCCGTGTAGTCCGGAACCAGCCTCTACTAACTATAGTTTTCGTCCACCAGATCACACTTTTTGTTTGTCTAGAGCATTTCTGCCTGATGTACACATGGCAGCGGCGCATGCGCAAACATATTTAGTGTTGAAATGTAACACCAGCAAACTGCTGCTTGGCGCTATATAATCGTGTGTGTTGAGGTAACTATCCTTCTTCCCGAGAACCTTAGAAAGAGGTGATATTATTCACCTGTGTGCTTTATCTATTTATATATTTAAATAATTATCAAGTGGCTTTCACCGGTTTGGTGGTGTTGCTGTTGCCCGATCTACGCTGACTTTCTCGCACTCGATGTAAGTCACTAGCGATATGAATGGCTGTGATACAGCCTGTCCGTTATATGTTTTGACTTCATGTTTTTATGCGACTGTGGGACCTATCTTTACTAAAAGGGATCCTTGGGTGTTCTTAAGTGCATTTCTTGTTTCCTTGTTTATAGACAGCAACAGGATTGGTCACTGTTTTCTGTCTACTCCGCTACTACCTTCCACATTTTGGAATTTTCCATTACAGGTATGTCCATGCAGTATTTTGCCCGTCACGCTTTTATAGACTCTGGTACCTGGAATAGAAAATGAGGTAGCTTGGTGATGTGCCCAAGACTAATATATGTAGTGCATTTTTCTCACAAAAAATTGCTGTTGGATCATACTTTAAATATCTTGTTTATTTTATGCTTGCATATTTAGTTTGAGGAGGAAGTCCAGCTCACCAGGTGTTTCATGGATCCACGTTGCCTGAGATATAATAACTCTCACCGTTCTAACAGTATATCATACTGAAGAAGTAGTTGTTTATATAATTGCAACAGCCTGTGGCATGCACATTCCACACACCGCTCATCTTTTCTTAAATAGGATCAGTTGCATAGGATGGCATAATAATATGCTAATCATAGATACTGTTTGTCTTCTGTAGGTATCACTGACCGGACGGTACCATCTTCTACACCTCTAGGACCTATGTGATTATTACACTGAATCCAGACATTGGCCTTTGAAAGTTTTTCAGGAGTATGACGGCTTAGCAGGTATATATCTCTTTGTGTACACTACAACATGGTTGGGTCCATTTGTGTCCATGACCATGTATACTATTCTCTAGTTTAAAGGGGCAAACCCTGACTCTAGATCTGGGCTAAGACTGCTCACATTCCATGGCCATTGTAACTTTAGGACTATATGGCCCTTATAAGTGCGGGCTCTTTTGAAAATGCCGTATAACCGTTCCTGCTTTGCTGACTGTCAGTAGGTTTGTACTTACAGATAGTTTGAAACTGGTACAGAAGCTGTGCTCTCTCTTTTCAAGAAACTTCGTGAAATCCATACTGTCAATACTTTTTGCATTAGGTACTTCATGACATATATTTATGTACCTTATGGGAATCCTATTGGACACTTTTTTATACCTTTTCGGCTTCTACAATTAAGAATTGCACGTTGAGGACTATTCTATGGGAATCTTACTGCTAATTAAAAATGTTGATCACTCTCCGATTTACTCTATTTGCCTTTTGCTATTTCTCTTCGTTTTTTATTTTTTACTTTTGTAGAGAACTTTTTTTGGTTTATTGGTTCACCGACTATTCTTTTTCTTCTGCTTTAACCCCTTCCATGCTCATGACGAGCTCAGCTCGTCATGCAGTACACTGCTTGTGTGCTCATGACGAGCTGAGCTCGTCATAAACAATAGGAAAGAAGGATCTGCAGCACAGCAGAGAAATATTTGCAGCATCCATGTGGTTAAGTAAAGCAACACGAATACTAGCCATCTCAAATTTCCTTTTTCTGGTGTTTTCTTCTTACCTTTCCCTATCTTTCATAGATTTCGATTAAGAACTCTATGACATTTTGTGTAACGCATATATTTTTTATATGGTCTATGAGCCTAATTGGATGTATATATATGTATTCTTTGTACAGCCTTGAAAAAGTCGTCTCAAGACGAAACACGTGTCGGCTGTGAATCTTGCTTGTCTACGTGTCAACTTTGATGCAGATTTGAAAATTAAAGATTCCTTTGCTTTTTGGACAATCTTCGAGTTGTGCCATTTACTATGTCACATGTGTTTTTTACTTACTAAAGTCACTGTGATAATATACTTTTGGGTTGTGCTCTGTCTAACAAAAGTTTTTTTGCATATTTGTGATGTGGGGTTGCCCACATACATAGTAATCCTATGGATGGCACAGTGTTTGACATTGAGCACGCTGGAGAATATCCCTGTGTATACTTTTGACTACTGATACAAACTCATACAGAGGTGCTGGCTAGTATAGACCACTGCCATTTTTTGCTAATTGTTAAAGGAATGGCACCTACCCCGCAGATGCCTACTAAATTAATCCTCAATGTTACCCAACATGGGGTCAATCATGAGGTCCTAACCTTTTCCCTCTTGCTGGCGCCCCCGGAACTCTTCATAAATCACTTTTTTGGGCCAGATGTAGGTGGCCAAATAGCGAGTGCTAACGCTGAAATTCGCATTTGTGATCGCTATTTGGCTGCTAGCAATGTAGGTGAGTTTAGACCTACTAGCAAAATAAGGAATCACAAAATTGTGATTCCTTATTTTGCTCTTGCATTTAAGGAATCTCAAATTGCGATTCCTTAAATTCAATGTAAGTAGCACAAAAGAAAGTGCACTTTAGCCTTAAGTAATTGCTAATTACCACCAACTTCAGGTTGGTGGTAATTAGCGATTTCCTTTAAAGAAGCACATTTTTGCTTTTTGTAAAGTGCCATATGGCACACATTCATGCCCTTAGGGCATGTATGTGAGCCACATGTGCACACATGCACATTTCAGGGTTGCAACAGGGTGTCCTTTTGATACCCTGGCACCCTTGAAATAGCACCCGCTATTAGCGAGTCTGTAATAGCATATCGCTAATAGTGAATATCTTCCCATTCATTCCCATGGGCCTCGCAGCCCATAGGAATGAATGAGTAGGTATTCCTTATTAGCGAATCTCAATATGCAATTCGGTATTAAGGAATATTAAGGATTCGCTAATATTTTAGCGATTCCTACCTACATTCAATTTTGCGAGTCCTTAATAGCGAATAGGTAAAATTTGCTATTAAGGATTCGCAAATTTGATTTTACCTACATCTTGCCCTTTGCCAATTCTATTGCTCGCTGTACTGTGTTGCCTCAAGGTCTACAGATGTATAAATTAATACAAATCCTAAGCACTGCTGAAGGTAACAAGTGGTCTACAACTTCTGCCGCTGCGCCGGTCTGAAGTGAGAATTATGACAAATGAAAGTTGCTTTTAACTTAGACTTGTACAGCGCTCAGTGATTTCAGGGTGCAGGCATCCCTGCAGCGCATGGTGTGACTGTTTCACAGACCGGAGACTGATTAGCTTTTGTGGAGGTTGTGCGGTCGCTAAAATGAGTGTGTGTGCTTAAATCAGTTGCAATTGTTGGTGGGTGGGGGAGACGGGATGGGTGTACAAAACTGCTAACAGGAGCCCATTAGCCGTCAGCTGCACATATGTGGTATGTTGATGATGGTAGCAACTGCTATTTAATGCCTTAATCCCCAGTTATTTGCAAATGCAGACACTTGGGTGTATGTTAGCAACTATGTGGCTGTTTCGTCTCTGCAGCTTTTTACCATCTCTCTCTCTCTCCCCTCTCTGTCAGAAGGGGAGGCGTGACGACCCCTGGGAGACGCTCTTTGATTGCATTGCGTTCTTGCTGCTGGCTTATGTTTGTGGCCATTTCATCCTTTTGGCCACTTCATCCCAGCACCTGCGAACAGAGGGACAGCAGTGTGTGACTGTGAACGGCTCATTGGACTTGCCGGTGGCCTCCCCTTCCTCCAGCAGGGAGGGAGTGAGAAGGCCAAACAAGGCCAGAAATACCATCATGCAAGTCTGGAATATTAATGAATAGGGCATGAAACACTGACCACACAGAAGCAGCAGGGCAGTGATACCCTACACTCATTGTTTATGGACGTGACTGAGCATAAAGACAAGGCCAAGCCTATCCCGGGCCAGCCAAAAAGTATCAATAAAATATATACTACATCACCAACACTCTCACATGCATCAAGTGGTTTTGGAGTCACAAACTGTGCGAATCGGAAAAATCGGCCGTTTGCGATTCCAAAATCACTTTTTGGGATGCTTGAAACATTTTTAGAAAAGTCGCTTTTTTTTGCATTTCCTAAAAATGCGATTGCATTTAAGGAATCGCATTTGTGCGATTCCTTAAATGCAATGCATGATTTTTTTTTAAAATGCGAATTTTGAAATAGGAAGTACAAATTAACACGAGGTTGACCCTCGTGTTAATTTGCGAAATTCTGCAAAAAAGCTCAAAAATGCATTTTGGAAAGTGTCATGTTACACACACACACATGTCCTTTGGACATGTGTGTGTGAAACTTGCACTTAAAAAAACATTTCAAGGGTGCAGGGGGGGTCCTTTGGACTCCCCTCAGCACCCTTCCAATGCATAAACAAAATTGCGAATCGGAAAAAAAAAATGCAAAACGGCATTGATTCCTATGGGCCTCTAGGCCCATAGGAATCAATGTAATGCCATTCCTTAATTTCGATTCGCAATTAAGGAATCACAAATTCCGAAAATTAAGAAAAACTAAAATCTTTTAAGATTTCTTGATGCATAGGATTTTGCAATTCCTAAATTGCGATTCCTTAATTTTCGCAATTTAGGAATTGCAAAATCCTACAATGATGCATGTGGCTGTCTGTCCCATTGCAAGGACGCTTTGCTCTTCTTTACTCGGATCGTGTTATCATGGTAGCTCTTCCATTCCAGTGGAGAAGGTGTCATTGTGGACTCAGCACTTGGCTTTCCCACTTAGTGCTGTCACTTTAGGCGTAATCCTAGACCTGGCCACCAGGTGTCCCCCTTACAATAGAACGGGCTGTCCCTCACTCTAGAGCAGCTAGGTCAACATTCAACCCTGCATGGGTATGCCATTGTAGAGAGTTACACTACTGAATATTTCAGAAGCAGGAAATCCCCGACCCTGTTCCAAATTGTTTCCACTCCATTGCAGCAGCCAGTCATTCCACTGCGGTTATTGAGGGTAGCAGCCAGAGAAAAATGCGGACAGTAAGTATTTAATTTTTTAAAATATTTTTGGGCACTTTCCAAGAACATCCCTCTGGGCCCTTTCCTTCAATTTAAAATGCAAGATTGACTGTGCTGTCAGCAGCAGATTGTAACTGAAAAAGCATCAGAACATAGTGGGAATATGTTCATAATTGTACCACCAAAAGACCCACAGAATCGCTGTGTTTGTCAAGTCCACTGACCCCCGTTTCCCCTTCTATCTCAGTGCCAGATGCCTCTTTCTTTCTTCCTGCTGGTGCTGCTTTTTTCGTTGTTTCCTTCTTTCCACTCGCCCTCCCATTGCCTGTGTTAATTCTTCACCCCAGCTCACACTCTGCCATTGTTTGTGTTACCCCCAACCATAAATAAAGCAAGCATTTACAATGCATTAGGTCTCGCATCTGCGAGATTTTGTGTTATTGGCATTGTAAATAACAATGCCTATTATTATTGTATGTTTTTTAAACAATTAAATAAAAGGCATTGTCATTTACAATGCCAATGGCACACAATCTCGCAAATGCAAGACCTAATGCATTGCAAATGCTTGTTCTCTTTGTGTGGGCACCCCTGCATACTGCTTTGACCTACAACCAGGTGCATTAGATAACTCTGCACATGTGTGAGCAGCAGCGTGCACCAACCAGTCCCTCCTGTTTGTCGTCAATATTAATTAATTATCAGATACTATTACTTACAGTAAACCAGAGTCATGATTACCTGGGTTTCCTGCAGCACTGCCGAGCAGGGCACAGCACAGAAACACTGCTGCAATGAGAACTTTCATTCTGCAAGAAAATAAAAATAAATACCCATTCAATGGACAATTAGGAATCCCTTAAACAATGCCATGTAATATTGAATTCCTGACACTGAATTGATGGCAGTGTAAAAATGTAAGTGAAAAGCGGACAGTCTTACATCATCAGTTGAATAATCAGAAGTTATAATTCCAGAGTAATTACCTGGATCCCATGAGCACTTGCGCACCGCCACCGTACAACCGTACAAGTATTGGATGAGCAGTGGCGTAGTAAAGGTGCCAAGGGCCCTAGTCCTCGCACAGAATAAGGGCCTCCCATCCAGACCTAGCCAGTGTGCAACTTCCAATTGCTGTCTTGAAAATTGATTTCTGACAAACAATTTTCCCCTTCAAATAATAATGGCATTTCTACCACAACTTCAGATTGTCCTTTGCCACCTGTGCTTTCTTTGTCTTCTGCCTCCACCTGGACAGATACTACGCAGACACTCCTAGTCTTCTCAAATGCTCAGTGTTAGAGATGGGGGTCTCTATTTGGCAGGTTTGCACCCTGTCCAAGTAGGGCCCTTCCTTCTAGTCAGGGTATGGGGATTACACTTCCTAAATAACCCCTTCTCACCCTCATTGTAGGTTGGCACAATTAGTCAAGCTTATCTCAGAGGCAGTGTGTAAAGCATCTGCACATAACAAACAGAAATACAATGAAAACACTACAAAAGGATACCACACCAGTAATTGAAAAATAGCCAATATTAATCTGTGTAAAATAAAACCACAACGATAAAAATCCAACATACAGTATAAAAGATATAAATATTGCAAAAAGAGACTTAACATACAATTCTCTCTGTCTTGGGCTATCACGGCGTTGTGAACAATCAAATTCAACAGCACAAGGATGCTTATTTCTGTTCCAGGGAGGACCTGACCTGGAAGTTCGGGGGGGTAGGAGGGCTGTTCTAATGAGGAGTGGGGTCAAGACTGATTTGCATATGGCTTGGTCCAAACTGGGGTGGTGTAGTGAGCAAACAATGGATTTAACCCAGATCTCTTAACTGGGGGAGAATGTTTGATTGATTCAGCAAGGAGGCAGTACTCCTCCTGGCTGCTCTTGAAGCTCTTCTTCTTGACAGGCCCCTGAGTCTAAAAGAGGTCTACAGTTCTGGGCTTTAAGGTCTAATACTTATAACCCATTTTCCCTTTGAAGTCTTTGTTCGGAAAGTCTCTCCTGCTCGGGAAACTAGGTCTGTCCTCCCTGGTCCATCCTCACTACAAGGGGTAGAGACGGGATTGTGCAAGGCAGTCACATCCTATTCAGGTGTCAGGGACTACTCCTCCGATAACTCTAGCCCAGGAGAGCCCATCAGCACATGCAGGGTACACCTCCGCTCCCTTTGTGTGAGTGTCTGGAGTGTATGCACATACAAGCCCCTGACAGATTTTGATTTCACAGGCTTGCAGAGGCACGGGATGGTAAGCAGGAAATTGCCCCATTCTAAAAGTGCCATTTTCAAACAAGCAATTTAAAAAACATCTTCACTAAAAGGTGTCTTTTTCAATTGTGAGTTCAGGGATTACAATCTCCTACTTTCTATCATATTTCTATTGGAATATGCATTTGAAAGATGTTTCAAGGCAGACCCTGAATTAACCTACGGTTGAGTCAAATCAAGTCAGAGAATCTTATTGAGCGCTCGTATCACCAGATAGGTCTCATGACACATGCGGAGACTTCAGTGGGCTGATGGTCATCTCCAGACTGCGTTATTTCTGATCAAACGGCCACATTTTTAATTCTTTGCGAAAGCGCTGGTTGTCAGCGATGGAGAGGAGATGGAATGGAAGCTTGTTCCAGAGATAGGGGGCAGAAAGGAAAAGGATTGTCCCCTGTTTCGTACAGTGTGGACTCACAGTGGGGTAAGAAGAGATTTTGAACTGAACCTTAACATTCTTTCTGGCTGGTATCTTTTAAGCTTTTTCACTAAATAAGCATGCCCGTGTCATATATAATTTTATGGGAGAGGCATAGGATTTTAAAATTGCCTCTTTTCCTTACTGGAAGCCAGTGGAGGGACATCAGACTTGGGGCAGAGGGGGAACTAGGTGGGAGATTTAGGATAAGTCTGGCAGCAGTATTCTGCAGGATCTGCAATTTAGAAAAGAGATCTTCATTTAGAGAAGCTAATAAGGCGTTCCCATAGTCCAAACGACTTACAATAGGACCCTGGAACAGAGGTTTCCTGGCTTTAATAGGTAGCCATTTAAAGATTTTACGTAGCTTCTGCAAGATCCCATATCAGGTGCCTAACAAATGAGTGACAAGATTTTTCATGGATAGTTTATTGTCAATCGTTATTCCAAGATTACGGACTGCTTGTTTAGGAGATGGGCATGGGCCCAATGCCTGAGGCCACCAGCTGCTGGACCAGTACTCTTCGGCCCTGCCAAACAGAATGATCTCTGTCTTGCTACCATTGAGCTGTAGTTTGTTATTGCCCATCCAGTTGTTAGTGTGGATCATACAGTTTTTAAACCGGATCATTGTGCCTGTAAGGACCGAACGTGATCAACAGCTGAGTGTCATCAGCATATGACACAACCTCAAACCAATAGGACCTGATTATCCTGGCCAGAGGTGTTACACAGTGATTAAAAAGCATAGGGCACAGGATTGATCCCTGGGGAACTCCTACGCTTACTGGCCTACTACGTGAGGCCAAGGTATCCATGTGTACTGTAGTGGAGCGGTCCTTTAGGTAGTTTTTCAACCAGTCCAGGTCCTTCCCCCTGACTCCCACCTCCCAGAGCCGCTGTTCTAAAATGTCGTGGGAGATGGTGTTGAAGGCGGCAGATAGGTTCAAAAGAACCAGCATAGCTGATTCTTTTACATCCAGAGCAAGCCTGATGTTATCGACCATCTCTACTTCTGCAGTTTCTGTACTATGTGCCGAGCAAAACACTGATTGCGATGAATCAAGAAGTCTGTGAATTCCTAAATGGACGGTAAGTTGTTTATTTACCAATGATTCCAGCGCCTTCCCAAAATAAGGCAGCAGCAAGATGGGACGGTAGTTGCCTGGTTCTCTGGGAACTAAGGTTGGCTTTTTCAGGATAGGTCTGACTTGAGCTGTTTTCCATCTGGTCGGCACCACCACTTGGTCTAATGACATATTAAAAAATCTCTGTTAGATTTAATATTAACAGAGGTGCTAATGCCATGAAAAAACGGGGTGGGAGAGGATCTGCTGGAGAACCAGAGTTGGTCTTTGCTATGGCTTTTGATACTTGTTCACTAGTCACAGTTTTAAATTCTTCCAGCAGAGGCAACACGGGATGGCTATTCACAACTGGGCAAAAATCAGTATTATTGACGATGTCTTGAGGGAAGGATCTGTATTTGACTTTGACCTTTTCGTCAAAGAAGGAAGATACTGTGTCAACCCATTCTTGTGTAGGGGGAAGGGTGCACTGCTCTGCATTGGGAGTAGTGAAAACCTTCAGAATTTTGAATAGCTCTTTGTTGGAGTGTGCGGCATTGTTAATCGTCTCGGTTAAGTACAACTTTTTAGCCTGTTTAATGTTTAGATAAGTCAGGTGGATCAGTTTATATCTAGTTCGATCCATGGGGATGCTTTGACTTTAAACTTGACCCTTGACAAAGGTGCTACTGTGTTCAAAGCGAGTGAAATAGCATCTTCAAAAGCCGTAGTTGCTTGGTCTATGTTATCTGCATGGCTTCAGAATTAAAGTGGGCGGAAAAAGATATTGGGGTGACTTTACGCCAGGGCCTAATCCAGGGAAAGTCGTTGTCCTGGCGGATTATGGGAGCATCAATAGGAATGCAAAATTTTAACAAATTATGGTTCGAGCAAAGTAGGGGTTGAGATTTTTCAACTGTAAGTTTAGTTGAGTTGGTGAATAGCAAATCTAAGGTATGGCCAGCCTGATGGGTAGGACCTACCACCCTCTGCACCAGTCCTAGTGTCTGTAGTGTTGTTACCAATTGGTTAGTATCAGGATTCTGTGAGGTCAATAGACTAAAGCTCCTGTCCATGTTTCAAGCAATTGAGTTATTATTTTAAAAACAAGTAGTTCGGCTTTTCCAGTGCTGCAGTAGAGATAGCCTTACAATAGTGAAAAACAAAATGCACAGGATTTCACTATTAGAACATGTAAAAACACATCACTATATGCCCTACCTTTTAAATAAATCGCACCGTGCCCATGGGGCTTTCTTAGGCCTACCTTAGGGGTGACTTATATTTAATAAAAGGGAAGGGTTAGGCCAAGCAAGTGGGTGCACTTGCCAGGTCAACATGGCAGTTAAACATTGCAAGCGCAGACACTGCAGTGGCAAGTCTGGGACACATTAGAAAGTCTACTTGTGTGGGTGGCACTATCAGTGATGCAGGCCCACCAGTAGCTTTCAATTACAGGCTCTGGGTACACATAGTGCACTTTACCAGGGACTTACCAGTAAATCAAATATGCCAATCATGGAGACCAATCATAACATAAATTACAGTAGCAGCACTTGCACATAAGCACGGAATAGCAGTGGTAAAGTGTGCAGAGACATTAAACCAGCAAAAAAGTGCAGCATACTAGTCAAAAACAGGAGGTCAGAAAGCAAAAAGACAGAGGAAATACGCCAAAAGATGCCAGCTCTAGGTCTAGGGAGAGGATGCAGCCTTACGGCTAGAGTGGATGACCTGGAAGCTGGGTAACCAGGTTCAAGTCTTGGCAATGACGCTCAACATCCTGTGATTTTGGGCAAATCACTTAATCTCCCCGTGCCTAACAAAATGATTGCGTAATTGTGTAACGAAACTGATGCTCATGTAAATCGCTCTGATATCTTCAGGTCTAGTTTGCGCTATATAAATCTCTAAAAAATAAAATAACGTCCCCTCCAGCTGAAAGTAGGGAGAACTACCCACCCACCTGGGAGTTCTCCTCATTAAGGTTGAAGAACCTGGACAGACCATCAACATTTTCATGTTATGTGCCAGGGCTGTGTTCCAATGTAAAGTGCATTCCCTGTAGGGAGATGGACCACCTCAACAGGTTTGCGTTCTCACCCCTCATCTATATTAACCATCTAAGGGGCCTGTGGTCTGTCTGAACCCGAAGTGAGTCCCAAACAAATAGGATCTTAGCTTCTTCAGTGCCTAGACCACAGCAAAAGCGTCTCCCTCAATTGCCCTCCTCCTCTGTTCCTTGGGGAGTATTCTCCTGCTAAGGAAGACTGCCAGCTAATCTAGGCCTCTTCCTTCAGTTGTGAGAGCACAGCTCCCACATCATGCTCTGACGCATCTGTCAAAATGACAAATACTTTGGATAAGCCCAGTGCCTTGGGCACTGGCGTTGTGCACATGACTGCCTTCAGGGCATCAAAAGCAAGCGGACAGGCATCAGGCCAGATCACTTTCTTTAGCTGCTTCCTGGAAGTCAGCTCAGTCAAGTGGGCAACAATGGTGCCATAGCCCATGACAAATCTCCAATAATAACCAGTGAGATCTAAAAAGGCTTTCATCTCTGTCAGTGTCTTGGGGACCTCCCAAACCAGAATGGTGTCAGTCTTAGGTAGTAGGGGTCCCACCTGGCAGCTTTCTAACTGGTGCCCTAAACACAGGACAGACCCCTGCCGTATATGCCACTTACTGGCCTTGATAGTGAGGCCTGTCTTCTGCAGAACCTTCAATACTTCAAAGAAGTGGTTCAAGAAATCTTCCCAACTAGAACTGATCACTGCAATGGCATCCAGGCAGGTGGCACTGAAATCCCCCAGTTCAGCCAAAACCTTGTTGACCAACCCAAAGTGCATTGCTCGGACCTGGTAGTGGCCCTCTGGTGTGGAGAATGTAGACCTCTCCTTGGCCCCATCAGTCAAGGCAATCTGCCAGTACAATGATGCTAAACCAAACGTACTGAGGAACTTGGCAGCTCCCAACTGATCTATGAGCTCATCAGCTCTGGGCATGGTCCTGGTGATGGCATTGAGCCCACAGTCGTCCACACAGAACTGAAGTTTAGGGTTGGCACCAGGTGCAGCGGCCTTTAGGACCAAGACCACCCGCCTGGCAGAAGGACTATTGGAGGCCCTATCACCCCTAATGCCAGCATCTTAGAAACCTCTTCTTTGATGTTGGCTTTGACCCTGCCAGTCAACCTGTAAATGTTGTGCTTTACAGGAGGACTGTCTCTAGTCCCCACATCATGGGTACACCAGATGGTGACACCTGGGATCAGGGAGAACAGCGTGGCAAACTGCCTCAGCAGCCGGCAACAGTTACTCTGCTGCTCCGTAGTTAGTGTTGGGGAGAGGTTCATACCTTACACTGAGCCTTCTTGCTCCTTCACCGGCAGGAGGTAAGGGAGAGGTTCACGCTCCTCTTCCACCCCATCATCTGTTGCGAAAATTATGTTTACTTCAGAACTCTCAAAGTAAAGTTTGGGACGGTTAACATGGAGGACCCTCAAAGGATTCCTTAGTGTCTACAAGTTCAGCAGCTATGTGACATCACTCTTGATCTCTACTCAAAAGGCCCAGTCCACTGGTCTACCCAGTCCACTGGTCCACCTCCACCCGTGTCTCCTCCCAGACCCCGCCTCCCAGCTGACCCTCCCACACACTGTCGACTACACCAGCCCCGTCCTCTCCTACCCTGTGACCGTCTGGATTCCTTCCATCACGGTCGCTCCCCCTGCTCTCTGCTCTCACGACGGAAGGCTCTTCTTGCTGCCTGCTTTGCCTGACCTGATTCCTGCAGCCTGCCACCCCGCTACAGCGCACCACTCAGCGCCTGGTATCGTTATCAGACCACATTTATTTAATCTTACTTGCACACAGCCACGAACTGCATAGCGGCTAAGAGATTATATTTAGAAGCATTTTTGGACATCTTTGGTAACATTGTATCGAGTTGAACTCCGGCTGTGCCCCAGTTTCGGTTTATTACCGGGCGGCCATTTCAGAGTGTGTTTACCTCCACCCGTGTCTCCTCCCAGACCCCACCTCCCAGCTGACCCTCCCACACACTGTCGACTACACCAGCCCCGTCCTCTCCTACCCTGTGACCGTCTGGATTCCTTCCATCACGGTCGCTCCCCCTGCTCTCTGCTCTCACGACGGAAGGCTCTTCTTGCTGCCTGCTTTGCCTGACCTGATTCCTGCAGCCTGCCACCCCGCTACAGCGCACCACTCAGCGCCTGGTATCGTTATCAGACCACATTTATTTAATCTTACTTGCACACAGCCACGAACTGCATAGCGGCTAAGAGATTATATTTAGAAGCATTTTTGGACATCTTTGGTAACATTGTATCGAGTTGAACTCCGGCTGTGCCCCAGTTTCGGTTTATTACCGGGCGGCCATTTCAGAGTGTGTTTACCTCCACCCGTGTCTCCTCCCAGACCCCGCCTCCCAGCTGACCCTCCCACGCTCCGCCCCCTCCACCATCCATTTATGGCCAATGCCCCCACGCGCAGCGTCCATGCGCTGCGGTCCCGCCGAAGGTGCGCCAAAGGTAAGCCCGTCTACGCCCGTCCGCGCCTGGACCGCGCCCAGCGCCAGTCCCCCTGGCCCTCGCTTTGCCCAGCCCTCCCGCATTACCTACGATGCCACCACCCTCCTAGCCCTTAACCCCGGCCGTCCCCCCAACTGCGTCCAAGCCGCTCCTGGACACACCCATGGACCTTTCTCATGTTACTCCTGCAAATTTATCGGCACCGTCAACAACTCCGCTACGATCACACCTCAGATTCCCCACCCCAACCACCTACAATGCATCTTGCTCAACACCCAATCGGTCCACAGGCATGCCATTGACCTATGGAATCTACTAGACACCATCTCTCCGGACGTCGCCTTCCTTACAGAAACATGGATGAACGCCTCCTCCGCCCCAGACATCACCATTGCCATCCCAGAAGATTATAAGATCATACGCAAGGACCGTACCGGCCACACAGGAGGAGGAATCGCCATCGTCCATAAGAAATCCATCCACATCTCAACCAGCTCTGACATCAATCTCGCCAACTCTGAACACCTTCACTTCCAGATTCACATCGACCCCAAGACCACACTTAGAGGCACCCTCCTTTACAGGCCTCCAGGTCCCCGTGCACAATTCAGTGAGGACATCACGGACTTCATCACTCCACACGCGCTCCCCTCCAAAGATTACATCCTTCTGGGAGACCTCAACTTTCACCTTGAAAAGAACAACGACCGCAACTCCACCACCCTTCTGGACAACCTCGCCAACCTCGGACTTAAACAACTTGTCACTACCCCCACCCACATCGCAGGTCACACTCTCGACCCTATCTTCACCTCCAGCAATCATGTCTCCTTCAACCACACTACAACTCTCCTCTGGACTGACCACAGCTGCGTTCACTTTACCTACAACAAGCCCAAACCCAACAACCACCCCCAACCAACTCTGCAAAGAAACTGGAACAAAATCACCATCGACCAGATCTCCTCATCGCTTCTTCTAAACCCCCCAGCCCACTCCTCAAACTCCGACCAAGCTGCCACCAACCTCACCCTATGGTTATCCAACAGCGCCGACATCCTAGCACCACTGAAAAAACGACAAAGCAAACTTGGCAGCAAGAAGGCCTCATGGTTCAACGATGATCTTAAGAAATCCAAGAAACTCTGCCGCTCCCTTGAGAAGGCCTGGAAAAAAGACCCAACCACCAGCACCAAGGACGCCTTCAAAAACGCCACCCGCATACACCACCAACTGATCCGAAAGGCCAAGAAAACCGCCTTCAAGGACCGACTAGATAACAACGCCCACAACAGCAAGGAACTTTTCAACATCGTCAAGGAATTTACCAATCCCTCGGCCAACTCTAACGACATCACCCCCTCTCAAGCCCTCTGCGACTCCCTAGCCTCATTCTTCCACAACAAAATTGCAGACATCCACAACAGCTTCGACAACCAACCCGGAGACCAAACCACCCAACCATCTGCTGGACCTTCTCCCCCCTCGAACATCCTTAATGACTGGAACCCAATCTCCACTGAGGACACCATCCGCCTGATGAACTCCATCCACTCAGGATCCCCCACAGACCCATGCCCTCACCACATCTTCAACAAAGCAAACTCCATCATAGCACCGCACCTCCGAGACGTCATCAACTGCTCCTTCAAATCTGCCACCTTCCCGGAAAGCTGGAAACACGCTGAACTCAGCGCCCTTCTGAAAAAAACCACAGCGGACCCCACCGAACTCAAAAATTACCGCCCCATCTCGCTCCTTCCATTCCCGGCCAAAGTCATCGAGAAAGCTGTCAACAACCAGCTCGCCGCCTTCCTCGAAGCCAACAAATCCCTCGACTCCTCACAGTCCGGCTTCCGAGCAAAACACAGCACTGAGACCGCCCTCATCGCAGCAACAGACGACATTCGAACTCTACTGGACAATGGAGACACAGTCGCCCTCATCCTCCTCGACCTCTCCGCAGCCTTCGACACAGTCTGCCATAGCACCCTTCTACAGCGCCTCAGAAACATCGGAATCCAAGGAAAAGCACTAGATTGGATCACCTCGTTCCTCACCGGAAGAACCCAGAGAGTCCGCCTTCCACCTTTCAAGTCAGAGGCCACTGAAGTCATCTGCGGCGTACCACAAGGATCTTCACTCAGCCCCACCCTTTTCAACGTATACATGAGCCCCCTCGCGGCCATCGCCCGCCAACACAACCTCAACATCATCTCCTACGCGGACGACACTCAACTGATTCTATCACTCACCAATGACCCTAGCACCGCCAAAACTAACCTACACGAAGGAATGAAAGAAGTAGCCGAATGGATGAAACACAGCCGTCTGAAACTGAACTCAGATAAAACAGAAGTCCTCATCTTAGGTACCTCCCCCTCCGCATGGGACGACTCTTGGTGGCCAGAAGCTCTTGGAAAAGCACCCATCCCGACAGACCACGCACGGAACCTGGGCGTCATCCTGGATTCCTCACTTTCAATGAACAGACAAGTCAACGCCGTCTCCTCATCCTGCTTCAACATTCTTCGCATGCTCAAAAAAACATTTCGTTGGATCCCCACCGAAACTAGGAAAACGGTCACCCACGCTCTGGTCACGAGCCGACTGGACTATGGAAACACCCTCTACGCCGGGACTACCGCTAAACTAAACTCCAGAAAAAACTCCAACAAATCCAAAACGCCTCAGCCAGGCTCATATTAGACATCCCGCGTAAAGAACATATCTCTGGTCACCTGAAAAACCTCCACTGGCTTCCCGTCAATAAGAGGATCACTTTCCGGCTCCTAACCCACGCACACAAAGCACTCTACGAAATCGGACCAGAATGCCTCAACACACGACTGTCCTTCTACACCCCCTCCCGCCAGCTTCGATCTTCCAACCAAGCCCTTGCCACTGTACCTCGCATCAACAAAACCACCATGGGAGGTAGATCCTTCTCCTACCTGGCAGCTAAAACCTGGAACTCACTTCCCACTTACCTTCGCCTTACCCAGAACCACCTAGCATTCAGAAAGCAACTTAAAACGTGGATATTTGACAAGTAATTCCCCACCCCTCCTTAAGCGCCTTGAGACCCTCTGGGTATGTAGTGCGCTATATAAATTATCTGACTTGACTTGACTTGACTGGTCCTGAAAAGCAAAGGTTTCACTGGGGCCATAAGCCACACATTTTGCCGAGGTTAAACTCAACAAGAGTGCATTCTGGTTATACCAGTTCTTCATCTCTACCCATCTGGCTTCTAGGTTCACCTGAGCGAGTATCCTGAAGCGCGCAGTCTGGTTTCTGAAGGCTAGCATGTAGCTAATTACATCCTGGCGGGGTTTTCCTGGGAGCTGTCTCTCAACCTTCTTTCACCACACTGAGAGGTCATCTCACATTGTGTCCATACATTAATAGGGACTGAACCCTGATAACGTCTGTGGTACCTAGCTCTAAGCAAAGAGAAGGCATGGCAGGAGGTTGTCCTAATTATGCCACTTGGGGTTAATCAGACCCTTGATAATGCCTTTCAGAGTTTGGTTGAATCCTTCTACCAAACCATTACCTTAGGGACAGTGAACTTGTAGGTTACACCACACTCCTCTCAGAGGGATGTCATATACTTGGATATGAAATTGGTACACCGGTCAGATACCACCTTTCTAGGGAACCCAACATGGGAGAAGATCCCCATCAATGCCCGGCTCACCATGGCTGCTGTTGTTGTCCTGAGAGGGATAGCCTCCAGTTACTGGGTGGCATGGTCCAAAAAGACCAGGATGTACCTGTTGCCCATGGCTGTCTTGGGGGCCAGATGCTCCACAATGTCCACCCCCACCCTCTAAAAGGGGTGCCTACAACTGGAAAAGGTTGGAGAGGAGGCGTACACTCCTTCTCACTCTTATCAGTTGCCTGGCAAGTTTGGGAAGGCCTACATGTGCATCAGACTGCTTTCGCCTTTGGGGCTACAAGAAGTGGGTGACAATCCTGTCAAATGTTTTGACCAGAGCCAGTAGGAAGGTCCTGAAGTGCTGGGGTTCCACCAGCACATGAGCTGACCACAGGTTCGGCGACCTTGGGCGCACATTCTCCCAGTAGTGACCTCTGTCCCTCCGGGCAGGTCACCCCCCGAGCACACTCCACGTGAGTGAGCCCGTCCCCTGGTGCCGCCTCTGCCCTGAGCTGGGCCCTGTGCTTCACTGCTGTGCCCCCTGCCACCAGCTTGCTTCGCCGCCTTTTTTCATCTTTTTCCCGCCGTTTGCCCTTGCCCCCTGGGCTCCCCCCTCTTTCTCGCCCAGCCCCGGCCGCGTTTCCCGCCACCTCCCCGCCGCTGCCCCCCTGTGGCCCCGCCCCCTTCCCTCGCTCGCCCTCCCCATTCGCCACCCCGCTCCCCCTCCCAGCTGCCCCTCCCTCGCTCCGCCCCCCCACTCTCCTCATATGGCAGAGTGGCGAACGCGCAGCGTGCACGCGCAGCGGGCGCGCCGATTGTGCGCCGAAGGTGCGCCAAAGGTAAGCCCGTGTGCGCCCGTCCGTGCCTTGATCGCGCCCAGTGCCAAGACCCCTGGCCCCCGTGGAGGCCACCCCACCCGCCGGACGTACAACGCCGCCACCCTCAACGCACTCAACAGCGGCCGAATCCCGGGATGCTACCGAGCCACCCCGAGACGCACCCACGGACCCTTCAGCTGCCACGCCTGCAAGTTCACCTGCATCCGGACCTACACCGCACCTGCACCCACCAAGCCGAATACCAGCAGCAACCACCTCAAGTGCATCCTGCTCAACACCCGCTCCGTCCACAGACACGCCATCGAACTCTGGAACCTCCTCGACACCACAGCTCCTGACGTTGCCTTCCTCACGGAAACCTGGATGAACGACTCCTCAGCACCCGACATCGCCATCGCCATCCCAGAGGGCTACAAGATCACCCGGAAAGACCGCGACAACCAGACTGGAGGAGGCATCGCCATCATCCACAGGGACACCATCCGCATCACGACCAACACAGACGACACCCTGACAACCGCCGAACACCTGCACTTCCAGATCCACACTGACCCCAAGACCACCCTCAGAGGCACCCTGATCTACCGACCCCCGGGACCACGCACACCATTCAGCGAAGACATCGCCGACTTCATCAGCCCGCACGCCCTCCCCTCCGCCGACTACATCCTCCTGGGGGACATCAACTTCCACCTGGAGAACGACAACGACCGCAACACCACCACCCTGCTTGACAACCTCGCCAACCTCGGACTCAAGCAGCTGGTGACCACCCCCACCCACCTCACCGGACACACACTCGACGCTGTCTTCTCATCCAGCAAAGACATCGCCTTCAGCCATGCCACCGGACTCCACTGGACGGACCACAGCTGCATCCACTTCACCTTCAGAAGAACCACGATCCACCACCACCAGCAACAGGCTGCACGAAGAAGCTGGAATAAATTCACAGCCGACCAGCTCGCCGCTTCCCTGAGCCAGCACCCTCCCGCCAGCTCAGCGAACCCAAGCCAGGCCGCCAACAACCTCACAAAGTGGATCAGCAACTGCGCGGACGAACTCGCCCCACTGAAGACCCCGCCCAGCAGACCCGGCAGCAAGAAGGCCCCATGGTTCACAGACGAACTCAAGAGCTCCAAGAAGAACTGCCGAGCCCTCGAGAGAGCCTGGAGAAGGGAGCCAACACCGGACAACATGACCACCCTCAAGATCGCCACCCGAAAGCACGATCAACTGATCCACGCCATCAAGAAAACAGCATTCAAGGACCGGCTGGACAACAACGCACACAACTGCAAGGAACTCTTCAACAGCGTGAAAGAGCTCTCCAACCCCAACGCCGGATCCAACGACATCACCCCATCGCAAGACTTCTGCAACTCCCTCGCCTCCTACTTCCACAACAAGATCGCCGACATACACAACAGCTTCAGCACACAACCAACGCTCCCCACGACCGCACCAACGCCCCCCACCACCACCCTCAGCACCTGGACCCCGATCAACACAGAAGACATCATCCGCACGATGAGCTCTATCCACTCCAGATCGCCGACCGACCCCTGCCCTCACCACGTCTTCAACAAGGCCGACGCCGTCATCGCTCCCCACCTGCGAGACATGATCAACACCTCCTTCGACACCGCCACCTTCCGGGAGAGCTGGAAGCACGCCGAACTCAGCGCTCTACTAAAGAAACCAACAGCGGACCCCACCGAACTCAAGAACTACCGCCCCATCTCGCTCCTCCCATTTCCAGCCAAAGTCATCGAGAAGACCGTCAATAAGCAGCTGGCCGCCTTCCTCGAGACAAATGGATCCCTCGACCCCTCTCAGTCTGGCTTCCGAGCCAACCACAGCACCGAGACCGCCCTCATCGCTGCCATCGATGACATTCGAGCCCTGCTGGACAACGGAGAAACAGCGGCCCTCATCCTCCTAGACCTCTCCGCAGCATTCGACACTGTCTGCCACCGCACCCTAGTGCAGCACCTCAGCAACGTCGGAATCCAGGAGAAGGCACTGGAATGGATCATCTCCTTCCTCGACGGAAGGACACAGAGAGTCAGCCTACCACCGTACAAGTCAGAGGCCACCAAAGTCATCTGCGGCGTCCCTCAAGGGTCCTCGCTCAGCCCCACCCTCTTCAACGTCTACATGAGCCCCCTTGCGGACATCGCACGCCAACACAACCTCAACATCATCTCCTACGACGACGACACCCAGCTGATCCTCTCCCTGACCAACGACCCCGACGCTGCCAGAGCCAACCTACACGAAGGGATAATAATAATAATAATAATAATAATCCACATTTGTATAGCGCACAATCACCCGTCAGGGTCTCTAGGCGCTGGGGGCCGTCGGGAAGGATGAAAGACGTAGCCGAGTGGATGACGACCAGCCGCCTGAAACTGAACTCAGACAAGACGGAAGTCCTCGCCCTCCGCCTGGGACGACTCCTGGTGGCCCCCCGCCTTGGGCACCGCACCCAAACCTACAGACCACGCATGCAACCTGGGCTTCATCCTGGACTCCTCCCTCTCCATGACCAGACAAGTCAACGCTGTCTCCTCGTCGTGCTTCAACATCCTGCGCATGCTACGGAAGGTCTTCCGGTGGATCCCCATCGAGACCAGGAAGACGGTCACCCAGGCCCTCGTCACCAGCCGACTGGACTACGGCAACGCCCTCTACGCCGGAACCACCGCCAAGCTCCAGAAGAGACTCCAGCGGATCCAGAACGCCTCAGCCAGACTCGTCCTCGACATCCCCCGACGCAGCCACATCTCCGGACATCTGAGAGACCTGCACTGGCTCCCCGTCAACAAGAGAATCACCTTCCGTCTCCTCACCCACGCGCACAAAGCCCTACACGACCAAGGCCCGAGTTACCTCAACAACCGCCTCAACTTCTACGCTCCCAAACGCCATCTCCGATCAACCAGTCACGCCCTCGCCGCCGTCCCCCGCATCCGAAGAGCGACAACAGGAGGAAGGTCCTTCTCCTACCTGGCCGCCAAGACCTGGAACTCCCTCCCGACCGACCTGCGTCTGACCCAGGACCACCTCTCCTTCAGGAAGAAGCTCAAGACCTGGCTGTTCGAGCAGTAGCGGACCCCCTCCCCCCAAGCGCCTTGAGATCCTCCGGGTGAGTAGTGCGCTTTATAAATGTCTGTGATTGATAGATTCAGTGTGATCCAGACTGATCACCAGCAGCCTGGTTTGCATCCTGCTGCTGCAAACCAATCAGAGAAAGTCATTCTCTCTGCCCCCTACAAAACATTTCCCTGGCAGGACCCTCCCCTTGCTGTCAATGGGTCAGCTCAGATAAGTACCTCAGTTCAGCCACTTCTTCCCCTATAGGGCCTCGGGTGATTCCCTCTAGGTCAGCCTCATTCCGGACCGTGGAAACTTCAGGAGCGGGTTTCACACACCCCTTTCCCTTTCTCTTGGCAGACATCTGGGCCACTGTTTTAGGCTGCAGGTCCTTCTGATCACCCTGGCTGGCTGCCATGGACCGAGTGGTCATGTATGCCCACTCTGGCAACCCCATCATCTCCAAGTAAGACCTGACCTCCACATCCTTAAACAAGGACTGTTCCAGATTGTTATCTAGCAGACATTCAAAAGGCATGGTGGGGCTCACAGCCACCCTCAAAGGACCTGAGACCACCCCCACTCAAGGGGAACCTGCGCCACCTTACACTGGCGTTTTGAGTTGTCCACAGCAATTACTTGGTGGAACGCACTGGGGACTACTTGCTCCTCAGATACCAAGTGACACAGGAATGAGGTCACTCTGGCTCCAGTATCTTGGAGAGCCTCTATCCTTTGCTCATTAATGGTCACCCACTGCCTGTATTTCTTAGTATTGACAGGCACGCTTCTTCCCTGGACCATCTCACTGTCCCTTAGTGAGAAAAGGGTCACTTCTGCGGGTTCCCCACCCTCTCCAGGGACCAATTCCTCCCCAATGCTACCCTAGCCAACACCTTGCACTTGGGATCCCCCTTCATATGGCCCACCTGGTCACATGCAAAGTACTTACGGGATCCAGTCTCTTCAGGTTTTCCTGAAGAGACCCATGGTTTCTTATCTCATGGGGGCTGGAATCCTTACCCTGGCTATTAGTTTGGGGCCCTTTGGAGAACTCCTTTGCTTGACCTATGTCCTGCCCACCCTTCTTCTGGGAACCCTGTGCACTTTTGGCAGAGTCTCTCCCATACACCTTCTTATGGACCTTGGTACTTAGCCACTGGTCCGCCTTTATAGCTAGCTTCCGGGGGTCAGTCAGCTTACCATCTGTCAAGCGCCTGTGAAGTTCTGCAAAACACAGACTATACAAGTGCTCTCATGTACCAGATGTGGGAATTAATTTTCCTCCTCTGCCTAAACTGATCTGTGTACTTGTCAGGAGTGAGACCATACCAGGTAAGACGGGCCTCCTTGACAAACCTGCCCCCTAATTTCTCTCAGGTACCCATTCATGTGGATCAGTGCCTCATAGCCCTGAACCCACCGCTGTATGTCACCCCCTTGTGGTACACATTCTTGGAAATGTGTACTATTTTATCTGAGTGCACTGAGGAATTGCTGCCACCGTCTGCGCCTTGGTTACTCTCTAAATCCTGTTTCTTTATACCACACTCATGGTCTAAGATCATATTCCACACTCATGGTCTAAGATCATATTTTGTGACTCCATTTTGAGCCTCTCAAGCTCTATTTGATGCAACCTAACATCTCTCCTATCCTCCAGCTCCTCTGGGGACAGACCACTGCTGCCTGTCCTGAAGGGTCCCTCCCCTCCCAAAAGCACATCAACCCTTTAAATTGTCTCCTCTGCCTCCACTCTAAGATCTCCAAACTACCCACTGGCATCTCTGGCTGCTATCCACACCCTCAGCGCCTTTTGTAGTGCCTCCTTTTTGGTGAGGCCTCTAACTTGGACTTTAAGGTTTTTATGGTGTAGGTTCCGAACCTATCCTCCTCAAGAAACAATTCCAGAAATGCAACTGATGATGCTCTTTACTGATACATGAGGCTTTAGGAAGTTCAAGTTCAAGCAAGATGGAAACAAAAATAGACTGAAAGAAATACAATATGTGGTATGTAGTGGTATGGATTATGGTAGTAGTATACACCTATCACTGTAGGTCAAGTGCAAACGCAAGTCCTCTCCTCCCCGCTGACAAACAATGTTTGAAATGGGGGGAATCTAGTTCACAGGTTTGTACCCTGTCCAAGTAGGGACCCATCCTTTTAGTCAGGGTAAGGGGATTACACTTCAAAAATAACCCCAGCTCACCCCCTTGGTAGCTTGGCATGAGCAGTCAGGCTTATCTCAGAGGCAATGTGTAGGGGATGGTTTAGTATATGGCACACACCTAAAGCATCAGTGTACCTTGCACTAATCCAGGCAACCTTATGGTGATTGTTAGTGGTCGTTGATAACCTCAGGCTCTCAAAGTGGTAGCTGTGGTGAGCAGCTTTCAGGCTTATCTTGAAGGAGTATAAAGCAGCTTGATTTACCACATTTAATCAGTATTGTAGATTAGATGAAAAAGAACCACACAGTGTTTATAAACAATAAGTCTGTTTATTACAGAACACAATCAATATCACATTGGTATATCTTCTAGCCACAGATATCAACAGTAGTCATGAAAATACTTCAAAGAAATCAGGTAAGTAACACAAATATACCACATATTATTCCATAACCTAAAGATGTTGAATGCGAACTGCAAAGAAGGATGGGACTTGGACCAAATGACAAAGAGAAAGGACTCTTCCCAGAGGACCCTGAAGAAACCCTTTAGAGGACAGAAGGTGGGAGAGCCACTACACCCGTGGAAGCCCAGGAAGCAAGTTATCTGCACCAGGGAAGCCAGGTGTATAGGGGTGAAGTGACGCCAGTACCTCCAGTAGACAACAATGGAAGACTTGGGAAGAAAGACCTCTGAAGAAGTCTCTGAAGATGTCTGGTAGACTCCCAGGGTGGATTCTTGAGATGAGAACCTGCAAGCTGATGGGACAGTGCCTTAGCCACATGGAGGTGACCAGGAGGCACAAAAGCACAATGCCCACCCTTGTCAGGGAGCTTAAGCGAGTTGAATGGGACCACGCAACACTGAGGAAGACCAGGAGCCGTGCGTGAGATGTCCCACATTGAATGTCGGTGTCTAGGTGGTCAGTGTCCATCAGGAGCACCAACAAGCCTTGGTAGCTACAACTGGTGATGCAACTGTTGGGACCAGTAAGGTCCAAGGGAGTCACTATGTGCTGAAGAGTCAAAGCAGGCCCAGAGAAAGCAGGGATGCCCACCAAAGCAGAAGACCCCCGAGAGGACCCCCAGGCTGAAGGCAGAGGAGTCACAGAAGAGCCTCACACAGCTCACCAAAAATGGAGGCCACGGTGCAAGTGTTGAGGGCTGGAGTTTTTCCTAGCCAAAAGATCTCTGGAGCGCAGAGCCAACAAGCCTTCGCAACAGCAAATCAATACGGTACATCGGGGTTTGATCCCAGCGGCTCCGACGAGGGATAATATCCTAAAAATTGCAGGGAATACAGGTCAGGCCCCAAAGGTACCACAGAACCACCACCTGTGTTTCTGGGCCTTGAAAAGTCTGTAGGTTGACAGGAGAAACAGACCTGCCAGCTTCACTGTGATGCCTGCAAATGCAGGGGAATGACTCCTTCACTCCAAGGGAGATTTCTTCAGATGGCCTTGATGCCAACAGGTCTTCTGGAGAACCTGAGTGAAGCACAGACACAGATGAGGCAGAAAACTTGCAGAAAAGTGGGGCCAGTAGTAGCAGGAGTCTTCCTTGATGCAGTCTCAGTTCCAGGCAAAGTCCAATGAATTCCACGTGTCTAGACAGTCGAAGAGTGTCTTGGTTTCAGAGGTGAGTCTTATTCCACGACGAATCTGAAGACGCACTCACAGAGTTCCCTTAAATACCCAAGGAAAGTGTTGGAATGACTTGGGGATCGTTCCTAGAGAAGGGGCTGGACAGAGGGGAGGACACTGCCCTTTAGCTTGTTCAGTTTCATTCCAGAGCAGAAACCAAGGGTTACTGAACAGGCTTAAACTGGTGTATGCAAGGAGGTCACCAAATGTGCTCTTCAATGCAGTCTGGTAGTGCTGGAAAGCGCCCTCCCCCAAGCTCAAACCACTAAGTCCTGTCTGGTTGTTGCTAACACCTCCCTGTGACACGAAACATATTGTTATACCTTACTCTGTTTGAGATCAGCTCAGCAGCAGGAGGGCAGAACAATGTCTGTGGTCGGTAGAAGCACTAGCTTGCTAGCAGGCCCTAAAACGCTGTAACAGTGAGTACAGGGGGCTACCCTAAGGGCACCCAGTACATGGGATCATACTTCCAACACCACATTCAGTGTTGGGGTATGATTCCAAAATGTTTGATACCAAACATGACACATACATGGTGGTGAGATGCACACCTAGGTACTCCATTTCTCATTATATTCCTTGTTTAACGTACTCCCTGATTTAAACCTAGTAGGCGTGCTTGTTTGCTCCGCGCTCCGTCCAATTGCGCTACAATATAGTGAGAACCGAGCGCACCACATTTTGATCCCATCAAGCTGCACAGCCAATCTCAAAACGAGTCCAATTAAATAAATTCAAGATAAACTCATCACTTATTCCACAATTGTATTAATTATTATTCAACCTCTTTCCCCTTTGTTTTCTTCAATACATTTTACTCTTTCTTTTATCTCCTTTCAGTATTATTCATGTAGACACAGGAGTAATAAATGTTTTTAAATGTCACGCTTTATTGATAGTCACTCAATGCATTTCGGGAAAATCCTTTCTTCAGGGGTATCTATAAAACAACATTTTTTTTTAGAACACCATCAGTTCAATTATAATATTTGTGATGCAAAGAACATGCTCGGGACACTCGTGTTCTACAACACTATGCAAACTTTTTTTTTTTTTAAAGACGCTACTAAAATTAGTCCCTTTTATGTATCTATTTGTGCTGTCAGTTTGCACATAAACCTGTGTTTAGTGCCCCAACTAAGCAACCGCCTCGCATTTCTGAAATCCATGCATCAAGCAATTCTAATAGGTTCTTAACCCGTTATTCACCTCTCCAATCTGTCATTAATCTTAGTTGTCAGCATCCTCTGCAATGCGCTTCCCGTGACATGTTAATATGTCTCTAAACAAGACACTTTTTCAAAATCTTCACTCGTATGTCACTCTGTTGCTTTCCATCTCGCGGTAAAAACCGCAAAACGCTCCCGCACATCTCGTCACCAAAGGGCTGCTTAACCGTTACAAACGTACCCTCGCCTTTATTAGCCCAACTCCCCCCAGGTGAACTGTCACGTGCCTCCAGCACGCACTAAACTCAGCACCGGATTACCAAAGATACCAAACATAACCAGGTTCGGTGCAGCCATTATATAGTTAGACATCTCGTAATTACTGATGTCCACTATATATATCTTAAAATGGCTGACTGCACTTACAAAGCCCATAACATGTACTCAGGATTTGTATCAGTATCATGCTCATGTCAAGTGACTTTTAGGTTTTAATAGTAGTGTCCTCAGATATAGGAAATCGTATATTTTGTCTTGAGAGGTGCAAGCAACACCTCAAACAAGCTGCAATGGCAGGCCTGCAGTCTGAGTTTAAGAAGACTCCCATGGGTGGCCCAATATATGCTGCAGCCCATGGGAGATCCCTGGTGTAGGAGTGCCCTTGGTACATTTACTACAATATACTGGGGACTTATACGGGTAGACCAGTAGCCAATTGTGGAGTTGCAAATGTACTTACCAAAGCCACTTTGGGAGAAAGAGCACAACTGGTGGGGTCCTGGTTAGGAGATTTCCAGCAAACTACAGTCAAAACACACTGACCCCAGTCAGAAGGTAGGAGCTACCGTGAACGCAGATCCTACTTTCCTAAACAATGTGTAAAGCATTTACACATAACACACAGAAATACAGTGAAAACACTACTAAAAGTCACCTCACCAGGCTTAGCAAAATAGCCAATATGTATCTGTGTAAAACAAGACCACAGCGATAAAAAAACAACATACAGTAATAAAGATACGAAAATTGCAAAAATAGACTTCAAATATAGTTCCTTGATCTTTGTAACTCTGTCCAGGGCTATCACAGCATCGTGAACGCAAACACATCCAACAGTTCATGCAGACCGCGAGGTCATGTACCAGTTGCGGTGTCGGGAAGACCCGCAAACAGTACCTTAGAAATGCAGAGCGTCGTGGATCTTGTGATGAGCTCTTGAGAGGAGGCGCCACCTGCGTCAGCAGGCGTTGGTCCCGGAGGTCGTGCAGGAGTTGTTGGGCCCTTGAAATCATACGCCTTGCAGATCGAACTCCATGAGGTTGTAGTCAGAAGTGATGGTGTCGGATGTGATGTGAAGCGGGACGATGCGACATGTGGAGCCCAGAGGTCACCGCGTAGGCAGCAGCTGAGTGACAGCGTCCGGCGTCACTGGTGGGACCAGGGATGGGGTACGAAGCATGGTGATGCAAGGTGTGAAGCCCACAGGTCACGGGGCAGGTGGAAGTGTTGTTGTTTCTGAAGTGTTGTAGTCAGTAGACCCAAGGTTGCAATACAAAGCGGGGCGATGCCTAGTGCATTGCCCAAGGGTCGCAGTGCAAGTAGCGGCAGCAGTTGATGATGCTGGAGTCAGTGACACTGACAATGGTGAACCAGGGCTGTGGTGTGGGATGGGGTGATGCTTCGTGTACCTCACAAGCAGTGTCCACAGGCCACAGTGCAGGCAGAGGTTCAATATCAGCATGGTGCAGCAGAATCGGTGATACCAGGCAGGTTATATGAAGGGAGGCATTGCGAAGTGTGGTGTCCACAGGTCACAGTGCAAGCAGCGGCTTGGTGACGGCATCAGGCGGCGACTTCAGAGAGATCAGATTTGTGGTCCGTAGCAGGCCTATGCTGTCTGTGGTGCCTTCAGGTCATTGAGCGGCAGTGGCGTAGTGGACGGCGTAATAGTGTTCTTTTGTCTGTTGCTGCACAAACAACTGTTCTCAGTTTTGTTGACAGATAAACTTGAAGCCTTTGATCTTCCTGAGACTTGCAGCAGGAGGCAAGATCTACTTCAAGCACTTGTAGAAACTCAGGTAGTAAGTTGCAGAAAGTTCAATTCAGTCCTTTCACTGCTCAGGGGTGGCTCTAGGCTCATGGTGGCCCTGTTCAGGAAGTGTAGGTAGGGGTCACTGGAAGAGGGGGTCCGGGCAGGGTGGAGCTCCCCGGAGCTCAGGAAGGTGTTTTAATAAAACATCTAGAAAATGCGTTAGATGACCAGTATCTACGGCTGCTCCTACCCTTCCGAATTTGTCTCAGAACGATAAAATTTAGGAGGAGGAGCCAGATTGCTCCTTCCTGTGACGCTACGAAAGCCTGCTGCGCCGCCTTTCTCTTTCGTTTCGAATTACCAGATTCGTGTACTTGGATTCTCTTCATTTTGCTTGCAATGTTATATACGCCTGCACCAGCGGGCCAGCAGTGGGTAGGGAAAAATTAAGCCAATCAGGAACCAGGAGGAACGCAGGCATGGAGGCCAGTGAAGAGGGGGGGGTCAGGGTGTTTGGAAGTGGAATAGAGCCGGAGGCCACCAAATCCCTGCAAGGGGCCACCACGCAAATATGTATCCATCCTCAGAGGATTATTATATTAAGGATATATATTGGCGTGGAGGCCCCTGGGGTTTGGAGGCCCTGTGCAGGTGCACAGCTTGCACATGCCTAAGGCCGCCTCTGCACTGCTCAAGACAGAAGCAGCCACTTTAGACCAACCAACAAAGCAACACACAACAAAGAAACAGTACTCCTCCTGGCAGCTCTTCTTCTTGGCAGGTCCCTTAGTCCAAAAGAGTTCTACAGTTCTGGGTTTTAAGGTTGAATACGGTACCCCTTTTTCCCTTTGAAGTTTTAGTTCAGAAAGTATACTGCTCAGCAAAATGTGTTCTGTCCTCCCTGGTCCATCCACACTACAGGGGGTGGAGACAGCATTGTGCAAGGCAGCCACAGCCTATTGAAGTGTTAGTTAATCACCTCCCACCATTCTAGCCCAGGAATATTCATCAGCATATGCACGGCACACCTCAACTCCCTTTGTGTGAGTGTCAGGAGTGAATCCACAAACAAGTCCCCATCAGTCTAAAACCAAACGCTGATTCCATAGGCAGGCAGAGGCACAGGATGGCTAAGCAGGAAAATGCTCAGTTTCTAATAGAACCATTTTCATTAAACGGTGTATTTTTTTAATTGTGTGTTCAGAGATCCTGAGCTTCAACTTTCTATCATCTCCCTATGGGAATCTGCACTTGAAAGATATTTCAAGGCAGACACCATATTGACCAATTGAAGAGATACCCTTAAAAGGGAAAATAACGAAATGCAAATTTTTTCACTATTAGGTCATGTAAAAACAGACCACTACATGACCTACACCCTGTCCATGGGGCTGCCTTGGGCCTAATTTAGGGGTGACTTATAGGAAATAAAAGGGATAGATTAGGCCTGGCAAGTGTGTGCACTTAACAGGCCGACATGGCAGGTAAAATTTGCACGCGCAGACACTGCAGTGGCAGGTGTGAGACACATTTGAAAGGCTACTTGTGTGGGTGGCACAATCAGTGCTGAAGGCCCACAAGAAGCATTTGATATACAGGCCTTGAGCAACGTGTGCACTTCACAAGGAACTTGCCAATAAATCAAATATGCCAATCATGGTGAACCAGTCATAACACAATTTACAGTAGGAGCGCTTGCAGCATAGCACTGAATAGCAATGAAGAAGTCCAGCATACCATCAAAAAAAGTAAGTCAGAAAGCAAAAAGAGAGGGGAAATACACCAATATATGCCCGATCTAACACTCAGACATTGCTATTTTAAGTCCATATTTAACCACATCAATCCAGGTTAAAAATTCACATTCATCACAATCATATGCCAGGTATGGCCACTGCATGCCATGCTGGGCACCTTCATGTCAAGATTCTACCTTGGGGTAGGCACAAGCTGAGATTGGCCAAAAATACCGCTAAAGATTACAACAGTTGGGGCGTGGCTTAGGCGCCAGCGGGGATGGCGGCTCTCACGGAGGGCTCCGTGGCGTTTTCCAGGTCTTTATTTCGCCTGCAGAACCTACCCAAGCAGCTCCCCATGCGGCGGAATATCTGCTACTTCTTTGGTGCCGCTCGCTGATTTATGGGTGAGCAGAAACACGAGTTTTGAGCATTTCTTTATCGCGCTGATCCGCGTCTTACCGCGGCCGCCATTTTGTGATGCTCCTCCTCACACTAGGTGCGCTCTTCCTCCTTTCCCTGCTTTTTGAACTTTTTTATGCCTAAAATGTTCTTAAATATTCTTATTCTGGACTTTGCTTTTGTTTATTAATGCCTCACATATGAGCTATTAACATTTGGGCGATTATTTATATTTTAGTCAGCCCATATTTATTCAACATGGCCGCCATTTTGTGATGTTGCTCATTTAAAGACTTTACAATACATTTTCCCATGTGAGCTCTTTTTACATCGCAATATTATCTTCTTCAACCAAATTTTTTGTGGATTTTCTATCATTTGATACCTGCATATTTTTGTAAATCCTTCCTCTCCATTAATTATTGAGGTTTGGTGTTACTCTCTTACTCGTGTAGTAGTGATTGCGATTTATGCATCGTTACTCATATCGTTTTACTATTTAGCTAAGTGCGAATTGGATACTTAGTGCTATTCTTTTTTTTCTTCGACAATGGCAAACCAGGAATCTCACTTCACCTTAATCAATTCCACAACCCTTGGCTGACACTAATCCCTTTAGTGTTTTGCAAGACACTCCTGAGGATGGTATGAATGACTCTCTTTATATGAAAAAAATTTCAACACCTTCTTCTCGTTCCAATTCAAAGCTCATTACTAAAGGGTCTTCTGCATCATCTACTACTGGAAAAAGAGTGAAAACGAATCCACCATCACCCACCAATACACCCTCCTCCATTTCCATGGAACTTATACTGGAAGAGATACGTTCCCTGAAACCTTTTATGGAAGAAATACGTTCACTCAAACCTTATGTGGCCGATACCAACGCTCGCCTCCAACATCTAGAAGATAACTGGTCTCACACAGAACAGAAGGTAGATCATTTAGAAAAATCTCTCTTCTCAGTTCAATCTGTTACAGCAGTAGTTCCCATTATGCAGAAAGAAATTCAGACTATTAAACAACAGGTGGAAAATTTAGAAAATTCAAATAGACGTAACAACCTTCACATTTTTGGTCTTGCTGAAGGCCTTGAATGATCCAATCCTATATCCTTCTTCCAATCCTTTTTGCCTCAACTTTTGGGTCTTCCAGGCTCGCCACCACTTAACATTCAATGTGCACATCGTTTAGGCCCTCCTTCTCGCTTCTCTAACTCTTCCTCATCCTCTGTAAAACCTAGAGGTGTCATTTTGTATTTTCTAGAATACCTAGACTTACTTAAAGTTCTTCAATCTCCTAAAAGGAAGGGTATAATCTATTGGATTGGTTCCAATCTCTTCTTTGCACAGGACTATGCTAAACCTACAGCGGACCGTCGCAAAAAGTTCCTAGAAATGAGACCTGCACTTCGTGCCTTAAACGCTCATTATGGTTTATTCCACCCGTGCCTGTTCAAAGTGACCCACAACAATAAAACAATGAATTACGAAGATCCAGACCGGCTTCAGAAATTCCTCGACACCTGCTCCACAGTCTCTATGGATATTTCTCATCAATAAGACTTTTGCTCAGCAACTAATGTGAACTTTTCACTTTAGACGCAATATGTCTTTCATTGAGTAGTTTTCTATTCATTCATGTTCCCTTCTGTATCCATTCCATGTTTTTTCCATTTGTATCTCATTATGTATTGTATCTTCGTCTTTTATATTATATCCAGTTTTTGTATCCTTGTAGTATTTTATGGTTGTTCTCTCTTGCTCCCCTTTAGATGCGGTTTTATGGTTCCTCTCAGTGTTTACCTCCGGTTCCCTCCTGGCGACCGTTTCGCCCTATGTCCGTCTGTGTGCTCCCTCCGGGCTGGCCTTGTCTTCTCCCCTTTTTAGCTCCACCACCCCTTACCTCCTTGTCTTCTTGTGATATGTCTCCTTCGTATTTTCTTCCAAAGTTGTATATCATATTTCTTATGCTTTTTTGCTTCGGCCTCTTTTCTTTCACTTGTTTTATTATTCTTCTTCTTTTGTTTTACTCCTCCCTCTTTTTTGTCCCCCTTTCTTTTTCTTTCTTTTCTCTGCTTTTTTACCCTTTCTTATCTTTCTGTCATCTTTTATTCCATTTTACTTCTTTACCTCAATTTTCTTCCATAACTCCGTTTTATGCTCTTCCCTACTCTTGTTGTATTACTTCTACTTGTTTTGGTTATAATTGTTACTGGTTATTTATGCTAATGTTGCTTGGTTTCATATTTTTAGAAGTCTCTTAAAATTTAGATGTCTATTAATGTAATTTCTTGGAATGTTAAAGGTTTGGGGTCTCCTATTAAGAGACAATGTGTTCTTTGCCATTTAGCTCATTTAAAGGGGGATATAGTGTTATTACAAGAAATTCATATCAAAGATGCTGAAATTTCTAAATTACATTGTAATTGGGTAGGCCATGTTTTTGCTTCACCTGGCTCAGGGAAACGTAATGGGGTTGCAATCCTTAGTCATAAACGTTTAAATATTCACCTTATCACTCAAGATATAGATACAGAGGGTAGATGGGTGGTTGTATCGTTGTTGGTCAACAAAATTCTTTTGACTATTTTTAACTTATATGCCCCCACTGTGCAGGATAAATTATTCTGGCCTCAAATCCTCTCTTCCTCCATGCAATACACTGATGACTACTTTATTCTTGGTGGGGACTGCAATATGATTATGGATCCGTTTCAAGACAGGAAATCCAACTCACCTTTTTCTCCATCTCATGCTCATTCCCAATTCATATCTACTATATCTCAGAGATCTCTTGTTGACTCATGGAGGCTTTGCAATCCTACTTTACAAGAATATACCTATTTCTCACCTGTTCATTCTTCCCAGTCACGAATGGATTACCTTTTCATTTTCAAAGCTTTGAAACAACATATCACTCATTCAGACATTGGTTCTATATTAATCTCTGATCATGCTCCTGTCTACTTAAGTCTAGACGTACTTCCTCCTGTTAAAGAAACGCAAAGGTGGCGATTTAATAATTCTCTTCTTTTGGACAAGGCATTTACACCTGCTTTCCTTGAATTTGCTCCCCACTTTTTTACAGACAATGAATCTCCACACTCATCACCATGATTAATTTGGGACACTTTTAAAGCTGCCTCTTGAGATTTCATTATTTCCTATGTTGCCAAGAAACGACGCCTCACAAATCAATCTTTATCTTCTTTAACCTCTCAAATTAAACATTTGGAACTTTCCTAATATTCGACCAAATCACATTCTGTCCTTACTCAACTCATTGACGCTAAACTTTCTTTAAATAACTTATCTACTAATTCTGCCAATTTGAATCTGCTTAAATCTAGTGCTAAATTTTACTTTACACAAAATAAAGCTGAAAATATGCTTGCTAATTATCTCAAAGTTAAAAAAGAACGGACGAAAATTGATTCGATTGTCTCCTCTTCCAATGTTACTCTTCACAAAGATGAAGATATTTTGGCGGAATTTACCGAATTTGACCAAAATCTCTACACTCTGGAGGCTCCTCCATTATCCTCGGACATTGATCATTATTTATCTTCTATTCCCCCCCCCTCACTGTCTGATGTGGATTTTTCATCTTTACACAAAGATATTCTTCCCAAAGACATTTTGGAAGCCATTCAAGTTTTTTAAAAAGGCAAAGCCCCTGGTCCCGATGGGTTCTCCATCGAATTTTATTCTCATTTTTCTGGTTTTCTTGTTCCTAAACTTCACCAATTATTTTCCTTCTTTATAGCTTCTCAAAAATCCGAAGGCTCTTTTCAAGAAGATCTAATTTGTCTTCTTCCCAAAGATAACAAGGACCATACTTTTTGTAAAAATTATAGGCCTATCTCTTTAATTAATTTAAATTACAAAAGTTTTGCCAAAATCTTAGCGCTACGTTTGGATAAAATTCTTCCTCAGCTCATTGGTAGAGAACAATGAGGTTTCATCAAAGGACATCATCTCTCGGATAATACTCGTCTTTTCTTTAATGTTCCTAGTAAATCTCATATTTATAATCATTCCTTGGCTGCTATCGCATTGGATACTGAAAAAGCTTTCGATAGAGTTAATTGGTCATTTATGCTTTCTACTCTCTCTTGGTTTGGCTTTGGCTCCAAATTTATTTCCTATATCTCTTTATTATACTCTTTTCCTACATCTTTTATTTTTGCTAATGGTCTTGTATCTTCTTCTTTTCCTCTTTTCAGAGGTGTTCGTCAAGGATGTCCTCTCTCTCCTCTTCTTTTTATTTTAGCGTTAGAACCATTTTTGTCAAAGATTAGATTGAATAAAGATATTACGGGTTTTCCTTATGGGGAGAATCATCTAAAGCTTTCTGCTTATGCAGATGACATTCTTTTACTTATCTCTCATCCTCAGACCTCTATTCCTGCTTTTTTATCTGAAGTTTCATCTTTTGCAGCGGTCTCGGGTTATAAACTTAACGTAGATAAATGTGAAATTCTTCCTCTTAATAAATATTGTTTTCATGCTGACTTCTTGGTTTATTCTTTTCACTGGAGTCCCTCTAAGATAAAATATGTAGGTCTCTGGTTTACTCCCTCCATTAAAGATACGGTAGCCTTAAATATTAAAAACTTGCAAGCAACTCTATCTGAATGCACAACTAGATGGCATCTGTCTTGGTGGGGTAGGTTAGATTCTATTAAAATGATGTTGGTTCCGATAATTTTATTTTTTCTTTCTAATCTTCCTGTCAACCTTCCAAAATCTTGTTCTAAGAACATTTACTCTATCCTTTCTCGATTTTTGTGGCAAAACAAAAAGGTTCAGATGTCCTTTTCCAAACTTAAACGTCCTAAACATTTAGGTGGAGTTAATTTTCCAGACTTTTCCTCTTATCATACTTAATTTTTTCTTTCCCATTCAGTTCCTTTTTTTGTCAGATTCTGCATCAGATATTCCCTCTTCTCCGCTATGGGTTCAAGTTGAATCCTCCTTCTTTCACCCTTTTACCTTTAAAGAATTCATTTCTCTACCACGTGTATTCCACAAAAGATGTCTCTTCCTATTCTTAAAAGCGCTAGAAAGCTCTTTCTTTCTCTTTTCTTGATGGGTCCTGATGATCGAGCTCCATTTTTACAATCTCCCATCTGGTACAATCCTCTTATAAAAATCAAAAATAGGACTTTTTTCTGGACAGATTGGCACTCTCTTGGTCTCTCTTGGACTCATCAACTCTTTCAAGATGGTCTTTTCATTCCTTTTTCATCTCTCAAGTCTCGTTTTTCTCTTCCTTCCTCCTTCCTTCTTAAATATAATCTATTGTACACTGCTATTCAAACTAGTTATGATTCCTTCTCTAACTCCTCTTCTCCTACTACTTCTTCTCCTCTTACTATTCCTTTTCTTTTATCTTCTTCCTCAGTTTCTGGAATTTACAAAAAGTTACAAGACGTACCTGTTACTAGAGATAAATCTAAAATAGAACAGGATTGGGAAAGAGATTTGGAAAATTCTTTTCCTATCTCATTATGGCATAAGATATGGAATAAGTTAGGGAAATCTTCTAGAGCAGCTAATGCTACTCAAACCTTATTTTTTGTTCATAATAGACTTTTAATCACTCCCTCCAAATTGTATACTATAGATCCATCTCTTCATTCTACATGCTGGTCCTGCTCCAACACACATGCTGATCTCAAACATATGCTTTTCAAATGTGCGCAAATTCATATTTTTTTGGTCCAAAGTATGGCAACAAATTAATTCTATTTTTTCCACCCTCTTTCCATTTATACTCACTCACATTTTTCTAGGTAGTCTGTCTGACATATGGTCTTCCCTTACTTTTAACACCTCCATTGTCGACCTTCTCTTCGCAGTGGCATTTCAACAAATCACTAAATCTTGGTAAGATACCTCTAATGTTTCTTTTCAAGCTTGGTGGTATGGTATTTGCTTCAACCATAGACTAGATAGAGCATAAGTATATCCCATTACACTTGCTATTAAACGTGATTTGTTATGGTTACCGATTACTACCTTCTTAGACAAATCTGCTCAATCGCGCCCACACCATACCCTTCCACTGAAGAAGTACCCAAACCTCCATGATATAGTTCTCATAATATTGCTTAATTGTTGTAAATAATCGTTTCTTTCTTATTATATGATGTATTTCTTGGAAGCTTTACATTGTGATATGCTTTGTATGCATTTTTATATAAAGATGTTCTATTTATTGCTTCCCCCCTTTTTTCCCTTTTTTTCCCTATCTCTCTTTTTCTATTTCTTTTTCTTCTTCTTTTTCTTTTTCCCTTTCCTTCCTATATTGCAATATATTATTTCTAGTTTGATTGCATTTTTATTCATTGACATTGTACCGTAAGTTTCTTAATTGCAATCTCTATCTTCAATAAAATTTCTCTAAACTCAAAAAAGATTACAACATTTGTCCTATAACCCTCCTTTTTGTCAGGGTACCTGTGTGTGAGATGTTATAATGGCCAAGTGACTAGATAATGTATAACAATCAGTGAAGAAGTGACCTTACATAACAGCTTTTAAATCAGGAAATATCCAAATGATGCATCCATAGTTCTTTTCTCCAGCCATTGGGTCCTGAGCTCATGCATGGCTATCCTGTTTTTAATTCTCCCTCTAGCAGGCAGGATTAATAATCCTGATGGAGCACCCAACAGAGAAAATGTGTTAATCCCTTAAACCGATGCAGGTTTTCCAGCTTGTCCAATGCTGGACGTGTGAAGCTCGCCCGGTTCAGCTGTTTTCTTTACAGTCCGATACTTGTAGCTCTAAATTTTTAATATGGAAAGCAAAACTACAAGGACAAAAATGTCAAAGAGATGAGCTATTAACACTGTCAAGCGTAAAACAAGTGTCTTGGGGTTATCAATCTTTTAATTAAAATGTTTTAAACAACAAAAAAAAGTCCCCCTCATAGTTTGGAAAGTTTGGCTAAGGAGTGGCTGGTCTGTGGTTAAGATATGCAAAGGCTGTAACTGTCTGTATAATCCGCTGTGGGTCGATGTGGCTTCCTCCAGTGTCTATGAGCAGTAGGTATCATGCATCTTTATTATTTTCACTCCTGTTTCCTTTCCCAGATGAACAATACCTGATATGATCCACGCCCTAATGTCTGAGTCCTGGTAACCAACAAAGAGAAGCACAAGTTACAATAACCATCAGCACAGAAAGCTCCATTCACACACACACAACAGTTACAACACAGGTAACAGTTGTGGTACCTCACAAATGCATGCACAGCACAGGTACAGTATGAGCAATCCTCTCCTCTCACATCTAAAGGAGTGGCGGCTGATACATAATGGAGTTGGGGGCACAGGGTTTAAAAAAAATATTATCTTACCTTTCGAAAGCCGCCATATTCCTCCATCGTCTAGCCTCGCTTCTTTTCCCAGAAGCACACAGGCTCCCCTAAGCCAATCCACGTTGTGATTGGTCTGAGCACCATGGTTCGGCACTCAGGCAGGGAACGCAAGCCTCTGCATGATCCCCACCCAGGCTGTGTATATAGCCCACTGGAGAACATGCAAATTGTGCATGACTGTTTGGCCGGCCCAAGATGGCACATTTTGCAGCACACATAGAAACCACTTTACATGGTGCAATTGTGTGCACTCTTACCTGTCACTTTTAAGTGATTCTTGACTGCTCTGTTTTGAATTTGTTCTGCTCTGGGGGGTTGAGGGTAGTCAGCAAGCCCCGCCGAGGTTGAATATGGTCTTCTAGTTAGAGTTGACTTTTGAGTTTGTGCATGCTCTAGTCGTCGTGGGTGGGATGCATATAAAGACACACACTGTGCGGGCACGCCCAGCAGCGTCCCAGAAGCGGCCAGTGCCAGTCACGCTGCCCCTTTTGCTGTAAACTTGGAAATGCCCACACTAAAGTATAGCAAAATTGAGTTATTCAGCTTGCTCCAGCTATCTACTATGGAAAGGGTAACTGGGACTTGGTGGAGGAACATGCCCCGAAGTGCAGTGATTGTAACTTCATTTTAGAGCCGGGCCAAACGACGTTGATACAGCTGGAGGCAGAGCCTCAAGTCAATCAGGACAAGCATATGATTAAGGCAGCATTGATTAATATGCGCTCTGTTCTGAATCATGCTCAGGACATTTTTGACTTGTTAGAGGAGGAGCTATTAGATCTGCTTTTAATCACTGAAACATGTCTGTTTGAGATCTCCCGTCCGCTGACTGAGACGGCTATCCCGGACGGTTTTAAAATCATCAGGGGGTAATCGGAAGGTGGTGCGTGGTAGGGGTGTAGCAATTGTGTTAAGGGAACAACGGGGATGTCAATGGAATGTGCTGGTGGAACTGACGGAGGCTGATGAACTGAGGGCCTCATTTATGAGGCTGTGCGTCACTTTTATGCCGCTGGTGCATCACTTTTTGTGACGCACCAGTGGCGTAAAAAACGCACCTTGTTGCGCCATATTCACTTTGTAAACCCCTGTGCCACATTATACCTGCGCCAGGTATAATGTATGCAAGGGGGCGTATTGACGCAAGAAAGGGTAGTAGAAGTGACGCAGTGAAATCTATGTGATTTCACTGCGCCACTTCTAGGACACAAATGCGTCAATTTCTTACGCCTGCATCACAGCAGGCATAAGACTAACGCAGGCCCTGTCACATGGGGCTTGCCCCCTGTGAAAGGATACATTGCTGGAGTTGTGTCACTTTTGTGACACACTCCAGCAATGCGTCACTTTTGCGCCATACAGATACGTCAGAAATACTGACGGATCTGTAACTCCTTGCGCAATGATGGGTCATACTGTAAATATGACGCATCATTGGTGGTGCAAGGAGGGCGCAGTGAAAAGTGAAGCATCGCTGTTTTCATGCAGCGATGCGTCACTTTTTTATAAATGAGGCCCTGGGTTTCTTTATCAGTATTGGCCCCCAGTATGCATTTGGGGAGTTTTGATTTATAGGCCCCCTGGTCTAGCTGGTACGTTTCTAAAAGCCCAGTATAATGTAATTGCCCATCTGGCATTGCGCTATTCTCATTTTGTCATCCTTGACGATTTCAACATTCATGTACACAATCTGGAATTAGGGGAAATGCTTGACTTTCTTGATCTCATGTATCAAGTACATCTTAAAAAAAAAATTTGAATCCCACCCACCAAGGTGGTCATATTCTGGATTTAGTATGTTCTAATAAGGCACTACTAATGAATGATCGCCATCCGATGATCTGGTCAGATCATTATCTGATCAAGTTTGCTTGACAAATGCAGAGTACCCGGTGCAGGCTACTAGAGACAATAGGCAGCGGGGAAAATCCTTCAATTGGATAGACCCCTGTAATTTTAAAAAGGAGCTAGCCATGTCTACCCCCGTGCTGTAGGCAGAATTTGAGGAGGCATTAGGCAGCTGTAGTAGTTGGATCAATAAACTTGTGGAACATTTTCCCCCCATCCCCCCTCTTGGCATTTCGGTGGAGGAAAAAATTCCCCCCTCTAAAACTGAAAAGCAAACATTGCAATAAGCTAGAACGCAAATAACAACCCATAGGATAAGGAGATCTTTAAAAAGACACAAAATTATTATGCCTCCATTTTAAGAGGTAAAAACATCTATTATGAGGAGTGCATTGTGCGATATAAGTGCTATAATATAACATAACATAACAAAAGTGACACAAGGCTCTCATGAATAAACCCTGAGTCTGTAACAAAAAACCTTTTAGCAACACTTAAATATCTGCAGGCTGGGGCAATATCTACAGGGCTGGAGGATGAACTAAAAATAACTTGAATTTTCTATGTAGGATATATATAATGACAAAAAATAAAACCCATCTTCTGCCAACGTAAGGTCTGATTAATCAGGCTATAATTATGTTTGATGCCATGTGTTTCAGGTCAACTGGAGCTTCGCCATGTGAGATTCCCTTGTGAATGCTTAAGTTGCAATCCTGTAGGGTTTTTGGAGACTTGGTTGGAAGTAAATGCAAGGAGGCGGCTTTGAAGGCTCAGTGGTGTTTCTTTATTGATTTTTATGACTTGTGAAAATGTATATTGTTGGAAGGGAATTCCTCTAGGGTTACTAAAAGACTTCTTTCATTTCTCTTCCTGATTTTTTCAGCATCGGAGGAGACCCCTGGAGATTCACAGAGAAGAAACACAAGAAGAAGTAGGGCAAGTATGGGTTTTAAAATGTGTACTAGTGACCCGCCCCCACACCAGCAGTGCCTTTTCCCGCTCTGCAGATTTTAGTGCCCGTTTTTTCTCTTTTCTTTTGTTTACTTGTTTTGTTTTCCTAATGATTAAGAAACTCTGGAGCCAAAAGTTAAAGAGTGCCCAAAGTCAAAAGAGAAACAAAAAAATATTGAATTACAAAGAATAAGGGTCTTCCGAAAATAAAGTCTTAGGGAAAGAACCATTTCCTTTCCTTTTCTCCTTTTCGGTTCCTTTCCTAGGGGTTTCCTTTATGATTTTGCCTTATTCTACTTGACTTAAGTAGACAGACTTGTGTAGTGCATTCTTATTTTCACACAGAGTTTACTTTCCACCACCAACTTTCATGCAGTGCGGGAAGCCAGTGATATCCCCCTCACTCCTCCCGCTCAGTTGCTGCTTTTGCTCTCACCCCAGCTTAGCCGCAACTCTCCTGAGTCAGGGCGATCAGTGAGTGTCCTCTGTGGCCAACCACCACTCTTCAGGTCCAGTATTGGTGTCTATTTCTTCTCCTTGGGGAGAACGGTCATCGTCTGTCTCCAAGGTGATGTCGTAGATCCCTGTCTATTCCATCTTCCCTCGCTGCAGTCCTTCGTCCTGAGATCTGGTCTCCCTCTCCCCTTCGTGTGCGGTGTCCGCTGTCTTTTCTCCCTCTGCATTTTTTAAGTCTCGCTTAGGCAGCGCTTGCGCTGTCTCGTTGAGTCACACAGTATATACTATAGCAGGGAAGCTTTGTTTAAGCTCCGCCTACTCTCCGCCTATTTTTTGGATTGGCTCACATCCTAAATGCTGCATTCAGATTGGTTTTCGGCTTGTTAGTCCCTCCCCATGACGGCCATGTCGTCATTTGTGTCCTTCCATGGCTACTGGCCCCTTCACTTCACTACTACTTTCTTTCCGTTGTGACCTCAGCAGCATCTCCAACACTCACAGCTGTCTCTGTAGGTAGCAATGATGGCGCTGGACATTCATGTGTGAGTGTTATGATGCTGACAGTAGTTTTGTGATGAGCAAAGGGGGAGGTTAGAACTGTTGATCTAATGCCATGTACACCGAGACACAGCATCCCGGAGATATTGGGTCCTACCAGTGGATCGGTACCCCACAGCACAGCTCCGTGCCACTCTATGGCTCGCATACCAGTTTTACCGCTGCTAAATTTTCCTCTGGACGGCGTCCTTCCCTGTCTCCTCCGCTCACGCGGGTGGATACAGTAACACCCCCCTGGAGTTGTGTCTGGCATGCTGCTGCCGGAGTCACAACAAAGAGCGTTTTACAGGTGACGCCACCGGGCGCTGGAAGACCCGAGGCTCGACACTGCCTGCAAACTTCACCAGCCGCCCCACTTCCTCTATAACAGCCATGCGGATACAGTAACACCCCCTGGAGTTGTATCTGGGGTGCAGTTGCCGGAGTCATAACAAAGGGCGTTTTACATGTGACGTCACCGGGTGCTGGGAGACCCGCTGCTTGACCATGCCCGAGGCCCGACCCTGCCTGCAAACTTCACCAGCCTCCCCACTTCCTCCATAACAGCCGCGACTCTCATGCTCCCCTCGGCTGGACTTTAGCCTCATCGCACCCCGGCGGAGGTAGCAGCTGCCCAGGCTGGACGTCATAGTCCGCTTTATGTAACTTTCCAGGCATGAACACGCTAAGGGTCAATGAGCCATAGGGGTGATCTCGAGAGGCGAGGACATGATATATTTCTGGACCCACAGCCTTGTTCTAGGCCCCTCATCTGTGCTGTAATCCGCCGTTATTCTTTAAAACTCGCCTAGGCAGAGCTTGCCCTGTCTCATTGAGACAAGCAGTATATACTATAGCAGGAAGAGATTAGGTCCTACCAGTGGATCTGTACCCCACAGCACAGCTCCTTGCACCTCTCTTCCCCTTATACCAGTATTCCCACTGCAAATGTTTCCCCTAGACAGCGTCTTCCCATCTCCTCCGCTCACGCAGGTGGATACAGTAACAACCTCCTGGAGTTGTGTCTGGCATGCTGTTGCCTGAGTCACAACAAAGAGCGCTTTACAGGTGACGTCATCGGGCGCTGGAAGACCCGTGGCGCGACCCTGCCTGCAAACTTCACCAGCCTTCCCACTTCCTCAATAACAGCCATGCAGATACAGTAACACCCCCTGGAGTTGTGTCTGGGATTTTATTTATTTATTTTATTTATTTATTTAAGCCTGCTTCTATAGCGCATGGCTACCCCAGCAACGGGGCATCCCAGCGCTTGCGAACATACCAGAGGCCAGACAGCACAGCAACAAAAGTGGGTTTAAACAGAGGAAAACAGCCAGGTTTTGATCTGTTTATGAAACAGCATATGATCAGAAGTGGATCGAGCTCCCAGAGGGATAGAGTTACAAAGCTTCGGGGCCAGTTACTTAAAGGAACGGCCACCGGCTCTGCTTCTTCGGATCTTAACTGTGCGGGCAAGAGATAAATCCGCCGAACGGAGGGCACGCATGGGAGCATAGAAGAAGCAGAGTTTCCGCAAAATCTGGGGGCCGAGACCTTATAGAATTTAGTGAATTACACATAAAGTTTTGAACTGAATGCGCTGTTTAATCGGCAGCCAGTGCAAACGGCGAAGAATGGGGGAGGTATGGCAGGTTTTAGGGAGTGCACACAGGATACGGGCAGCCGCATTCTGGGCTCTCTGTAGCCTATTTATCACTGTCAGGTTAGACCCAAGCATAAGAACATTGCAATAGTCTAGATGGGATAAGACTAGAGCCTGGACTATAGTCTGACGAGTGTATGGCTCAAAAAAACCAAGAATAGGCCTGAGAGAGCGTAGGCGGCCATAACAGGTGCCTGCCACTCTCTTGGCATGAGTTTGCATCGAGAGTGAGTCATCCAACATCACACCCACATTTTTAACAGTCTCTTTAGGAGTGGGGGAAGGTCCTAGTGTGGAAGGCCATCAGTGTTTATCCCATTTTTGTGTTTCCCTACCTATAAGAAGTATCTCAGTTTTAGATGTATTTAACTGTAGATAGTTCTGCGATAGCCAGTTTGAGATAGCCAGAATATCCTCCTGGAATTTAGTTTGTTCAGCCATGGTGTTTTTGGAGAAGGTGAAAATAAGTTGTGTATCGTCCGCATACGATATTAGTTTGATTTTACGTTCACGAGCCAACATGGCCAGTGGGCGGACATACACATTAAACAATGTGGGGCTGAGCGCATAGCCCTGCGGAACCCCACATTCCAGGGGCTGCCTGCCGGATGAGTACGGCGGGGCGTGAACCTGGAAGGAACGGTCAGATAGAAATGACGCGAACCAATCCAGGGCACTCTCCCTGACTCCGATCTCCCACAGTCTCTCAAGCAAGATCCTGTGGGAGACCATGTCAAAGGCTGCGCTCAAATCCAGCAGAACCAGTATAGATGTTTCACCCTGGTCCTGCACCTCCCACAGATGTTCCATGACAGCCAATAGAGCCGACTCCGTGCTATGTTCAGCACGGAATCCATTTTGGGACTCATCTAAAATTCCATTGGAATCCAAATAGGTGGTCAGAATAGAATTCACGTAAGCCTCCATTATCTTACTAAGGTAAGGGAGTAGAGAAATAGGTCTGAAGCTATCTGGTCTGGCGGGATCCAGAGAGGGTTTTTTTAGGAGGGGAACAACTTTGGCGTGTTTCCAGGATGTAGGGATGACAGCTGATTGAAGCGAGTTGTTAATCAGCACCCGCCCCTCCGCAAGATGGTGTTCTGAAGTGCTCTGAACAGTTCAGGTTTAACGGGATCTTCCGGGGAGCCAGACTTCACTTTTTTAGTCAGAGATTCCATCTCTATCTGCTCAACGGGAGAGAGAGATAGCAGTGAATAAGTAGGAACATTTAGAGCTATGGTAGGACTGGAATGTGTAGTAGGACCATCCAAATTCAGAGAATTGTAGATCCCTTTAACTTTGTCAATAAAGAAACAGGCCAGCTCTTCACATTGTGGGTTAGACACTATCAGATTGCTTGTACCTTCCCGGGCCTTAGTCAGGTCTTTTACTAAAGAGAAAATGGTTTTGGGGCGGTTGGTACTAGAATTAATAAGATCAGTGTAATACTTGGCTTTCGAGGTTTTTGATATGCTTTTGTGGCTGTTCTAAAATAAATTTTAGCCTGGTGGTCATACGTACGGCTCCAGAGGTGCCAGGATGCTGTTGCCGGAGTCACAACAAAGAGCGTTTTACAGGTGACGTCACCGGGCGCAGGGAGAACCACTGCTCGACCCTGCCTGAGACTCGACCCTGCCTGTAAACTTCACCAGCCTCCCCACTTCCTCCATAACAGCTGTGACTCTCATGCTTCCTTTGGCTGGACGTCAGCCTCATCGCACCCCGGTGGAGGTAGCAGCTGCCCAGGCTGGACTCCATAGTCCGCTTTATGTAAATTTCCAGGCGTGAACGCACTAAGGGTCAACAAGCCACGGGGCCAATCTCGAGAGGCGGGGACATGATATATTTCTCGACCCACAGTCTGGCTCTAGGCCCCTCATCTGTGCTGTAATCCGCCGTTATTCTTTAACACTGGACTACATCTCTTCCTCGGTGGACATGTCACACATCCATGCTCTGTAAACACGCACTTTCAGCAGCCGGGCATCGCACTTTCCAGGTTATTTGCTCCGCTTATTTGCATTCAGGCAGCACGTCTTGCCTGGCAGGCCTGTTGCAGATCCTGTTCCAGTAGGTTGAAGGGATCTCTCTTTGGCCGTTTTAAAACTTTTATTCTCCTTAATAGTCAGCTAGCTGGGATATGGAGAAAGACAGAAGTGCCCGTTCAGACTTATGTTGTCTGCCTCGAGCTTACAGTGTTATTAAAGCAACTCAGATCTTTGAACGTGCTTATTCTTTACCAGTTCCGTGTGGTTGGCGAGGGTGTTACAGTCCCCCACCTGCAAGAGATGAAGCAAAACTTCATAGAGAGTAGAGCTCGTCTGTATTCCCTCTGGAGCACACACAACACAAGGTGAGCTGCATCCAGACAGCTGTGGCGTGGAAAGGAACCCGACACGAGCACCTAGGGGGTCTTTCCAACAATAGATGCGGGTCTATGTGTTTACAGAACACCAAGGAGCCCCTACCCCTTACTGTGTGCAAAATGGCAGGAGAGGGTGGCTTCCTGCCCTCCCACTGACAGGATGCACAAGGTAGGGCTCTGACACGGATGATTTGCTCCTTTCTGGTTTTGGAGGGGCTGCTGTGGACAGTGGCATGCCCGGACCCTTTGGCACAGTTGCATAAACTTTCACCACACCGTCATTTTTAGGTCTCGCATATAGCGTTGCAGCGCAATGCGCTGCATTCGCTCTGTGAGGCATGCTGTATATACTATACCGGGGAAGCTTCATTTAGGCTCTGCCCACTCTCCGCCCATCTTTTTGTTTGGTTTACATTATAAATGGAGTGTTCTCACTGGTTTTCCAATTGTTAGTCCCTCCTCTTCACGGCCATGTTGTCATTTGTAGATTTTCGAGGCTATCAGCCCCTATACTGTAATGCTATTGCTATTGTTTACCCCACACCCACCCCCTCCCGCAGTCCGTCACTTTACAACCCTTTCACCCATCCCCCCCGTTCGTGCCATTTTCGACTCCTGCACTTTTGTTTACAATGCTTTTTTTCCCTGGGATTGGCTGACTCAAATCAGCATGCTATTTTGTCTGACCTGTCCAGCACACATGCACAATACAAACGTTACCCGTAAGCAGAAGCGCGGCTCTAACAGGGTCAATATCAGCAGTAGCAGCATGGTGGCTGTACTACAAATGCCTCAGTCCTACTCCCTCGCTTCCATTTCTTACGCATTGAGGCATCCCTGCCTCACCAGACACCCATACCAGGTGTTTTATGACACGTGGGACTATAAGGAGCCCCCACTCCCTCAAACCTCCTGTAATACCAAATAGACCGAAACCATACCAAAAGGTTGGCCTGGACTACCAGAGAGGGAGGGAGGGATGTAAGTAATGGAAGCGAGGGAGTAGGACTCAGAGTAATGCAATTACCGGTAAGTAATTGAGGCATTATCTCCTCATCCTTTCCTCGCTTCCTTTCCTTACGCATTGAGATGTACAAAGCCAAAACAGGACAACCAAAATGCAAAAAAAGGTTTATTAAAAAACACAGAAAACAAGGAAAACCACTATTCAGGAAACATAGTGGAAAGAACCTTGTACCCAAAAACATCAGCACGGTCAACCTCCTGGAAAATCCTGTAATGAGAGGCAAAGGTCAATGGCGAAGCCCAGGTGGCAGCCCATCAAATCTCAGAAATGGAAGCCCCTTGGACCTCCGCACAGGACGCCACCATGGACCGAGTGGAACAACCCTGAACCCCCAAAGGAGAAAGGTACCCCGCCGCCTTGTACGCCAAAGTAATCAGAGACCAAACCCAATGACTCAAAGAAGGAGTAGAAGGATGCAAACCCCGACGCACAGGCCCAAAATGTACAAAAAGCGAATCAGACAAAAAGACGGAAAGGGGCGACCCGCTCCAATTAGACCAGGAGAGCCCTCCGAACATCCAAAGAGGGCAGATGCACCTCAGACTCTGATGACGGGGAATCAAAAAAGGAAGGAAGGAACAACTCCTGATTTATGTGGAGCCGAGAATCCACCTTAGGACGAAAGGAAAGTACTGGTTTCAAAACGATCCTGTCCTCAAAAACCCGACAAAAAGGGCATTTGGAAGAAAGAGCACCCAGTTCACCCAGGCAGCGTACAAAGGAAATGGCTATCAGCCCCGTTACTGTAATGCTATTGCTATTGTTTACCCCACACCTACCCCCTCCCACAGTCCGTTACTTTTCAACCCTTTCACCCATTCCCCCGTTCGTGCCATTTTCGACTCCCGCACTTTTGTTTACAATGCTTTTTTTCCCTGGGATTGGCCGACTCAAATCAGCATGCTATTTTGTCTGACCTGTCCGGCACACATGCACAATACAAAAGTTACTCGTAAGCAGAAGCGCAGCTCTAACAGGGTCAATATCAGCAGTAGCAGCATGGTAGCTGTACTAAAACTGCCTCAATTACTTACCGGTAATTGCATTACTCTGAGTCCTACTCCCTCGCTTCCATTTCTTACGCATTGAGGCATCCCTGCCTCACCAGACACACATACCAGGTGTTTTATCACACGTGGGACTATAAGTAGCCCCCACCCCCTCAAACCTCCTGTAATCCCAAATAGACCGAAACATACCAAAAGGTTGGCCTGGACTACCAGAGAGGGAGGGAGGGAGGGATGTAAGTAATGGAAGCGAGGGAGTAGGACTCAGAGTAATGCAATTACCGGTAAGTAATTGAGGCATTATCTCCTCAACCTTCCCTTGCTTCCATTCCTTACGCATTGAGATGTACAAAGCCAAAACACGACAACCAAAGAAGGTAGGCAAAAACAGGTTTATTGAAAAACACAAACAACAAGTAAAAACAACTATTCAGGAAACATAGTGGAAAGAACCTTGTACCCAAAAACATCAGCACGGTCAACCTCCTGGCAAATCCTGTAATGAGAGGCAAAGGTCAACGTCGAAGCCCAGGTGGCAGGCCAGCAAATCTCAGAAATGGAAGCCCCTTGGACCTCCGCACAGGACGCCGCCATGGACCGAGTGGAACAACCCTGAACCCCCAAAGGAGAAAGGTACCCCGCCGCCTTGTACGCCAAAGTAATCAGAGACCAAACCCAATGACTCAAAGAAGGAGTAGAAGGATGCAAACTCCGACGCACAGGCCCAAAATTTACAAAAAGCGAATCAGAGAGACGGAAAGGGGTGACCCGCTCCAATTAGACCAGGAGAGCCCTCCGAACATCCAAAGAGGGCAGCTGCACCTCAGACTCTGATGACGGGGAATCAAAAAAGGAAGGAAGGACCAACTCCTGATCCATGTGGAGCCAAGAATCCACCTTAGGACGAAAGGAAAGTACTGGTTTCAAAACGATCCTGTCCTCAAAATCCCGACAAAAAGTGCATTTGGAAGAAAGAGCACCCAGTTCACCCAGGCAGAGTGCAGAGGAAATGGCCACCAAAAAGAAGGTATTGGAGGACAAAAGGCGCAGGTCCACAGAAAGCAAGGGCTCAAAGGGAGGTGACATCAAGGCGTCCAGGTGGGAAAATGCCAATGAGGGGCAGGAAGAACATCACCCAGTCCCCTAAACAGGCGACCAACCAACCCATCAGGATCCGGGAGATTGTCCCAAGAGCTCCGAAACGCCTTACTCACAGCCCACTGCAAACGAAGGGAAGAAACTTTCAAGCCCAAGGCAGCACCATCCTGGAGAAACAGCATCACCTCAAACAAAGAAGAGGAAGCAGGGTCCAAACCCTTGACACAACACCACCGATTGAAAGAACGCCAGTGCCTCAGGTAAGACTTGTTGGTCGACGGGTGCCTAGCCACCTGCAGAGTACAGGTCAAGCCAGCCGGAACCCCATTACGCAGCAGACCTAAGCGTTCAACCTCCAGGCCACCAAGCGCATCCTGGTCAGAACAGACAGAGGCAGCAACCACTCCATCTCCACCTGCAGAGGAAACCAGGAGGCATGAGGCCAAGCCGGAGCCACCAGAATCACCGAAGCCCCCAAGGAGCGAACCTTCAGCAGGAAGCGGAGAAGAAGGGTGAAGGGAGGAAAATCATACAGAAGCCCACGAGGCCAAGGCAAAGGATAGAGCATCCATGCCCAGGCCGACCCCTCCTGACTGCAGGAGACAAAGCGGGCCACCTTGGCATCGCCCACACACACAAAGAGGTTCACCACTGGAACACCCCAACGCACCGTCAGATCCACAAACAACTCCTGACGTAGGCAGAAATCCACAGAGTACGGGATGGCCAGGCTGAGGGCATCCGCCAGGGGATTGGACACCCCACAAATATGAATCGCCAAGAGCGCCATCAGATGAGACTTCGCCCAAACAAACAACTGCCTCCAGAGCCAGAGGGGAGGACCTGTTTCCTCCCTGCCTGTTCATTTAAGCCATGGCAGTGACGTTGTCGGTCCTGACAAGAACAACGGAACACTGCAGAAACTGGGAGAAGGTCAACAGAGCCAAACGGACCACCTAAACTCCCTCCAATTCGATGACATCCTGCTCTCAGAGGGGGACCAGAAGCCCCTGGACCGATGAACCCCCAGCCAGCCCCCCACTCCAAGAGGCTGGCATCCGTGTTAACCACTACTGGAGCGGGAGGAGAGAGAGAAACTCTCTTCAGCAGATAACCCCGAACCAGCCACCAACCCAGAGCCGTCCTGACCTGAGGGGACACAGGTATCGGAGAAGAAAGGGGGAGGCAATGGGGAGACCAATGCATCAGAACATGACCCATCAGTGTGTGCAAATGAAACCTGGCCCACGGAACCAGAAAAACCATGGCTGACATATCCCCCTGCACCTGGAGCCAACGAGCCACCACCTGAACTGGGCCGGACAGGAGAGACAGGATGTGAGAATTAATCTTGTCCACCCAAGCCTTGGGCAGAGTGACCACCCCCAAATCTCTCCGAAACCGAGCCCCAACGAAGAGACGATCTTGGGATGGAACAAGGAACGACTTCCCCATATTGATAAGAAAGCCGTGCTCCCTCAAAACGGCCTGAACCACCTCTGTGTGACTGAGAGCCAACCAGAACGAGGGAGCATAAACTAAGCAATCGTCCAGGTAAGGATGAAGAAATATCCCCTGACTGTGGACCAGGGCCACCAATGGAGCCAGAAGTTTGGTGAGACCTGAGAAGCAGACTACAAACCGATTGGCAAAACCATAAACTGGAAGTGGGAGTCGCCAATCGCAAAATGTAAAAACTTCTGATGCTCCTGAGCCACTGGAACATGAAGGTAGGAGTCCTGCAGATCGATAGACGTGATGAAGTCCTGGACCCCCACCAACGGAATGATGGACTGCAAAGTCACAATTTGAAGTCAACGGTCCGAACCCAACCATTCACCTTCTTGAGGTCCAGAACCAGCCGGAATCTCACTGACACCTTCTGAACCAGAAACAAAATGGAATAACAACCCTCACCCTGTTGTGCCAGAGGGACCGGTATGATCGCCTTCTTCGCCAGAAAATCCCGAACTCCCTCCAGAAGAGCCTCCCTCTTACAGATGGTGCCCAGCTGGGCAGAATAGCAACAAAGTGGATAAGACAACCTGATAATATTTAACGCCCAGTGATCCTTCACATCCAGCCGCCAAGCCTCCAGGAAAGACAACAGACTCCCGCCCACAGGTCTTGCGGCCGAAATGCCGTCGATGTCTGGACTGCCTCTTGAAGGCATCCGTCGGGTCCTTGGGACCAGCCATGGCCATGCCATGGCAGAAGACTTCTTGGGTTGGAACTTGCCCCGACGGGCCAAAAAGGTCTTTGAGGACTGCCGGGAAGACTGGAAGGAAGAAGTGGAGGAAGGAGATGGATTCCAGAAGCAGCGAGAGCCAGACGCAGATGCCTTGCCCTTGTAAGGCAGAGCATTCTTGCGATCTTTGAAGGCCTTGGTGATCATCCGAAGAGATGTCAGCCAAGAGTTTGGCCTGCTGCTCCATGTGAACAGGCAAGTCAGAGCAGTTTGTCTCCTCCTGGATAGCCGTGGCCAGCTTCCCAAAGTCAGACACCAACGACTGTGCCGCGTAAGCAGAGTAAATGCCAGCACGCATAGATAAGTTACCAGCAGAAAAGGTCTTCTTCAGCACCCCATCCACTCTCTTTTCAGTAGCATCAGCAGGAGAACAATCCTCTGGATTGATAGCCATACGACCAATCAGGGTGGCCATCATGGCATCCACTGTGACAGAGTGAGGAAGAGAGACCTCCCCCTCCTCCAGGGAGTAAAGTTTCTGCAAAGAGCGAGGAACTGATGAGAGCTCCAGATCTCACCATTCTCCCGAAATCAAGTCCTTGAATGGAACATGAAAGGGCAGAGCGTGCACAGGAGGCTTAACATACTGTGGAAATATGTCATCCGACCTGCAGAGAAAGACGAAACCTCAAGTTCTCCCTAACGTGTTGGAGAATCGCAGGAACCTCTTCCCTACGAACAAACTTCCCTGAATAGGTAGAAGGCTTGGCAGGACCCGAAGAAGAAGAGTCCTCAGAGGGAGAGTCCACTGGACCCACTGCAGCATGAGAGCAGGAATACTGTCTTCCACAGCGTGAACCACAGCAGCCTCAATCATGTCCTGCACCTCAGAAGTCGACAGCAGGGCAGAAGAATCCCCTGGACCCTTGGACCTAGACCGGCGAGCCAGGATAGGCTCCTCATCCTCAGAAGAGGAGGACAAAACATGCATGCATTTGGCAACACGCTTCGCCATAATGACACTGCAACCAGAAGTACAGCAGAGTCATGTATAAATATGGAGCAGCCCAGGAACCAACCAATAGGTACGAAAAATTGGGAGGAAACCCCAGAAAACCAATGAAACAGAGTCAAAGTGGAGTGTAAAAAAAAGAAAACCGAATCAGCAAACACACTTAAGTATAAATAATAAAAACTGCCTCACACGAGAACCTTACTGTAATGAGGACCAGAAACAGCCAGCCGAGGATCCCAGCCATCCCCACTGCTGCCGCTTCCCCTTCCGGCCTCTGACCCGGAAAGACAGCCCCATCTACCCAGGGCCGGTGACTCCGTCAGCCAGACCCCGTCCGCTTAACCGCCAAGAGTGCACTGCTACTCCAGACGCGGTGAGGGAAGGCCCTGTGTTATCAAGGACTGCATCGCCAGGCCCAGCAGGCAGAATGCAACGAGGGAGAAGACACCCCCATGAGGAATCCAACACGAAGAAGAAACTCGAACAAGAAGACCGCAGCAACGCAAACGGCCAGAGCGTGGTATGCGTGCCTCAACAGGTGAGACAAAGAAACAAGCATTTGCATAGCCCAATAGGTCTCGCCTTTTTGTATTTCTGGCAGCCATCTTGTTTGCCATGTGCTGCCACGTGCTCCCCATGTGCTCTGTCCTCCCTCAGTGTTGACTGCTCCTCTAATCTGCCTAGAAACAAACTATATTTAGCATCTTCCACCTTTGCACATGCTCAGAAGGGCCTAGCTAGTAGAATGAACCTGCTCATCTTGTAGAACTGTCAGGCTATTTTTGCTGCTATATGGAGAAGTAACTCTCCTCCTACTTTCTTGAGCAAGCAGACCTTGCATGCCCATATTAGTCATTTTGCATGCTTACATGAGCCGGGAATGCCCCTTGGTCTAATGCTGACTATGTAACCCTAAGCATATATAAGGCCCCAGTTTTCTGTAACCTTAGACTGCCTCATTCAGTTGCTAAGGCTTCTGTGTGACATAGTCTCCCTCATCTGAGATGAATAAATGTATTCTTTTTATATTTCAGCTTCTGTGCTAATTTCTTCTTTGTTGGTTTAAAAGGAACAAGTATCAGTGAGACCCCTGGGAAGGTTTCTATTTTCTTCAAATGGCGCTCCAACATGGACCTAATCAGAGAAGTGGCTATCTAAGGGAGTGATCTTGTCAGGAGACAGAAATCTACTGAGGAGGGCAGGACAGGATTCTACTAAGGAGGTACTCTGTGCACGGAGATTCTGGGGATTCTCTGTCTCTGCAGCCCAGTATATTTCGGATCTTCCTGATTTTGATTCTCCACATGATGTTTACCACTCCTGACTGAGAGCCTGTTTGGCGTAAGTATTCTAAAAAAACAAAACGACCGTTAGGTCATTCAGAACTTGGCAGTTAGAATTTGGGCACCATTTGATTGGAATCAACTGTCATATTTCTAGAAAAAGTGGGCTGGGCAGGACGGGCAGCATCACAGGCTCACCAGCCACCTGTGACCACATAACTCTAAGCTGTGTAGCACATCACAAGATGTGTATTTCATGAATTCTGTAGGATCACCGAGAAAAGTCATTGTTTTGCACTTCTGATGACAGTATATTGTTTCTAGCTTTAAAGTTGGTATGCATATATCTTAATGTGTATTTGTAAAGCGCAGGTACCATAACGTGCATTTGTAAAGAGCACGTTCTTCACCCAAGTGTATCCTGGTACGAATAACAGATGGTTATTGTTACCCAACTCAATGATGTTCATTTATCAACCTCAGAAGGATGAAAGGCTGAGTGGACCAATCGGGATTTGAACCTGTGGCCTTGAGTTCGATCACAGGTCCCTACTGTGGACGCACTAGACCGCTAAGCCACCAGACCCGGAGCGTGTTTACTCACAGTACTTCGTTGGTGGCTATTAGTGGAGCCTCATGCTAATACTTCAATTTTTTAGTCCGACTTGCAGGTACATAGCTGGTCCCAGTTTTTGTATCTGTGCCCTGTGCTGTAACAAAGGGTCAAGCAATGGCTAGGGCGTGCTCCCCTGTGGGGGTCAACATGTTCACGTGCTCACTTCACGAGAGCCCGGCACATTCACCGGACGGACAATACGCTTAACCTTCGCTCTTTAAATATGCAGCAGTGTTAAATCTGAGCCATTTTATCGCTCCGTGGAGAAGCAGGTTTGCAATAATTTTTCCTGGTGCACAATTTGCAGTAACTGCTCGGCATTAGTCCACAACGAGGTGGCCGATCTACTTTGGCAGCATCTCACGGGAGGGAGAAAAGTCCAGAGAGCCCAGTGGGCGGAGCAGCTCGGGGGGCGTGTTTAATTTCCATAGGGACTCTGCTAGCATCTCTTGTCTACGAGAGCCTGCAAATCAGGTGAATATCACTTCCTGCATGAGCAAAGAAAGGGTTTACTAATGACTGGCGCTGCAAATAACCACAAGAGACACACAAGACGCGTGGCTGCTTCCGAGAGGTGTGGCTCCCTAGGCCATAAAAAACAGGCAGGTCTGCGCCATATGTGCAAACAATGTGAAATTAAAAGGGGCACTTATCTGCCTGACTAGCGAGGCTCACGGTGCTGCAAGGGTGGCGCGTTCCGGCGAGAGCCTAGTGATGCTTATGAGTTGAAACAAGAACTGCGATCGGCTGCACCTCGGGCAACTCTGGGCCCTGCACAAGGTCACCTTGCCGATCCTGTGGGGCTGAGCAAGGCCAGGAGGGTCTGAAACCCTCAGACCGAGGACTAACGGACTCAAACTCTGATGCAACACGTTACTGCAGAGGGAAGCAAATAGGCACTGGCACGAGGGAGACCTGATGGTTGTGCCAATGCTTGTTATTTGAACATTTTTGCATCATAACATGGGATATTTACTGCTATACCAATGTGAGGGTTATACTCATTTTGTACAACATTCTTAAACATTGAGTAAATTAACTCTTGAATAATCAATTTCATGCTGATTCCAGAGAACTCCAAAATGATGCGTCAGAATGAGACGTGAAACGAACATATACAACTCTTAAATTAACAAGCGCGCGCCTTATGCGGCAGCAGAGAGGGTGGGGGGGCCTGCGCAATTCTTTTGCAGGAGCGTGCAGCAAGGCGCGATGATTGCGACCATATGGCTCTGCGCGCTCCCTCAAGGGAATCGCCAGACGTGCACGCGTTGCCATTGAAAGCAATGCAAATTGTGCACGTTTTTGCCCCAAAAGCTGTGCCGATGGCTAAAAATCTCTCTCCTATGCAGCGCATGCGCGCTGCGTAGGCGAGACCTAAAAAACCTAACCCAAATCTGTTTGCGAGAGAACCAAGCTCAAGGCGTCTAAATACTGTTCAAGTTATATTCCTATATTGGAGAGAAAAAGAAAGGAACAAAGGGCACAATCATACGGACTATTGCACCCCATAAAACACGAAATATGCAGCAAGGTAAAGAAAGGAATTTGGTGTATATGTAGCCTTGCTTGTTCTTCTTCTTCCGTCTTCCTCTCGCTCGGCTTTCCTGATTAGTTTGTCTTTTCTTCCAGCTTGTTTAAAGAAACAGGCAGGTTTTAATGCAGTTTCCTCGGTGGCAAGGCGGGTATTTCTTCTCCTCGTACTATTTTTCTGCCAATTCCAGAGGGTAGGACGTCCTGGCCCCTTTACTGTCGGGCTGAAGGAATACACGGACACAAGCTTTGTTTCATGCATCTTTATTCCCGCCAATACATTTCTCCTCTGGCGCGCACGAGCGCCACCCCTCCCCATCCTGTTACGCCCATCCCTGACCCAGAAGTCCGGATATGGTCAGGCATAGCGACATGACAGCCCCCACAGGTGGAAAACACCTCACAGTTCCTTAATGTATCCATTATGATATTAATGTATTTATATATTTATGAATAGTTCTACATACCTTGCAGGCACAGACAATGTCAGGGTGATGTACAAAAGCAAATACACTTGAAGTGATGTACAACTCTCGGACATGGCCATGGGGGCTCCGGGAATATTCCGTAGTGAGCTCTGCACAGGACAGCACAACAAATATGTAAATAGGATACAGAAAGATGCATCCTCACTGGTAGATTAACCAGAGGGAGATGGGGCATAGATGTGATATAAACATTAACAGATTCCTGCAGATAAGTCAGCCAATTGGTTGTGCTTGTAAGTGAACTCACAGGCATAGAGGAGAAGAGCGGCGATCAGCGAGGAGTAGGTAAATTATTTTCTTTTTTGTTGTAGTGTCGCGCTCTAGTCATTACGCAGCCGCCTAGCCGGCATTTCGTGCCATTAAGCACCGAGTCCATGAGCGCAACAGACGCATTCCCGGTGCTCTCCTGATTATAATTAATAAAGTATCTTTTACCTAACCCTGGGCGTAGTTCGCGGAGCCGCACTCCGCGGAGCTACGCGAAGACGCAGTTGCACTCCGCGACCTTCGCGTAGCTCCGCGGACATGCGTAGTAGCTTGCTAGACCCGTTCGCGCGCCGTTTTTCGTCTTCGGGAGCGCGGTGCGCGTGTTCGGGGCGCTGCCTGCATGCTCGAGATAGCTGTGTGTTAGACATGTTCGGGAACTCATCTTCTCGTTCGCACTGCCAAAGTGCGTGATCGCGTCAAATATCGCGCGAACTTACCCCGGCGCACGCGATAATGTTATTCAGCGCGCGAGAACTACGCTACGCACCGGATCGCGGAGTAATCGACAGCTTTGCGTTCTCCGTAGAACGCGGAGTTGCCAAAACTCCGCAAGCTCCGCGAACGGAGCGTAGTTCTTCGCCCAGGGTTACTTTTACCTGCAATTGTGTACGGAGCATCCTTAGTGGGAAAACAGGCATCCATACAGTGGCGACGAGGCTGGGACCTGAAAACAAAATAAAAGAGTGCAACACGAGAACCCACCAGAGATCATCATAAAGGAGACCACTAGGGACACCGGCCCGAGGCAGAAGATACCGCAGGAGAGCGTGGCAGTAGACAGCTTCCCAGCAGGTGGGCACCCACTGTGAACAGTAGTCAAACCCAGTGAGGCATAAACAGCCTAGAAGAAAGGCGAAGGGGGGCACACAAACCCCGCCACGAGGGCAGTGACGGAGCTCCACGTGTGGCCAAACTATGCACAACCACGGGCTGAAGAAGCACGCCAAGTAGGGGAATCGACCCACAGTGAGTACCTACCCACAAGGTGGGGGAGGAGAAGCAGAGGGATAGAACGTCTCACCGGGCGCAACATTACCCGGCTAGAAGCACCCAACCGGATAGACAGAGGCCCTGGCGAAACACGTGCTGCACAGGGCCGTAACAAAGGCCCCCGAAGCCACGGTGGTGCGGGGGGGCCCCGAGGTCAAGGGGGCCCCCTGAGCACATTGCAGACTGGCTCGAAATATGAGCTTACATCCATGACAAAATATTTTACAATTCTGCGCAGATGTCACCGGGTCTGCGGCTGCGCGGTTTTCACCCTTAGGGTGGCGCGCAATTGAAAGTGCATGTCTGGTGGGGTGAGGCATCCCTGTGACGCCAGAGATTACCAAGAGGGACCGCGTGGGCGCAGACCATCATTTAATTAGTTATAGCCTCTGGCTAGCCTTGCATTCTTGCCCTGTCTTCTGACGCCTGCAGGGATGCATCGTTGCGCGGGCGGCGGCCGGGAATACATGTAAAAGTTCATATAGGCCCCGGTTCCGACTGTTCTTGAGTGGAGACGGAGACCATGACGATTGCTCCAGTGTGAGGATGTTGCACCTATCCTGACTGCACCGGCGGTTTCTTTCAGCTCCTGTCTCCAGTAAAAGCTTTATATTTTCCAATCTATGAGTCTATGCTTTTTCCTTGGGGCACTGTTCCCCTTTACCTGTCTGTTAGCATCTGTTGTGTCTTCCTTTCCTCCATAAATGTTCATACAACAAAAAAAATGTCACGATATAGATCGGAATTGTGTCTAGTAGAACTTTTGGCTGATTAATAAATAGAGCAGAGAGTTAATATGCCAGCTGTAAAGTATGTGTTGAATGCAGATCAGGGAGAGCACATAATCTAAATAGGTTAGTGCTTTGTTCGAGGCATCCTTTTGTTTACTTGCAGTGAGTGTTTAAGTTAAGATCCCAGGGAGCTATTATCTGTCATAGAAGAGCTGCATGCAAACTGCAAGGTGTAGATTAGAGTGCTATGATCCCCCCCGGCTTTCATTATTAGAATATTGCAAAAAGGGTTCATTTTGGTAAAAAACAACACTGTTTTTATTATTAAAGAGAACGGCCCAACCAGAGTGTTACGTTTTAAATTCGGAGTTTTTGCTTCTCCAGACCAAGCAGTCTCAAAATGTACTGTCTATCAGTATGGATGACATGTGACTCTTACCCCGTGTAGTCCTCTATCCTCTATCCTATGTAACATTCCTATACAATGATTTACACATTTTGATTGATTGTTTCTGTGTAATGTGTGTGTGATGTAGAGTGCTCTGACACCCTACACTGGGATGAGTGGCGTTATAAACCTAATTAAATGAATCTCAGCAAAAGAGTGGTTATGGAGACTTTAGAGGCACTGTTAAAGCATGGTAGTGAGGAAGTCTGTGGCGGAGGTTGTCATTGGGGGTGTCAACAAACAAACAAGCTGGCCAGGAATATAATAATATAAGTACAGAAGACAGCAAGTTGAGTGCTCTTCTGCAATGGCCAAAGTCATACAACTAAATTGAATTATCTCCTGTCTTGGTGACCACTGTGGATTAACCATTCTTTGAAGTTGAAGTGATTTGTAAAGCGCTCTGTTACCAAGCGGTTTCCTGGCGCTGGAGGGTTGACACAACGGAGGGGAGACACCGGAGAGTTACTATGATGGATACGCCTGAGAGAAGAGGTGGGTTTTTAGGGCTTTACGAAAATCCAAATAGACAGTTATGGAGCTGATAGGCAGGGGGAGGGTATTCCGGAAACGGGGGGCCAAAGTGGGAAACCTCATGCCGCCCACCCTGGTCCGAAACCGAGGGATGCTAAGGAGTGCCTGGGTGGAAGAGCGGAGGCTACGGCTGGGGACATAAGAGGTAATCATGGAGTTAATATTGACTGGGGCCGTGCCAGCACGGGCCATGAAGACCAGGCAGCCCATCTTAAGTAGGGATCTCTGCAGAATGGGTAGCCAATGAAGTGACTTAAGCAGGGGAGTGGTGCGATGGAACTTAGGAAGCCGGTAGATGAGACGAGCGGCTTGATTCTGTATGGACTGAAGGCGCCGCAGCTCATAGGCAGGAATGCCCACGTACAGACAGTTCCCATAGTCCAAACGGGAGGTGATCATGGCCAGGATAATGAATTTGAGGGCTTCGAAGGAAAAAAAATGGGAGATCTTACGAATAACTCTAAGGGACAAAAAGCAGGATGAGACAACGGAACTGATCTGAGGACGCATGGAAAGGTCCTAGCTGATTTTAATTCCCAGGGTCTTGACAGAAACAGAAGGTACCAGGGGGGTACCAAGAACGGAAGGCCAAAAGGCGGACGTCCAAGGGCTTGTGGAGCCACCGGTCAGGACCAACTCCGTCTTGTCCGGATTGAGGTTTAGATGATTATGATTCATCCAATCGTAGATGAAGGTGAGTGTGGTTTGAAATTTAAGAGTGGATTCCGGGGAGGAAGAGAGATCAAAGACAAGCTGGAGGTCGTCGGCATAATTGAAGACAGAGACCTCCATGTTAAGCAGGGAAACTATGAGGGTAAGGATGTAAAGGTTAAAAAGGAGAGGGGAAAGGGAAGAGCCCTGGGGAACCCCACAGGAAACAGAGCGGGTAGGGGCAGTAAAGCCTTAGAGTTGGACCGCATGCGTCCGGCCTTGGAGAAAAGAGGCAAGCCAGGCCAAAGCAGTCCCCCAAATGCCCGCTGCTCCGACACGGTCGAGAAGAATGGAATGGTCGACCGTGTCGAAGGCAGCGGACAAATCGAGGAGGACCAAGGCCTGGGGAGAGTTGGAGTTTGCCTTTCTCCTGAGCTCGTCCAGGACAGAAAGAACCACAGATTCCGTTGAGTGGGCCAGACAGAAGCCTGCTTGATGAGAGGCCAGGAGGTGATTGTCCTCGATATAGGCCGAGAGACAGGAGGTAATATGGCTCTCGAGAATCTTACCCAAAAAGGGGAGCAGGGAGATGGGCCTGAAATTGGTGAGGAGAGTGGGGTCGGCGCCAGGTTTTTTTAATATGGGGATGACTGTGGCAGATTTAAAGGGGGCTGGAACCGATCCGTGAGTGATGGAGGCGTTAAGGAAAGTTAGGGGAGGGTCAGGGCAGCTGGAAAACACCTCCCTTAGGATGTGGGCCGGGCCACAATCGGCGGGAGAGCCTGACTTGACCTCTTGAGCAGGATAAGGAAAGACTCCTTAGAGATCAAGGAAAAATTATCAAGAAATGGGGACAGCGGGGGAGGAGAGGGAAGGGAAGAGGAAGGGAGTGACAAGGGAATCTTGCGCTTAATGTTGGCAATTTTCTCAAGGAAATAACCATTAAGGGAATTGCAGAGGGCTTGGGAAGGAGCGGGTTTAGGATTGACTCTGTTGGAAGCGGCTAAATTATGTACAATGGAAAAGATCTCCTTGGGCTCGTTAGCCGCAAGTAGAATCTTCAAGGAGAAATATTCCGTTTTAGCTGAAAGAATGGCTTTCTTATAGTCACGAAGAAGAAACGCGTATTGGACCTTCAAAGAAGGTCAATAATCGTGCCTCCAACGACGTTCTGACTGTCTAAGAGCCAATTTGAGGGCTTTAAGGTCATTGGAAAACCATCTATTGGCTTCATTGGGGCGGCAAGTCCTAACCCGTTTCAAAGGAGCAACCAGGTTGCAGGAGGCAGACAGCTAGCTGTTAATAGCGTCCGCTTGATGGTCAAGGGAGAGATCAGCCATATCAGGGAGAGAAACCACCAGGGAAGAGCAGAGTGTGTCAAGATCAACCCGATTCCAGTTCCGGGCCAAAGCATTCTTGGGCAGGGGAGACTTGTCAATTGCTCCCAGGTCGATGGAAAAGGAGATCAGGGAATGATCGGACCAAACACATGGGAGGACTGTAGGGAAAAGGATGGTCAGACCAGCTGACCAAATCTGGTCTAGAATGTGGCCGTGCGTGTGGGTAGGGACGTGAATATGAGAGGTAAGGTTAAGGCATTGAAGGGTTTCAGAGAAGTCTTTAGATGTCTGATCCTCCCTGGGGTCGCCAGGCCAGTAGTTAAAGTCGCCCAATAACAGGACTGAGGAATTGTTGACCACAAGTGTGGCCAAGAGTTCCTGTAAGGTTGGCACAAAACAAGGCATGGTTTGAGGGGGGGGGGGGCGGTAGAGGAGCAAAACGGTGAGGGGGACCAAGAGATTAACAGAGCGGGCAACTAAAAAGTCAACCACCATGATGGGCGGGTAAGAAAAAGATGAAGAGATTAGAGATTAGACCGAACAATCATGGCCACTCCCCCTCCAGCCTTCCCGTCGGGGCGGTCGACTCGAAGAGCGTAGTAAGAGTCGGGGAGCGCCGCAAGAACATCAGGCTGTGAGTCTGCAGAAAGCCAAGTTTCGGTGAGAAACAGCAGATCGGGTTTGACAGTGTCAAGAAGATTAAAAAGTTCCAAATGATGCTTGAATGCCGAATGGGTGTTGAGGAGGTAAGCTGTGGCCACTGTAGGTGGACAGGGAAGGGAAGGGGGGGACAGTTCGAGAGGAACGGCCTGCTGAGAATCGGGAAGGGAGACAGCAAGAGGAGAATGGCTGGGGGCAGGGATACCAAGGCCACGAATGCGTTCTAGCGTGAAAGAGCTGAGGGGCCAGTCACCCTGATGTGCATAGAGTTGGGCAGGGGTGTAGATCGGAAAAAGGGCAGGGTCTTTGGCCGCGGGTCCCAGTCGGCCGCGGACGGGCGCAGATGGGCTTGCCTTTGGCGTGCCTTCGGCGCACCACCGGCGCACCCGCTGTGCGTGGCCAGGAAGGGGGGCATAATATGCTGGCAGGAGGTGGGAGTGGCCGAGCAACTGCACCGCCAACCCCTGTCTACCCTCAAGATGGCGTCTGAGCTCGCCGTTCCCCGCTGCAGCGCCTAATCGGCTGTGTGGAAGGAACAAACTGCGAGGAAGAAGGGGGGGTAGTGAGGCTAATGAGATGCGCTAGTGACAATGTTAAAAACAACAGCAGGTACATTTTTAAATTTTAAAATGCGGCAATTGGTGCTCCCGGCTTTCCGCCTCAGGAGTTTTGAGAGCTAGTGTCAGTATAGCGTGCGATGCAGCCAACATGCATGAAGTACTCGCAGGAGGGGGGAGCGGCCGAGCAACTGCACCGGCAACCCCTGTCTACCCTCAAGATGGTGTCTGAGCTCGCCGTTCCCCGCTGCAGCGCCTAATCGGCTGTGCGGAAGGAACAAACTGCGAGGAAGAAGGGGGGGTAGTGAGGCTAATGAGATGCGCAAGTGACAATGTTAAAAACAACAGCAGGTACAGTTTTTAAATTTTAAAATGCGGCAATCTGTGCTACCGGCTTTCCGCCTCAGGAGTTTTGAGAGCTAGTGTCAGTATAGCGTGCGATGCAGCCAACACGCATGAAGTACTCGCAGGAGGGGGGAGTGGCCGAGCAACTGCACCGGCAACCCCTGTCTACCCTCAAGATGGCATTTGAGCTCGCCATTCCCCGCTGCAGCGCCTAATCGGCTGTGCGGAAGGAACAAACTGCGAGGAAGAAGGGAGGGTAGTGAGGCTAATGAGAATGCCAAGTGACAATGTTAAAAACAACAGCAGGTACATTTTTAAATTTTAAAATGCGGCAATCGGTGCTCCCAGCTTTCCGCCTCAGGAGTTTTGAGAGGTAGTGTCAGTATAGCGCGTGACGCAGCCAACACGCCTGAAGTACTCGCAGGAGGGGGGAATGGCTGAGCAACTGCACCGGCAACCCCTGTCTACCCTCAAGATGGCGTTTGAGCTCACTGTTCCCCGCTGCAGCGCCTAATCGGCTGTGCGGAAGGAATAAACTGCGAGGAAGAAGGGGGGGTAGTGAGGCTAATGAGATGCGCAAGTGACAATGTTAAAAACAACAGCAGGTACATTTTTAAATTTTAAAAGGCGGCAATTGGTGCTCCCGGCTTTCCGCCTCAGGAGTTTTGAGAGCTAGTGTCAGTATCATCCAATATTAGCAGGCTTCAGAGCAGCAATGAGTGTCCTGGCTGGCTGTAACCTATGTGCTCCTCAGTCTCACTCTCCTGAGTCTTGCCCGATGCCAAGGGTCCTTGCCCACTGACCGATCAGATTACAGGGGCACTAGGTTGGTTCCCTTCCATTTCTGGTTCTTTTTTTGCAGATATGTTTTAATATCTTTTTAAGAGCTTCTCGTTGCTCGAAGAAGTTGCATTTCTGATAATTGTATGTTTTCCTCGTATTTATTGCTTGATTTTTCTCTCAAGCAAGTGTCTCTCATAGTCGTTGAATGTCATTCATAACTACACTGAAATTATGAAAATGTCACACATAGCAATCTGAAACCTTGACAAGTATGGGTGGTTGCGTCTTGCGCACTGTCGCATGGCTGCAATAAATCAAAATTTAAAAATGTTGATTTATTGCTGCCACGTGACGGTGCGCAAGCCGCAACCATAACCAAAGTTGAGAGCATAACATAGGCCTCCAGTCTAGAAATAATGGGCTGACGCGTAGTCACCAAAGAAACATACCTTACAGCATACATAGATCAAAACCTGTGCATTGTGACAATTTCTGATGTTTTACCTGATTCACTGAAGCGATAGGCTTACAAGAGGGTCTGTACATCTTCCCTTACTTTTCAACAAGCATTGGCATAGCCAATAGGCCTCGCCTTTGGGACCTTATAAGTGTTTATTTATCCTTGGTGCAACAACATCAACTGTTGCATGGCTAAACACTTATAAGGTCCCAACGACGAGACCTATTGGCTATGCCAATGCTTGTTGTATTTGATGATGGCAGCAGAGGCCCCATAGAAGGAGTAGTAGTATTGCATTCAGAATCCTCCATGCCTGTTGAAAGGAAGCTAAATGGATTATAATTCTCTAAGGGAGCTGATAAAGATGTGCAACACATAGACTTTGTTATCCCCTTAACATTTGAAAGTAGTTTCAATTATAATCATCCAAGGAGAGAAATATAATCCCGGTAGGAGGTATTAAAATATTATATAGAAAAAAATAGACCTGCAGCCAAGTGAAGAATGAAGAAATATGGCCAAAGCTACAAGGTGCAGAAACAATTACAGCCAGGCAACCAAATAATTCCCTTGTTAAAACATCATGAGGGAATACGACCTGATTTTAGGAAAAAACAAGTTCTCCTACCTTTAGTATATCCTTTTAGTGACTGTCAGGCTCATTAATGCAAAAGAAAACTCACCCAAGTGTGAGGTGACGCGCAGTAAAAACAAACTGCCACCCCCAGCATCTTTTGTCCCAAGACATCATCATTTTAGGTTCTTTCTTAAGAGGTTTGAGAGTGAGGAAGCAGGTTTCCGATTGGTCACAATAGATGCATAGTAAATGTAATAGCTGTGCAAGGCTGTTAAGATTTGCTTTCTGTTGATTTGCTACCTATGTATCTGTTCTCTAAAAAAATTCAATAAACTTGATTATCAAAAGATTTGCTTTCTGTACTGCCAAATTTTTGATGGATACTCACAAAACCTGGCGCCTGATTAACTGGCCTTATTCTTAGGTTGAGGCCACGTAAGCTTTTAAAACAGAGAGGTTGCATTATTTTTGTCAGTAGAAGCAATGGTGAGCCTCGAAGCTGCTATAAAATGTGGTGAAGAAATAAAAATGGGCCTTCAGGGAAGACTTATACACAAACTGATCATCTGGGTATGTATTACTCACTCTGGCATTACCACAGTACTTGAATGTTGATCCGCGTCCTCCATCTTGACTGCCCTGGTCAGCATGGTGTACATGGGCAGGTCTGGCGCCAGATCACCTAAGAAGCTGCATCCCCTACTCCCTCAGGCTTTGCTAGAGGCACCAGTAAGGATTGCATGTGTGAGGCAAGAAGCAGACTCTGCAGTGTTATCAGCCTCCACACCACTGTGATTTTGGAAAGCAAAGAGGCGACTAGATGGCAGGTTGTATCAATAGCTACTTCTCACAAACCCATCTTTACATGGAGCAGTCCTGAGTTGGAGAACTAGAATTTACAGATTGTGTTTTGTATCACTTGTTCTTAAAAGCATATTTCATTCAGTTTGAATCCACTCTTTCTGGCCCTACAAATCTAACTGACTAATCTTTTAATGTTGAGGAGGTGTCCAGTGTGGATGTCATGCCATATGTTGGAGCGCTCTAAACTCTGCAAGATGCTGGCCTGTATGTCGCACACTGACATCAATCTGGTCTATAAGCACTACGGTGTGAGGATTGCACATCTTCCAAAAAAAAAAAGTCCCTAAAACGTTGATTCATGACATGCAAAAGTCCTCCACAACAAATAATTTCGAAGTTTCAGAAGTTAAAACTCATGCCAGTGGTGCAGTGAACCCCCTACCTCAGGAAGCCTTAGCAGTGGCTCCCACTCTGCCAGATGAGCTGGTAAATGGAGTCTCACTAAAACGTTCGTTATTTGTTTGTCGACCTCTTCGATCTGCTGGTCTGCAGACAAAATGCTCATAAATGACACTGCTAGGGTTTACCATGATAGAGGGTGTGGACGGTCGGCTAACATGCTTAGTGAACGAAACAAAGAAAGAGAAATGAAGAAATAGAGGAAAACACACTGAGAGGGACTAATGTAAAATGTGAACATGCAATAGAAGAGGTAAGAAAGAAAAGGTAAAGGTGAGATACAAAAGATGGCTAGATAGAAAGAGAAAAGAGAATGCAGGAGAAGGAAAAGGTGAAAGGAAGAAGGGATGAAGAAAGGACAGGAAACAGGAAGAAAAGGTGAAAGAGGATGGAAAGGTGAAAGGACGGGTGACAGGACTAAATGGTGACAGATCTATAAGTGAGAGAGTCAATGGAAGCAAAGATGAAGAAAGGACAGATGGGGAAGAGTGAAAAGGTGGATACAACATGTATATATTTATGGGTGGAAGGGTAAAAAGGTGGATGTGTATAGGAAAAGGTGAAAGAAAGAATGGAAAGGTGAAAGGATAGACTAATGGAAGGTAAAAGGATGGATGGATAGGAGGGAGATGAAAGGGTGATGCAAATTTTCCAATAGAAGCGGAGGTTTCCTCGCTTCAAGCACTCCATGTCATTAGAAGAATGCTTTAAGTGAGGAGTATTTCAAATGTATTATCTACTCCCTTGACTCAATCAAATGCATAAGGTCTAGATATCAAGCAATTCTTTGTAACTAGATCACTAGATCAGACTGGGGTTGTCTTTCAACAGGCCACTTTGAAACTTCAATGTTTCAAGGAGCGGGGTCTCTAATTTGAGTGCATTACCTTTTCACAAACGCTGTGCCAACGTTTCCTGTGTTTTCCTGACTGTCAAACAGCTTGAAGCCTAAGACATACAAGAATGCTGTCCTTTTAGATTAAATGACAACCGAGAATTAGCTTTTGTCTGAAATACAACAAAACGGGCTCACTGCTGACAGCAAACTGAAGATTAATATTGAATTAACTTTCAAAGAAATCGTGAAGCTAAAATAGTTGTACTTTGAGGAAGAGGTTCAAAGAAAGAGTCAAGTCAAATTCTGAGGAAAAGAGCTCTTTCCCCTGCATGTGACATGTAAATGTTTTTGGTAAAATAAAGATTTGCGAAACCTTGACCACCTTCCAAACTGGGGCTTGAGTCAAGCACACCCAACTATTAGCAAAACAAGTAGTACCAGTAAACAGAAGACATGACTCACCAAAGTAATCTGCCCACCCGCTGAGATCTTCCGGTTTTATTTCCATCGCAGATGCACTACTTCCTGTTGTGGGGTGAGGTCTTTACATAGTGATTTTCACTGTGCTTTCTCTTTGCGTTCGGTGATCCTTCTAACATTCAGCACAAGACTGCCCCCCTCTGAGAACCAAGAGGTGAGACTGAGGAAACAGAAATGGCCTGCATGCGAGATCAGGCATCTCTGGAGATCTGCTCGGGAATCATTTCCCATAGCAACAAGACGCGCTCTGTGGTGGGGAGGGGGGAGGGGGAAGGGCAAAGTGCCGGCGCCGAGTGCGAGAGAAAGATGGACAGACTAAAGGACAGCAGAGTGATGCGGGCATTGAAGCGAGGCGTGTGTGGTAAGGGAGGGCCTTCACACGTGCATTGAAAGAAGCCAAATGGCAGCTGTGTACTATGGCAGCTATGCACATCACGTAGTAAGCTGCTCGCCGGGAAAGGAGCACTTTTCAAAGCAGTTACTAAATGTCTCGGCCAGACCAGCGCAATGATTTTTGCTTTTTCGCGCTCTGAAAAAAACAGGACATGTAAGGCTGGGCTATGTGTAAAGCCTCGTACAACTTTGAAAGTTGGAAATGTTATGTGCACTTTCTTACACTTCTTAGACCACTTGTTCCTAATGCATGCCTTTGGTGTCTAGGTGGGTTCTGCAATAGCAATCCCAATTGAAATATGGCAAATCAGCAATCTTAAAAACTTGACAGCAATGCCGCAGGTACGTGCGCTCATTATTTCAAGCGCTTGTTGGCAAATGCAACCGCCTTTCTGGTGGCTGTGCTTCTTTGTATCTTGGAGGTAATTTAAAATAGGTGGGTCTCTTCTGGTAGTCATACTAGCTGTTGGTTTTGCTGTGAGATTACTGCACAGCTACTGACTCAGCCTGAGGATAATGCAGTATGGTGCCTGTCCGTGCGTGGGTCAGTGTCACACTTAGGCAGCTAAGATGGATCGGTGTGTTGTAACTATTCATGTTGGGATTGCATCACATCCTGTTTGGTTGGGTCCCACATGGACAGAGGGGCGCTGAAGTCCTGGTGCTCACCTGATTGATTGCTGGCAGGGAGGGGGCCCAGTGTGGGCTAAGGCTGGCAATTTTAGGGGCGCCTCTGCAGCAGGCAGCAATTGTGTATTACATAAAAGCACATGGGAAGAAGGTGTTTTAAATATTCCTTTTACCCCCGTATACAACATGGGGGTTTCCATACTGGTCATGATGTGTACCAAAAGCCATGTCATGTGCTTAAACCGAGTTCCCAGATGCCCTGTGTTATAAAACACTCCTAACAGCTTTTGACAAACACACTTCTAACCCATAGGTTTGCAAAAACCTTTGATTTCTGTTTCCTAGCATGAGGTTTAGCTATGAGTTTTTTAATGTAGGTGGTTCTACGTTGCCAGCACTGCGCCCTGTGTATTGCGGTGCAGTTTCTATGCTCTGCAGGTGTGCGTCTTCAAGGATGGGGCGGCTTGAAAATGGACCATTGGCCTCTGTGGAAGGTAAGGACATGCACAGCCATAGCCATCTAGTCGTAAGTAATTGTAACTGTAATGTTTTTGAAATTGTAACAGCTACCCTAACTTTCTCCCACTTTCTCACTCACTGTATTTCCAATCTATGTTCTTGTAGCTTGTGACCCACTGCCCCCCTTTCTTATTAGTACCGAACACCTGCCTGGCCACCAACCTCTGCCTCTCTCCGCTCTCTTTTTGACTACCTTTCAATTATTAATATCCCCCCGCCCCCTCCTTACCCCCTCCAAACCTGCCAATCCGCATCATTCCGGCCCCCTCACCCGGATTTATTGCTGTGACTCTCTAAAACGAACTCCTCCCCCCTCCCCACACCCACACCCTCGCCCTCGCGATCTTATCCAAACCTCCGTCTTCTAATCTTCTCCCCCCTCTCTTTGCCTGCTCCCTTACTCTTCCCCAGCCAAACCTCACCATCATGTCTTACCTCAATACCACCCTATCCCCCATAACCTAACTGACAAACACCCCACCCTCACCAAACATGGACCCAACTCTTGGACCATTCCATTCCCTCCCAGCGTTACGAAAAATGCCTAAAAGAACTTTAAGCATAAATTTCTAATTAAACATCCTGAAACCCTAATTGAGGACAAATACCACAGCCCCACGTCCCCCATCAAAACTAACTATATGGAAGAGCACCTTTTTACAACACCTCCCAATAACTAGCACTATTAAAATCCCCCATGGTTACAAACTTGCCACTTCTCCTACCTCTATTTTTCCTGGTGAAATAACTATTTCCATCTATAAAACTGGAAACATCCTGATTCAAGCTTCAGAGCAGCACCTCACAATTGAACTCCTCTTTAACACCCTTTCTGACCAACTATCACTACCTACTCCTCCCCCAACACCCACTCCTTACTCCCCACAGCCGCCCAAACTCCTAAACCTCCCCCTCTCCCTAACGACAATCCCAGTACAACAACTCCCACTCCATTACCCTCACCTGAACTCTCCCCTGTCTCAATCCTTTCCACCTTCCTCTCACTAGCCCCCTCCCACACCCCCTCCCAACTCTCCTCCGCCTCCCAGAGACAGATTCCACACCCCCATGACACTCCTACCCATAATGAAACATCCCTCTCCCTAACTCCTATACTAACCCCTGCTCCTCTAATACACTCCTGCAAACCCCCATGTCTCCTAATAACCATTCACCTTCAACACCCTTTCACCCCCTAGTACCCCTACTCCCCCTCTAAACCATCCCAGAATGACCTTAATGCCTCATTTCCCTGCCCCTTCCTCCACAAACTTCACTTCCACCCATTACGTTGCCTCCACATCCCCTCTCGTTCCTCACACTCTCTCCTCACCTCTCCCCCTTTCCTCCCCACTTCCCACCAGACCGCCACACTCCACGCCCATGCCCCCAGCACTGGCCCACACACCCCTCCCCTCCCCTGGCCCTCCACACGCCTCCTTCAAAATCAAAACCACCCACATTACCCCCCTGATGTATCGCCCTCTACAAGCTACCAACCCTTTCTCCCCCACCACTCCATCCCAAACTCCTCCTCCACCACCACAGCCACACCCACTCCTCTCCTCTCCAACCTCAGCCTGACACTTCGTAACTTGGACTACAATCTCTCTACCCTGGCTACTGAATTTACCCTACTCAGAAAATATTTAAATCGGTTCAAATCCTACAGACCCATAGAGTGCCCCTCTTGGCACTCCGCCCCATGGGCCAGCCCTCAAAACCCTCCATATCCCAAGCATTGGTCAACAACACCTCTCCTCCCCCACTCCAACTGACTCCTCCGAACCGCAAAGCCCTACTCCACCCACGACCTCTGTGACCTCTGCAACGCATACCTCAATATTTCCCCACCTAAAGATCCTTCCCCCTCTCACTCCAAAATTCCTGTGATCTGGGGGACTAGCAGAGTCTCCTAAATCCCCTAGACCCCCCTCAACTCACCAGCATTCAACTTCTCCCTGCCCCTATCACCATCCCCAAACCCCTTACCTGCATGCTTGTGAACTGCCGCTCGGCTGTCCAACATGCAACCAAAATCTCAGAAACCATTCTTAACGAAGATACAGACATCGCCTTCCTCACTGAAACCTGGCTCAAAGACCACTCTACACCCATCCTTGACCTTCTAGCCCCCCCTGACTACTCTGTACTCAGAAAAGACAGACCTGAAAAAATTAGGGGAGGTCTAGCAATCATTTTCAAGGAAGAGCTACAACTCTCCCCAATTACTAACACTGACTACTACTAACTTTGAATACTTAGGAGCCAAACTTAAAATGAAAAGCTCCCCCCAATACAACTTCATAACATCTACCACCCTCCTGGTGAACCCCTTCCCTTTGTCGAAGAACTATCGGACCTTCTAACTAAATCGCTGCTCTTCCTTGGAGATCTTAACCTTCACTGTAACGAACCCTATGACCCTGAATTCAACCTTCTTAAAAACCTTCTTGAGATCACCGATCTCAAGCAACTTTGCCAGTCCCCAACGCACACCAAAGGTGCTATTCAAGACGCCATCATCTTCAACCCTGATCTGACATCCTTACCCAACATCATCCCCATCGACTGGTCAGACCACCTTCTCATTTTGTTCACAATCTCCCCCCCAGCCCCACCCGCCCATATAATAAACAATAAAACTACAATTGTGGCTAGAAATCATAAGCAAATTCCACCCGGCACACTGGAACATAAACTCCAATCCCAACTCAGCCTCACCCCCCCTCTTCAAATGCAAATTAACTCACTGAGCACTTTAACAAAACTGTCTCTGATGTTCTAGACCAACTTGCCCCTCTGAAAAGTAAAACGCTATAAAATGCCCCCTCAAAATCATGGTTCACCCTAGACATTAACAAAGAAAGACGCTCACTGAGACTGGCTCTCCTCAGAATTGCAAGATCCTCTTACAAAAAACTAATTTTTTCGGAAAAAGCATCATTCTTTCGTCACAACTCTCTCGACCCAAAAGCAGACCTAAAGAACTGTTCAACATTATCAGAAATCAAACATCACCTGCACCCCTTAACCCGGTGGCCTCCACTAAAAAATGTGAAGAAATTGCCAACTTTTTCTATGAAGAAATCGCAAAAATTGACCGTGCCTTCCTCGATACCCATCCCTCGCTCAACCCTCAACACCCCCTTGATACTACACCCTATCCACCCCTCCCTTTGAAAACACCTCACTCCTCTTTCCATCGCACACCCCCTGAACTCCTCCCCACCACCCTACCGCTTTAAAATAATGCCTCATGGCATAATTTCCACTCCGTTTCCGAACGGGAAGTCTTCAACATCCTAGCCAACTTCAAACCATCCTCCCACACCAATGACCCTCTCCCATCGGCACTCATCCAAGATCTCAAACACATCATTGTCCCCTACTGGACCAACATCATTAACGCCTCCCTCTTAACTGGGAGTGTGACCATCTCCCTTCAACTCGGTCAAATCACTCCCATTCCCAAAAATCCCAAGGCTGACCCCAAATGCCCCTAACATCCTCCGCCATATCTCCAACCTCCCTCTCTTCTCCAAAGCCCTCGAAAAATGCGCCCTTCTCCAATTGGACAAACACATCGACACATTCAACCTTCTCGACCCCATCAATCTGGCTTCCGCAAAGGTTGCAGCACTGAAACTGCACTGCTCAACATAGTCGACAATATTCACCTAGCCCTGGACAAGGGCGAGTCCTACCTACTCATCCTCCTCGACTTCACCGCTGCATTTGACACAGTTTACCATCCAACCCTACTCAATACACTGAAAGATCGCTTCGGTCTTAATTGCACTGGCCTTAACTGGTTCACCTCCTACTTCCAACATAGAAGCCAACAAATCAAAATTCAAAACTGCCTATCCAGGCCAACCTCTGTCTCCCTAGGTGTCCCTCAAGGATCCATTCTATCTCCCGCCCTTTTCAACCTCTTTATGGAACCTCTTACCCTTATATTTAAACTAAGTCTGATCAAAATTTGCGAATTCGCAATCCGCGAATTCGTGCGAAATTGCAAAAAAAGTCTGCAAGTTCGTGAATTTTCCCGCGAACTCGCGGATTTTTGTGCCATTCGCACAAATATGTGACCATGTGTGCCTGTAACTTTGCCAGTGCGCCAAAAGGCGCCGAGGTCCCTTGAGTGAGCTGGCCATTATAGTGGGGACGGACAGGAAGACGTTTCATACCGCTAGTGTGTGGTGGATGGGGCCAAATGGGCGGGGCTTTTATGCGCGTTCACATGCATCTTGTTTATAAAGGGTAAGAGACCGCGCAGAGCAGCAGATGATGAGAAAGCAGCCTCCTGGTCACAGGAACTACACGGGGATGGCGCTCAGGAAACTCATGGATGCAAAAATACGTTTGGCACAGGACCCCAGAATCCTTCAGATGTCCAAGATAGCTCTGCTGCGCGTGTTGGTACAAAGCCATTCTGATCCTGCTCAGTAGGTTCAGGCGCATGCAGGTGCTGCTGCTGGACAATGTCCCATCTCATACTAAACTGCCCCGTACAAGCACATGCTGGTGCTGGGCAGTAGGGTGCAGTGGCATGCGGGTGCTCCACGCCTGGTACATGCGGATACCGGTGCCAGGGGGGACACGTGTTTATTGGTGCTGTGTAGCAAGTTATAACTTTACATTTTGACTGTACCAGATGGTGGTACCACCTACACGGATCAGGAGCATCCAGGCACCACACTTCATGGTGCAAGAGCATAATGGTGCTGTGCGGTACGGGTATATATGTACTGGGGGCAGGGGGGCACTTAGCACAATGTGTGCTCACACCCAGAGGGCTCCCAGGCAATTGAGCATGAATGATTTTAACACTGAGAGGGCTCCGGGGAAGTTCAGCAGCACGGGGGCTCACACCCACTGGGCCCCGGGGCAATTCAGTAGCGCGTGGGATCACAACCCCTGGGCAACTCAGCAGCGCAGGGGCTCACACCCACAGGGCTCCTGGGCAGTTTAGCAGCACAACCCTCTGGTTCATCACTGCCACCCTCTGGTTCATCACTGCCACCCTCTGGTTCACCACTGCCACCCTCTGGTTCACCACTTTCACCCTCTGGTTCATCACAGTCACCCTCTGGTTCATCACTGCCACCCTCTGGTTCATCACTGCCACCCTCTGGTTCATCACAGCACCCTCTGGTTCATAACTGCCACCCTCTGGTTCATCACTGCCACCCTCTGGTTCATCACTGCCACCCTCTGGTTCATCAATGCCACCCTCTGGTTTGCCACTGCCACCCTCTGGATCATCACTGCCACCCTCTGATTTATCACTGCCACCCTCTGGTTCATCACAGCACCCTCTGGTTCACCAGTGCCACCCTCTGGTTCATCACTGCCACCCTCTGGTTCATCACTGCCACCCTCTGGTTCATGACTGCGGAGCAAGACCACTGACTCATTGTCAGTGAAATTGCTCCACCACCCTCGCAGCTCCACCATTAAGTGAGGTGCCCCTGCCCCTGCACTCTTGAGTGTTGGTGATCGAGAGGCCCTCCTCCACCCGCAGGTTTCCCTGCGCCTCATCCCTGGTGGTCCAGTGGACCTCTGTCTCCTTTCTTTCTTTCTGCTCCTTCACTCCTTTTTCTCCCCTTTCTATCTTTCACCTTTCTGCACCTCTGCTCTTTTGTGCCTTATTTCTGCCCATTTCCCTTTCTCTCCCTCTGCTCCTTCACTCGTTTTCACTCGTTTTTTTCCCTTTCTATCTTTCACCTTTCTGCACCTCTGCTCTTTTGTGCCTTATTTTTGCCCATTTTCCCTTTCTCTCCCTCTGCTCCTTCACCCGTTTTCACTCGTTTTTTTACCCTTTCTATCTTTCTCCTTTCTGCTCTTTTCTGCATCTCTGCTCTTTTGTGCCTTATTTCTGCTTATTTTCCCTTTTTTCTTTATCCCTTCTTTCCTCCCTTTACCTTTCCCCGCCGCTGCTGCCCCCGCGGCCCCTCCCCCCCCAGCACGACCGGCCCAATCCAGCTCCCCTCCCCACTCCCGCCTCCCAGCTGTCCAGCCCTCCCCGACCCCTACTTAATGGCGGCCACTGCGGGGACAGGCGAGCAAGACCACTGACTCATTGTCAGTGAAATTGCTCTCCCACCCTCGCAGCTCCACCATTAAGTGAGGTGCCCCTGCCCCTGCACTCTTGAGTGTTGGTGATCGAGGCCCTCCTCCACCCGCAGGTTTCCCTGCGCCTCATCCCTGGTGGTCCAGTGGACCTCTGTCTCCTTTCTTTCTTTCTGCTCCTTCACTCCTTTTTCTCCCCTTTCTATCTTTCACCTTTCTGCACCTCTGCTCTTTTGCGCCTTATTTCTGCCCATTTCCCTTTCTCTCCCTCTGCTCACTCGTTTTTTTCCCTTTCTATCTTTCACCTTTCTGCACCTCTGCTCTTTTGTGCCTTATTTTTGCCCATTTTCCCTTTCTCTCCCTCTGCTCCTTCACCCGTTTTCACTCGTTTTTTTACCCTTTCTATCGTTCTCCTTTCTGCTCTTTTCTGCATCTCTGCTCTTTTGTGCCTTATTTCTGCTTATTTTCCCTTTTTTCTTTATCCCTTCTTTCCTCCCTTTACCTTTCCCCGCCGCTACTGCCCCCGCGGCCCCTCCCCCCCCAGCACGACCGGCCCAATCCAGCTCCCCTCCCCGCTCCCGCCTCCCAGCTGTCCAGCCCTCCCCGACCCCTACTTAATGGCGGCCACTGCGGGGACAGGCGAGCAAGACCACTGACTCATTGTCAGTGAAATTGCTCTCCCACCCTCGCAGCTCCACCATTAAGTGAGGTGCCCCTGCCCCTGCACTCTTGAGTGTTGGTGATCGAGGCCCTCCTCCACCCGCAGGTTTCCCTGCGCCTCATCCCTGGTGGTCCAGTGGACCTCTGTCTCCTTTCTTTCTTTCTGCTCCTTCACTCCTTTTTCTCCCCTTTCTATCTTTCACCTTTCTGCACCTCTGCTCTTTTGCGCCTTATTTCTGCCCATTTCCCTTTCTCTCCCTCTGCTCACTCGTTTTTTTCCCTTTCTATCTTTCACCTTTCTGCACCTCTGCTCTTTTGTGCCTTATTTTTGCCCATTTTCCCTTTCTCTCCCTCTGCTCCTTCACCCGTTTTCACTCGTTTTTTTACCCTTTCTATCTTTCTCCTTTCTGCTCTTTTCTGCATCTCTGCTCTTTTGTGCCTTATTTCTGCTTATTTTCCCTTTTTTCTTTATCCCTTCTTTCCTCCCTTTACCTTTCCCCGCCGCTGCTGCCCCCGCGGCCCCTCCCCCCCCAGCACGACCGGCCCAATCCAGTTCCCCTCCCCGCTCCCGCCTCCCAGCTGTCCAGCCCTCCCCGACCCCTACTTAATGGCGGCCACTGCGGGGACAGGCGAGCAAGACCACTGACTCATTGTCAGTGAAATTGCTCTCCCACCCTCTGTTGCGTGCATCAAAGATAAGCACGTCTGCGCTCGTCTGCGACCCGTCCGCGACCAGCACCAGGAACCCTGGACCTCCGCCCCGCCAACGCTACGACCCAGCAGCACTCCACGCACTCAAGCCAGGCTGCAACAACAACTGCAAGCTAGCATCACCAGCCGACACCCAATGACCCTTCAGCTGTCACCGCTGCCGGCACACCTGCAGCACCGCCAAGAACACGGATCCAGCACAACCCGCCCACAAGAACACAACCGAACCGAAGACCCTGCAATGCATCCTCCTCAACGTCCGATCCCTCCACAAACACGCCACAGAAATCTGGGACCTCCTCGACAGCACAACCCCAGACGTAGCATTCTTCACCGAAACCTGGACCAACACCACCTCGGGACCGGACATCGCCATCGCCATCCCACCAAGGATACAAGATCTCCAGGAAGGACCGCCCCATCCACCCAGGAGGAGGAATCGCCATCGTCCACAAATCCAGCCTCCGCCTGAGCACACTCCCTGACGAGTCCACAGAACTGATGGAACACCTTCACTTCAAGATACTGGCCAGCCCCACCGCCGCCCTCCGAGGAACCCTCATCTACCGACCCCCTGGACCCCGCGGACCCTTCGCCAACTCCATTACGGACATTATCTCCCCGCAGGCCATCGCATCCACCAACTACACCCTGCTGGGAGACCTCAACTTCCACCTCGACAATCAACTGGACCCCAACACCACATCCCTCCTGGACAACCTCCACAACATTGGACTCCGCCAGATCGTGACCGAGCCCACGCACTCAGTAGGACACACCCTCGACCCCCTCTTCACTACAGGAAACTCCATCACCTTCAGCCACACCCCCGAACTCCCATGGACCGACCATCGTTGCGTCCACTTCACCTTCAGAACACCCACCATCCACAGACACCAGCACCTGCTTCCACAAAGAAACTGGACCAAAATCGGAACTGGGGGCAAGATGGCCGCTAGGCTGCTGTAGAGTGCAGTCGCACTGACTCCTTCTCCTGGACCCATCGAAGATGATGCTGGTAGTCCGTGGAAAGTCCGTGTAAAATATGCTGATCTTTTCAAGAACTTTTAGCACTAAAGGGGTGCTACAGAAGGCGCTTACAATTTTGCGACTTTATTACGGAGAACATTTCAAAGGGATCATTCAAGGCATCTCTACAATTCTAATGATGTCGCAACGCACAGGAGCAATCCCGAAAACGACAGCAGTAAGCAAACGAGCAACGACCGCAGCGAGCAATGCTGCCCAAAAGACTCAGCCTAAAAAAGGGGAGAAGCCGGATAAAGCTACGAAAGAAAAAGAAAATGAAAAGGCAGAACCCAAGGCAATGGCACAAGCGGAAGCCTCGGGGAGCAAAGGACAGATGCAACAACAGAGGCGCTCTCAGTCGGACGGTGGAGCGCCGAAGCACACAATCTCTGTACCTGCCTCTGGTAAAGAATTACGGCAATCCACCGTCACGGAGGCCTTTGCGGGAAGAATCCTGCCGGCGATCTTGGTCTCAGAAGGCACTCCGATCTCAAGCACGGAGGCAAACGCGGAAGCTGTTCTCGCCGACCGCGAGGACGCAGGCACGGCGGTTGCTAAGCAACTGGGGCCTCAGACGTGCACGCCTCACGCGGGAGCTGCTCAGGGAGAGGAGACTGCCGAGGAGACTGGTGTGATTCCAGACGCGGACGCAGAGGACGCAGAGGCCGCGACCCGGAGCAGAGCGGGTAAGCTGAGCAATGGGCAGATGAAAGAGATAGAGGAGCCGGTAAACGTTAACAATGCCCAAATGCTTGAAGCTTTGCTGGAGGTAAACCTAGTGCCCACGCCTGATGAAAGGAACATCATAGGGCAATCTAACTGGGGCAGCATGAAAAGCCTAGAGAGCCGCACAGCAAAGGGGGCTAAAGGAAGGAGAGTACGTTCTCCTGAGGTGGAAAAATTCTACTCTGTGACTGAGGGCTCAGATTCCTCTCTATTGGGTTCAGAGGAGGGGGGCACTACCACAGATCTCTCATCAGGGACGGAGTCAGAAGGGTCCCACTTGAGTGAACATAGAAGTAAGGAAACACAGAGGAAAAAAAGAAGAACTATGATAAGGCGAGACAGAGACATAGACAGAGAAGCATCAAGCACAAATAGGAGATTGCTATGGGACTATGGTAGTACCTCTAAAATGTATCAGGAACATGATCTAGGTGATGTACCTGAGAATTATCAGTTAAATGCTTCTCAAGGCTCAACTGATAATCCACCTCAAGCAACTCTGGAAGGGATGTTCACCATGTTGAAACAAATGCATTTGGAGGCTCGCATAGAAAGCAGGAGAGCCAGACAAGACACTAAAAAAATACAAACAAGTATTAGGAAAATGAACAGAAAATATGAAGAGGTGGAAGGTAGGGTGGAACAGGTCGAAGAGAGAACTGGGAGACTGGAGGACGAGGTTACAGACTGGCAGACCTCTAAAATGGAACAAGGAAAGGTGATCGAGGACTTACAGTGGAAGCTGGAGGATTTCGAGAATCGCCAGCGGCGGAACAACCTACGATTTTTGGGCCTAGAGGAAGGAGTGGAAGGGAAAGACCCAAGGGGCTTTATGATTAAATTGCTGAAAGGCGCATACCCAGAGGCGCAGTGGCAGTGGGAGCATGAAATTCAGAGAGCGCACAGATTCCCACTGACACAGAAGAAAACAAGAGGCGCTAATCAGAATGTCTTACCTAGGGCGATGTTAGTTTTCTTTGGAAATTTCTTGGCTAGGCAGGAAGTTATGGAGACTGCTAGACCAGATAAGAAAAGGTCAGTTGAAGGGATTACATTCTTTACTAGGCCATATTTCTGCCACACGACTGTGGAAAGGAGATGGAAACTTAGGCAGCTAATTACTCCGTTCCAACGCCAGGGCTCTGAAGCTTATTTGATGTATCCATCAAAGTTGAAAGTTATTACAGGGGGACGCATCAGAATGTTTTTCTCGGAGATAAAGGCAGGTGAATATCTCGCAGAAATTACAGAGATGCAAAAAGGCAAAAAGGAGTAAGGATTCTGCACCAGCATAGGATTCATATTGAAAAAGATAAGGAAGTATTGAGTATGGTGATACACGGGTAGGATGGGTGGGCGGGAGAAGGAGGCGACACTGCAGCAGTGAGCAGCCACACATAGGTCAAGATTGACCTATTTGCCTGTAACAGGGGGGGGTTAGCAAGGGGGGGTTAAGGGGGGGATGGGGGAGGTGGGGGGGCATGGGGGAGGTGGGGGGGCGGGACGGTGAAGAATTAAGGGAATGTACAGCACAAGCTATGAAGGTGTCTAGGAATAATCAGGTGACAGTAAATATTTTGAGGAAAATGATTGCGGGCTCATTCTCAAGGGGCAGATGGCGATAAGACTTGCTACCATAAATATTTGCGGTTTGAATGACGGTGGGAAAAGGCAGAAAGTTGCTGCTATGTGTAGACTATTAAAACTGGATATTATATGTCTTCAGGAGACACATGTGAGAGGGAAAGATAAATATCTTATGGATCAGTTAGGGTATGAAGTCTTAGCACATATGCAGCAAGATGTAAAAACGAAAGGGGTGGCCATATTTGCAAAAAAAGGATTTGTGGCAGTAAAGAGAAAGAGGGAAGACAACGAAGGGAGATGGGTGGTGGTGGAAGGGGAAATTGCTGGAGGTCGATACACAATTGTTTCTGTATACGGCTCTAATGAAGATGAACCTGATCTATTTGAGTTTCTAGATGTCGAGTTGGCACTATGGTCAGAACCAGTAATTTTATGTGGGGACTTTAATATCAATGGGTTATTAGGGTTGGGTATGTCGGGAGGGAGGATGAAGGGAGATCGCAAGAGGAAAACACGAAGGGCTATTTCTAATTTAATGGCTAACAACGCGCTGGTAGACGCTTGGTCAGCATATAATCCCATGGGAACAGGCAGTACCTTTTACTCTGCTCCCCACAAAGCTATAGCCAGACTGGATTACTTCTTAGTCTCTAGCCCTTTAGTACCAGACTTGAAAATAGAAAAGCTACCGCGGGTGTTTTCAGACCACAATCCACTGGTATTGACTATTCCTCAGAACTGTAATTCTATTTATAAAGAATATAATTGGACATTTGAAAGAGGGCTACTTAAAGTAGATGACTATGTCAACAGAATGAAGGCATGGATTAGACAATTCTGGGAGGTAAATAGAGGGACGGCATCTACAGGAGTGGTCTGGGATACATTCAAGGCAGGGATAAGGGGGGAAACATTGGCTTATACCTTACATAGGAGCAAGAAAGAAAAAGTGGAATTAACCAATAGGCTAAAGGATCTAATGAAGCTAGAACGACAGCTTATACAGTCAGTCATAAATCAAGAACCCCTCGAGGAGATCCTATTAGAGATAGAATTGAAAAGGGCAGAGACCAGTGAAAGATTGGCAAATAAAGCGGCAAGCAATTATTTAACAAAAAAAGAAAAATGCTATGAATTTAATGAGCGGGTAGGTCATATGCTAGCAGTCCGCATTAGACAAGATTTGGCAGCAGGAGAAATTAAAGAAATTAAGAATAAAGGGGGGAATGTTGTGATGAAGGTAGAAGACGTGAGGGAGGTGTTTAGGGAGTTCTACTCAGAGTTATATGACCAAGATTTGAGAGCGGGGGAAGATGAGATAGAGAACTACTTAGCAGCATTCCCCATAGGGAATTGAATGAGGAGGATAAAGAGGCACTGGAACTACCACTAACATTGGGAGAAGTACATAATGCAGTGGTGAAACTCCCCTCGGGGAAGGCCGCGGGGCCTGACCAAATTCCGGCGGAATTCTATAGGACTTTTTGGGACACTTTGGGGATTGATATGCTGGAAATCTTAAGTCAGGCACAGAGGGGGGAAAACATACCACAATCATGGGCCGGAGCTAATATTATTGTGATCTTGAAGAAGAATAAACCGCATTTGGATCCCGGCTCATACAGGCCTATTACGCTCATGAATGCAGACGCAAAAATCTATTCCAAAGCTCTCTCACAAAGATTAAGTAGGGTAATTGAGGGGCTGGTATATACAACACAGCATGGATTTATACCTGGTAAGGGGACCACTCAGCATACAAAGGAGGATGGTTACCATATTGGACGCTGCAGGTGCTGCAGGAGACCCTGCCTCGGCCATCTTCTTGGATGCAGAGAAGGCGTTTGACAGGGTCTCCTGGGGCTACCTGTGGAAGGTTTTGGAGTGGTTTGGGATAGGCACAGGCTATATAAAGGCTATGAAGGCATTATATTTAAAACCCGTAGCTAAGGTGAAGATAAACAGAGGGTATACTGAGGGAATAAGTATAAAACGCGGTACAAGGCAGGGCTGTCCGGCTTCACCGCTGTTATTTGCCTTGTATCTTGACCCTCTTTTGCGAAGATTAGAGGGGAATCTAAATATTCTCCCGATCAGACTATATGCACATGAGTATAAGACACTTGCATACGCGGATGACGTGGCGGTGGTCACCCCAGAACCAGGGTCGGCCATTTTAGAAATAGAACATGAGGCTGTACTCTTTGGTGCAATCGCAGGCTACTCACTGAATAAAGGAAAAACACAAATAATACTAAACAACTGGGTGAACTTTCAGGATATAAGAGTAGCACCTGAAGTTACATACTTAGGGGTGAAGATCACAGCTGATCTAGACAGGCTAGTTGAAATTAATATGAGCCCCCTACTGGCAAAAATAAAAACGAATACAGAAAGAATGAATAATCTACACCTGACCTTGATGGGTCGAATTAATGTAATTAAAATGATAACATTCCCAAAAGTTCTGTATTTATTTAGATCTATCCCTTTATTTTTTGAAAACATATGGTTTAACAAACTAGAAGCGATTTTGAACAAATTTATTTGGGTCAAAGGGAAGACAAGGAGAGCTTACAGACATCTAACAGTAGATAGAGAAAAAGGGGGTTGGGTGGCACCGGATTTTAGGTTCTATTATTGGGCTGCTGTGTTGCAATATAGTAGGGAGTTAATAGGTGGGGGAGGTACAGATCATATAATGGAAACCGAGATAGGATTACCTAACGTCTATACTACACTACTGGGTGAGGAGGCGGAGAATGGGTTTTTAAATACAACTGAATTTACCTATTTTAAACATGCAAGATTCAAGACCTTAAAGGCAGCATATAGGGTATGGAAAGTAGTGGCAAAAAAATTTGGTCTGGGGAGATTTAACAACTATACGAGGCTGTACACAAATTGCTCACTACCAAGGGAGATTTTTAAGGATGTCACCATGAGAGATTGGTATAATAAGGGTATAGTGAAAATAGGGAATTTACTGGATAGACAGGGCAACATATTACAGTTTGAGTCGCTAAAAATGAAATTTGGGCTAGAGCGCAATAGTTTCTATAAATATCTTCAAATCAGGAGTTTCCTAGCACAAAAACAAGGCGGCCCGGCAGGGATGGGGCAGTGTAAAATTATGGAATATATAGAAATTACTGATAAATGCACTATAAGACAACTATATGCGGAACTGAAAGTCAACAAAGTAGATGATAGGGCGAAATATTCACAAAAATGGCTAGGAAAACTGGGGTCAGGGTTAGTAACCTTTCAGTTATCCTTGGATTTGGGCAGAACAGTGCTATGCTCTGCAACCCTCCAATCACAGCATTTTAAGACCGTGTTCTCACTTTACCATACCCCGGCCAGAATCGCCTAGTGGGGCGGTACGACGGGAATAACATGCCCCCGCTGCAACTCAAACGCGGCAGATATTGTACATATGTTTTCGCAGTGCCCACAATTGTTTACTTTGAAAATTGCCATTGAAGAGTTTTTTGATAAATCACTTAGGATCAAGATTAAACTTATAGACGAATTAATTATTTTGGGGGTGGCAGACACGGCAGAAGATATACCAGTAGAGTTTATTTTTGTCTCAATTGCAGTGTACCGCATTTGCATAGCAATAAATTGGCTGGACAAGGCTCCTCCCCTATTTCAAGATTGGATCGCAAGCCTTCTCTCTATTTACAATTTAGAAAAGGCAATATATGAGAGAAAAGGTAGGAGGGCTAAGGTACTAGGTAAAAGAATATGGCAACCCATTACGAGGTGGAAAAATAGTAGGATAAACCCGGAATAGCGTAAGAAAGATCGTTACAAAACCACTGCAACTACATGTTTCTTTCTTTATAGTTATTTTTTTGGTCATTGTGTTAAAATGGGTAGCATGTACTACACGTATGTCTGTTTGATGAATTCTTCACGCCATACTGTATTGTAATGTATATAATCACCTGTGAAATTGGAACGTGCTGTAAACATATGCTGGAATATGTGGAAAAATTTTCTGGAAAAATTTAATAAACATATTTAAAAAAAAAAAAAAAAAAAGAAACTGGACCAAAATCACCGATGACCAGCTCACCTCCTCACTCAACAACTCCACCCCAACCATCGCGGAAAACGACGACCCCAACACCGCAGCCCGAACCCTGCATAGATGGATCTCGGACAGCACCAACACCATAGCCCCCCTCAAGAAAAACAACAATACCCGTGCCAAGAAAGCCAGATGGTTTACCACCGAACTTCGGGAGTCCAGGCGCACATGCCGCCGCCTCGAAAAGGCCTGGAGAAACACCAAATCCACAGAAGCCCACAACAACTTCAGAGCCGCCACCAACGCCCACCATCAACTCATCAGAGAAACGAGGAAAAAAGCGATTGAAGACAGAATCTCCACCCACGCACACAACAGCAAGGAACTCTTCAGCATCATCAAGGAGTTCGCCCAACCCACCAGCGAGTCTACCGACATCCCTCCCTCACAAGACCTCTGCGACAAACTCAGCATCTTTTTCCACCACAAAATCAAGAGCATCTACGACAACTTCGACGAAGACAACCAACACACTGAACCCTCACCAACCACCCCCGACACCCGGAAACCAGCGATTGATCACTGGACAGCCCTCACCACCGAAGACACACTGAAGACAATGAAGTCAATCCACGCAGGGGCCCCCACGGACCCCTGCCCCCACCACATCTTCAACAGAGCCGCCAACACCATCGCACCCATGCTCCGCCAAACCATCAACGGCTCCCTGGCGACCGCCTCATTCCCCGACGACTGGAAACACGCCGAGGTCAACCCCCTCCTAAAGAAACCCTCAGCGGACCCCACCGACCTCAAAAACTACAGACCCATCTCCCTGCTCCCGTTCCCAGCGAAAGTCATTGAGAAAGCCATCAACAGCCAACTCGCCACATTCATTGAAGAACACAACATCCTCGACTCCTCCCAATCCGGCTTCAGAAAAAACCAAAGTACGGAAACCGCCCTCCTCACCGCAACAGACGACATCGCACCTTACTGGACAAAGGAGAAACAGTAGCCCTCATCCTCCTCGACCTATCAGCGGCATTCGACACAGTCTCCCACGGCACCCTAATACGCAGACTCTACGATGCAGGAATCCAGGACAAGGCCCTCGACTGGATCTGCTCCTTCCTCTCCAGCAGGACGCAGCGGGTCAGACTCCCCCCTTTCCTCTCGGACCCCACACCTATCACCTGCGGAGTCCCCCAGGGCTCCTCCCTCAGCCCGACACTCTTCAACGTCTACATGGCTCCACTTGCCCCCATCGTCAGAACCTACGGACTCAACATCGTGTCATATGCAGACGACACCCAGCTCATCCTCTCCGTATCCAACGAGCCCAACACCGCCAGACGCAACTTTCGAGAAGGCATGGAAGCCGTCGCCAAATGGATGAAAAACAGCTGCCTACAACTAAACACCAACAAAACAGAAGTACTCATCATGGGCCCAAACCCCGACGCCTGGAGTGACACCTGGTGGCCCACCGCCCTCTGAAACCCACCAACGCCCACAGACCACGCACGCAACCTGGGAATAATCCTGGACTCCGAGCTCAAAATGGACCGCCAGATCAACTCTGTCTCATCTTCCTGCTTCCACACCCTCCGCCTCCTTCGTAAGACCTTCAAATGGATCCCCCTCGAACACCGAAAGACAGTCACTCACGCCCTGGTCACCAGCAGACTCGACTACGGCAACGCACTCTACGCCGGAATAAACAAAAACCTCATCCGCAAGCTACAGAACATCCAGAACGCCGCCGCAAGACTGGTCCTCAACCTGCCAAAACACTGCCACATCTCCCAGCACCTGCGCACACTCCACTGGCTCCCCGTCGAGGCGAGAATCAACTTTAAGATGCTCACCCACGCACACAAGGCCCTCCACGGCACCGGACCAGCATACCTGAACAGCCGACTCAAATTCCACGCACCCCAAAGGACCCTACGATCAGCCCAGCTTTCCTACACTGTGGTCCCCCGCACCAGAAAGACCAGATCGGGAGGCCGCTCCTTCTCCTTCCTCGCGGCCAAAGCATGGAACGCCCTTCCGCTCCACCTCAGACAGACAACATCGCTCCCCATCTTCGCAAGAAACCACAAAACCTGGCTCTTCGACAGCCCCCCTCCTTGATGTAATCGAACCTGCACCCCCCCAACCCCCCCCACCCCTAGCGCCTTGAGACCCTTACGGGTGAGTAGTCGTGCTTTAACAAACTCCTGATTGATTGATTGACTGCCACCCTCAGGTTCATAACAGCTCCCTCTGGTTCACCACTGACACCCTCTGGTTCATCACTGCCACCCTCTGGTTCATCACAGCACCCTCTGGTTCACCCCTGACACCCTCTGGATCACCACTGCCACCCTCTGGTTCATCACTGCCACCTTCTAGTTCATCACTGCCACCCTCTGGTTCACCACTGCCACCCTCTGAATCATCACTGTCACCCTCTGGGTCATCACTGCCACCCTCTCATTCACCACTGCCACCCTCTGGTTCATCACTGCCACCCTCTGGTTCACCACTGCCACCCTCTGGTTCATCACAGCACCCTCTGGTTCACCACTGCCACCCTCTGGTTCACCACTGACACCCTCTGGTTCACCCCTGACACCATCTGGTTCAGCACAGCACCCTCTGGTTCACCACTGTCACCCTCTGGTTCAACATTGTCACCCTCTGGTTCATCACTGCCACCCTCTGGTTCATCACTGCCACCCTCTGGTTCACCACTGCCACCCTCTGGTTCATCCCTGCCACCCTTTCATTCATCACTGGCACCATTTGGTTCATCACTACCACCCTCTGGTTCACCACTGCCACCCTGTGGTTCACCACTGCCACCCTCTGGTTCACCACTGCCGCCCTCTGGTTCACCCCTGCCACCATCTGGTTCATCACTGCCAACCTCTGGTTCATCCCTGCCACCCTCTGGCTCACCACTGCCACCCTCTGGTTCATCACTGCCACCCTCTGGTTCACCATTGCCACCCTCTGGTTCATTACAGTCACCCTCTGGTTCACCTCTGACACCCTCTGGTTCACCACTGCCACCTTCTGGATCATCACTGACACCCTCTGGTTCATCACTGCCACCCTCTGGTTCATCACAGCACCCTCTGGTTCACCACTGCCACCCTCTGGTTCACCACTGCCACCCTCTGGTTCATCACAGCACCCTCTGGTTCATCACAGCACCTTCTGGTTCACCACTGTAGATTATGGGGAGAAAGCACACCTGCCCAGCCTCAACCGGGGGCTGGTTAATGTGTTACTGAATTTGAACTTCAAGTCCGGCACCTGCTTCCTTATCTATAAGTGCTTCCTGTTGTGGTTTAATTTTTGTGACAGCCTGGAGCATTGTGCCATACTTGTAACTATTCTCTGACCCTGCTTCGAGGGTCAGAGCAGGGTCAGAGAATAGTTGCAAGTAGGCAACAACTCTGGAGGCGCCGCTCAGGAAGCACTTACAGGGTTACACCAGGTGCCCAAGTTGAAGTTAATTTCTCTGTAACCATTTTGTAAATGGTTAAAAAGAAATTAGTTTCAACTTGGGCACCTGCTGTAACCCTGTAAGTGCTTCATGTACTTCAGTTTTTGAAAATCCGTCCCGAACGCAATTTCGCAAGATTCACACACCGCGAAATTGCAGAAAATCCGCAAATTCCGCGAACGGAACGGATTTTAGGCCCATGCTTAATTTAAACAAGCTAATTTCAACTATCACCTGTATGCTGATGACACCCAACTGTACTTTAAAGTAAAATCCCACACCGATATCCTACACCTTAACTCTGCACTAACAAAGATCCAAACCTGGTTCCATAACAACCATCTTAAACTCAACCCCAACTAACTATGGGCTGAAAATCTGTTCCGTTTGCGGAATTGGCGGATTTTTTGGCAAATTTGCGGTACGCGAATCGTGCAAATTTGCCCCAAAATCCGCAATTCGCAAGCTGGCGGATTTTTTTGCTTGGTCGCGCTTCAAAAATACAATATCACGCGTTCGGCGTTGACTTACCGTGATTCCGAGTTCGCCGAGTGGTTTTCGTCCCGGTTTACTTGCGCTGCGCCATTTTGGATCTTGCAGCGTGATCGCGCGAGACTTTTCGACAGCGAGTACGTCATAGCGGCCCGCCATTGTGAACTGCGAGAGTTTGAGAACGCGACTACATCATAAGGGCCCGCGATCACGCATCGCGGTAGTAAACAATTGCGAACACGTAGATGCGCCACGCAGCTGACTTCCGGCGGGAGATTTGAACAGCTCGCTTTTCCAAACTTGCAAAAATTGCAATTCTGCACAAGAAATCTACAGCAGGCAGCATAAACCTTCTGAAAATGATGATTTGGATCAGATTGACATTTGACTGCACTTTTTTGTGCAAGGAGTCCATTTTTGGGGGGGTGGGAGGAAGGAAGTGCCCCAGAGTCGCCCACTTCCTGTTCCTGTCCAGCAGGCTCCTCCCAGTTCTTTGTCCATGTCCTGGTCACTTTTCATTTGGATCTGGAGCTGAAAGGATTACTTTTGTGGCTGCTGCTGGATATTTGTATTTGAGGACTTTTTGGACTTTGGATCACTTTTGGATTTGAGATTTTACAAGTAAGTTGGTGTTGTTTGTTTGGGGCATTGCAGTTGCTGCAACTACAATTTTAAAACTTTTTCACAACTTTAAAAACAATATATTGTGGACAGCCACAGTATCCAGTAGTAGGCCCAGGGTTAGTCATGGGTGCATGATACAACTGTTTCTGTGAGTTTTGTTGAACTTAAATCTTATTTATGTCATGGAATTTTAGCTCACTGTTATATGTGGAATTCTTTTTTATAATGTTGGGGTGCCTGTAAAGCCACACTAGCTAGTAGGCCCAGGGGTAGTGAGTGGTGCATGGACCAAGTCTTTCTGTGGGGTGTCTTGAAGTTAAATATCATTTAGGGCATGGATGGCATTGGATTGTGGCGATTTTTGTGTGTTTTTCGACTTTTTGTGTTGGTGTTGGGGCCTGGCCATGTGGGTGGGGGCCATTTTGAGGCCTGATCCAGGCAGGGCCTGGCCATGTGGCTAAGGGGCCAAGGGGCCATTTTGAAGCCAGGCAGTGTGCTCAGGCCTGCACCCAGTTTGACTTGCTTTCATCCATTATGCCCAGGGGTACTCAGTGGTGCATTGACCAAGTCTCTCTGTGGGGTGTCTTGAATTTAAACTTCATTGAGGGCATGGATGGCATTGGATTGTGGTGATATTTGTGTGTTTTTTTACTTTTTGGGGTGGTGTTGGGGCCTGGCCATGTGGGTGGGGGGCATTTTGAGGCCTGGTCCAGGCAGTGCCTGCCATGTGGCTGGGGCTCAAGGAGCCATTTTGAAGCCAGGCAGTGTGCTCAGGCCTGCACCCAGTTTAACTTCCTTTCATCCATTATGTCCATGGGTACTCAATGGTGCATGAAACAACTCTCTCTGTGGGGTGTCTTGATTTTAAACTTCATTGAGGGCATGGATGGCATTGGATTGTGGTGATTTATGTGTGTTTTTTGACTTTTTGGGGTGGTGTTGAGGCCCGGCCATGTGGGTGGGGGCCATTTTGAGGCCTGGTCCAGGCAGTGCCTGCCATGTGGCTGGGGCTCAAGGAGCCATTTTGAAGCCAGGCAGTGTGCTCAGGCCTGCACCCAGTTTAACTTCCTTTCATCCATTATGTCCATGGGTGCTCAATGGTGCATGAAGCAACTCTCTCTGTGGGGTGTCTTGATTTTAAACTTCATTGAGGGCATGGATGGCATTGGATTGTGGTGATTTATGTGTGTTTTTTGACTTTTTGGGGTGGTGTTGAGGCCCGGCCATGTGGGTGGGGGCCATTTTGAGGCCTGGTCCAGGTAGGGCCTGGCCATGTGGCTGGGGGTCAAGGGGCCATTTTGAAGCCAGTCAGTGTGCTCAGGCCTTTACCCAGTTTGACTTGCTTTCATCCATTATGCCCAGGGGTACTCAGTTGTCCATGAAACAACTCTCTCTGTGTGGTCTCTCTTCTATTAATGTAAACATCCATTTTTGATTAGAATTGCAATTTTTATTTTGGGTCTTTGTGTGTGTTGTAATAATAATAAATGCCTAGTTGCAAATCTTAATTGAAGCACGACATATGCAACATTTATTTAACTGATGTTCGTCTGGCTTCCTTTGCATTTAGGTGCACAAAAGAACCACATCAGTCATCTTTCATCATTCATCAGTGCCAGGAAGAAGTCCTGCAGAGGTGTGTGCAGCACAACGTCATGTGACGTCACGTGTGGCCAGAGACAACTCTGCAACTCGTGCAACTCGGCCTGCTGTTCTGACATCTGAAGAAGATGGGCCCAAAGAAAGGTGGCCATAGCTCCTCTACCAAGAAAGTTGCCAGTGCCACTGCCAGTAAGAAGGAGCAAAAGAAGCAAGTTGCGCCACTTACCAAGGAGACTAGTGTGCCCACAGACACTTTTTTCGGGAAAAAAACTATGCCTGCAGCAGCGGGGTCCGCCGGGGACCAACCTGGGAGCAGCACCTCCGCTTCATTGGGCTCAGTGACACCACGCCAAGTCAAGTTCCAAGACCATGAGTGCTGCAGAGGCAGCCACTTTAATTGCTCAATCACCATCGACCAGTGATGTTGGCTCATCGCAAGAAAGTAGCATCCAATCAACGCAGGGTGTAACTCCTCTGACGAGTGTTCAACAACCACAGCCGCAACGACAACCACAGGTGCAACTAGTACAAGGGCAAGTACATGCGCAAGAAGAGGTGCAAGTAGAGGCGCAAGTAAAGGCGCAAGTAGAGGCACAAGTAGAGGCGCAAGTAGAGGTGCAAGGAGAGGCGCAAGGAGAGGCGCAAGTAGAGGTGCAAGGAGAGGCGCAAGGAGAGGCGCATGGAGAGGCGCAACTCAAGGCCCATGGAGCGGCACAACTGCCCACAATGCGTTTTCCTCCAGAAGTAGGGGCACATCAGGAAATCGAGATTCAAGCGGAGGTATCATCCGAGGAAGCCACTCCTCCTGATGATGATCCATTGTCTTCCATATCCCCAGCAAGAAAAAGTTCAAGGAGGGATACTACAAGTTCTTCTTCAATCCCCCTTCCTTCGGATGATCTTGATGTTGATTGGAACCCACCAATGCAGTCTGAGAGTGAGGCATGCCATGAGCCGACAAAGGTAAGCCTAAAAGGAAGTTTCCTGCAAGGCTTTCACTTATGAGTGATGACGACGAACAAGAAGTGGTGTATTCTGCTGCTGATGAACAGTCTGACGACGACCCAGACATCACAGTCATCACTCCAGCCCCAGCGGACATGCAGCAGACAGACATTTTTACCCTATGCCGAATTGCTGCTGAGCGGGATGTGGGCGGCGTGGCACTGGTACCACCACCAACGCAGTTAACTACTACACCAACAAGACCTACAGCTTCCATATTTTCTCGTCAGAAGGGCCGGCAGGGACCACCACCCAGCTCGACCTCCATTACCTCAAGTAGTGGTGCTGTAAGTGTACAACAGAGTCAAATTCAGCCACGTCCATCCTCCACTTCATCTAGCATTGAAAGTAGCACCTCCACCACCAGCAGACATCTGCAGTCCCCAGTTTGGGACTTCTTTAGTGTTAGCAAAAAGGCGGAAAACATGGTTGTTTGTTCAATTTGTAAAACTGTAGTTAGTCGGGGTAACCTTGGTACCAACTATGGTACCTGAGGCCAGAGAGGTCATCTCCAAAAACACCACACTATTATTTGGGAGGCGCACCTAAGGAAGATCCGGGAATCCAAAAGTACAACAAATCCAAATGTATCCATTCATATTGCATCTGATGATTATGACGAGGGGCTGATTGTGCAGGGGGGAAGTGAAGAAGCGACAGACATTTTTTCTGGTACGCCCAGTACCCCTGGCAGCAGCACTGCAGTGGTAGTTCCCACACCCTCTACCCCAGCAACATGTATGAGGCACACTAAGAGTCTGGGAGAGACACCAGTGCAAAAAAGTACATCAATGAGCATAACTGGCTTTATAATGCAATTCTGGGTAAAATGTTAGTGCTGGACCTTCTCCCTTTTTCTTTCGTGGAAGGGGTGGGTTTTTTAGAGTTTGTGGCAACAGTCTGTCCTAAATGTAAGGTTCCTAGCCGGCCCTATTTTGCCAGAGTTGCGGTTCCAGAACTACATCAAGATGTGCTGGAGGTGATTGGGGCAGCTTTGCAGAAGAGTGCTGTTCACACTAACCACCTGACAACAGACATGTGGACCAGTTGCCAAGCCCTTGATTACATGTGCATCACTGCACACTGGGTCTCTTTTGCGGGGGTTAGAGACAAGTTATATGCAGGTGTTGACCCGGATGGTTTTTCAAGCTACTCGGAAACATGCAACAGTAGCCATGTTTGCCATGGAAAAATCTCATACTGCACTAAACCTTTTGGATGAGTTTCAGAGTTAGGGTCTATGAATGGCTGTATCCAAGAAAGCGCATGATTGGTTATGTTTCCATGGATAATGGCAGTAATATAGTTAAGGCCATGCATGATGGTGGCTATTTCAGAGTGCCGTGTTTGGCGTACAGTATTAACATAGTTGTGCAAGATTTCTTGAAAAAAAAACACAGTCAGCAAGTTACTGACCACCTGCCAAAGAATCTGCACACATTTCAGCCTTTCTTTTAAGGCCCGGAAGCAGCTGAGGAACATGCAACATGAACGTAGGCTGCCAGTCAGAGGACTCATCCAGGAGGTGGTAACACGTTGGAACTCAACCTTCTACATGCTTGAGCGTCTGTCTGAGCAGTGGATGGTAATCAATGAGTATGTCTTTTCACTGGGTTCTACTATGAAAGACATGAGGCTAGAGTTGGAGGAATGGAAGCTAGTTAGCAGCCTTACAGACATGCTTTGTCCTTTTGAGGTCTGCACGCGTCAAGTCAGCAGGGAGGACTGTAATTTGGGCAAAGATATCCCATTGTTGCGCACCAACTGAAGGTGGTGTATTCAACCTTCCGAGATGATGCTGAAAAGCAAGACGCACACCAGTTGGTGGAGAGCTTATTAAGCCGCCTAGTTGACAATGAAAGGCTTAAAAAAATACCTACAGAACAACATTACATTTGTGCCACGATTCTGGATCTGTGGTACAAAAAGGCAGTGGCCAACAAAGCATTCATTCCTTTTAATGAAGCAGATGTTTCAAAGTACAAACATTGGCTAGCTCTATCAGCTATTCGGTTCGAAAAAGAGCATCCGAAAATTGAAGGAACCGGCAGAAGCACTACTGAATCAGCAGGCCATCCGGCGTCAAGGTCCACTTCTGATTCTGTGGCCGAAGGCTGTCACTTTCCCTCACAGCCGTTAACAACACCAGCAACCGTATCATCATCCTCACCTGCACCAGGCCCAGCCATAATATTGTCGGATGCGGATTGGCTAACTCATCAAGGGTTTGCTCGTTCCAGTGATGCAAAGGCCACAGATGGTACGCAAAGTGGAGCACCCCTGGAGAACCTTGAGTGGATGGTGCAGGCCTATCTGGATGACTCAACAGATATCTTCGTTAATCAGAACGCATTGCTGTATTGGTATGGGAAAGGCCTCTATGGCCACTGATCACCAACCTGGCACAAAATTATTTGTCTTGCCCACTCGCAAGCTTGTCTTCTGAACGTGTTTTCAGTGCTGCTGGTGCCATTGTAACTTCAAAAAGGACCCGCCTCTCGCCCAAAAATGTAGAGGTTAACAATGATCAAGATGAATCAGCACTACATACCACCAGATTACAAAGTACGTGAATGCACGCAGGAAGAAGAAGACACCGACTTAGGTGACAGAAGTTCTTCTCTGTTAGATGACCTACTCCCGTCTCAATTCACAGAGTTTGAGGACGAGCTCTACTTCACTGACACCGAGGCCTGAAAATGACTTCCTTTTTTTTCGTCCTTATTCACTTTTTTTCCTGTGTGTCTTTCTTTGTTTTGCAACTTTTACCACAACAAAACTCTAATCACCTAATCACAACAAATCCATCAGCAGCACTGTCTTCATCTTATTTCCTTATTGAAGGTGCCGCTGTCTGCAATCCTGAAGTTCACAAGCTCACAACACAGTCATGCTCCTCTATCCTCCTCTTCCAGACTCCCCTATCCATTTCCCTCAAGGCAGATGGCTGGATTACGCAGAACAAAGAAACTGTTGCTTCGTAGACGAGTCCCCTCAAAAAAAGTGGGACTGGAATTACTGACTATATGCTGATTGCTGACAGTTACTTCTGAAATTGATTGACACACACGAGAGGCTGCCCTGTGAACCTCAACTTTAAGAACAATAAGATGCGGAACAAAAGTGGAACAGGTAATGAATAATGAGATGGTATGCACTGCAGTGGACAGCACTGGCTGTCTGGCTCTGATAAAAGCAATTGCTGTTTGTTTGTTGTGCATGAAATGAATCATCATATGTCTTCTGTTATTATTTAATCTTTTATACACTAAATGTAACGCAAGTCTACTCTGTGTTTTTTTACCTTGTTTAATTCTAATTATTCTACTGCAAGGGCCACTGCGTTGCATTTTTTAATATGCAAAATTTCCTTGGACTTCATGTGTGTGTCGACTACGACTGCATGAACAACATTGAGTTTGCCAATATACCATGATGATGATGAGTGTTGATGATCAAAGTAACATAATATTTTTTTTCTTTACAGTCACTCACTGGGATGGATGGATCATCATTGTCGGTTTACGGAAGAACTATCGCCATTTCATGAGAAGCAAACTGGTAAACCAGTCAACAACAACTACAGCAGAACTAAATGTCTGTCTAGTCGTGGTACGGAGTGGTCGAGCCAGTGCAGTGTTGTTATGCCAGAGTCCAGACAGCAATTCATGTAAAATTGCGGCAATGTGGCTTGCTGCATACAATTAGATATGCTTTGTCTGTCTGTGTCAAAGAGGTATGCTACATCAGGTAGCTTCACTCAGTGGTGCCTGCCTTGACCATCTGCATGGCCATGGCCTGCTGTGTGCTAATTACTATCCTTGAAAACTAGGAGACTCAGAGTAGGCACTTTAGAAATGATGATGCGTGTATGTAATACTGTCGCCTCTGAAACTGAAAGGTTATTTTTGCACTACAGCACACCGTACCTTATATTTTTTTCTCCGTGGTGTTTTAATTTCACTTCCTGTTTTTCCATCAACAATTACAGGCCGGCATTTACCCTGTGCGAAGGGAAAAACGATGAACTCAGGCTTACCATTAGCGAGCCGCAATTCCGCATCCGCCAGGCAGGCAGTGGACAGTGTGTCTGGTCACCAAGATTGATCGACGGAGCGTCAGATGGAATGGAGGAGTACCGCGAAGAAGAGGAATGGCTGGATGCATGCAACTTCCCAAATTGATAAGGACAACTACAACATACAGTTACAGTATCCTCTTCACTTCTCCTTATCTTTTAAATAATGCTATTTTTGTGAACTTCTATGAGTGCTACTCTGTGCATTTGTTTGCTCTCTCCTTCAAATTCATCCCTCCAGCTATTTGATAACTTTTTCTTTGCTATTTTTAAAACTAATTTCTTGTACTACTAAGTGTTTATTCTCTCTGAGGGCAGATAGGCAAGTGAAATTGCGTAATTACTGAAGCCCTGTACTGTCACATTGTTTCTTCATAGTTAGTAAGTTGTAGTACTACTTTTCAGTAACCTAACCATCTATTTAGCAAACAACTTCATGCATGCAGTAGTGCATGCACTTCCTTTATGTCCCTTAAAAGATTTATGGATATCTTTGTATCCAAAGATTTTTTTTTCTTCATTTGTTGTTTGTCCATGCTGTGTTTTTTTTCCTCTCTCCACAAAACTTTCCCAAAAAACCCCATTCCCATCCAATTTTCAAACCCTAACCCTCTTCCCCCGGGCTGTGTGGTTTCATTGAGGTGTGACTAAATGACAACAATAATTCCACACACTTGCTGGGGAGGATAAGGACAAAGCAACAGAAAATAAATTTCAAGGATGGTGAAGGAATCTGAGGATATGTTCGTACTGTGTACTGTACTATCTATCGTACTGTTCTAATGCTACGCTTGGGCCACTCAATGTTTCATTTCTTTTTTTTTTCATATGCTGCTAGTGCCAGTGTGTAGTGTACCACTGCTACTACCACCACAACATCAATGACATTTCATCTGTCCAGGATTTAACCTTAATCGCCATTTGCCATGCACCCAGCCCTGTGCCTTGCCCTATTCTCAAACACGAATCACAGGTAAGATAAGCATTTTAGGGGAGGAAGAATAATGGAGTGAGAGGAGAGACTGACAGTAGTACTAGTAAAGTAGTAGGACAATTGAATTCACTAACTCTGTCAGTGGCACTTTTCTAAAAATGTGGGCGATTAGACAATTTGAATCAACCAGCCAGTTAAGTTTCAGGAAACTTAACTCCCCCACAAAGCAGTAAAAATGCGTATGCTATGTTTAAGTTGAAAATAAATAATTATTTACACCCTAACAAAAATAAACTAACCCACAAGACCCGACCCACCCCCTCCCTAATCCCAACCAATGTCCATGAAATGTCCCAAAGAAAAGTTCCAAAACGCCTAATTCCCATTCCCCCAAAAGTCTTCAAAAAAGGGGCAAGGGACCGTCTCTCCTCCTCTACTGCCATCGGCGGTGTCCTTTGGCCATGTGGTCCCGATGCTCCCTGCTGAGGTCCTTGAGCAGGGTTTTCAGTCTCTCCACCTCCTGCTCAAGGTTGGACACCCTGAGGATCAAGCAGTGCAGACAAGCCTTGCACCTGCTGTGGGGGGCAGATAATTTTTTTGCTGCTTGGCGGTGGCAGGTGGCTGCAGTACCACGGCTCCTTGCGCTGCTGGATGAGGGGAGGAGGATGCAGCTGTCGTGTATGTTGTAGATGTCGACTGAGACTATGTGTCCTCCTCCTCCTGGGCCAACAGCCGCCGATATTCAGCAACAATCGCCTCCAGCTTCCGTTGCTGTGCCCGTCTAGCCAGATCCTTCTGTGTAAGTTTGTAAGGAGCATCTATATGAAGAAAGAAAAACATACTGTAACCAATGCTGTTTAAGATTAACACAAAATAATTCAGCAGAAAGTTGTGTCACAGTAGCACTAGCAACTTGCAAGCACGGTACATAACATTTGTGGCCTGTATCTATCTAACCTCCCACTTCGTTGGCTTCTGCTCTAAAATTAGTGGGAGTTTCAGGAATTCTACTAACACTATATGGACTCCACTACATTAGACACAGACAGTACACCAGTCTTCTTCTTCTTCTCTCTTGTTTACCGAAATTGGTACGTAAACTTGTGGAAGCCGGCATAATGCCAGCGCAGTCAACTTGCACCCGAGTACCATGATCCAGGCACCCATCCATTCAAAGTAAATGTCAATCATTCTTCTTAATGTCTCAACTGGACAAACCTTTTTCTCATGGAAAAACAACCTTTTTATTTTATTTTGGAAACAGCCAGCCATGCATCCATGCTTGACTCGCATTTGAATTTGAACCTAATGATATATTGCGCACACATACAGTTTCTGTTTCACCCACCCAGGCAGTCCTCTTTCCTTTCTCCTTTCACCCATCCTTGCTTCAGCCTTCAACCGCCCATGCATCATATTCCCAGCCACCTCGGGCAGCATTGAAAAACATGTATCATTCTTTGCAAGTCATTACTTTTAACTTACTCGTCCTTCCTTACACCCTTCTTTCCCTTTTCGTTCATCCCATCCATCAAGTTCATATCTGATCTGACTTGGCTTCTCGATAAAACTGTCACAGTTGAGTCAAATTTAGAGGAGTCCATTGGTTACTCGTCAACTCCCGCCGCTAATTTAGTTATTTTATTTATTTTATTTTAACGACTTGTAGAGCGCCTGGTGACCCGAAGGCATCCCCGCGCTGTAATGATTTTGATGTCCAGATGAGATGGAGGAGAAAAAAAAGAAAAGGGGGGGACGTTATTTCGGAAATAGAAGTGTTTTCAATTTTTTTCTAAAAATAAGATAGCTGGGTTCCAGTCTGAGGGTACGGGGGAGTGAGTTCCATCCGGTGGAAGCTTTCACAGAGAAGCGTCGGCCTCCAGTGCGTGTATTTTTAAATTTGGGGATGTTGGCTAGATGTTCATTCTCGGACCGCAGGGATCTGGGAGCTATATAAGGAGTTACCAGGTCGCTGAGAATCGGAGGGCCAGCTCCATTAATCAGTTTGTAAGCCGTGCACATGGCTTTGAATTCCACCCTTTGACGCACCGGGAGCCAGTGCAGGGCTTTGATGGCAGGTTTAGCTGACACTCTGGAGGGAAGGTTCATGAGTAGTCGGGCTGCAGCGTTCTGTGTTCGTTGTATTTTAGCCAAGGTGGCTTCTGGGGCACCCAGGTAAACCATGTTACTGTAGTCCAACCGTGACAGTATTAGCCCTTGGACTAGGAGTTTTCTGGAGGTGGGCGGGAGTAGGGGAAGAATCTTGCGGGTGGTGCGCATAAGCCCAAAACGGGTTCCTGCAGTTTTGGCCGCTTGTGTTTTCATTGAGAGCTCGGGTTCTAGCCAGACTCCTAGGGTCTTAATTTCTTTTTTCGGGGTGGGAATTTCCCCGAACACGTCTGGCCAGGCTGATGGGGGGATGGTCACCCATTGCTTTCCCATGAGCATCACTTCGGTCTTCGACCCGTTTAATTTGAGTGATGATTCACACATCCAGCCATAGATTTTCGTAAGGCAATTTGCCAAATTGTCTGGGTGGTCGTCTAGTTGGGATAGGGAGACGACCAGCTGTGTGTCATCCGCGTAACTCACTATTTTGATGCCGAAGGGTGTCACCACGTCTTCAAGGGGGGCCATATAAGCATTAAAAAGCGTAGGGCTTAGGGATGATCCCTGGGGGACCCCACTCGTGAGGGGGAGGGTGGACGAGTGGTGATTGCTGTCCCATACCTGGAACGTGCGCCCGGCAAGGAAGGACTCTATCCACCTGAGCGCCATCCCGGTGAGCCCTGCTGCCGCTAGCCGTTGGAGGAGGACACGATGGTTGACTGTGTCGAAGGCTGCACTAAGGTCCATGAGGATCACTGCCACTGACCCTCCTGAATCCAAAATGCGCCTTGCCTCCTCGATAACGGCCAGAAGGGCGGTATCAGTGCCATGACCCGGGCGAAACCCAGTTTGGGATTGCCGTAAGATGTTATTTGCCTCGAGAAACTGAGACAATTGTCCGTTGACCAATTTCTCGGCTACCTTGCTGATGCCAGGGAGGAGTGAGATTGGCCGGTAGTTTGCCATGTCTGCTGGGTCTAGCTGGGGTTTTTTAAGGAGTGCTTTCACGACTGCGCTCTTCCAGCTATCGGGGACAGATCCTTGGGCAAGCGAGCTGTTAATAAGCTCTGTGATCGTGGGAACTATGACAGGGGCTACGGTTTTGAGGAGTCTAATTGGTGCGGGATCCAGAGGTGATCCGCTTTTCATTTTGGCCAAGGTTGCATCTACCTCGTTGCAGGTTACTGCCCTAAATGTAGCTAGTTGGGGGCGCATGCTGCTTCCTGCTTGGCTGGGGGGTGATTCATTGTCCGTGTGACTAGAGGGACAGGGGGGGAAGGGATGTTAAGATTCGGGCAATTTTGTCATTAAAATAGGTGGCTAATTCGTTGCTTCGGTCAACAGGGGGGGCGTTGGAGGAAGGAGTGGTTGGTACTTTCAGTAGCTCTTTTACGATTAGGAAGGATTCCCTAGCTAAGTTGGTAGATTCTCTTATCCGAGTGTCGTAATGGGAGGTTTTAGAGCGCTTAATGGAGGCTTTGTATAATCTAACTGAGTTCTGGTAGGCTTCCTTGCTGGCGTGCTGCCAGTCTTTCCTCCATAGCCGTTCGGCTTTCTTGCATTTTTTACGTAGTAATCGAAGTTCCGGGGTATACCACGGGGCGGAACCTGGTTTCCCGTTTTTGTCCTCCCGGGTTCTAAATGGGAGTACGGAATCCAGGGAGGTAGTAATCCACTCTCTGAATTTACTATCGGCGATAGCCGGGTCTTCTGCATGGGCAGGGGTAGTTGACTCTAGGGTCCTGGCCCAGTCTTCGGTGGGGAGCTTGGACCAGGCCCTGTCCCTGGTGTAAGTGGGAGGTTTTTGAGATTTCCTGAAAGGTCCTAATAGTTGGAAAGAGACTAAAAAGTGGTCCATCCAGGGGAGGGGGAGGGACTCGCTGAATTGCATGGTGGGGGTGCTTGTAAACACCGGGTCTAGCAAGTGACCTTTGTTGTGTGTAGCTCCGGAGTTTAGGAGGTGGAGGTCGAGAGCCGCCAGATCGGTGATCAAGTCGGCTGCCCCAGTATCTAAAGGGTCATCGAAGTGAATGTTCAGGTCTCCTAGTATCATGAAGTTGGTGATGGAGTGGGCCTGTGTTGCTACCGTGTCCAGGAGAGCACTAGAAAAAGAGCCAGGGTGACCTGGGGGGCGGTACAGTAGGATGCCTGTGAGAGAGTTAGTCGGGTCTAACTTAATTGTGAACTGTAGGCTTTCAGAGTCGGGAACCTGCGCGTCGTTGTATTTGCAGGGGAGATAGTCCCGGTGAATAATGGCGACCCCACCACCTCTGCCTAAAGGGCGAGGTAGGGACTGAATGAGGAAGCCCGGAGGGGTAGCTAGAACCATGTCTGACGCCGAGTGTGGGGAAAGCCACGTTTCCGTCAAAAATAGAACGTCGATCTCATGGTCTTCTATAAGATGGTTAATAAGCGTCGCATGTTTAGGGAGAGACCGACAGTTCAGAGAAGCAAGTTTGAGGGCTGAGGGTTTGTAGGGTTGAATAGGGAGTTTGAGTAGGACTGGGTGGCAGTAAGTGCAGCTGATAAATGGTCCCTCTAGATCGTGAACATACTCACAAGAGGAGGCGATGGTGGGTCTGAGACTTAGGAGGTCCCGACGTGAGTAGGTTACCTTAGGGGCAGTTTTATCCGACAGGGGTTCTGGCCCTAGGCCCGGCCGTGCGCAGACGGGCGCAGACGGGCTTGCCTTCGGCGCGCAAACGGCGCTCCCGCTGCGCTCGTCCGCTGCACTGGTATGGCCGGCACATTTGTAGTGAGTGTTATGGGCGTGGCCTCGCAGTGGGCGTGGCTCCGCCTTGGGCCCGCGCTGGCGGTGTGGGCGTTTTCCCCTGTGTCAGCGCTGGAAGTCGCTGTGTCAGGGGGGTCTGGGAGGGTTGCTTTAGCTATTGCTAATGTGAAGTCAAGGGTGAATTTCTTCTACCTGGTTGACAAAAACTTAGGGGCATATTTTCAAGGACCGGTGTTAAAATTATCGCCATTTTATCGGCAGGAAACTGCCGATAAAACGGCAATGATGGGCTTGATAATACGCCCTTGTTAATTCCCATAGAAGCCCATGTTAACACAAGTACATGGGCTTCTATGGGAATTAACAAGAGCGTTTTAACAACGGTCCTTGATAATATGCCCCTTAGTTCTAAATTTGTAAGTCTTCTTAACAGTAAAGTTTACATGTACTGTACAACATATACACCCCTGCAGAGAGCCCACTCTGCAGTCTGCAATCTGAATAAGTAACGGAATATAATAGCTTTGCTTACCACTGCCCGCCACTCCCATGGCATCCCCCACAGCAGTTCCTGATGGCTCTTGCACCGCATCCGACCCTGGAATGCCCACTTCCGCGCTGGCCCCGGCACTGGTGCTTGGCTGTGCCGATGTTCCGCCTAGAAAATACATTTCCTATTTTTAGATGCCATATACACCACTCCCAATTTTGTCTAGGAATGAAAAAAATTCACTAGTACTACATAAACAAATTTACTAGTAATTTGTGACTCTAGTCTAAACTACAAATTTCCCTTTCTTCAGGGAAGGGTGTTTTTTATTTATGCTTAGCCGTAACATGTGATGCTACACTTTTTGGCACAACTGATGAATGTTTGCTTTTTAACAAGCACCATTTTTCTCATAACAGACAGAAGCTTCCCTTCTAAGAACAAGAGCAAGATCATCATCATATCATGTTGGACGGAGTCGTCAACGATTCATCCCCACCAAGACTTTAAGTTCCAACCAGGTGAGGGCTCTCCCACAATTAATGTGTGAAATCAGCCACTTTTCAGTTTTGAATCATTCACCGTTTATCTTGAAGTTGATTTTAATACTTTTTTTTATTTTAATAAAGCTTTAAAACTTACATATACTCTGGTTTTTGGTCATGAGTGAGTGAGCGAAAGAGTTTGCTATTTGCAAGCATGAGTCCATGGCTCTGAGAGGTCGGGACTCTGACTCCGTCGTCTTATGTTCTTGGTTGTATGATCATTGGGGATCATCGCTGCATTTGGGAGCTAAATAATAACTCTGACACACTAGCTAGTCAGTAAGGAGATTGGGGGTTCAACTTCTGTTATGACTGAGGTATGTGAAACTTCTAACTGCGCCTATTATAATTTATAACCAATGCCCTATTTCTTGTCCATAGTTCTGTTTGTGCAGAGTAGTCCCTGCAACAGTAGTAGTATGGATTGTCCTCCTATCCAATCAAAAAGTAAACTAATATCTTATTCTTGGTGGCCTTTGACATTTTATTGTTGGGAATTGTCAAAGCATAAACCTTTAGAAGACTTCAATGGACATTATGGACAACGCAGAGGACTCCACTCAGTGCAGAGAGCTATTGCTGAATAGATTAGGAGTTTTGTTTAACACCTTTTGCCAACTGTGCAAGCTTAGTTAGCTACACAGACAGACTAATAATAATCTAGTAGTACCACAGAGAGTCATAGTAGACGCAGGATAAGAATTTAGAAACAGTCTACAAGAATATCAAAGACGATTTAGGAAAAAATAGAATGAGGAACGTTTGGAAAAAAATAGGTGTTCTAAAAGATAGGGAAGTATACTTATTAATATTAACAGGAAAACTTACTGGGGCCAGCAGAGGAGCCCTCGGCGGACCTATCCTAGCTTTCCTGGCGATGTTCCTGCTCAGCCGGCACCGCTACCTCCTCCTGTGTCCTCTTGCCCCTGGGGGAAGCTGATGTACAACATGAAAGAAAGACACAAACATGGATGATTGTTGTCAACCAAATAAAACATTTCAAAAAAACAATAAATTATTTCGGGGAAATAAATATATTTACCCATATCTGATGTGGTCTACTAGGATATAGTATCGCTGGATTCACGGACCGTCTACTTGGAACGTTTTGTAACTCACTAAACCAACTACAAAAAGGTTCTACTAGGACTGGCAGCAGCACTCGCCAGCACACGAAGTGACAGACACACTCCGTCATGATCACCACCACTATCTCTTCTTAGAGGCAGGAGTACAAAGGAAGGACTGGACTTGAGTCTCTAATGTCTAGCATTACGCAGTTCTGTAAAGTACACTGATACATAATATTCACCCAGGCCAAATGAGCACAAAATTGAAAACAAGAAAGCATAGTAACACCGTCAGTGAGCAGGCGAGCACCTGAAATCACAGAAGCTTTTGAAACATAATTTACCTGCAATGTAAACGGCAGCATTCTTGCTCTTCGGAAAAAACAAATATTTGCAATATCATAATAACACAGAGCAGGAGAAAACAAAGTAGTGATTAAATAGCTACTACTACTCACCAAGCCCAGGGATCTCCACGTCAAGCAGGTCGAGCAGGTCGTGTTCCCGGTCCAGGATGTCGGACCACGGGTGCGTCGCCTGGTTGTAGGTGCGCCAGACCCCAGACTCCCGATACATGGCCCGGCACATCTTCCCCCATAGCTTGCAACATTCCCGGAAACCGTACCCAGCATCGAGCCTGCCGCCTGCCGCGACGGTCTTGGGGAGGTGGCGCTGGACAAAGAAAACCAGTGTTGCCACCTCTACCACGCTAAAAAATCTCCCGGTCTACTACTTGCTCCCCCCTTAATTGCCCGCAAGGGAGCCGGGTACGGGGTGCAGGACCCTTTCCCTTGGTGTTCTTCCCGGCTCCCTTTGCCATGGTCCTGGACAGGAAAGTTAAACAAAAAATAGGAAAGAATAGGGAAAAAGTAAATAAAATAAAAGAGGTAAAAAAAGTAGTTTTTGAAGTAACAAAAAGTTGAAAAAAACCACAATATATAGATGTAGAAAAATAGAGGAATAGATAATGAGTAATAAAGATCAAAAAAAGTTCAAAGGAACAAAGGATTGCAAAGATTTGGGGAGGATTAAAAAAGCATGCCCAGAACCATAGCAATGAATGAAAAACAAGATGGCCGCGCCAATTGCGACCACATAGGTAAGTTTGCGCAATATTTCCCTCACGAGCACGCAAACACGTAATTGCGCCCACACGTGAGAAATGCTCAACGCGAGCATGCAACGAGCGCCCGGAAATGGAAATATGCAACGCAAACACTGAAAACAAGATGGCCACGCCCATGTACGACCGCATGGGTAACTTCGCAGTCGGCGCACTGAAACAAACCCCGCGAACATACAAATCGCCCTGCGAACACACAAAAATAAAAAAATCCGCAAATTCGCACAAATTCGCAAATTTTGCAGACCGCGTATTCGCTTTTGCACAAATTCGTGTACTGCGAATTCGCAAATTTCGCCCATACTTAACCCCAACAAAACTGAGATCATCCTCTTCTCTCCCAAAACTAACACTCTTCCCATTCAAACATGGATGGCTGACCTTAATGCCCTAAACTGCTCTCTCTCCCTCGCCGAATCGGTCAAATCACTCATCATCACCGTTACCAACAACTTCACACTTAACTCCCATGTAAAGAACTCTGCAAAAAGTGCACTTTTCACACTCCGGCCTCTCAAAAAAATCAAACCTTTTATTTCAGCTGAAGACTTCAAATTAATTATCCAATCTCTGGTCCTATCCAAAATCGATTACGGAAACGCCCTTCTCTCTGGTACACCCAAAATCCACCTTGCCCCCATTAAATCCGTCCTCAACCTCGCAGCCAGACTTACAACTAACTGTAAACATTGTGACGGCATCTCCCCTGCCCTCAAGACCCTCAAATGGCTTCCCACCAAAGGCAGAGCCTCCTATAAATTTGCCTGTATTACACACAAAGCCCTTTACCAGAAAACCCCATCCTACCTCTCAACTAACTTTAGCAAAGCTGGCTGTGCACGAACATTGAGAAGTACAAACACTCTTCTCCTCATACCCCCACTTCTAAAAAAAACGCCTCAAAATCGCGCTCCTTCTCTGGCAAGGCCCCAACCATCTGGAACGCCCTCCCAATAGACCTTCGATGCAACCCCTCCTATTCCAGCTTGAAGAAAGAATCCTCAAAATTCACTTGCTCACAAAATTCTGGAGAAATTAAAGCCCTGATCTCCTTTCTGCCAATTCTCCTCCTTCCTCCTTTTTGCAACTCCGCCTACCCCTTCACTCTCACCCCCACCTGACACCCTCAACACCCCCAACACCCCCTACCCCTTACTTGCAACCAGAGTTAAGAATAACAATCAATAGACCTTCACAGAGAGAGTAAATATGACAGAATCAACACCAAAGAAGTGAGAAACACCCAAGAATCAGTCAGAACGGAACTCAGCAGAGGGTGGTGACGATATCTAAGAGAATCAACGCCACGGGAAGATACACAAGTCATCCCACGTGCCTAAAATACTAAAAATGGATGATACTGACTTAGAGGCCTCAGGCAAAAATGCTATGAGCATAAAATACCCATCGCATCTATCCAAAACAGCAGTCAAGAAATTTAAACACAACGTGCTGAGGAAAAACCCTGATACTCTGATCTCTGACCCATCGTTCAACATTAACAAAGGCAGAATCGTCAACGATCTAATATTCTTCACCAGAAATACAGCTAAATGGCGCACAGTCATTACAGAGAAACTCAACATAAAAACGATTAACAAGATACCACACGGCACAAAACTATTGAGCATTCCATCGCCAAGATTGAGAGCTAACCTATGCATAACGCTATACAAGACTGGAATAGTGCTTATACAAGCAACCAATAACGAGCTAAAGAAATTTGACGATATATTCCCCACATTAAAAAAATGGATAGTGAATCCAAGAGATCAACCACAACCTCAACGTCCTCCGACCGCAAATGTAGATAGTCTAGAAGTCATCAATGCTAACAATACAGACAACAAAGAACCTATGCTAACACAAGACCCTCCTACCCGAATGCCACAAGTTGAAATAGATGTCATTAGGCGATCTAGTGAGCCTCCACAGTTTCAACAACGAAAGCAACTAAATGACATAACGGAGACAGGAGACGGCCGGAACAATGAAACCTCAGAGAGGTCAGAAAGAGTGGATCTACCTGTTAACACTATGAAGGCACAAACACAGAATGAAGAAAAAACATGGCCACATCAGGCTACTACGCCAGTAATTCTAGGAAACGATGAAAAGAAACTGGCTAAAGACTCTAGAGAGAGAAAAGATCTAGCCATAACTCAGGAGAATATGACACTTCAACAAGAAGGTAGAGAAGAACTAATAATTGCACAGAAGTACCTGCACCCACTGGAGATGCCCCTGCATTACAACATTGCAAAAAAGATGATCAATATGCCAAATGTTGTAGAAGATAGCATACAGGCAACACCATCCCGGAACGGTACACAAAGGCTAACCAGGAATTCACTTAACGTGAGCCTCGACTACCTGAACGATAAAGTCGAAACTAGGAGACTGAACACCGTGAATACACCAAACCAGAACATGAGAGGAACAAGACAGATTCAGACACAAATTAACAGCATGGCACGGGATATCCGGATCACTATAAAAACAATAGCAAAAATCCTAGAAATCACGACAGTTACACAATCGAAAGTTGACCGTATCCAAGAATTAATGCTGGAAACACCAGGACAAAGGAAAGAGAAGTCCATGCCACTGACAGATCGATATAATAGACCAGAAAGAAACAGGAAAAGGAAGGAGAAGTCCATGCCACTGACAGACCGACATAATAGACCAGAAAGAAACCTTAAGTACATAACAGAAGAAGAAACACTTGCATTATTAAAGACCTACGAGCCGTCAGATCAGGATGGAGGAGAAAAAATCAAAACAGTTCCGATCAACATGAATAGAACTTCGAAAAAGAAATTAAGGAAACCAAACCTCAACAACCTACAACAAGTCCAGTTATCCACCAACATGAGTGAGAGAGAACAAAGGTCTACAAAAAATCATTTGAAATGCTTACTGCTCAACTGCCGGTCCGCAGTAAAACACGCGTCAAACATCGCTGCATTTATTATGAACAAGGAAATTGACCTAGCAATCCTAACAGAAACATGGCTGGCGGAATCATCCTCTCCTTGCATAGATCTACTAGTGCCCCCACACTACAACATAGTGAGGCTAGATAGACCAAAGAAGAGAGGTGGCGGAATAGCCTGCATCCACCGATCAGAATTTGAAATTAAACAAATACAATCAGATCCTCAGGAATCTTATGAATATCTAGGTCTTAATATAAATTCAATAAACAATGAAAGATGCACCCTGCACGCTATGTACCACCCTCCAGGAAAGAATGAGATCTTCATAGATCAACTGATGGAGATTATAACTGATAACAATAACATTCACTCTAATAACATATTCCTGGGCGACTTAAACTTGCACTGGGAAGACATGAAAGGTAAACAGATCATCGCTCTAAAAGATTTCCTGAATGAACTAAACCTTTCCCAAGTCTGCACACAATCAACGCACGCAAAAGGAGCCACACTGGACTGGATATTATCTAGAAATAAGAACATAATTGTCCAATCAGTCACGCCATGCGATTGGTCGGATCACCATGCCATTATCTTCCTGATTCCTACACAGGAGAGGAAAAAGAAACCACAGCCCGTCAAACGAAAAAAGTGGATTCGGAATACGAAAGAGCTAAACATGGAGCAATTAGTTGAATATTGTGAGAAAGATCTGAAGCCACCAATGTGAATGATCTAACGGAGCACTACACTAAAACTGTAGCAAACATAGTTAACACCACCATGCCACTAAAACTGAAAAGAGTCTCGGAAAAAGACAAGAACCCATGGTTTAACGAATCACTGAACGAGGATAGAAGGAAACTAAGAATGGCCGAAAGAAAATGGAGAGACCACCCATCAACGCATGAACTGAATTCACTCAGAAAAATCAGAAACGAATACAACAAAAAGATTCTTAGGGTCAAAAAAGAATACATTAGATTGGAACTAGACAACGCCAAAAATAGACCACGGAAGCTATTTGAAATTCTAAAGCAGCAATCTAACAAATTAGCAAAATCGGCTCAAGAAACCACTAAAACGAAGCTAAGCTGTGAAGAATTCTCAAAGTTCTTCACCGAGAAGGCCACCAAGCTGGAAATAGAGCTCAAGACGGCTGCAGACCAATTGCACAGAAAACCACAAGATCTGACCATCGCCACAACTACACTCAACCACAACGAAGCGAAAAATAAAGCACATTGGGACACCTTTGAGAGGTATGATCAGACAGCCATCGCCAAAACTCTGGCGGATATCAAACCGAATAACCACTACAATGATCCACTCCCCGCCAAATGTCTACAAAAAGTAAACCACGTCATCCTCCCAATTTGGACTAAAATAATAAACGCCTCCCTATCGCAAGGGATCCTTCCAGACTGCTTGAAAACGGGCCAAGTTGTCCCGATCATCAAGAAACCTACAATGGATCCAGCAGACCCTAAAAACTTCCACCCTGTTACCAATATTCCACTACTGGCCAAACTAATTGAGAAATGCGTACAGAACCAATTGAGCCAACACATCACAAAGTTCAGGTTGCTGGACGACTGTCAATCGGGATTCAGAGCAGGACACAGCACGGAAACTGCGATCCTGCACATTGTGGACGACGCAGTACAGGCCCTTGACTGCAATAGGACGTGTTTACTAGTCCTCTTTGACCTGTCAGCGGCTTTCGACACCGTAAATCATGAAAAATTTGTTGGAAAGACTTCACAACAGGATGGGAATGACAGGACCTGTGTTGAAATGGTTTGAATCATTACTACATAACAGATCACAAAGATTCTGGGTCAACCAGATGCTATCCTCGTCATGCCCGAATTCAATCGGAGTCCCCCAAGGATCGACACTATCACCCTCACTTTTCAACTTGTACGTCGAACCCCTGGCAGAAATCCTACGAAACGCTAACATAGCCTATCACATGTACGCGGACGACACGCAAATATACTTAAAGATAGAATCCCTGGAAGACGTCAAGTTAATGAATGGAGCACTGAAAATGACATTAAGTTGGCTGACAAGTAATCACCTGAAGCTCAATGCACAAAAAACTGAATTCCTTTTAATTGCATCCGCAAAGAAGTATCTAGAGGCAAAAGAATGGACCAGTCTGATCACAGCTCTAAACTGCACCCCTACGTTAGTGGATTCAGCGAAATCGTTAGGGATCACTTTAGACAAGAACCTAGACATGAAAGCTCACATCAACTCAATGGCAAAGAATGCTCGCTTTCACTTGAACTACCTAAAGAAAATGAAACCATTCATCGCATCAGCAGACCTCAAACTAGCAACACAATCGTTAGTAATCTCAAGGATTGAATACGGTTGCACATCCCTAGCAGGCCTACCAAAAATCTCTACAGCCCCGCTGAAAGCATGCCTCAATGCGGCAGCTAGACTCATTACCGGATCGAAGAAATTTGACCACATCTCCCCACATCTAAAAGCATTAAACTGGCTACCATACGAAGCCAGAATCCATTTCAAAATGGCATGTGTCACCCACAAAGCTCTTCACTACAAAACATCTAAATACCTGGCCCAGAAGATTGAGCTGTCTGGAGGAGACAGACCAGTAAGGAGCGCTAATCTGCTGATGCTGAAACCTCCTATCTTCAGGAAAAAGAAAACGTATGACAGAGCGTTCACAGGGGCAGCCCCCAGAATATGAAATTCGCTCCCTCCAAGTATCAGAAAAATTACAGACACGACAAGGTTCAAAAGGGAAACTAAATTCTTCCTAATGAGCAAGTTCCTGACATAAGATAGTTCTGACCTAGTCGTCACCAAGAAACTGGAGGAGACTCAGTCCTCTGAGCCGGGAAGAAGAGTACACTAATAAAGAGCGATGATGAACACGCTGTACAGGAATACTGACTATCCCATACAAATCTTTATTCATATGCCAGGAGTTTCTATTGACTTATGCCGATACTACCTCACCTCAATGAGAAAAGTTTATATTTAGCTCGACACGTATTTACAGTATTTATACTCGTAACTTCTTGTTATACGACATTTATATACCTCATCTAATATATCATTGATAATGTTTATGTTATTCTAATATATTACACCCTAGACTTATCTACCTCAAGCAAGTTAGTAGCTGTAATGGTTTTTATGTGAATCGCATATATACAAAATGTATAACTGTATTTGAAGCACTCTGATACCCACGGGTCACGTTCGCGCTATATAAAACTCTTTAAATAAATAAATAAATACTTTGTCCCCTGAGTCCTCCTGTCTTACTGTACAATTACTATTTGCAACAACTTACTGGTTCTTTCAATTGGTTATGTTTATCCTATATATACTCTTCTCACTATGTACTCTTATTGGTTCCCTATATTTTTGTCTATCCCCCAGTATAATTTGTCTCATTCATTGCTATTGTTGTTTTTCTTGCTGATAACCATTGCTGATGTAAAGCGCTCTGATACCCTCGGGTGGTGCTAGCGCAATATAAAACCTTCATATAAAATAAAATAATAAAATAATACTATACAATGAGAGGCCATACTGTGCCATTCCATGACTGAGTTCCCTTCCAATTTCTGATGCTTTGCACCATTTATGGTGTTTTAAGATCTTCTTCAAGTTCCTTCTTGCTCAAATGAGTGTAATTTCTGATATTTACATGTTTTGATCATCTTCATTGCATAATTTTGCTCGCAAGAAAATGTCACTCAGTCGTTGAAATATCACTCATAATTACACTGAAATTATGAAAATGGCACTCATGTCAATCTGAAACTTTGCCAACTATGCCCGCAGCAGCCCCCGTGTTCCAGCCTCCAGGGGCCCCATCATCGCTGTAGCACACACAGGCAGCACTACACTATCTCGCCAGCCTTGGTTGCATCTGTGAGTTGCTCATAATATTCCTGCCTCATAAATTAAATGGTGCGTGTCACGTTCGGTGGATGCAGGTGACCTGAGCTTCAAGGCCCAGCAGCAAGGGGGTTGAAGGCAACTGCCTTGAGGCCAGAGACTATTTGCATATTTAGGGAAACATCCTTTACAACGAAACTTTTACAACGCAGTGCTTTTACAACGCAGGTTTTATAACGAAAACCTTTATAACGCATTGCACTGGGGGGCGCTCTAGGATAGGGAATAGTTTTAATTTACTATCCAACACCTTCCCTACTATCCACGGGGACTGGAGTTGGAATAGTAAATTAAACTATTCACTATCCAGCACCCCAAAGCGCTATGCGTTGTAATAGCATGCGTTGTAAAAACTGCGTTGTAACATCATGCGTGGTAAAAGCATGCGTTGTAATGTCATACATCCGCATATTTACATACCTTTATAAACTGGTTACAGAGGCTTTGTTTTTTCTTGTTCCAGTACCCCGTGGGCCCCCACTCTGCCTATTCCTTACATATGTATTTTACATTTACTGCCCTAGTGTGAGAATGCATTTCATGAAAAGGAATATAAAGTAAGGTTGCCAAAAGAAAAATGCCAGCCATTTGTTGTTTAGAGCCTGTAAAGACCTTGTCTTGACACTAAGTAGGGTTACAAATAAAATATGTATGGATTTGTAATGTGACTTTTATGTCTTTGTTCACTTTAATTATCAGTCCTGGATCATTCAGGCAGTCCTAGAACCCTATTAAAAGTGCCTTCTATTCATATTTGTTATTCGAAGTATGAACAGATAAGTGCTGAACATACGGCTTTAGGTGACTGCTTATTTTTGTCCCGTCTGGGACATTAAAATAATGAGCTGGTGACCCTAATCACAAGACTGAAAGTTTGTCGCAGGATCAGCACATGATTTATTTCCTCCACCCTTTATCCCTGATTAACGCCATAATAGCAATAGTTTAACATATACATCTAATAACCGTACGCCACAGTCAGTAACATGCTGAGTTACTTCAAGTGTCTGAAAATGCACCCTGTATTCAGACAACTCACTCCCTATTCTCGCCCTTCACTTTTATGCTCACCTGCACTCACAGCATTCACCCGCTCACCCTGCACTCATAGTGATCGCTCTGCACTCACAATGCACTTGCATTGTTCACCCTGTACCTCACCCTACAGTCACATGAGCACACTACTCACGCTGCACTCATGTCACACTTCACTTAGCTGTCCCCCTCAATGCTCAATCTGCAATCTCACTTAAACAAGCCCATCACTAACCATGATTTTTTCGTCCCACTCTGCACTTACATCTACACTCAAATTCATATGGGCACCTCACTCACTCTGCAGTCTCTTCTCTTACCCTACTCTCACACTGTCGCATCACTAACATGCACTCACATGGGCACGCCTACACCCCACAAAGCACAGAGGATTAATATGCCTGCTACAAAGAATGTGTACCATGCAGATCACAGAACTGAGTGTGAGTAAACTATGTGTAGCGTTATAAAACAAATTAAATGTTTTTCAGAAAGGTGCTACAGAGAGATGAGGTGCATTGTTGGTGAGTAGTAGTGAGGGAATTCATGGAAAAGGAGGAGGGAGGGCACGCCAAAAAGACTGTCAGTTGCCATCCACAGACTTTTAGAGACATGGGGAAAGTGGACTTCGGCCCAGGGCCCTAGACTTTCAGGGGCCCCCTGATAAAACCCGCTCTGTTCTGTAAAGTATGGACCTGATCGCATTAAATTATTCTTGAACAGATTGTTTTAAATGCAACTTTCCTTCGCTTTTTTCAATATTGATGATGTGTGTCTATTACAGACATTTTGTAGAGTAATGTTGTGATTCATGCAACATCCATAACATTTTATTTTTGATCAAATAAGGACCTCACTCATATGAGAAAGGGGAGAGTGTCACAGAGATTATTTGCAATAATATGCTGCTGTGTTACAATATTGAAAACACACATAACTATGAATATTACATGTAAACACATTTAGAATTTTGACTGGTGTGTCTGTGCACTGTCTGTGACTCGCCCAAACAGCTGCAATAGGCTCATAAATTCAAAACTGTTCTTACAGGGGTCCCCAAAATATGTTAGGCCCCTAATATCCTTAAGATGTTCCTGGTGCCATCTGCGAATATAATGGCCTTAATTACCATTTGGGCTGGCACATCTAGGTCCATGGAAATGATATTTAGTGTATAAAGTTTAGCAAAAAAAAACAAATTGTAGCAAAGGTGCAGAATGTTTAAACTCTGTATACAAGTTTCTGCGGTGGTGCACATAAAAAAGGGAAATTAGTTTGACTAAATAGGTTTGGTTTATGTGTGATGCTGTCTGTACTTGTTATTGTTTTACCTGTCACTTTGAATAATGTGCACCTTCATGCACAAGAACAAACCAAAAGGGCATTGGTTGACTAAAGTGGTTCGAATTTTGTATGTTGCTGTCTGCTGTACTTGTTACTGTTTTGCTAGACACTTTGAAATATTTGAGCCTTCAAAAAGAGAATTGTTAGTGTAAACTGGTTTGATTATTGGATGGTGCTGTATTTGTTATTGTTTATCAGTTGCTTTAAAATATATGTGCATTGATGCACACACCAAACAGGGAATTGTTTGACTAACCTGGCTTCATTTTTGCATACTGCTTGACTTGTTTTTATCATGCACTTTGAATGTATTTTCACGTTGATGCACGAAGAAAGTTATATGTTTTACTAAACATGCTTAATTTTTGTTTATTGCCGGACTGGTGATTGCTTTATTGTACACTTTGAAAGTATTTGCACTTTTCTTTTGCTATACCAACTACAGTTTGTAGAGATTGTCATAGGTACTTGCTGATATGGTTTGTTTTTATTGTACATGCAGTGTTATTTATGGTGTTGCTTGCACTTATCTGTAATACGTGTCGCTTAAATATTGTATTTAGCATTGTTTACACTACTGAAATAATACATTAAAACAGGCAAACATCTGCATCAATGTTCTGAAGCATCCAAACAGTTTTCTTCCTTAGCCTTGTTTACCTGCATGTTTTACAATGCTTACCAATAAAGACATGGTGGTAGAAATTAAAATTGCTTCCTCAGTTCACATTATTATCATGCACAACCCTTGACAGTCACTAGTGTGTGGCATGCAGATAATTCTTGCCTTTCGCAGGATACTGAGTTATATCTTGTGTTCTTCTCATGTATATTGTCAGTCCAGTTTTTATGGAATTGTTGGTTTGAGTTTGTCTTTCAAAGTTTCATGTTATTGTCCATTAATGTCAATTCTAATTCAGACCCTTCATAGTAATTTTTCAGCCACAGGCAGTTCCAGAAACAATCGGACCGCTCTTTGGCATTGTTCTGATTGCTGCAGTTCAACAATTTATAACACCTGGAAACTCCAGACATTCGTCCGGTCACATTCACAGGAGACCCCATCCCAATGGTCAGATACCGAGTCCTAAAATTTGAATGTAAGGATCGCAGTGCAGAGTGCAAAATATATGTGGCGGAAAAAGGCCCCTTTGTTATAGGATGGATGGACCAAGGCAAATTGAACATACAGCTGAACCCAGGAGGAGCCACGCCAAGTCCGGATGACCAGCACAGAACATCAGCCAGACGTCAATAGAATGAAAGATGAATTCCCAACAGTGTTGGGAGGAAGAGTGGGAAAATTAACGAAATTCACTCACAGGATCGATCTCAAGGATGACGCCACACCAGTGTCCCACAAGGTGTGAAACGTACCACTGGCAATCAGATACGCAGTGCAACAAGAACTGCAGAGGTTGGAAGACAACGGGATCATCGAACCGATAAATAGTTCGGAATGGCTGGCCCCGTTGGTGGTGGCGATGAAACCCAATGGCAAAGTTTGCTTGTGCGTGGACCTGTGGGAACTGAACAACAGCCCAATAGTGGAGAAATTCTCATTACCGAGGATAGATGAAATGCTAGCAAAATAGAAGGGGATAAAATGGTTTTCCACCGCCGATCTCGCCTCGGCCTACTATCAGATAGCCCTGCATCACACGAGCCGCAAGCTAACATCCTTCATAACGCCCTTTGGATGCTATCAGTTCCGCCGGATGCTATTTGTACTGGCGTTGGCAGCGTTGGTATTCCAAATACTAATGCACAAACTGTTCCAAGATGTTCCAGGATGACATCTTGGTGATGGGCAAGGATCAAGCCGACCATGATGAAAAGCTTGCGGTAGAGTTACAACTCTTGGAAAGAAACGGTCTAACGGTCTAACAGCGAAATGGGAAAAGTGCAGATTCGGAATGGCGTCACTTACCTATTTGGGTCATGAGATCAGTAATCAAGGCATCATGCCAAAACACGCCAACGTCAAAGCAATATGTGAGGCACCCTCGCCGAAGAGCAAGGAAGAAGCAAGATCATTCTTAGGGATGGCTAAGTATTATAGTGAATTCGCGCAGCATTTCACCACCAAGACACACCATCTGCGACAACTCATACAAGATAAAACAGCCTTTGGGTGGACGGAAGAGGCACAAGGAGAGGTTTAGAGGATCAAGGAGGACATAAGCAAGGCAGTTCCACTACAGGGATATGATCCACAAGGAAAATCTATATTGACCACTGATTCAAGTGAAAAAGGACTGGGAGCAGTCCTTATGCAGGAGAGGAAGAAAGGAGAGTTGGTGACCATCAGCTTTGCGTCCAGATCACTATCACCCATGGAACAGAAGTTCAATGTGATAGAAAAAGAGATGCTGGCTTCCGTATGGGCCAAGGGGAAATTCCGCCAATTCATATGGGGCACGAGATTCCAGCTTAAGACAGACCACAAACCACTGGTCAAAGTACTCACATCCTGTGGTCATGCGAACGCTACCCCACGTATTGCCAAAATGACTCTGAAATTGCTGGACTACAGATATGATGTTGAGTACATCCCGGGAGCCAAGAATAAGGTAGCAGATTATCTCAGCCGAGCTTCAGCTATGGAGGAGGCCCCGCAGTACGCTGATGAGGATGAAGTCAGTTTTGCATTTATGGAAGATCATGAGAAGGTAAGAGTGGAAGCAAGCCTATGAGGATGACCCAGGCATCAAAGAAGTCAAGCGCTTCATACTGCAAGGATGGCCAGAGAAAAGACACCTGAGGCGGAGCACAGAAAATTCTTCGAGGTGCGTGAGGAGTTATCCATAGGAGACCGAGGGACATTCCTATTTAGAGGTGATAAAGTAGTCCCCCCAGTGTCTCTGATACCACACTTGCTTGCTGTGCTGCATTAGGGGCACTTGGGCATCGTGAAAACAAAGATGAGAGCTAAGCAGATGTACTGGTGGCCGGCAATGGATAATCTGATCGAGAGACATGTTCGGGAGTGTGACCAGTGCCAAAGGGCTGATAAATCACAAACATTATTACGCCCGTCATTGGGGAAGACAACCCTGACAACCCATAGGAGGAGTTGTCGATATACATTCTTGGTCCGGTGCTGGACGCACAGGGAGCCCCGAAATATGTAGTGGTTCTCATAGATCGGTATTCAAAGTGGCCAGAAATACAGGAGGAGATGGACATGGAGAGAGTTCTTAAGTTCCTTACAGCCACATTCCTCCGAAAAGGCATCCCCCGCTTTATTCTGAGCAACAATGAACCCCAATTCACGTCAGAAAAATGGAACAACTACATGGAACGAAATCACATCAAAGTCAAACACACATCTGTCTACCACCCAGCAGGCAATGGTCTAGCAGAAAGGTTTAACAGAGTCATTATGGGTTCCATACAATCAGCTATTGGAGTGGGAAAAGACTGGGAAAAGGAAGTGAGGAGTACGTTGTGGGGCTACAGAATTACACCTACCTGCACCGGATACAGCCCCTTCCAAATCCTGAGGAGACGACACAGTTTCACCAAGGACAATCTGGCGCGGAAGGAACGAACCATCGTGAGTAAATGGTCACCAGCAGTAGTTCACCACAGCTTGGAGAGAGAGCACAGATAATATATACAGAGCACTACAACAAAAGGTGCAACGTAAAACAAACATTGTTGGAAAAAGGAGAGTGGATTAGAGTCAAACTTGCCCAGTTGAGAGTTGAGAAGGAAAGGGGACAGCAAGTACAGTGTGCCCATGCAAGTGAAAGAGGTATATGACAGAGCAGTATTGCTTAGTGAAAAGTCGGGTCGCAGGATCGAATGTCCAAGTGCAATAAGATTCTGCAGTGGGCCAGAGAGGAAGAATCGAGGGCAAAAGAGAATCAAGGTCCACCTAATGACGGCGTCCTGTCACAAGAAGGAGAGATGGACTCGGGAAAGAGGAATTGAGCAGGAAGCAGAAGATAATCCAGTCGCAGTAGAACATCAGGAAAACGCAGGCGAGACTCCTGAGAGAGAAAGTCCTTGAGGAGCTGGAAGAAGAGGGGCACACATGCCCGAGGACAGTGTGGAGAGTCCCACCTCTACCCCAGTAAGATGTACACTGGCAGGGAGAACAGTGGTAAGGCCTGCCAAATACAGAGACTATGAACTGGGAGATGTGAAGTAACTTGCCGACTGATAGACTCTGAGACTTTTCAATATATTGTTGGTTAATATAAAGAAGGGAGATATGTAATACCGCGCTTCAGTCATTACGCAGCCGCGTAATGACGCAGAGCGTAGCCGCCATTTTGTGCCATTGAGTGCCGAGTTCGTGAGCGCAACGGACGCATTCCCAGCGCTCTCCTGCTTATAAATATTAAAGTATTTTTTACTTGCAATTGTGTATGGAGTGGCCTTAGTGGGTAAACAGCATCCATACATTTGTGTGTTTATTTTGTTGTCTGCCCCCCTGTAAACCTATACCCCTCCCCCGCCCACCACTCTGCTGTGAGACCAGCTGAGGAAGTGAGTAGGATGCAGTAGCTGAAAGTAGTTTGAGGTAGAGTTTAAAAAGGCACCCCCCACTGGTACACTAACCAGAGGGTGTTAGGACCCTTCAACCCTGCTGACAATTCGACCAATAGGATGGGCTTGAGTCAGGATTCACAGGCAGGGAGGAGGCTCAGGGGGAAGTGGTGAGAAGTAGAAGTGATACAGGGTGCTCATTCAGGTGCTAGGGACTGGTGTGGCAAGATCCTTTGAAAAGGGGGACGCTCGTGGACATTCTGCTCTATTCCCAGCGAGGGGGGACACCTGCTCCCAGAGCAGTGGAGATGAACACTTGTTTCCACCTGGCAGGTCCTGAGCAGAGACCATAGTGGCAACAGGAGCCTGGATGGAAGTAGAAATCATAATTTATTGATCATGAGAAAAAAGGCATTCTGCAAACCCATGCGAAGCACTACACATGTAGTCACTTGCAGGCTCACTCTCTCATGCACTCATCGCTTGCTCACCGGATCAGTCACTCACCCATGCATCCATTCACTCGATGCAGAAATATCTTTTGTAAAAGGAGAAGGCCCTTTATTTATAGGTTCACGCCAACTCCATTATCCCCCGAGTTCCCCCTTTTCAAAGAATAATCCCTGCTCCAGAACATAATTTCATATTTGAGAGCCCCTGAAATAATCATCCACATCTTGAACCTACCCTTACATCGTGAACTGTATCCCAATGCAAGCTACAAACAAGCACATTTTCGGACCCTGTATGTCAAGACTGCCTATTCTGCAGTGATACCCTTTGTGTAATAGATCTTTCCAAGGGTTTCTGATTCGCTCCAATGCACTCCACCAACTGCTAGACACCGGGAAGGTATAGGGAGGGCATCCCTACTGCTGCTGACACACCTGAACCTTAGTGAGAAGGTGCAGCCAATCTAAAATCAGAAGATATTGCATGTTAGTCTCTCGCCACATCCGTACCATGACCCTGGTTGCATGGGAGAAGCTGAATTCTGGCTCCTCAATTACTATTCTGCTCCAGTCTCGGCCCATGCTCCATTTCACTTGGGAAGATTTATACATTTTTCATGCAATGCAGCTCAGCAACTACATTTGCTACACTATTTTGCACAAGGGGAAAGCAGATCACCAAGGAAGGCATGCTGCTGCTGTTCACCTTTGTGCTGGGTCCCCAGCACTGCTTAATTTGAGCCGTAGCTTTACACTGCTAAGCACCAGTACTTAATTGGTTTCAGTGCTCGGCACCGGCACCTAATTGTCAACAGAAAACATTGAACAGTCTACCACATATTGGCACTGCTCATCCAATTTAGAGATGAGCAGAACAACGGTTGGTTAGGAATACAATATACATTAAAATGTATACAGCCATTCCTTCAGCTTCGGGGAGCTGGAATAAACTGAACTGTCACATTTACATGCGAGAGAGATGATTAGTAGTTGTTTTGGCAGCGATGGGTGGTGCAAGCTGCAGTGGCCTCCCGGTCAGAGTCCTGGCGCTTTATATTTTGTAAATTAAGCACCCGTCTCCAGTCCAGCCATGCATAAGACACAGTGTCTAGTATAGGATTTGTACTGGAATCATCCAGCATGAATTCCTATGTCCAGATAAAGCTGAGAATAACAGTGAACAGAGCCTTAAAGAAGAGTTGGGCCAATGTGAAATCCTGGTTAGTGATGATCTACATCCAGGTTGGAGCCTCCTTGCAGAACACATAGAATTGTGGCTTCTCTCAGTGCTGTAAAGACTCTTCTCTCCTCTGCCTTCAATGTGATGCTCGGGCTTCTACCATTTTCTTTCTAACCCTGCCTCGCTGCAGGTATCTTCTTAACTTTACTAGTCGGTCTACTGCCTAGTGCTCAGCTGATTCAGTGGCAATGGGCAAGCTCAAGGAATTCAACAAATAAATAAATAAATTTCAATAAATCTTTGATCTTCTGGGTTTGAAACCACTTGAACACATCCAGAATGTTTTCCACCCTAAAATAATACTATATCCTTGATGAACCAATGCAGCCAGCTGCAGGTATTCCCATACCTCATTTTGGGGCAGATTATGAGTAGATATAGAGCAGACCAAACCTCACCTGAGCTGAAGGGTCCGTCACCACTGTCGTGCTGTCCAGACAGCCGCTTCGCAGGTCTTGACTTTTTACTTGAAGAAACAAATGGATGACTTATATATTTAGGATGAATAAAAGAAAATCAAAACTCATTCATTATTTGCCTGCAGCAAACTTGTTATGTGAGTTTGTTTGACAAAGAACAAAAGAAGTAACTGTGCCAAAGTTAAGAGTAATAAATGGTGAACTTCTAACCTGTGAATGTTCCCTTGAAAAAGTTGAGTAGTTGTTTTTGCCTCCTAAGTTCCTGTGGATTGTGTGTTTCTTCGTGGCCAGAAGGTATCCCTGAACCTACTGACTTTTAAAGCCTGTTTAAGAAAGGGTTGGAGAATATTACTCCTCCTAGTGCATTATATGCAAATAGTGCTTACCTGCTCCACCTACCTAATGCCACGACACGTATCTGAGGGTTAGAAAACCATTCCAAATCACAAGAGAGAATCTAAAAGAAGACCGGGAAAAGAGTAGGGGGAAGTGAGAAAAGAAGAAGAGAGAAATACAGATGGGTGAAAAGGATATAGAGACAAAGAGAAAGAGCAAGAGTGACAGACACTAAGAAAAGAGAGAAGGAGGAAGAAAAATTAGAAGAGAGATAGATATAAAAAGTAGAGAAAGGGAGATGAAGAGAATAATACATTAGCAAGAGGGAGAGAAAGAGAAGGCATCTAAACTGTGAGTAAGAATATCGATCTAAATAATGATGTGTCCATCCCTCCTAGTGTGTGACTATAGGGATGGTCCATCCCTGAAATTTCCCCATGTTGTCCATAATTTGACCTAGACATGTAGGTATTCCTTACTCTACTCTGCCATTTTTTGTTATCAGGTTTAAAACCCAACTGTCTGTCTGATGTTTTCAAATGTTGTCTGTCGGTCAAGTGTTTTAATACTAAGAAATGGCACTGGATACAACCCAACAACCATTTAGCACTTGGTAGGCACAAAATTAAGGGTGCACATAAAAAATGTAAGGAGGCCCAAATTAGATTATACATTTCTCCTGTTTCAGCAGTTGACCTTACATAGAAAAGGTCCTCAGTGTATGGTCTGTATGTAAATGTGGATGCTTTTAAAAAAAACGATGTGATTTGTACATGCCAATAGGCTGTTTGTTATAACTAGCAGGGAAAACACAGGTCCTGAAGAAAGCCAATTGACCTTTCAGGGCAATTTGTAGCTGAAACATGTCATCCGATTTAGACACTTGGGACCATTACATCTAGGCTTTCCTGTTTTTAGTTTCTGTTTTTGGTAAATTCTGGCGGTGTTTTTTCAGTTTTTTCTGTACCTTAAAGAAACTGTGATTATCAGTGGTTACACATTTTCGCGCCATTAAAAACAACAGTAACAATGTTTTTCCGGTGTTTATGGAATTTTAATATAATGTCAATTATTGCTTGCTTTCTGCACGGATAGTGCATGTGTATAGATAGTGTGTGCACAGGGTTTATGAGGTCCAAATACATTTTTACAAATCAAACTTAAAGTAGAACACCATACAATACTTTAGTGAGTTTTTGGTCCTGCGTGCTCGTTCTTACCTTCCTATGTAAATGTTTGACTGTGAAAAGGCCTTCTCAATATTGCCACTTGAGAATGGCAACGCCAAAACAGCCAGTACACAATATGGTAACTCTGGCCAACAACATAGCTTTCCATGCCAATACTGGTGCACCTATAGATTGTGATTATCTAGGACATGTTCTGAAACATATGTGTTGATTTGGGCACATAAACCCTCAGTTATTGAAGCGGTCAAAAATGAAGCAGTACTTTTTAAAGTTTGGAGAAAATTCAGAAGGGATCTAGAATTTGCGCAGAGTACCTCAGTGAGGCTTCATTAACTTCAAATGCCACGGTTATTGAAGGGACATTTCTGTGCATCATTGCAAGCCATTTCCCATAGATCTGTAAAATAAAAATTTCTGCATTGATCCTCAACATTTCTTTGCTTACCAAGTGGCAAGAATTCCAACATGGAGCATGTTGCAGTACCAAAGTCACTAAAAGTGTCACCCAATCTACTCTCAAGGTGATATTTCACATCTACACCAATTACGCTGAACACTTGGTAGACACGGGTGTTTTCAGACTCTGGTATTTTGATTATGTGCACTACAGCTGTCAGGTTTTCCTGTAAAACATAAGCATGCAGTAGACTATACTTTTTTCACATCACAATCAATATGCGACCAAAGATCATTAGATTTCTTGCCCTTGGCATCATCACTAAGCAAAAATTCTCTAAGCGGTCGCCACATGGATAATATAGCATCACGGCCTCTAGGATTGAGAACCACCGGCTAAATGACACAGTTACTATGACTCTTTCTTTGATGCCACACAATGCACAAAACAAAAACTATTTGCATTTTAGTTCCCGGGCATAACAAAAGGGTGGGCACAGTCCTGGGCACACCTGGTGAGGATATTTGAAATATTACAATAAGTTTTCAAAGCGTTATATTAATGCAATGGTAGCTCAGAATCTCTACACGGCTCCAGTGTCCCTGTGGTGACTACCCAGCCGGACCTCAGGTGCCTGCATCATCCTGCGAGCGCTGCCTCATACACCGCCTTACTTCTCCCGTACCTAGGGTCCCCTCCACCATAGCCCTACGCCGACACGGCTCCTTGCTGCCCTCCATGCCGCCGGACACTGGACCCCCTCCTCCGCCATCTCAGGCTTCATCTACCTTCCAGGTGCAATGGTGTACCTGCCCCGGCCCTGTGATCTTTGCTATGCTTACTCCGCAATGCTCTTCCCCTGCCTGCAGCCTATCACCCGCTCTCCATTACAAGCACGGTGTGGTTACCCAGCGCATCTTTTCGCAGTTTGTCCAGTCAACCAATCGCCCCCAACCAGGTTGGAAACATCACCGTTTTTTTGAGCCTGCTCATCTGCTGATACAACCTCTTATTGCCCTGATGAGTCACAGGACTTCTCCCAGTGACGAAACAGGTGTCGGTTGGTCTGCTTTGTTCAAACTTAGTCGTTGTCTCAATATAAAGAACCTTTTTTGAACTTATAATGGTGTCGACCACTGCATTGATACGACGCTTTGAAAACTTATTGTAATATTTGAAATATCCTCGCCATGTGTCCCCAGGACAGTACCTACCTTACAGTGTGGATCCTCTGATTCACACATTCCCCCAGGGGTTATCGGGTTACTTCCCCGACCTGGCAGCACTGTACCGATACAGGTTCATAGTTATCACACGCAATAGTCTGAGCACCACTTTCATGACTTAACTAAAAACCCCACGCCTTGCCTTCATAACGAAAGGGTGCACCAGAATGGACTACAATATCAATAGTATTTTTCATTAACTCTTAAGATTGTAAAGATGCTTTCAGCATACCATCTAGCAAGTGACCAGGATCTCTTACAGGGAAGCACTTCAGCTCAGGTATTGATTTTGACAGACCATCATACAACGTAGCTGAATTACTGCGAATATAAACAGTGTCCCTCCAATCTTTTTTTAACTTGGTAGGAACTTTTTTCAGCAGCATTCCAAGTGTCATGTTTTCACCACTATCTCAGATGGTTGGTGACAACATTCTTTTCTCATGTACCACTTGCTACACCTTGCATTGAATTGTTGTGAACGTATCTAGGACCCTATTTAAATATTCCCGATTTATGCCCTTATGTGGTTATAACAAATCATATCCTTATAAAGGCATAAGAATAATATCCATATTTAGTCATAGCCAATGCAGTCTAAATACGGCAAGGCTACTCCCATAGACTCCTAGAAAGTACAACGCGTTCTTTAATCAAACCAAGCCTCCAGCAGCCCGGGAATTCCCCCTGCTTCTGTTTTGATTTGTCCAAGAACTCCTGGAGTCCTGAAAGAACTGCGAGTTCTTAGTGACGTATTATGTCCAACCTTATGTCAAACTCGGCACCTTCCAGGTATAAATATACCAACAGCTGCCCTAGCAAACACACGGTGGTTTGGAGCAGATCGGCTATCTACTTACCCGACACCGGCTGAAACGAGTGTTGAAGGAAGCCGACCCTCCCATTGACGCACTGAGAGAGACGCTGTCTTTTCTCCAGCCGAGAAATCCAGCTCCAGTGTTTCCAGTCACCCTTGCGGGTTGTTGGGAGATCGAGTCCTGAGAGAGAGATACAAGACCTCCTTCATTCTATAACCAAGGTACGGAGCTGATTAGACCCTTAGAGAATTCTTGATTCAGATTCTTGGCAAAAACTATCTTAACTCAAACTATATCTCACTTACTCCTTCCCACCTACTAGGCATAGGTTAGGTACACCGGGGTAGGCGTATTTTAGAAACACCACTTGAGTACGTTTAGTCAACTTTTATCATTGTATGTATTTTATCCGTTTTAAGTATCTTATGGCTTAGAAACCATATAAATGGTTTTACAGTATTATTTCATAATACTCCTTTTACCGTATGCACTTTACTTTATGACAAGTATTGCAATTGTGGCAATTCACTTCTCTTGCATGAGAAAGAAGACTGCTCAATAAATAACCACTTTTATTAAAAACGCCCGTCTCTCTATTTCTCTGCACTCCTGGTGAAACTAAGCATGCACACTTGGCTGAGTGAAATAGCTGTCTATTGTTTCCGCGACTCTGAAGGTATACTCCTTATTCTGGAGGGAGCAAAGTTGTCATGTTTATGCGGTTGTCGGAAACTAATCCCTTCTTGTCTATTCAGGAAAGTTAACACCTTCTTGTATACTCGAGAAAGTTTCTAGTGACCTCTGAGCTAGCTTGCATTCATAATTAAGTCTAACATATTCAATAGAGACCTAGTCGACTTCAGTCCTATGTCTAAACTATCGTTTATGTTATTCCAATGCGCAGAGCCTTTTGGGAATATAGGAACTACACGGCGCCCAACGTTTGGTAAGGCGATAATTTAACGCTAGATACTAGAGTAACTCAGTCGTGCTTTTCACACAGACCCCTTTTTCCTGTAAAAACTCCTATAGACGTCTGGAGTGGGTAAAAGGTTAATATCCGCCAAAACTTAGTAGGAAGAGATTCATATGAATTCGTTTTCGGTTTAGTCAACGTTGAAGGATATAGTGTTCCAAAATATTGTGCACCTAATCTTTGTTTCCTTGAAACTTGCTCTGTAAACTTTCTGTCAGAAAAATGTCGGAAGGTGAAGAGGAAAGAGAAAGAGAAGTGTTAGCAGCTCAACTTTTAGCGGAGGACACAAGTCTCCGGCAAGATGACCCGGATGCTATAATCATCCCAGTCAATGTAAGGAAGAGTGTAACTTACAAACTTATAAATAATGGAGTATCACCAAGAGGTGGTACAGACATATTTGTGGTAGAAGCCCATGAATATCGGCAGACAGAGGTATTCTATTCCTGGATAAATTTTCCAGCAGCACATGCTGTGACACGCGATTTTCACTACTACAAAATAGATGAATCTCCAACGGAATACGTTCCTTTTGAGGACATTGAAATTCCACTAACATACCAAGAGCATCAACTCTGGTTTAATGGCGCCCTAAAACATCATAATCACTTCACCAGGTTCGGTCCACTAGGTAGACTAGGAGCCACATGGCCAGTTCTAGCTGGCTACACACCACATCCCGACATTGAAAAAATGTCAAGCGGAGAAATTTTAGTTAAGTTAAAAGAATTAACAAAAGCATATAGACAATTAGTTCAATTGACAATTGACGGTACAACCTGCTGCCAAAAATTAAAAGAAACAGATATAGCAGAACAACCTTTTGCACTTGCCAGAATAATTAAAAAATCCTATGAAGAATTAGGTAGAGATAGTTTGGGTGGGAAACCACTAAAACCACAACTAACTGAAAATCCTGAAAAAACCTTTATTAAGAATAATCTCAATACTCCAAAATAGAGGTGGGAAGTGGAGAAGTGTGGCTCAATGGTTAGAGCGGCAGACCCTGATGCAGAGGTCTAGCCCGGGACCAGGGTTCAATTCCCCGCCTTGGTGGGTCTTGGGCTCAAAATTCCACGGACCTGATAATTCTCACCTCGGTGCCTATTCCAATCATGGAGTCCCACTCTGCAACTCTGGGCAATAGCTTGCTTAATCTCCACAACGGCCCCCACAACGCTAAGGATGCCTGGCCTCCACCTTGGGGGTACCCAGGAGTGGACACCTCACAGGGAAAGCCAGGATGGGTTCCACAGCGGTATTCGTACAAGCGCCTTGAGACCCTTGCGGGTGAGTAGTGCGCTATACAAGTATCAATTTACATTTACAATTTACATTTAATAAACATGCCCCTCCCAGAGAAAAACAGTTTCAGTCCAGAGGAAGGTCTCCTCAACGGAGAGATAGATCTCCAGAACGGGGAGACGGGTCTCCACAAAGGGAGCCCTCTGAAAAAAGATACAACCTTAGAAATAGGGACAATTTGAGAAAACCTGACAGATATCAAGATATTGATACACGTCCCTCTCGATCTTTTCAGAATTCTTCACAGAAATCGGAAAGAAGAGGACGATCAGAACACAAAGAAGAGCATGTCAAGTCCAAAGACAAGGAACCTGCTCATCAAAGTAAAAAATTACAATTTCCAAAAAAGAAGGTAGCTAGTATTAAAATAAAACATGCTGAGGATTCTGAGGACACAACTGAAAAACGGAGAATGGGCCCAGACAATGCTAGACAGCGCAGCAGAAGTGACCATAGCTCGCAAGATCCTGATGAATCTTCTGGAGACAGTGGACACGAATGAATACATTCAAGTGGAAACTTCAGACACCAGAGTTAGTGTACCACATAAATTATATGAAATAACATTACGTATAGAATGGGACAAAACTAGGAAAATAAGAGGTCTCTTTTGGGAGAATCTATCTAAAGGCTATGATATCTTGCAAGCAGAGAAAGACTGGCCACCAGAGTTTGTCAGGGAGTACCCACATGGCGAAGAAATGATTATGCCTGCCTTCTCAGATCACATTCCAATTCATAAAAAATACACATATGCTAGAAAATGGGCAGTGGCCCAAGCCCCTGCATTATACAAAAATCATGTAGGATGGGATGAGGATTCTCCTCACCATAAAATTCAGTTACAAAATCGACCTACTCCACAAAGGCAGTATCCTGTTAAGCAAGAAGCTAAAAAACAAGTCAAGGAGATCTTAGATCAACTTGAATATCAGGGGGTGATTGAAACATGCACCTCACAAATGAACAATCCTTTGTTTCCTGTCTCCAAACCAGACAATTCATATCGTCTAGTTTTGGATTACAGACACCTAAACTCTTGTTGCAAAACATTTGCAGTACAAAACTCACACAGTGCAGCACTAATGAATAACATTGTGTGCAACAAATATAAAATGACACTAGATATTTCAAATGGATTCTTCTGTCAACACATTGCACCAGAAAGCAGGTATTTGACTGCTTTCTCCAGCATGGGGGCCCAAAGCAATTTTGTCGTCTCCCACAGGGATTCAAGAATAGCCCAGGATTATTTTCAGCCAGGGTAACAGAGTTACTACAGATGTATGATGATGAGGCATTATCTTATGTTGATGATATCTGTCTTACAGACGATGACCTGGAGACACACTTGAAAAGAGTGAACACCATAATACTTGGATTCGCAGCTAAACTTTAAAAAGTCACGAATTGCCCACCTCACTGTCCTATTTTTAGGATATGAATTATTAAATGAAGGCAAAAGCCTAGCAGACAACTTTTTTGAGAAGTGTGCAGTACTCCAAGCTCCAAAAACGCTGAAAAACTTACAATCAATTCTAGGTTTCCTGAATTTCCGAAGAACTTATATTCTAAATTATGCACAGAGGGTTAAACCTCTCTACGAATTAATAAAACCTGATTTCAAACCAATTAATTGGACTCAGAAACACACAGAAATTCTAAGTTCATTACAAACAGACATGTTAACTAAAACAAAACTGCAAACACGCGCAAACGAACGCAACCTTGTAATCCGAGTCATCCCAGGAAGATGCGGATTCACGTACCGGACCTCTAATGAGGGAGAAACTGTACCAATAGCTTATAAATCACACTTGTACACACAAGCTGAAATGAAATTCAGTTCTACTGAAAGAATTCTCACTGCTGGTTCAAACTGCTGTAGCAAAAGAAAGAGCCCTAGCCCAAGGGAAGAGCATATCTGTTTTAACAGCAGTATCAGCCCTTGAGGCAGTAACAAGACCGAGAATTCCAAATGCTGTGGCATTCGATCCAAAATGGATACAATGGGAAAATTCTCTTGCTGCAACAGACGTGAAACACGCATTTGATCCCAAAATGAAAAAGCTAGAAGATCTAGAATACGAAAATGAATATCCTCTGCCGATCAAAATTCGGCCTCTAGAACAGTACGCCTGTATAATCTACACAGACAGATTTGCACAACACTACTTTGTGGATAAAAAATCTTACACGGCAGCGTGCGTGATTGTTAAAGGTCGCTGGCGCATAGGTAAATTCAGACCACTGGTCACTCAGAAACTGTACAGCTCAGCGAGCTGAAATAAGATCTTTAAAGATGGCGCTTGAAAATGCCGATCGCAAATTCCTCACACTAATAGTGTGCGATTCACATTACTGCGTCCAGTCTTACAATAATTCCATGCAGACCTGGGTTGAAAATGGTTACAAAGATGAGACAGGTGCCACAATAAAACATAAAAAGCTCTGGGAACAAATAGTTATTTTACAGAAAGAACAACGAAAGACTCACGTGATACATATGCTGAGTCATCGACGTGATGGCGTTCACGTTGCAGGGAATTCATTGGCTAACAGAGCCACAGCGGCAGCTGTTCAACCGGCTTCCGTAGCTACAAAAAAGCGTTCTAAAAAACAAATAGATGGAGAAACCATGCTGGCAGTAAAAGCCTCATTAAAAGGCGACTATGCGGCATTACCTCTAAATTATCCACTCAATAATACATACATAATTGATGCAAACTCCGTTCCTTTTGCTCGAATCCCTGGGGTGGAGGACAGATTAATTCCAAACACGAACCGGAGGGCTTACTAGATTCAAGAAGCACACATGGGAATGGGTCTGAGGCACCAAGAGATCTTGAAATCTCTAATAGAATTGCAATCACAATACTGGTGGCCAGGGATGAGCATGCAAATTTATAACTGTGCAATGAATTGTCAGAACTGCAATAGAGATAGCAGTTGTGAACCGGACCAGATACCAGCCAAGACATCTCTATTAGACAGCATTAGGCTGTCTATACGCAAACGTCCACACGGAAAAATGCGATCCCATAAATATTAAGACGAGATTCATTTGGATGTGGCCCCAGCGCTCGGCTGGCGCCAAAACTGTTATAAAAGATTTGCGAGTCTTTATCGGCACATACGCAATTGGCATGCTACATTCTGACCAGGATCCTGCGTTTAGCTCTCGAGCTTACAAGGAGGCCATGACCAGCATGGGCATTGCATTGCGGTACTCTAGTCCATTCCATCCCGAGGGAAATGCGGTAGTGGAGAGAAAAAAACGTGACATAAAGCAATCTATAACAGCGAGGGTATTAGGTTTGGGTGACGGGTTGGTCAAACATCTAATAAGTGTCCAACGTAGTCTTAATAATTTGCCAAGAAATTCTCTAGGAGGTATCACTCCCTACGAACTTTTGTTTGGTACAAGAATGATCATTCATGACCTCGATTGTCATGGTGAAACAAAAAACGTTTGATATCAAAGATCATTTCGATGTTTTACAGGACTTAAATGAAACAAGAAAACGTCTAAGTAACACAAAGCTAAAGCCAAGGGCCATTGAAGAAAAAACACTTGTCCCAGCAAGACCTGTCTGGAATCCAAAGATTGGGGATCTGGTCAGAGAAAAGATTGGGGTGAAGAAGGATTTTGGGCCTTCTTACAGAAAAGCTGTACCTGTCTTAGCAATCAGCGGAACAAGATCAGTAATACTACCGCTTCTTGCTGGTAAAAAGGAGAACAGAGTTGTATCAATCGACCTGGTAAAACCACAATCATGTGGCCAATAATAAGTAGTAGGCCAAGTGGACGCCCGAGAAGTAGCAGAAGACCAAACCTTGCTACAATTCAAGAGGTTCAAACTGAGAGACTAATCACATTTGATAAACGTGCAGTGAATAAAAAAGGACTATGCAACCAAGCCATGGAACTTATGCCTCTTGAAACCCAAATTACAACAGTTCGTCAAGATACACCAATCTACAATGATGTAGCCTCTGAACATACATATCCAAAGATTAATGAAAATCCGGAAGCAATTCCAACAATTGACAGAACTGCATCTGGCTACTTCATCAATTTCGATGACTTTTCTGATGATCCAAGTGAACATGAAGAAACCCCAGCAACTAAAACTTTCAAAGAAAAAATGACTGAACTCTTTCATCAACTCAAAGAAACATATCTGATTTCACAATGGATTGAATTATGGATTGTGTTAGGTGTACTTTTCCTGCTTCTGTGGCTCAGCTTGGTTTTAAGTTTGGGTAAATTATTGATGGAAAATATAGTGCAATGGACACAGCAAGTCAGAACATCAACTTGGTTCTAAAACCTCACAGATCTTCTCACATCGACAAAAGAGAACTGTCAGAAGTGAACATCACAGCCAATCCTATACCCGGTGGTGTAGCATGGGACACAACGGATTACGAAATCTATGGCCCGATTGAGCTTTTGAAATATCCACATAAGTTCAAGGTTTCTTTAAGTGACTTTGTATCACCTAGTACTTTCTCTGATGACTGGGACTTTGAAAATATTAATAATATGATGTCAGATTTAGAATTGTCAGCAAAATTTACAGAACATGATTATTTACAGGGTTCATCAAATTATGAAGAAATGCATTGCTTTAATCATTATGGGCATCACTATTTGCATATATCTGCTAATCCTAGAAATTTTATTACTTATAATCAATAGGAGCATTGTCCAACACCGCCAAAAGGCAGTTTGAAAACATTTTAAGAGAAATTCCCGTACTTCTCAGGGTTTAATTACTCAGATACAGAAACGTTTTATTTTAAAATTATAAATAAGACAGGAATGAAAAACATGTTGGCAAATACTAAATTGATTTATTCTGAAAAGTTTTATGAAAAAATGTCTACATTTGGTTTTGAATTTTGGAAAAACAACATTGAGACAAAAACCATCAAGGGTACAAAAGACTGGCAGGTACAAGGTCTAGAATCATTATTCAGAGCCTGCATGATCCCAGAACAGATAATATTCCTGAATGACACCATTCAACAACAAACAACCTGTCTTGGCCTAGCCAAGATAAAAGACTTAAACAAACCGTCTATTCCAAAGCCCATACCTGATAGTAATACCACTACAGATGTGGAAATAGACGTATCCCATATTTTACACCAAAACAGAACTAATCCTGATTGAAAAAAATGGTTGATCTGGCCCACGGACACTAATAACTGTCAAGATAGATTCCTGAAGAAAAACACAGGGGTTCAAACAGAACAGGCAAGACCCAAGATATTCCCAGAGACAACATCCAGGGATAATTACAACATACAGTGTAGGAAAACTATGCCTCGAGTGGCTACAGAAATCCACACTACCTGAAATTAAGCAACACTTGACTTTACTTAAAGAAGGTGCTGACTTGCGAGATTTCATAGTTGGAGCTCGCAAACAGCGTCAAAAACGTTTCATATACGCCGGTATATACGCTGCTTACAACGAAGCTTGGAAAGTAACGCAAATGTAAACTGCTGAAAAAATACGATAAATTGATTGTATTCATTTGGAAAAATCACTGTCTGTAGTGGACAATGGGTTAACGACTCTGTCCTCCAGAATGTATTCACTGGACAGCATTGTATCATCTGCTATTGATATAATAGAAAAGGATATGTTAATGTTACAACATGGCCAGTCCCAATTACGTTCTATTGTACAGTTAGGCTGGACGTTACAAAATCTACGTTCAGGCTACGTGCCATGGCGTCTAATCAACACAACGTCATTATTTTCTATCTTTAACCTTACAGATAAACAAATCTCTTTGGCACAAAAAGGAGCATTGAAAAACTAGAAAAATTACCATTGACAATGTCAGAACGACCTATCATTGAATGGATAATACATGGTACAATTACAATTCCGATAACGACTTTTCAGTTTCAATATTGCCAAAAATATATACCAGCAGGCCTGTATGAAAGGTTGGGTAAAGGATACATCAAGTCAACTTGGAATTTACCTTATACACATAGATGTTATAGTGAAGGGAAAAAAGAGGTATTTCTTAGTGGAAACAACTGTAAAAATTCACTAAGCGGTACACTTCTGTGCCAAGGTATTAACTTGCATGGAGCCTGCAAAGGTTCATCAAACAACCTTTCATGTCACCTGCATGGCACCCCTGCAACACAGATAGAGCCTTTTTTCAGACAGCTTTCCAACGGCAGCTACGTTATAATAAGTGACCACAGCTGTTGTGGCATGGTGCCAGGAATGGCCTATCTCGTGAGCGTTACTTCCAGGGTCATTTGCTGTATGCAAGTATTGTATCCAAACAGCAAACCAGACAAGGAGGCAGCAATATGGCCTTCTCTGAATATCTCTTCTATTCGAATTGATTCTTTAAGCAGAATGAAGTCTATTCTTTTACTGACAACTGTGCCTTTAACCTCCTTTAGAGAAACGTATGATATATACTACCTCTATGAAAACTACATGTTTTTTATTATCTTCATCACTCTCACTCGGAAAGTAATTTTGAACAACAAACTAAGTTTTATTAACTGCTGCAATCTTCATAGGCCAATTACCTTCCCTAAAATTTGGGTTGTAAGAACACTAGGTAAGAATTTTGTAAGTCAGAAGGCAAACATTGTTTGAAAGTCAATTGAGTATCATTACAGTGTTTTCATCCTTTATGACATTTTAAATAAGAAGCCACAACATTTTTAAATAATGTTGTCAATTTAGTTCCATCAGGTCTACATCGTTGGAACATTAAAATTACATACTGTCCATATGTTTGTATAAATAATGTTGATAGCATTGCAGATTTACATTGAGTACCGACCATGCTTTGATTTGCTTGTCTAACTAGATTGTTAAATGACGCTAATTTGCAGTCTGGTAAAGTTAAATATATAAATCTTTCAGTGTCTATTGTAGTACTACTTGAAAAGGAGCAATTGTCGCAGTCATGCTGCCATTTATAAGAAAGGCCAAAAATATTTTCTACATCTACACCTTCATCTTGCAAAACAACAAGCATATACATTAGAAATTCCTGACAATCTTGCTGAATATTCTGTGAAAATTGATTTAGACCAGAACATATGTCTAAAACATTTTGAATTTCAGAAACACTTTGTATTTTTGTTCTATCACTGCTACATTTCTCAAACACAGAATTTAATAAACAACAAAATGTTTGATCACGATTTTCAGCAATCTGTTCTTGTACAATTTTGAGAAAAAAAACGTTAACCACTATATTAGCATAGCAGTTGACACCAGAACTGTTTTCAAACTGAAATCCAACAACATCTTTAACTGAGTACATTTCATTTCTGCTTACAATTACTGGTTCATCTACTTTTTTTCTTTTTGCTATAATTTTTCTCATTTCTTCTTTTTCGGCCTCCCACATGCTTTTCAAATAGAGGATATTGAGGTAAATTTGGAGCATACTCTCTTCTTGACCTATTATATTCTTTTACACAATTTAGATCTGCATTAATCTTTGTCTCATCAAAATCAATCAAGTACAATCCTGATAAAGTTCTGACTCGAGATAAAGCAACATATGCCATACCCTCCTTGAACACAGAACTTCCAATATTCACCAAAGCACTATCTACACTTAAAGCTTGAGATTTATGAATAGTCACTGCATATGCCAAAGAAACAGGAAACTGTTTTCGGGGGACATATGAATCGTTCACAAGCAAAAATCGTGCAGAACAACAACTGATTTGTTGTACATCTTCAATACCATCAAATTTAATTTCTATAAATTCAATTCCATCTCTATTTTGGTAATTCACAAAATCTACAACATGACCCATTGCTCCATTTACTAAACCTCTTTCCACATGTAAATTCCGTCGTAAAATTATACGACAATTTAAAGATGCATACAGAGTCTTTTCCAAACAAGCAGTTTTAGATATTATCTTCTCTAAAGAATTCAATTTTGATTTCAACTTTTCAGACAAAATAATAGTTGCTCCTTCATGTTCTATTTTATCAATAGCTTCCAGTTTCACGAGCTCTTGATTTTCCAACTTTAACATTTTGTTGTTGAAGATTGAACATTCTTTCAGAGTTGGCATCAAGCATATAACAGATTTGTTTTCAGGAATTTTCATATAAATATTCTCTGAGAGAATATTTTCATTTGGAAACAAATTTGAAATTAATTGTCCGTGTAAAGCTTCTTTGCCATGCTCAGTTAGTTTTCTAATTCTTACATCTTGTAGAATATTTTATCATCTTCATCCTTTGCCTGTCGCATATTTTGAAGCAGTTCAGCATATTTGAAATGTAACCATATGTTAACATTTCCAATGCTTCCTAGGCACTTCCTGGTATCTTCATGTGTAAGCATTTTAAACACTGGCTGCCCTTTCATTGGAGTTGGTTGCAGTAGATCTCCAAAAACGATGATGTGTTTGCCTCCAAATAACACATCATACTCTGTTTTAAGAATTTCTTGCATTCTTAAATGCACAAAAGCAAGCATTACATTTGATACCATGCTTACTTCATCAATGATAAGAAGTTTCATTTTCTTTAGGACTCTTGAAACTTCCCAACAAGCTTCTCCAGATAGCTTGTGGTATTGTAATTTATTATCATGCTCTAATGGCAGCATCAATAGGCGATGTAAAGTAATCCCTTTAATGTTGTGTGCTGCCCACCCAGTTGGAGCGGTAACAACACAAGACAGCGATGACTCCGTTCTTTTCTGCAGATACGTTGCAATTGCTTTAATCAGAAAACTTTTTCCAGTTCCTGCTTCTCCACTCACGTACAGTCAAACAGGTATAAATGATGTACATGAGCACTCTTTTTTCTCATGAGATAAACCATGCACAATATGTTCTGTGACTTCGTCATATATTTGCCTCTGCTCAACGTTTAGTTCTTTTTCCAAATCTTCTAAGTTAACTACACTCAGCGTCATCAGCCGAGGACCTTGTGCAGCAGTATGCCACACATATGAGTATGGAAGAAGGGAGGCATCACAGCCTTCATAGCAGTTTTGAAGCAGAAGACCAGGGCTTAGACTTTTATGACGCTGGAACGGTCTGCAAATTGCAGTTAACTCAAGATGGAGGTAAATCAGAAGGAGTTAAAGGAAGGGACGGTGATACCATTGTAGAAGAGCAAGTTGAAGAAATCTCACTTGGGTTAATATTTAAGACTATGATGTTGCACAGAGATGAGCATAGGCAGGATAGCCTGAGAGTTCAGAATTCGTGTAAAAAGTTGCAAAACTTTGTTAGGCGCCTGACCAAATCGCACTCGGAATTTGTGGAGAGAGCAAATGAGGCTGAAGTCCGCATTTCTACTTTAGAGGATGATCTTCTGCAACAGAAGAAAGCTTTGGAGGCACAACTCGCTAATAAGGACGATATCAATTGGAAGCTCATTGATTCCGAAAACCGCTCACAAAGAAACGATTTGAGATTTTCACAAAATTCCGGAGGGCAAGGAGGGGTCAGACCCCCGAGGCTTTATGATAGAGCTTTATGATAGAGCTTCTGAAGAAGTCATTTCCTGAGTCTACAAGATGGGACTGGGATCGGGAGGTGGAGAGGGCACATCGGTTCCCTTTTAACATCAGAACAAATCACCGGGATCAAAAACCAAGAGCTATGTTAGTGGCATTTAATAGCTTTCTGGCGCGTGAGGAAATTTTCATTAAAGCACGACCAGATAAGAAAATTTGCGCTCTTGACTGTGACTTTTTCGAACGCCCTGACCTTTGTAAACAATCTGTTGATTTGAGATGGCAGTTTAGACAATTAATTCCAGACTTCCAATCTAAGGGGGCCCAAGCTTATCTGATGTTCCCAGCCAAAATGAAAGTTGTATATAGAGAACGTACCCACTACTTTATGACGGCTTTGGCTGCTAAGGCCTTTATGGATACAATGTAACTGGTTTCACTGGTCTAATACATATACATATATAATGGGACAGATTTTTTTTGGGGGGGGACGGTTAAGACATTGTTTGACATGATATGCTGTAATTGTTAACTGAAGTGTATAGATGGGTATGTTTTACTAGGCCAGTAACATACTTTATTTTTGCCATTTCTCCTTTTGCACTGCTCCTTCTCGGATGGTAGCGGATTAAATACTGATTTTTTTGGACATTTTTCTTTGAGTAGATAACATGCCCGTGGGCGAAGGCAGGTAGATGGGGGCTAGCTCGCATCAACAGGACCATAAGTCCTAAAGCCTCAATGAAGCGTTGGGGGGGAGGGAGGGGTCATCAGGGGTGGGGGGCTGCAGGGGAGGTGCACAAGGAGGGTGTGGGGGTGTGGGGGGAAAAATGGGGAAAAAATGTTCTTGAACACAGCAAACTGCGTAAAAAGCACGGTATAGAGGAATGTATTGTCTTAGTTAGTTTTAGTATTTCAATATATTGGAATTGTTTGATCCTACATTCCTGCAAAATGTCTGCGATGGTTTTGGATAAGCTCATGTATATTATATATATGTCAAATGGCATCTAAACGATTAAAAATCTGCTCATTAAATGTATCGGGGCTAAACAATATTATAAAAAGACAGAAGGTTGCTGCTGAGCTGAGATATATTGCACCACATCTGGTATTTTTGCAGGAAACTCTCATACCGTGGTTAAAAAGAGATGTTCTAAAAGAACTTGGATTTTTATTAGTGATCACTATGGGACAGTCTAGTTTGATACGCGGTGTGGCCATTATGTGTAAGGGTAATAATGTAACATCAGGAAGGACGTTAGCTGATAAAAAAGAAAGATGGGCAATTGCAGATTTCTGTGTGGATGGTAAAAAGTTGACATTATGTAATATTTATGGTGCAAATTTAGATGACCCGGAAGTTCTCACTGAAGTGCACTTGGGATTAGCTACCTGGTCTCAGCCCGTAATGATTTGCAGAGATATGAATATTAATCTGACCAATAGCTCATTGAGAGATGGGTTCGCTAAGTACAGGGGCCGAAAAGCCAAAAGTATATAAAGCACTACAGAATCTAGTGCAGGACCAAGGGCTGATGGATGTATGGGGGCATATAAGATCACAGGACTGTGGATATACATTTTATTCTTACCCCCACAAAAAATTGGTCAGACTTGATTATTTTTTTACCCCGACCTCTGTATTGGAAGGAGCGACAATTACTGTGTACCCAAGGATCTCATCAGATCATTCTCCTATAGTACTTGAGATAGGTGTGGGTTTATCTAAACCAAGACAGCTTAATTTCATATTTGATAGGAAGTTGGTGGCAAATAGTGATTTTAGGGACCATATGAGGAAGTGGATTAGGCTATTCTTTCAGGAAAATAAGGGCTCTACCACGCAGGCCATTATTTGGGATACTTTTAAAGCGGATTTCGGGGGGAATGTATCAGTTTTTCATTCATGAATCAAAGGAAGGCGAGAAAGGAGTTGGATAGACTATATTAGCAATTAACCCTGTCTGAAATATTATTGATGCAGGGGGTAGTCAGTGGGTTGAACGATTTAAGTAAATTGGAGGACACAGTCGCAAAGGATAGAGCGAAAGTGTTAGGATTTTGGAGTGTAGATATCGCAAGGAGGTTTTTAACATCTAGGATGGAAAAGCACGAGTATGGTGAGGCAATAGGGAAAAAGTTGGCGGTACAATTGCGAATGAACGAATCAGCCAGAAATATTGTGCAAATGACGGATTCTGCGGGGGTGGTTCACTCGGATCCACAAGAAATACTTAAGATCTTTCAGCAGCTTTATTCAGAGCTATATGATCAACAGAAAGGGGTGGATGATGGTGGACTAGATTGGATGGTCATGTTAGAGGAGGGATTAAAAAGACTAGACCCAACAGTGGCACAAGGGTTGAAAGTTATTATCACGGGGGAAGAGGCGGAAAAAGCTGTGAAAAGTCTTGCAAATGGAAAAGCAGCTGATCCTGATAGGATACCCAGTGAGGTCTACACACAATTTTATAATGATATTAAAGAGGAGTTATTAGAAGTTATGCAGGCTGCTCAGTTTGGGTCCCCTCCAAGGTCGTGTGCTGAAGCAACTATAGCAGTTTTCTGTAAGAAGGGTTAGCAACCAGAGTTAGTAGGCTCTTATCGGCCGATATCATTGTTAAATGTGGATAATAAAATGTATTCTAAAATATTAGCTAAGCGTTTAACTGACTGCATGGCCTCTTTAGTTTCATACCACCAACATGGTTTTATATGAAAAAGAGGGATGGTAGAACATGTAAAAAAAGTCATTTCCTTATTTGATATAGCTGCTGTGAAAAAGAACGATCTTGCGCGGATTCTGCTTGACGCGGAAAAAGCGTTTGACCGTGTACAGTGGGGGTATTTGTGGAAATTATTGAGTGAAATGGGGTTTGGTCAGAAATGTATTTATGCAATACAATCTTTATATCTACACCCTATGGCTAAGATTACCGCTATGGGCCTACTTTCGGACACTGGTAAAATCACACGTGGTACACGTCAAGGATGCCCCTGCTCCCCTCTTTTGTTTGCCCTTTATAATAATCCTTTTATAGAGCAATTGAGTCGGAATGTTTTGATCCCACCCTATAAAGTTGAAGAATATTACTTTTCGGTTTTTGCCTATGCCGATGATATTGCGGTGACAACTACAAATCCTACTACTGCAATAAATGAAATTGAGCGGCTGGCGAAGGTCTTCGGGAAAGTAGCCGGATATAAATTGAATGAGGAGAAAACTCAAATTCTTTGCTCTGAGACTGTAGTTTGGCAGGACTGTAGGGTAGTAAAGGAAGCAACGTACTTAGGCATTTTATTAAGGGCAAACATGAATGAATTAGTCGAAGTTAACTGGAACACGCATATGGTTAAAATTCGCCCATCTTTGGATAGATGGGAGCGGTTATATCTAACTATTGTTGGACGGTCAAATGTCTTAAAAATGGATGTATGACGTTACAACGCATACTTTTACAACGCCTACCTTTACAACGCATTTTTTACACCGCAACATCCATTACAACGCACACCATTACAATGCATGCCATTACAACGAATTCTTTGAAACTACCTTTACAACGCATTCCACTACAAGGCATACTATATTTACAACGCATACCATTACAACGCATTACATTGCATTGCATGTAAGGTAAGTGTTGGATAGTGTAGGGGTAAAAATTACTATTCTAACTCCAGGGGGTGCAACAGTAGGGTAAGTGTTGGATAGTGTAGGGGTAAAAATTACTATTCTAACTCCAGGGGGTGCAACAGTAGGGTAAGTGTTGGATAGTGTAAGGGTATAATGTGTTGTAATGCTATGCGTTGTAATGGTATGCATTGTAATGACTGCGTTGTAATGGCATGCATTGTAGTGGTGTGCGTTGTAGTGTCATGCGTTGTAATGACTGCGTTGTAAATGCATGTGTTGTAATGGATGTTGTGTTGTAAAAGTTTTGTTGTAATGGTAGTGCGTTGTAAAAGTTGCGTTGTGAAGGTTGTATACCCTTAAAAATGAATATATTGCCAAAAGTCCTATACTTATTTAGGTCTATACCGCTAGAAGTCTCAAAAGATAAAATACAGGCATTACAGGCAAGATATGTGAAATTTATCTGTAGCCCAGGAAGACCTAGAAGGGCAATGAAATTCATGACTCTATCGCATTTGAGGGGAGGACTGGGGGTCCCAGATTTTTATTTGTACTATGTTACTTGTTTTCGTTTAAGGATGAGGGTTTTGATTACTGGAGAGACAGGAACTGATGTGGCTAATGCTCCGAAAATTTATGATATGCAGTTAGGAACATGTGCAAAGCAATCCTTAGTTAAAGAGATTGATGGGAGCTATTACAAACGGACTAGGTTCAAGGTTGCGTTGGGGGCGTTTAAGGTTTGGAAATGGTTTGTGAAAACTATGGGGATAGGGAAAGTATCGTATTATACGCCCTTTAGCGCTTATAGGCTCTTACCAGGCATCTTTTCTGATGCAATGGCTTTAATTTGGCAGCGGAAAGGGATTAGGATCCTGGGAGATATGATTAATGAGCAAGGGATTTGTAAATCTTTTGAGGAGATGAAGGATCAGTTTTCGCTGCCCAGGAGTTTTTTCTTCAAATATTTACAAATTTGTGATTATTTAAATCGGCGAAGAGGGAAGCTGGAACAAAATAAAGTCATTAAAGGAATTAGGAGGTCTGTTAAAATTGGAGTGATATATAAATTGTTACTGTCTGTTAAGAATGATGATATAGAAAAAGTAAAGCTAAAATGGAGAGACTCACTAGGAGACCCAGAGATAGAAGTGGAAGATCTTCTAATATTATCTAAGGAGGCCCTAATGTCCGCAAATTTGAAAGCCCAGTTTTTCAAAACTTTATATGATTTATATTACACTCCTAAAAGAATGGCAAAATGGGGCGGAGGAAACGAAGGCAAGTGTTTCCGGTGTGGGGAAAATGATGAATGAAATGAATGAAATGAAAGCGGGATTTCTAAAGCGCATGGCTGCCCGGGGGTGTCCCAGCGCTGGGATTGTACTAGCAACTGAGGGGGGGAAACAGAAACGGGAAGGGAAAGCGCAGATTATTGTGGGAAAAGATGGGTTTTGAGTAGTTTGCGAAATTTGTTGTGATGCGTTTCCGCGCGTAGATGGGTTGGTAAAGCGTTCCACAATATTGCAGCTGCAACTGAGAAACGGCGTCCTCCAGTACGAGCTTTCTTAATTTTGTGTACTGTGGCCAAATTGCCATGGGAGGAGCGCAGAGACCTATTGGGTTTGTATGGGAAAAGCCTGAGTTTATGCAGCGGGGGGTCCTGATCTTGTAGAGCTTTGTGCGTAATGCATAGGGCCTTAAATTTGTCCCTTTCACGGATTGGCAGCCAGTGAAGTGCCTTCAATGATGCTGGGGCGATACACATTTTTTATAGTTGTGTTAAACTTCAAGGTTAATATTGGAGATCTTGAACAGATCTTGTCTTTGGTGCTCAGAACATCTGTTGTTATTACTCCGGCAATGTTGTTACTGGGTAAAATTCCAAATGACAAGAATCACTATTTCAGCATCGTCATTTTATATTTTTTGCAATGACTGTTGCACGCCTGTGCATTGCTACGGAGTGGTTACAGGAAAAACCACCGGACTTCCACCAGTGGCGCGCCAGAATGCTCAGTTTTTATAATCTGGAGTGGAGTCTCTTCTCTATCAAAGGACTGAGGAAAAGAAGACTGGGCATAAAAATTTGGAGCGCATTTGGGGATTACTATGAGGAATGAATTGTCATTTGGATGTAATAGCTTTGCTTTGACTCTTTTGGAAAATGATGGAATTGTGAATTGGAAACTTTGTTTTATTCGCTGTTTGCTGTGAAAGAACAATAAAAATATATATAAAAAAAAGAAGATTTTGTTTTGGATGAGTCTTGTATTTTTCTTTCCTTAGACCTTAAACCTTTTTTATTTTGTTTTTGACGTCTTTCTTTGGATGGAATATTGTTTTTTCTTTGTATAGATGATTATAATCTGTGGTAAAGACAAAATACCATATTATAGACCTCTAAAAACATATTACATAGCAATTACAATAAGTAAACAATATAAACACTAGTATACAACAAAATGCTGATTTACATTACATGCGCTTTGCTTTTTGTCAAAAACGATTTACTATGTAAAAAGTTTTCTGGTAAAATGTCTGGCTTAAATTTTTTTTTGTCAAAGATCACACTGAGTTTCTGTGTGAAATAAGGAATTACATTTTCACATTTTTCAATAATGTCACCTGTGCCTTTGAACAGTTTGTCTCTTTTAGCTTAAAAGGTACTCTGTGTCTGTATCTCATATCACTATGCATGTGCATAATCTCTCTTTTTATGTGTGTCATTTCTCTCTTTGTATGTCTCTCATGACATGTGTGTCATGTGCCTAAGATCACACTGTGAGTCAAGCTTGATTTTAAATGGATCTGGATGAATAATTTGCATAGTACATGTACTAGTAGGAAATCTTAGACAGCATGTGTTTTATGTCTCTTTCTTCTGAAATAGGCTCAAAGCTCTGCAATCAAGATCCAGGGTGTGTTATATATGTTGATTTTAAATGGATCTGGGTGAATAATATGCTTAGTTGATTAGTGAAATAATATGTGCAGACACACACATACTGCTTGCAGAGACAGATATGGTAGATTACATGGAACATCCTGGACATCTGCCTAAGATCACACTGATGGATGAATCAAGTTTCAGTCACTGTGTGATCTTAGGCACATGACCAGGATATTACATGTAATGAGAAATGTATGTTATGTCTTGCTTATATATTGGTGGCCTTTTTTTGCCAGTAGAGACAGTGAAATAATATGAGCAGAGACACACATTCTGCTTGCAGAGACAGACATGGTAGATTATATGTAACGTCCTGGTCATGTGCCTAAGATCACATTGTGAGTCAAGCTTGATTTTAAATGGATGTGGGTGAATAAAATGCTTAGTTGAAGTCTTTAAAAATATGGAAGCTAAAAGAGACAAAACGATCAGTGGAGAAGACATCGCCCCTCCACGGGCCCTGGGAGGCTAGTAATGTCCAGCAAAGAAACATGGTAGTCTGTTCTGGCGTGATGTTTCCCATGTGTGTGCTCCTGTAGAGCCAGCCATAGTTAAATAAATGGTGTAGGCTTGTATCACACACCTGCAGTCAGATCGCTAAGAGTCAAAGCTTAGCAGGTGTCGGCAGCTGGGTCTCAACCCCAGTGGGGCATCGCTCCCCCAAACAAGTGGCAAGAATAGTACTCACTGTGTCTCTTGTCTGCAGTTGGAGGACGCATCGGGGGCCCCGCCCTGGGCGTCCAACCATCCACAATCCCGTTGGGGCATCCGTTTGACTGGCGGTCTGAGCGACATTATCGTTCAGGCGCACCCTGCTGAGGACCAATGGTGTTTGTTAAATAAACAAATCCGCTGTCTGTGGTGTTACATCCGGCCACTCTATGGATTGCCGTATATAGCTTCATCATCACTCGGGAAAGCCCGGGGACTGGTGACCATGGCAGAGTCCGATGTTGGTAAGCCGCTGATTTCCGTCACTTTTCGGAGGGCATCTTGCTGTTCCTGTAGGACAAGTTCCACAGGTGGGGAGTGTGTCTCTGATCTTTGCGATTGATGAGTTGAGGGTGTTCTGCGTCCCCGGGTGCGTGCCTTGGTCGTGGATACCTGCGCGCGCCTGGGCGTTGTATCGACACCGCTGTCCAGCCAAGCCTCAGTTTCCTCCGGGTCGGTGAAGAAGTGCGTTTTGTCTTGTGCTACGACCCTTAGTTTGGCGGGGAAGAGGAGGGAGTACTTAAGTCCAATTTGGCGCAGTCTTTGTTTCACCACCAGGAAGGAATGTCTCTGGCGTTACACCTGTACTGTATAGTCTGGGAAGTACATAACTTTAGTGTTGTCGATTTGGACATCTCCAAGTTTCCAGGTTTTGCGCAGGATTGCGTCCCGGTCACGGTAATTCAGAACCCGTAAGAGCAGTGGTCTAGGATTTGATCCCGTGGGGAGAGGCCTCGTCGGCAATCGGTGCGCACTTTCAACCACGAAGTGCGGCAACATGGCACCCTCCGGCAGTAGTGCTCTCAACCAATCCTCCACATGCTGCGTGGGGCCTCTCCCCTCCCATTTTTCTGGCACACCTACTAGACGTATGTTTTTTCTTCGTGCCCTCCCCTCTGCGTCCTCAGCACGGTCCTCCAGGAATTCCACCCTGTTTAGGAGATCACGTACTTGTTTGTCCGCCTGGCTTACCCGGGGTACCCAGGTCTGTCAGTGTGCCCTCCAGGGATGTGGTGCGTTCTGCCAGTTTCTTGTGGTCAGCTTTGAGATGGTTGAGGTCAATCGCTACACTGTCTATTTTGGTCTCCAGAGAGGTGCGGGTGAGTTGGAGCGATTCCTCCAGCCGTTCCATGGTGGCCAGCACAGTGTCCAGTTTCGTCGCCACCTGGTCTGTGTCCGTCTGTTTCGATAGCCTGTCCATTTTCCCCTTGGAAGATGCACCCCCAAGGCAAGTTCGAGTCTTCACTCCTCCAGACATGGGCAAGTCAGCGAGTGGGGTAGCCGGTGTTGGCTGGGATCCCCGATGGCAGGGGTCTTTCCGGTGGATGGCTCAAGGAGCGCTGTATCAGGAGCGTGGCAGTCTCAGGAAATGTCTGGGTCGTGCAGTGTTCTCGTCTTGAGCACTTCGCATTGTTCACAACCTCTGGTGGATATAGCCGCCGTGAATCAGGGCGCCGGCCGCCAACAGTAGCGTCCGTGTAGTGGCTGTGTGGCAGGGGTCACCCCATAGCACAAGTAGATCATGAGCTAATGATCTCGCATCGTTTGCGGCATCTTCCTGTGTCACTTTACACAATGTCCTCTAGTCTTTTGTTCTACTCCGCTCCGGGCACATGGGCATCAAAGGGCCGCCGACCACGCGCGGCGTCAAGGGGTCCCCCCAGAGGTCGAGGTTGCCGGGGCGAGATGGGGGGAGACAATCAGCAGCTTACCTCAATATCTCGGATCGAGCGATCTCCGGTCTCCCCAGTGTGGGAAGGCTCCGTGCTCAGTCTCTGCCAGTGTGCCAGCCCATCTCAATCTATCACATGGGGCCTCCTCCGCCACCTGGCCACGTCCCCCTCCGCTGCAGCGCTCCACGTGTGCCTGGCCTGATTTCAATCCCAGAGCCCCCGGGCTGCCATGCGGTCAATAGTGTGTCGTGCCAACACGCCGATGCCCATCCACTGACGCCAGATCTTCTTGTGGTTGGGCACCGTCTCCAGGGGCTGGGCATGGGTGGTCGGGGTCCCCACTGGCCTCGTGTCCCAGTGTGATCTCCTGTCTCTTATGAACGCGCTCGTGACGCGTGGTGCGAGGGCGGCGTTTTTGAGGGGCCATGGGGTTGCTAGGGCAAGGGTGGTGCTTGCTTGCCTTACCCACCTCACAGCATGTGTAGCTCCTCCGCAGTTGCCCCGGGTGGTGTATGTCCTGGGGGGTGCCTCTGTGGTGCGCACCGAGTCTACCATTCAGCAGAGTGGGTCCGCTTCCGCCACCGGGCCGTTCCCTAGCTCTCCGCCACTCTCCCCCTCAGGCTCGTCTCTCGGGGCTTCTCTCCGCTTGCCGACTGCAGGACGTATGAGAAACAGAATCGGCTATGTGGGTCAGCCGCGGGCAGCATCGCGAGCGTGCGGTTCTATTCGATGCACCCGCCGGGGGCCCCCAGTGTCTCCCGGTGAAGGCCCCGCCTCCAGGCCTAGCCCCGTGGCGTGATCCACGGGCTCATGTCAACTTGGCCGCCAACCCTACAGCCCACAGCACGGCAACAACTGCCCAGAGAAGGTCCGGAGCGGCCAGGAGCAGTCAAGTGTCCTCAAAGTTGGTAAGTGGGCGGAGGTTGATGCTGGGGTGTCCCGCCTGTGATTTGTGCCGGCTGCTGGGAACTTGGATGGATTACTGGCCCGTGGAAGGGAAGCTCCGGCCGGGGCTCTCCCCTTTAGCTTCCAGCACCATTGCGTGCCAAGCCATGCCCCAATAACATGCTTAGTTGATGTCTTTAAAAATATGGAAGTACATGTTTTTTAAAGACATGGTAGATTACATGTAACATCCTGGTCATGTGCCTAAGATCCCTGGGCGCGTGCCGTGGTCGTGGATCCCTGCGCACGCCTGGGCGTTGTATCGACACCGCTGTCCAGCCAAGCCTCAGTTTCCTCCGGGTTGGTGAAGAAGTAAGTTTTGTCTTGTGCTACGACCCTTAGTTTGGCGGGCAAGAGGAGGGAGTACGTAAGTCCAATTTGGCGCAGTCTTTGTTTCACCGCCAGGAAGGAATGTCTCTGGCGTTGCACCTGTACTGTTTAGTCGGGGAAGAACATCACTTTAGTGTTGTCGATTTGGACATCTCCAAGTTTCCTGGTTTCGCGCAGGATTGCGTCCCGGTCACGGTAATTCAGAACCCGGAAGAGCAGTGGTCTAGGATTTGGTCCCGTGGGGAGAGGTCTCGTCGGCACTCGGTGCGCACGTTCAACCGCAAAGTGCGGCGACAGGGCACCCTCCGGCAGTAGTGCTCTAAACCAATCCTCCACATGCTGCGTGGGGTCTCTCCCCTCCCATTTTTCCGGCACACCTACTAGTCAGATGTTGTTTCTTTGTACCCTCCCCTCTGCGTCCTCGGCACGGTCCTCCAGGAATTCCACCCTGTTTAGGAGATCACGTACTTGTTTGTCCCAGGTCTGTCAGTGTGCCCTCCAGGGGTGTGGTGCGTTCCGCCAGTTTCTTGTGGTCAGCTTTGAGATGGTTTAGGTCAATCGCCACACTGTTCATTTTGGTCTCCAGCGAGGTGCGGGTGAGCTGGAGCGATTCCTCTAGCCGTTCCATGGCGGCCAGCACAGTGTCCAGTTTTGTTGCCACCTGGTCCGTGTCCGTCTGTTTCGATAGCCTGTCCATTTTCCCCTTGGAAGATGCACCCCCAAGGCCAGTCCGAGACTTCACTCCTCCAGACATGGGCAAGTCAGCGAGTGGGGTAGCCGGTGTTGGCTGGGATCCCCGATGGCAGGGGTCTTTCTGGTGGACGACTCAAGGAGCGCTGTATCAGGAGCTTGGCAGTCTCAGGAAATGTCTGGGTCGTGCAGTGTTCTCGTCTCGAGCACTTCACGTTGTTCACAACCTCTGGTGGATATAGCCGCCGTGAATCTGGGCGCCGGCCGCCAACAGTAGCGTCTGTGTAGGGGCTGTGTGGCAGGGGTCACCCCATTCCTGTGCCGCTTTACACACTGTCCTCTAGTCTTTTGTTCTCCTCCGCTCCGGGCACATGGGCATCACGGGGCCACCAGACACGCGCGGCGTCAAGGGGTTCCCCCAGAGGTCGAGGTCGCCGGGGCGAGAGGGGGGGAGACAATCAGCAGCTCACCTCAGTATCTCGGATCGAGCGATCTCCGGTCTCCCCAGTGTGGGAAGGCTCCGTGCTCAGTCCCTCCCAGTGTGCCAGCCCGTCTCAGTCTATCACATAGAGCCTCTTCCGCCACCTGGCAACGTCCCCCTCCGCTGCAGCACTCCACGTGTGCCTGGCCTGATTTCAATCCCAGAGCCCCCGGGGTGCCAGGCAGTCAATAGTGTGTCATGCCAACACGCCGATGCCCATCCACTGACGCCAGATCTTCTTGTAGTTGGGCGCCGTCTCCAGGGGCCAGGCCTGGGTGGTCGTGGGTCCCCCCTGGCCTCATGTCCTAGTGTGATCTCCTGTCTCTTATGAGCGCGCTCGTGGCGCGTGGTGTGAGGGTGGCGTTTTCGAGGGGCCCAGGGGTTGCAAGGGCAAGGGTGGTGCTTGCTTGCCTTACCCTCCTCACAGCATGTGTATCTCCTCCGCAGTTGCCCGGGTGGTGTATGTCCTGGGGGGTGCCTCTGTGGTGCGCACCAAGTCTACCATTAAGCAGGGCGGGTCTGCTTCCACTATTCCCTAGCTCTCCGCCACTCTCCCCCTCAGGCTCATCTCTCGGGTCTATTCGATGCACCCGCCGGGGCCCCCAGTGTCTCCTGGCGAAGGCTCCACCTCCAGGCCTAGCCCCGTGGCGCGATCCACAGCCTCATGTCACCTCGGCCGCCGACCCTACAGCCCGCAGCACGGCAACAACTGCCCAGAGAAGGCCCGGAGCGGCCAGGATAGTCGAGTGTCCTCAAAGTTGGTAAGTGGGCAGAGGGTGATGCCGGGGTGTGCTGCCTGTGATTTGTGCCGGCTGCTGGGAACTTGGACGGATTACTGGCCGGTGGAAGGGGAGCTCACAGTGTGATCTTAGGCACATGACTGGGATGTTACATATAATCTACCATGTCTGTCTCTGCAAGCAGTATGAGTGTCTCTGCTCATATTATTTCACTGTCTCTACAGACAAAAAAAAGGCCAGCTATATATAAGCAAGACATAACATTAATTTCTCATTACATGTAACATCCTGGTCATGTGCCTAAGATCACACAGTGACTGAAGCTTGATTCATCCATCAGTGTGATCTTAGGCAGAGACACACATTCTGTTTGCAGAGACAGACATGGTAGATTATATGTAACATCCTGGTCATGTGCCTAAGATCACACTGTGAGTGAAGCTTGATTAATCCATCAGTGTGATCTTAGGCAGAGACACACATACTTTTTGCTGAGACATACATGGTAGATTATATGTAACATCCTGGTCATGTGCCTAAGATCACACTGTGAGTGAAGCTTGATTCACCCATCAGTGTGATCTTAGGCAGAGACATACATACTGTTTGCAGAGGCAGACATGATAGATTATATGTAACATTCTGATCATGTGCCTAAGATCACACTGTGAGTGAAGCTTGATTAACCCATCAGTGTGATCTTAGGCAACGACACACATACTGTTTGCAGAGACAGACATGGTAGATTATATGCAACATCCTGATCATGTGCCTAAATCACACTGTGAGTGAAGCTTGATTCATCCATCAGTGTGATCTTAGGCAAAGACACACATACTGTTTGCCGAGACAGACATGGTAGATTATATGTAACATTCTGATCATGTGCCTAAGATCACACTGTGAGTGAAGCTTGATTAATCCATCAGTGTGATCTTAGGCAGAGACACACATACTGTTTGCAGAGACAGACATGGTAGATTATATGTAACATCCTGGTCATGTGCCTAAGATCACACTGTGAGTGAAGCTTGATTCACCCATCAGTGTGATATTAGGCAGAGACACACATACTGTTTGCAGAGACAGACATGGTAGATATATGTAATATTCTGGTCATGTGCCTAAGATCACACTGTGAGTGAAGCTAGAGTCATCCATCAGTGTGATCTTAGGCAGAGACACACATACTGTTTGCAGAGACAGACATGGTAGATTATATGTAACAGTCTGATCATGTGCCTAAAATCACACTGTGAGTGAAGCTTGATTCACCCATCAGTGTGATCTTAGGCACATGATCAGTATGATCTTAGGCAGACAAGAAAATGAAAAGGGAGGTCTCCTCACAATCCGTTGGGGGACGAGGAGAAAAACAATAGTTACAGCGAACAAGTAGTCCCTAGTTGGCCTATAAGTAAGGCAAAGAGGGAAATTCCTCTGTTAGATTGACGATGGGGTAGGGGGGAGGGAGGGGGAAGCCAATCGGCCAGCAGATGCCATCACCACATGAAAAATAAATCACAAATAATGAGGGAAAATTTCAGAGACACACTTCAAAACACAAGGTATATGTATTTGCACACATTTTTAATACACAGTATACAAATATTGATATAAAATGTCAGTTTAAAAAAACATAAAAATGTACTTTGAAATGTACATGGGTACCAAGCAATAATTTAAAAACACAAGAACACAAGATTGTCGACGCAGCGTTTCGGTATCTAGGATTTGACCTTCATCAGGACAGGGTTTCTAAAAGAAGAAACATCTTATTTAGAAATAGATCTATTACATTTTGATCAGCATTTTATTCACATCTTCACATCATTTAAAGAAGGACCCACGTTATCAAGCATGATTAACTGACAAGTACAGTGTCAAGATTTTCATTTAACAAAGATGGGCACATTTCCGCCTCTTTTATTAAGCATGTGGTATGGATTTGAGAAAGGGGGGGGAACCAGATAGGCTGGGGTTTATATGATTTGCACAAGCCCAGGGACTGGGGTGGGGGTAGCCCATCTCTACAAGATCTTTCGGCCAGTTTTTTTAAATTACTGGAACACGTGAGGGATTCTTAATTTCCTGTCAATATAGAACCCATTATGATGGAATTGTACAAGTACCTTGAAAAGGAGAAGACGAGATCCTCTCTGTTAGGTTCTATGATTGTGTTGTGACATCCAACCTTGTGGTGGCACGTTCCTTTGGATGATATAATTCTAAAGAATTTTTAGAGAATTTTTATATTATTCATATGAAGTCATCATGGGAATTGTTGCTTAGACATGAATACGTTATGCACAATTACCTTAATAATTAGTATTCATGGTGTATTCGTTAGTCTTAACACCGATAAGATGGTTCGAATAGGAACTCTGTGGAGGCTACCTTCTTCAATTGGTAAGTCTCTATGAGGGTCCTGTACTCTGGAAAGACAGTATATCCAATATGTGAAATCTCTACTAATATAGTCAGAGTGTCTGATGGAAGTGGTTTGTGCAGTTACCTTAAATCAATTTGGTATTATTGGTGTATGCTTAAATCTTAAACACCGCTGAGGTTGATGAAATGGGTCTCTTTAGAGGTTACTTTCATCAATTAGTAGTTCTCTGTGGGAGTCCTCGGGCGTCCTGTATAATAGGAAAGGCAGTGTAATATGTAATATCCCGGTTGGGAATACATGGGCATCTTAATAGTCCTGTATTATTTTTGTAGTTACCTTATGCCATTCGTAAGCAAAGTAGGGGAGAGCAGGTAGCCACCGTTTATTCAATGTTCACTGGTCATTTCTAGGGAAAGTTTGATGGACACTGTTTAGTGATTTATCCTCTGTCACATTTTCATACAGGTAAAATCCTGGTTGTTAAATACTTACCCAGGTATAAATAATTTTAATGTATTCCTTGAGATAGTAGTCCAATTGCTGATGTCCCGTCGCAGGGAATAACTTGCTGCGGGGGACTCTAACAGAGGAATTTCCCTCTTTGCCTTACCTATAGGCCAACTAGGGACTACTTGTTCGCTGTAACTATTGTTTTTCTCCTCGTCCCCTAACGGATTGTGAGGAGACCTCCCTTTTCATTTTCTTGTCTATACACGGTTTGTTAACCGGGGAGGTGTTTTTTAACATACCTCAGAGCGAATCCCGCTCCTTAGGCCACTATGGAAGGCCTGAAAACACTTAGCTATAGTGAGGATCAATTCAATAAGATCATAAACAGCACTATTAAAAATGTCACAACTATCAATGCTAATAACAGTGACGAGGAAGAATGGCGCATCCTGTGGAACAACAAAAAGAGGATAATAAGAACAGAATTACATTCAGATTTTTTAATAGATTACTGTAGACACGGGACCATCCCCAAAGGCCTCCAGGTGACAAATGAACCTGGGATCTTTATAAACAATCAAAAATTCATTAAAAATTGGACCCTTTTAGCAAACAGATGCAGTCGGGACTGGATGCTGTTAATAATAGAAACGGCAACCGACATCCTGATTATAGAAAGAGAGGAACTAAAAGAACTAGAGAAAAAACTAGAAGAATGCACTGGTCTGGAAGAAGCCCGGAAAAAATTAGAGGACATCCAAAATGATGTTAACGGCTATAGGGACTACCTGATAAACAAAAAGAGTAACAAACTGAAGAAAGACATAGAAAAATTTAATCCAGAACATGTTTATCCCTATCTCCAGAAATATTATTACGAGCGACCACGGGAATATCCCCAGTATCGCAAACCAGGACAACAAAATCAAAGACAAAACTTCCAACGTAAAAAAGTGAGGTTCTTTGATACCTCGTACACTAGTTCCGACTCAGAAACAGAAACAACTGAAAACGGACAACACTCCTCCCTAAAAGATAAGGACATGACTGGAATTCAATCTAGAGACACTCTCTCTTTTTTAGAGCAGCGACAACATTTTTCCCAGAACCGAGGGAGAGCGAGAGGCAAGAGCAACTACATCCCTCGACCTCAATACAACCACCGATACCAGACAAGAAGCCAGAAAACCTGGGAAACATAATAAAAAAAGCACCTGTAATTAATCTCTCAGATACTAATCTAACAGAGATAGAAATAAAACTTTTAGAAAAGGGATTAGGCTTTGCTATTGCATCCCCCGTAGATAGGTTCAATTTGGAGAGAGACCTTCAGGCTTTCTTTAGGAAAGTCAGATTATTAACTTTCTTTGATGGTAAAGAAAAATACCTTCTTCCAATAAATCTGGCCTGAAACCTAAATCCTCATGGACCCCGAATATAGGTCAAATAAACAAAGATATAGAAGCTTTCGAGATAGTAGTTGAGAAGGGTATTTCGGATCTCTTAGACCAAAAGAATTGGACTAATTTAAATTTGAAAAAGGAAGAAAAACAGGCTCTACAAAAACTACAGAACTGCCAGACACTTACTGTTAAACCGGCAGACAAAGGCGGCAGCATTGTGATAATGTCAACACAACAGTACAATGAAAAAATGCATGTTCTATTAAACAATCAGGATCACTATAAACAGGTCAAAAGAGAAGACTGGTCACAACTAAAAACCACAGTCAAAAGAACGCTAGACCTAGCATTAGAAGATGAGGTGATTTGTAATGAAGAATATAAATTCCTTTTTAATGAGAACCCAGTAATTCCGGCTCTCTACGGGTTACCGAAAGTTCACAAAGACATTCTGAATCCACCCATGAGGCCTATTGTCTCTAGCATCGGTTCCCTTACAGAGCTGTTAAGCCAATACGCAGATATCTTTCTCCAACCCCATGTCACCAACCAAAAAGCTTATGTTAAGGACACAGGAGATATCATTCAGAAACTTGAGGGAATTCCATTCAATAGTGACACCCAAATTTTAGTAACCCTCGATATAGAGGCTTTGTATACAAATATACCCCAAGGCAGCACTATCGCAATGATAGAAAGCCTTTTTACTAGTCACGAGAGAGACCTTAACGCACAAGAAATCTTCATAGTTGACTGTGTCACACTAGTATTGAAAAACAACATTTTTATGTTTCAGAATGATTTTTTTAAACAAATCAAAGGGACCAGCATGGGAGCCACATGTGCGCCGAGCCTGGCATGTCTATACGTTGCCAGGTTCGAAGACAATCACATATTTAACCCCATGGCACCATTTTATGAGAATATATCCAACTGGTCTAGGTATATAGACGATGTTTTCTTCATATGGACAGGCCCAGTAGAAACATTGGAAGAATTCATTATATGGCTGAACTTAGGTGATAGTAACCTAAAATTCACTTCTAATCATGACACACAGCAGTGCGAATTCTTAGACATCTTGATCAAAAACGAGGAGAACAAACTAATAGTTGAGTTGTTTACTAAAAAAACTGATCGCAATACCATGCTGCATTATGATAGCTTCCACCCACCATGCCAGAAAGATAATATACCGTTCGGCCAATTTCTTAGGCTCAGACGAAACTGCACTAAAATGCAAGACTTCGATAAACATGTTAACATTCTCACTGAGAAATTTGTTAATCGAGGTTATCCGAAACGGATGATCAGACACGCCTACAAAAGAGCAAAATACTATAACAGGGACAACCTCCTGCAGAACAAACTAAAGAAAACCGAAGCATCCAAACCACTCATTTTTGTGACTAACTACAGCTCTGTTAGTAATAAAATAAAGAATATAATAAACCGAAATTGGCACCTAGTGACCAACAATAAGAAAGAAAAATTACCCAAACCTATGTTCGCGTTCAGACGCAACAAAACGTTAAGGAATAGCTTGGTTCACACATAGAGGGAAACTAAAATTGACCTACAATTAAGCATGAACAACGCCCCTCTCCCAACAAGGACCTTTCCATGTGGCAACTGTGGCAACTGTAAGTCAATAATTAAGGGTGCCTGTATAGATGTAAACAAAAACTCCCACAAAATTCAGTCAATGATGAACTGCAGGTCCAAAAATTTAATTTACCTGATCAAATGCCCCTGCAACTTGCCATACATAGGCGAAACCTCTAGAGAGGTTCGCCTGAGACTAAATGAACATAGGTCAGCTATAAGAACTAAAAAGAAAGGAGCACCCCTAACTGAACATTGGCAGGAAGCCAACCACGCACTGGAGGACCTATCCTGGTGTGTGTTGGAACTAATACATATGAATGCCAGAGGCGGTGACATTGATACCAAACGCAGGAAAAGAGAACAATTTTTCATGTCTAAATTCAAAACAGTGAAAAAGGGATTAAATAACAAAGAGGACTCGGAGCGAATCTTAATTTAGTCTTGCCCCCAGATACACACACGGTTTCCTGCGCACAAGTAGATTAGAATAATCGATCAATCTACAGGAACCAACACTGTATGCCGTTTTGGCACAGGTAAAGTGGTGATGAGAAGAATTCACAAAAGCACTATTGATTTAACAAAAATCTTTATTGCAGGCAGCCCATCATGCTTCATTAAGATGTTTTAATAAGGTACTTTTACCTAAGTGACACATTGGGCATATGCCACTAACTTCAGATCAATACCGTGCGCTAAAATTCCATGGCAAAGGCACACGCTGGATATAGTACCACGTAGTGTGGTAACAATAGATATGTGAAATAACCACCAGCTTAAATAGGGGTTGCCAAAATATAGTAACTTGCAATTTTTGAGACGTCTGAGTAAGTCTACAATGATTCATTGAAATAACATTCTCCCTACAAAAAAATGAGGAAGTTAAACGACTTATGTATTTCGCTTTATCCAGGACTACTCGTATAGTTCTCTGTGCTTATCTTGGAGAAATCTATATATCCATTCACTTCCCCGAAATTATAATGTCTAATTAGATATGGCCGACTAGCTAGAATAAACATCAGCACGTGTTGCACCGCCCTCGATTTGGGCTTTCACTATGACAGGAAGGGAGCCTCCCTTTCAGGAAGTAAGATAACACAAACTACACGAGTAGTTTCTTCTTCTCGAATGGAGCGGTCCTTAGCGCGGCAGAAATCGCGCGGTAATTCATTCTCTCAAAGCAGCCTAGGTTTTCCAGCCTGACAGGAAGTGAGGCATTATTGGATGCAGGAAGACAGTCTAAACTACACGAGTAGTTCTTCCCTTTGAACTACTCTAGTAGTTCTATGCGTGACAGAAAACGCGCGCCAACTAATTACCTTCAACAAGCGCCGGCTGATCTAACCGCCGCGGCGTTGTATAAAAAGAGTCTGTTGCCGCACTGCTGCATTCGTGACCAGAGAGACGCGAGGTAGCAGGGAGGCCGAACTACATTCATGAGGTAAGCAATCACGCCGGTAGGGTTAAACTAGTGATTCCACCAAGGCTAGATACCTGAAGCGTCAATCAGCTGCCCCAAAATATAGCGCATTTAAAAGTGTAAAACTTTAAAGAGCAAGGCTAGCATGAACGCGTTAGTTTAAGGAACAGTATAAATAATTGAAGCGGTAAAGAGTATGTTCCCACCAGAGGCCGGACGCAAAGTAAACAATCCATGTTTGTCCCTAACCTAATATGACCCGCAAAGTTGTGTAAATACTGGCAAAACACTAGCCAAGAATGGCGAGCGAGGAATAGTAATGATAAACAGTGCAGAACAAGACGCTAAAAAGAGATTCAACTTGTAGTGATCACTAGCACCTCCAAAAAGCGTAAATTAATACTATGCACCTCTCCCTCTAGCCTGGTGATACAACGTACCCAGCGTGGAGATAACACAGTCCCCCGCAGCAAGTTATTCCCTGCGACGGGACATCAGCAATTGGACTACTATCTCAAGGAATACATTAAAATTATTTATACCTGGGTAAGTATTTAACAACCAGGATTTTACCTGTATGAAAAAGTGACAGAGGATAAATCACTAAACAGTGTCCATCAAACTTTCCCTAGAAATGACCAGTGAACATTGAATAAACGGTGGCTACCTGCTCTCCCCTACTTTGCTTACGAATGGCATAAGGTAACTACAAAAATAATACAGGACTATTAAGATGCCCATGTATTCCCAACCGGGATATTACATATTACACTGCCTTTCCTATTATACAGGACGCCCGAGGACTCCCACAGAGAACTACTAATTGATGAAAGTAACCTCTAAAGAGACCCATTTCATCACCCTCAGCGGTGTTTAAGATTTAAGCATACACCAATAATACCAAATTGATTTAAGGTAACTGCACAAACCACTTCCATCAGACACTCTGACTATATTAGTAGAGATTTCACATATTGGATATACTGTCTTTCCAGAGCACAGGACCCTCATAGAGACTTACCAATTGAAGAAGGTAGCCTCCACAGAGTTCCTATTCGAACCATCTTATCGGTGTTAAGACTAACGAATACACCATGAATACTAATTATTAAGGTAATTGTGCATAACGTATTCATGTCTAAGCAACAATTCCCATGATGACTTCATATGAATAATATAAAAATTCTCTAAAAATTCTTTAGAATTATATCATCCAAAGGAACGTGCCACCACAAGGTTGGATGTCACTACACAATCATAGAACCTAACAGAGAGGATCTCGTCTTCTCCTTTTCAAGGTACTTGTACAATTCCATCATAATGGGTTCTATATTGACAGGAAATTAAGAATCCCTCACGTGTTCCAGTAATTTAAAAAAACTGGCCGAAAGATCTTGTAGAGATGGGCTACCCCCACCCCAGTCCCTGGGCTTGTGCAAATCATATAAACCCCAGCCTATCTGGTTCCCCCCCCCCTTTCTCAAATCCATACCACATGCTTAATAAAAGAGGCGGAAATGTGCCCATCTTTGTTAAATGAAAATCTTGACACTGTACTTGTCAGTTAATCATGCTTGATAACGTGGGTCCTTCTTTAAATGATGTGAAGATGTGAATAAAATGCTGATCAAAATGTAATAGATCTATTTCTAAATAAGATGTTTCTTCTTTTAGAAACCCTGTCCTGATGAAGGTCAAATCCTAGATACCGAAACGCTGCGTCGACAATCTTGTGTTCTTGTGTTTTTAAATTATTGCTTGGTACCCATGTACATTTCAAAGTACATTTTTATGTTTTTTTAAACTGACATTTTATATCAATATTTGTATACTGTGTATTAAAAATTTGTGCAAATACATATACCTTGTGTTTTGAAGTGTGTCTCTGAAATTTTCCCTCATTATTTGTGATTTATTTTTCATGTGGTGATGGCATCTGCTGGCCGATTGGCTTCCCCCTCCCTCCCCCCTACCCCATCGTCAATCTAACAGAGGAATTTCCCTCTTTGCCTTACCTATAGGCCAACTAGGGACTACTTGTTCGCTGTAACTATGATCTTAGGCAGAGACACACATACTGTTTGCAGAGACAGACATGGTAGATTATATGTAACATTCTGATCATGTGCCTAAGATCACACTGTGAGTGAAGCTTGATTCATCCATCAGTGTGATCTTAGGCAGAGACACACATACTGTTTGCAGAGACAGACATGGTAGATTACATGTAACATTCTGATCATGTGCCTAAGATCACACTGTGAGTGAAACTTGATTCACCCATCAGTGTGATCTTAGGCAGAGACACACATACTGTTTGCAGATACAGACATGATAGATTATATGTAACATCCTGCTCATGTGCCTAAGATCACACTGTGAATAAAGCTTGATTCACCCATCAATGTGATCTTAGGCAGAGACACACATACTGTTTGCAGAGACAGACATGGTAGATTATATGTAACATTCTGATCATGTGCCTAAGATCACACTGTGAGTGAAGCTTGATTCACCCATCAGTGTGATCTAAGGCACATGATCAGTATGATCTTAGGCAGAGACACACATACTGTTTGCTGAGACAGACATGGTAGATTATATGTAACATTCTGATCATATGCCTAAGATTACACTGTGAGTGAAGCTTGATTCATCCATTAGTCTGATCTTAGGCAGAGACACACATACTGTTTGCAGAGACAGAAATGGTAGATTATATGTAACATTCTGATCATGTTTGTTACCATCTGGACGCCTGTTTCAGCATTTCATTGCTGGAGCGCGCTGCAGAGCGAGCTATTTACAAACGCTTCGCGTTTTTTAAACATCCCATTTTTCTATTTGTTTTGGCCTTATTTGTATTTGGCCTTGTTCTTAATAGGGTAGTGCTCCCCTCACCTGCACAATAATTGTTGTTCACCGCGCTTTGCGGGTCCCGGTCCACACCAGCTTTGGCCGCCATCTTAGGTGAGTCTTTCTCCACGCCAGGGCATTCGAGGCTAGCAGACCAGCTGCTGGCCTGCATATAAGGGGGCATTGCAGGTGGGCCACTCTGTTTGTTACCATCTGGACGCCTGTTTCAGCATTTCATTGCTGGAGCGCGCTGCAGAGCGAGCTATTTACAAACGCTTCGCGTTTTTTAAACATCCCGTTTTTCTATTTGTTTTGGCCTTATTTGTATTTGGCCTTGTTCTTAATAGGGTAGTGCTCCCCTCACCTGCACAATAATTGTTGTTCACCGCGCTTTGCGGGTCCCGGTCCACACCAGCTTTGGCCGCCATCTTAGGTGAGTCTTTCTCCACGCCAGGGCATTCGAGGCTAGCAGACCAGCTGCTGGCCTGCATATAAGGGGGCATTGCAGGCGGGCCACTCTGTTTGTTACCATCTGGACGCCTGTTTCAGCATTTCATTGCTGGAGCGCGCTGCAGAGCGAGCGATATACAAACGCTTCGCGTTTTTTAAACATCCAGTTTTTCTATTTGTTTTGGCCTTATTTGTATTTTGCCTTGTTCTTAATAGGGTAGTGCTCCCCTCACCTGCACAATAATTGTTGTTCACCGCGCTTTGCGGGTCCCGGTCCACACCAGCTTTGGCCGCCATCTTAGGTGAGTCTTTCTCCACGCCAGGGCATTCGAGGCTAGCAGACCAGCTGCTGGCCTGCATATAAGCAGCCATTTCACGCGCAGCGTTCTCGCGCAGCGTTCCGCTTTAGTGACGCCGGAGTCACGCCTGAGTCCAGCCCGTCTGCGCCCGTCAGCGTTCCGGAGGCGGCGGAGCGGCGCGGAACTCTTGCTTGGCGAGCAGTATGATTCGCTATTCGTCAGTGATCCTACGCTCCCTGCAACCCAATTCTTGCACGTGTCGAACGGTGTTTCCTGGCCGGCATATGGGTAAGCACCGCTGCCCTGTTTGCGGCTGGTCCCCTACCTTTGGACCCTCCCCCGTTCTGCGGTCAGTCGAGGGGTTGGTGGACCATCTGTGCCTTTTGTTGAACACTCGTTCATTAGGTAGACATGCCCTCGACATTTACGATCTTCTGGTCAGGGAGAAACCCTTATGCCTCTTTCTGACCGAAACCTGGTTGGGGGAGTCGTCCAATCCAGACATCTTGGCGGCTATCCCTCCGGATTACAACATCTTCCGGCAGGATCGAGTCAAGGGAAGAGGGGGTGGAGTGGCGGTGGTGGTCAAGAAAAGCGTCCCGTGTTCCATCCTCCCCACGGAGACGATAGTAGGTTCAGAGTCCCTTGCTTTTGCCATCAGGCTGTCCCCTCACCAAGCCTTGAAGGGCCTGCTGGTTTACAGGCCTCCTGGGTCGGCGGGCTCTTTCTTTGAGGACCTCCAGGAGATCCTACCTAGACTGGCCTTGTCTGCCCAGCATTGCCTGCTGGCGGGTGATTTTAATTTTCATCTCGACACTGTGGGTCATACGAATTCCAATAAACTGCTCGATATCACCACTCCCTTGGGTCTCGCTCCTTCGTGGTCGGGTCCGACACATGAGCAAGGGCATACATTAGATCAGGTCTTTTCCTCTGTTCCCCTGGTGGATATAGAACTCCTCCCTGTACTTTGGTCAGATCATAGACTGGCCAGATTTTCCATCCAAGGGAGGGCTCTGCCATCTGGCAGTGCTCCGATTCATTCTGGAGCCGCCTCGAGGGGGTTACACAGAGTTACGCCTGACATGCTTGAGCAGGTATTTGCCGACCATCCCTGTCCTATCGTGGGTGATCTGGACCGGGACACGGAGACTCTGCAAGCTTGGCTGTTAGAGAGGCTGGATGACCTGGCCCCAGTAAGAGCCTGCCGATCAGGGGGTGAGCGACAATCTGCACCGTGGTATACCGGGGTGCTGCGTACTGAACGCAGCCTTTGTAAGGTTGCGGAGAGGGCGTGGCGCTCTCGGTACGACGCGGAGGCGAGACTCACCTTTCGGTCGGCAGTTAAAGCGTACCATCGCAACATTCTGTGCGCGGAAAAAGAGTATTTTGCCAGGAGGATCGAGGCGGCCGCCAAATCCTATAAGGAGATTTTTGCCGTGGTCAGGGAGTTCACTGCCCCCAGATCCAATCTTCAGCAAGCAGTTCCATCTGAGACCTGGGTCAGTGACCTCGCTAGGTTCTTCACTGATAAAATCAGAATGATACAGGCCTCCTTTTCTGTGGAGTCTGCGGTGGGGGCTGGTGGCGTCGGGGGGGGACGTACTCCATGGGCGACGCCAGATGTTTTTCTGGCAGAGTTTCCGTCTGTCTCCCCAGATGCTTACCTCGCACTTCTGGCCGCACTCAAGTCTGGGTCGCCACTTGATCCCTGCCCGGACAAATTTTTGGCCAGGATGGCGCCACTGATGAACCCCCTGGTGAATCCTCTCCTGAATTCATCTTTGAGAGAGGGGCGGCTCCCTTCGTCCTGGAAAAGGGCGATGGTGATCCCTCTCCTCAAAAAGCCGGGATTGGACCCCAGGGTTCTGGCCAATTATCGCCCAATTTCCCTCCTGTCGGCTCTTGCGAAGCTTACTGAGAAGCACGTGCATGACGTGCTCTCGGGTTTCCTCGAGTCTAATGATCTCCTGCATCCCTCGCAATCCGGCTTTCGACCTAACCTGAGTACGGAGACGGCACTCCTCGAGGTGTCAGAGGTCATCCGCGAGACTTTGGATGCAGGGGGGAAGGCTGTGCTTGTCATGTTGGACTTGTCGGCGGCCTTTGACACCGTCCCCCATGAGGCTTTACTCTCCAGACTTTATGACATCGGTCTGAGGGGGACGGTGTTAAAATGGTTTACCTCATTCTTGGAGGACCGTCGACAAACGGTCTGGGCCACTTCGAGCTCCGCTGAGATGCCGCCTCTGGGAGTCGGGGTCCCACAGGGCTCTGTGTTGAGCCCGACCCTGTTTAACATCTTTATGACCCCATTGGCGGAACTCGTGGAGGCCTCGGGGGCCCAGATCGTGTCCTACGCGGACGACACGCAGCTTCTCTTCACTTGCAGGAAAGGTCAATCATTTGACGGGGAGAGCATTCAGGGCTGTCTGAAGAGGGTCTTTGGCTGGTTTCAGCAGAATGGTCTCAAGGCCAACTCCAGCAAATCTGAGGTTCTACTATTTGGGTGTGCGTTGGAACCGGAATGGCGTGACTGGTGGCCGGCTGATATGAGCCCCCCGGCCCAGCCATCTGTGGCTGCCAAAAATCTCGGTGTCAAGGTCGATAATGACCTCACGTTCAGAACGCACATCCTAGGTCTGACGGGCACCTGTTTTGGCATCCTTAAGATGCTCCGGAAGTTCCTACCCCTGCTTACAGAGGAGCATAGGAAGATCATAGTCCAAGCTCTGATAGGATCTAGACTGGACTACGCGAATGCTCTCTATCTAGGACTTCCGGAGTATCTGATTCAAAGGCTGCAGGTGGCGCAGAATTCTGCGGCTCGCGCCATATACGGCCTTCCCAGGCGGGCAAGAACATCTGGGGTGCTTCAGTCACTCCATTGGCTCCCTATCCGAAAGCGGATAATGTTTAAAACACTGACTTTGGTGCACAAGGCACTTTTTGGCTCCGGCGCTAAGTATTTGCAGCGCAGATTGGCCTTCTACCGTCCAGCCCGCTCCCTGCGGTCGGAATCCCTGTTCTTGGCTGTGGTGCCCCGTGTGAGAAAGACTCGCTTGGGGGGTCGCTCCTTCAGCTTTAAGGCCCCCCAGCTGTGGAACTCTCTGCCCCTTGCTCTCCGCAGCGTCCCTAGCTTGCTTCTGTTCAGGAAAAACCTGAAGACCTGGCTTTTTAATCTTTAGGCTTTTTCTTTCCCACCTTACCTTTTGACTGTCCTTGTCTGTCCTTTGTTATGTTTTTTAAACCGCTGAGCTGCTCTCTGAAAGCGCCGGGACACTCTTGTTGAGTAGCCGTGCGCTATATAAATATAATCATAACATAACATAACATGTGCCTAAGATCACACTGTGAGTGAAGCTTGATTCACCCATCAGTGTGATCTTAGGCACATGATCAGTATGATCTTAGGCAGAGACACACATAGTGTTTGCCGAGACAGACATGGTAGATTATATGTAACATTCTGATCATATGCCTAAGATCACACTGTGAGTGAAGCTTGATTCATCCATCAGTCTGATCTTAGGCAGAGACACACACACTGTTTGCATGGACAGACATGGTAGATTATATGTAACATTCTGATCATGTGCCTAAGATCACACTTTGAGTGAAACTTGATTCACCCATCAGTGTGATCTTAGGCAGAGACACACATACTGTTTGCAGAGACAGACATGGTAGATTATATGTAACATCCTGCTCATGTGCCCAAGATCACACTGTGAGTGAAGCTTGATTCACCAATCAGTGTGATCTTATGCAGAGACACACATACTGTTTGCAGAGACAGACAATGCAGATTATATGTAACATTCTGATCATGTGCCTAAGATCACACAGTGACTGAAGCTTGATTTATCCATCAGTATGATCTTAGGCAGAGACACACATACTGTTTGCAGAGACAGACATGGCAGATTATATATAACATCCTGGTCATGTGCCTAAGATCACACTGTGAGTGAAGCTTGATTCACCCATCAGTGTGATCTTTGGCAGGAGACACACATACTGTTTGCAGAGACAGATATGGTAGATTACATGTAACATTCTTATCATGTGCCTAAGATCACACTGTGAGAGAAGCTTGATTCATCCATCAGTGTGATCTTAGGCAGAGACACACATACTGTTTGCAGGGACAGACATGGTAGATTATATGTAACATTCTGATCATGTGCCTAAGATCATACTGTGACTGAAACTTGATTCACCCATCAGTGTGATCTTAGGCAGAGACACACATACTGTTTGGAGAGAGACATGGTAGATTATATGTCACATCCTGGTCATGTGCCTAAGATCACACTGTGAGTGAAGCTTGATTCACCTATCAGTGTGATCTTAGGCAGAGACAAACATACTGTTTGCAGAGACAGACATGGTAGATTATATGTAACATTCTGATCATGTGCCTAAGATCACACTGTGAGTGAAGCTTGATTCATCCATCAGTCTGATCTTAGGCAGAGACACACATACTGTTTGCAGAGACAGACATGGTAGATTATATGTAACATTCTGATCATGTGCCTAAGATCACAGTGTGAGTGAAGCTTGATTCACCCATCAGTGTGAACTTCGGCACATGATCAGTATGATCTTAGGCAGAGACACACATACTGTTTGCAGAGACAGACATGGTAGATTATATGTAACATTCTGATCATGTGCCTAAGATCACACTGTGAGTGAAGCTTGATTCACCCATTAGTGTGATCTTAGGCAGAGACACACATGCTGTTTGCAGAGACAGACATGGTAGATTATATGTAACATCCTGGTCATGTGCCTAAGATCACACTGTGAGTGAAGCTTGATTCACCCACCAGTGTGATCTTAGGCAGAGACACACATACTGTTTGCAGAGACAGACATGGTAGATTATATGCAACATTCTGATCATGTGCCTAAGATCACACTGTGACTGAAGCTTGATTCATCCATCAGTGTGATCTTAGGCAGAGACACACATACTGTTTGCAGAGACAGACATGGTAGATTATATGTAACATTCTGATCATGTGCCTAAGATCACACTGTGAGTGAAACTTGATTCACCCATCAGTGTGATCTTAGGCAGAGACACACATACTGTTTGCAGAGACAGACATGGTAGATTATATATAACATTCTGATCATGTGCCTATGATCACACTGTGAGTGAAACTTGATTCACCCATCAGTGTGATCCTAGGCAGAGACACACATACTGTTTGCAGATACCGACATGGTAGATTATGTAACATCCTGATCATGTGCCTAAGATCACACTGTGAGTGAAACTTGATTCACCCATCAATGTGATCTTAGGCAGAGACACACATACTGTTTGCAGAGACATACATGGTAGATTATATATAACATTCTGATCATGTGCCTAAGATCACACTGTGAGTGAAGCTTGATTCACCCATTAGTGTGATCTTAGGCAGAGACACACATACTGTTTGCAGAGACAGACATGGTAGATTATATATAACATCCTGGTCATGTGCCTAAGATCACACTGTGAGTGAAGCTTGATTCACCCATCAGTGTGATCTTAGACACATGATCAGTATGATCTTAGTCAGAGACACACATACTGTTTGCCGAGACAGACATGGTAGATTATATGTAACATTCTGATCATGTGCCTAAAATCACACTGTGAGTGAAGCTTGATTCATCCATCAGTCTGATCATAGGCAGAGACACACACACTGTTTGCAGAGACAGACATGGTAGATTATATGTAACATTCTGATCATGTGCCTAAGATCACACTGTGAGTGAAACTTGATTCACCCATCAGTGTGATCTTAGGCAGAGACACAAATACTGTTTGCAGAGACAGACATGGTAGATTATATGTAACATTCTGATCATGTGCCTAAGATCACACTGTGAGTGAAGCTTGATTCACCCATTAGTGTGATCTTAGGCAGAGACACACATACTGTTTGCAGAGACAGACATGGTAGATTATATGTAACATTATGATCATGTGCCTAAGATCACACTGTGACTGAAGCTTGATTCATCCATCAGTGTGATCTTAGGCAGAGACACACATACTGTTTGCAGAGACAAACATGGTAGATTATATGTAACATTCTGATCATGTGCCTAAGATCACAGTGATGGGTGAATCAAGCTTCACTCACAGTTTGATCTTAGGCACATGATCAGAATGTTACATATAATCTACCATATCTGTCTCTGCAAACAGTATGTGTGCCTCTGCCTAAGATCACACTGATGGGTGAATCAAGCTTCACTCACAGTGTGATCTTAGGCACAGTGTGATCTTAGGCACATGATCAGATTCTGCTTCCCTCAGAGATTATGGTATGGGTTCCATTTACCACAACAAATTGCGTTACAACATGCTAGGCATCTATAGGAGAGATGGTGTACATTTTACAGATGAGGGGAATAGAGACTTCCTCTTGAATTTGAGACTCTGCATTGGTACCTACTTGTAGGTACAAAAAACACCCACATAACACAACAGCTCTTTTCAGAGCTACCCTACCTCTAAGCACTCTAAATTATTTTTTTACTTTATTTTTTTACACTATTTTTTCCCGTGGTGCGCTCAGGGTGCGCATACCAGAGCGCGCACCTGAGAACGCACCCATCGCTTACCCCGCGAAAATTTAAAATAAAATAGTTTTTGTACCCTTCAGGGTCCTTCTAGGCCCCCCTCAAAAAACCTAGGGGGTCAGGGGGTGTCTACCCTGCCCCCTTTTAATCATTTCCCCCTTATTTTTCACCTCAGGTGTCTCAATTTTCCCAAGACACAAGATGCCGGACTCTCCGGACTGTTAAGAATATTGATCGACACCCGACAGCCAATCAGCTTTCCTGCTCGCGCACTCCCGTAGCGCGCCGGGTGCGCTACCCGGTACGCGTACCGGTGAGCGCTCGGAGCGCTTATAAATATATATGTAATTTTGAAGTTGCTTTTCTTAAAAACCACTGGAGCAGTTTTAAACAAATATAGAAAAGGCCCTACTACATACCAGTGCCTAACATTTTGCCAACTTTGGTGTAATTCCTTTCAGCCGTTCAGGCTGTAGCCGTGTCTAAATGTCCTATGGAAAATTGCATGGGAAAAACACATTTAAAGTATTGAAATTTAGAACCAATCAAAATATTACTTTCGTTTTGAATTTGTGTGTGATGAAGTATGATTGGTTATGTATATATCTTAAATGAGAGGAAAACACGGCCATTTTTGTGATACTCCTGTCTGAGGTTCTTTTGAGAGGAATTTTGGGTGCTCAATTTCTGGACTTTGAATTATACAGTACTTACTCTTCTACTTTCAAAAAGGTGAGTTGTTAATTTGTAAGGGGAACTATGTTGTACACTTTAAGATAATTTGGAAAATGTTTTCTGTTAGTTATTTACTGTCCATCTGTTATAATTATGGATTAAGATAGGCTTCATCACATGCAGTGCTTTATATTTCTAGTTCCTGCCTGATACTATACACTGCCCAATTAATTTTAAAGAACTAAATACTTGATTAAGCTACTTTTATGTTATGTATGACTAAAAACGATAATTGAAAGTGATTACTTTTTTCTGCAATTTACAGCAAGAAATTTGAAATTAAAATGAATCAGAATGAGGAGACCTCAACGATATTTATTGAAATTCAAAATGTCACGGATATCGACAGCACCATTTTATCACAAGGAGGAGATGACATAAATAATTTTTGGGATGAATCTCTTGACGAAGAATTAATCGAATGTTTGGATAGAATAGAATCATCATGGCACACTTATAATGAGGATATTCCTGATCATATGATTGAAGAGGAAATTCCAGATGCGGACATGCTACAAGTTCTATTAAATTATGAAAATTCTGAACAATAAATTGATATTTACAAATTAAAAATTAGTTGACATATTATTTGTTTTTATTTCTAATTTATGAAGTAGTAGCGAAGTAATTGTATTGAAGTGAATTTTAGACTCTGCATCGGTACCTACTTGTAGGTACTTAAATCACCCACATAACACAACAGCTCTTTTTAGAGCTACCCTACCTCTAAGCAATCCAAATTCGTATTTTACTATAATTTTTTACGCTGTTTTTCCCTGTGGTACGCTCTGGGTGCGCGTACCGGTGAGCGTACAT